>NC_141534.1:172002500-172602500 GCF_021556685.1 Rattus norvegicus | reverse complement strand
GGTACTTGAGTTAGACCCTAGGACAGGCACAGAGAACTCTCCTTTTGGAACCAATTTCCCATTGTTATTACCAACCTTCAAACTGTAGCCATAATCCTTGCTTTTGCTGGGGTGCTGGGAATGCTAAATTTGTCCTTCTACATACAAGAAGGTAATACATCAACTGCCAAGGCTAAAGGCACTAGACAGGCAGTAGATGACAGAATAAAGGATGGTACCAATAAAGAAAAGTTCTTGCCAAGTAAATTAACCAGAATACAAAAACGGGTTTATTGGCTCCAAGAAAAGGAGCAAGAGCACCCAGCTTTCAAGCTCAGTCTCTCTGTACATATTTAGACAAGCCCAAGGTCCATAGAGGAGCCTATCCAAGCACCTTCTCTCCTGCGGTCAGGGACAGCTAGCTAGCTGCCTGATGGCGAGTCTCTGGGCTGTTCTGCAGGAACACCTGGCACGGCAGAGGCAGCCTCGTAGTCCGCCATGCGGCGCTGGACCAGGGCGGGCATGAGGTGCACGTAAGCGGCCATGAGGCGGTGGTTAGAATGGATGAGCTTCCCAGCACAGCTGTGCAGGCAGGCCTCCTGGAAGGAAGACAGATGGAAGTAGAAACTAAAAGGGGTCCTGTCAAGCCCTCCTCCATCCTTCCCGGTCCCCAGCCTAGGAATGAGGTCATGAAAGAGAGGGGAAGTGGGGGGAGGGGGTAAGTCACATCACGTTATTGTCAACTCTGGGACCCCCCACAGTCTCCACCTCCTCAGCGTCCAGAGCTCGGTGGTGCAGGCTGGGCACACAGCGCTGGAAGCACAGTTCTGTCATCCGATTGTAGACCAACAGAAAGTCTCGCAACTGAGAGAAAAAGGAACCAAGACTTCACCACCGCCGAGGCTTCCTGGGGCGCGCAGCCCGCCTCCCCCTCTGGGGGTTCTTGCGTGTACCCCTGGAAACAAACTGCGCGTCTAACCCAGAGAGCAACTTAGCTCTCACTCACGTTTCTCAGTTGCTGCTGCTGGTGCTCCATCACGCCCAGGGCGCATGGCGTACGCCACTTCCGTCCGGAGGGGGTGGCTCTCGGAGTCGCCCCGGAAGTAAACTCTCGGTACTCCCCCAAGAGCTTGAAGGCGTAGCTCCAGGCTCGCCCTGCCCACAACTGTAAACGTCACCTCCGCCCTTTTTCTCTGCGACGTGGCCGGCTTCTTCTGCCCAGAGAGCATGTCACTTCCGCCAAATCTCTGACCTGCTGCTAGGATCGCGACGGGAACTGGAACCCGAGGTCCCCGCGCGGTCCGGGCCTCGCGCCCTGAGGGGAAGAGCGGCCCGGCCCAGGTGAGAAGGACGTACTTGGACGAAGGGAAGTTGAACGCACGAACCTGTACTGAGGGCAACATGCCCTGAGCCCTTGGCAAGGATGAGGACACACCTGATGCCCAGGTGTATGGGGGTGGGGGGTGCCTCTCACATCTGGAAGGCTTCAACTGACTTTGGAAGGGATTGCCTGTGTCCTGGTGTCCTGACACCAGGAACATTCACTAACTGCTTCAACTAAGGCCTGGTGGGGAGGGCCTGAGGGAGTCAGGTGCATGAGATGGAGAAAGGAAGAGACCAGACCATCTGAAGGAAGAGGGGAAGGAACACCAAAGGATGTGAAAGATCAGGATCGCAGAGCATGCCTGAGTGGCAAGTGAACGTCTGAGCCTAGGAAAGAGTTTTGGTAAACATGCTTATGCAGGGTTAAGTTCCCAGAGAGCATAGACCTTCCCTCTGGTCCTCACTGCTGCAATTCCATTGCCTCGGTATCTCACACATAGTAGAAACTCACCAAATGTTTGTTGAATGACTGAATGCATGAATGGTTACTAAAGGCGAGGTTGGGGGTTACGAGAAGACACCAGAGGCTTTGGTATGCATGCATTTGTAGAAATAATGTACTCAGAAGAGAATGGATACACATACTCAAGGAAAGACGTGGTGGCTGATCCCAGGACACCCAAGCCCTAAGACAATCCCTGAAACCTCTGAGAACACAGGGGAGGCCTCCTTATTCTGGAGTGCTGGCTAGTTTCCAGAATTGTCTTGTTGGGCTTTACAGCGTGCTGGGGTGGAGACCTTGACTCCTGTCCCTTCCCTAGCCATGACGGACGGGATTCTAGGGAAGGCAGCCACAATGGAGATTCCCATCCACGGAAATGGCGAGGCTGGGCAGCTTCCTGAAGACGATGGGCTGGAGCAGGTGCTTCTGTTTGATTCTTCTAATTGTCTCATTATGCAGTCCTGACTTATAAACCTTTTACTTTCCCCCATCCCAATAGCCTTCAGTTAACTAAACTCCTTCCTAGTTTTCAAATCTTTATGGTTCTGTATAAACTTTATGTGCACTGCCTCCATCCCCAAATGTTTCATCTATCCCTGTGTTCCTGAGGTGCCCCCTCTTCTCTGACCTATAGGACCTCCAGCAGGTGATGGTGTCAGGACCCAACCTCAATGAAACTAGCATTGTGTCTGGTGGCTATGGGGGCTCTGGTGACGGACTCATCCCCACAGGTATGAGTGATAGAGACAGGCTTGAGGGGTGGGGATGGGGGCTGTTAAGGCAGCTTGCCGGCACATAGGACACATACAGTAAAGCTTGACTCGTGACTGAAGAGCTTCAGAACTGCTAGTGTGAAGTTCATAGCCTGTTCAGTCCCAGACCAGCTCCAGAGTTGCCCATCTGCTTCCCCCCTGCCACTTAGTCTCTAAGATAATCTCATTTGTCTTTTCCTCCCTGCCGCCACCACCTGAGCCAAGTTAAGACCTTGAGGTTATGAGCACTCAGGAGCTTAAGGCCAAGTTGGAGCTTTGTGAGGCTTCTCAGACTTTCATTTTAGACTGTTACACTGACTAGAATTCTACCTAGAAATATCAGCCAACTTCCTTGTTTTCTGTGCCCACCATCTTTGATCCTGCCAATCACACATATCACGATAGCTTCTATTCTTTCTTCTTGAGTACACTAACAACACTCTTACCCTATCCCAAGAATGCCAGATACATGCATTGAGTTGGTTTGGTGGTCAGGACACAAGTCCTTGTTCCCCCTAGTAAGCAGAAGAATGCAGTTGTCTGTCTAGATTTTCCTTCTTCAGCAAGGTCATTTCATGTGCTGGAAGGGAAGTGGGCCACAGAAGTGTCTGGTTATATCTAAGAGAAACTAGTGTCAGAGAACTTGGTCCTTTAGGGTCTGGCCGCCATCCGTCTCACAGCACCTCACCTTCTGGCCCTGGTGATGAGGTGGCCCGAGGCATCGCTGGAGAAAAGTTTGACATTGTCAAGAAATGGGGCATCAACACATATAAGGTAAGATTCAAGCACCTCTTCTCAGAAACTCTCCATGGGGCCCTTTTCCCTTTCCCTGGGTCTTAATCTACAGTCTTTGCTATGACTAAGAGAATGGGGGTGCTGGAGTAGTTCCTTGTGGGGTGGAGTTTAGATTTCTGACCTCCATCCCCCCACCCCCATTCCAATCAGTGCACAAAGCAGCTGTTATCAGAGAGATTTGGCCGAGGCTCCCGGACTGTGGATCTGGAGCTAGAGCTGCAGATTGAGTTGCTGCGTGAGACGAAGCGCAAGTATGAAAGTGTCCTGCAGCTGGGCCGGGCACTGACAGCCCACCTCTACAGCCTGTTGCAGACCCAGCATGCACTAGGTGATGCCTTTGCTGACCTCAGCCAGAAGTCCCCAGAGCTTCAGGTGCCTCAGCCAAAACAGAGAGGGTGGGGGTACTGGGCCCTGGTCCTTCCAGGCAGGCATCCCTCAGCCTCCCTCCCTCCCTCCCTCCTGCAGCCCCCAGGGAGAACCCCTCTGGGGTACGCCCAGTCCTGCCCCCAGCATCACTCACCTATGGAGGCAGCCTAAGGGTTTGTACTGAGGTCCAAAAGTTGGAGGGGTTGTGGGAGAGGGCGCACCACAAGTAACCTGTCTCCATGTCATCCAGAATGCCTTTGGTGCTTGGCCTAATCAGACCCCCTCCCTGCCTGCTGCACTAGCTTTCTCTGTTCCTGTCTTGTAAACTCACCTAAGACCTCCCACCCCCACACTCTTACCTCAGGCATCGCCAAGGCGACCCTACTAACTTTGTGGCTAAGAGAGCCTTGCTAGAGGCAGTCTGGTTGTTGTAGTTTTGATGGCTGATTCTTCTTTGGGATGGAGGGAAATGAAGGGCTCTACAGCTCCAGCCAGGTAAGGACTGTTGCTCAATGCCTACGCCTCCCTTCTGCCCTTAGGAGGAATTTGGCTATAATGCAGAGACACAAAAGCTGCTGTGCAAGAATGGGGAGACGCTGCTGGGGGCTGTCAACTTCTTTGTCTCTAGCATCAACACGCTGGTCACCAAGACCATGGAAGACACACTCATGACTGTCAAACAGTATGAGGCTGCCAGGTGTGGGCCCAAGGTTTGGGAAGTTGGCTGGCATGGGTCAAAAAGCAAACAGTAGGGGCAGACAGATTCAGAGAGGAAAGGAATTATGTGTGTGGATGAAGAGGTGGATTCCAGCCTTTATCACCCCCTTCCCAGGCTGGAATATGATGCCTACCGGACAGACTTAGAAGAGCTGAGCCTAGGGCCCCGGGATGCAGGGACTCGTGGTCGACTTGAGAGTGCCCAAGCCACTTTCCAGACCCATCGGGACAAATATGAGAAGCTGCGGGGAGATGTGGCCATCAAGCTGAAGTTCCTGGAAGAAAACAAGGTGCTGCCCTACTCCCTTGGTCCTAAGTCACAGTACCCGTCCTTTCAAACCCTCCTGATTGTTGCGTGGGGAGCTGTCCCTGGCTAGGGAGTGGGTTGTTCCTCTAGCCCCTTGATACCTGGGCACTTTCAGGTCACCCTTCTCATCACTGGCCTTTTTTGTTGAGGATCTAGCTACTAGTCCCATTAGCATAACTGAAAAACACTGCCCCTTGGGCTGGGGTTCCAGAACCCTAGACGCTCTGATCAAGTCAGGTTTCTTTCTTCATATTGCCCCTTTTGACTGCTCAGAAAGTCCCCCACCCCAATGCACTGTCAGCAGAGTCTATATGCTCTGGTCTGTGTCTGGGCTTAGGCTTGTAGCCCCTCCTGAAGGGTGCCTGAGTCCAGCCTTAGCTGACCCTGCTGGGCCCCCAGATCAAGGTGATGCACAAGCAGTTGCTGCTCTTCCACAATGCCGTGTCTGCCTACTTCGCTGGGAACCAGAAACAACTGGAGCAGACTCTACAGCAGTTCAACATCAAGCTGCGGCCTCCAGGAGCCGAGAAGCCTTCCTGGTTAGAGGAGCAGTGAGCGGCTCCCAGCCCAACTTGGCTATCAAGAAGGACACTGGGCGGGGCAGCCCCAGGGTGAAGGAGATTGGACATGGGATGTCCTTTGCCACTTACTTGCTGGCTTGGGCTCCCCTTTCCTGGCTGGGGTCTGACACCAGTTTTGCCCATCCTGCTGTGGTCTGAAGAGGGCCTGTAGGCCCAGAAGCTGCTGCCCTGTCCTTTATCTTCCCAGCCACTGGGCTTCATTCCCAGGTCTTTTCCTTTCACTCCACAGCCAAAGGCTATGACAAAACACTCCCTGGCCAATGGCACCACTCCTCAGGCCTATCCCCAGCTCTTGGGATGTGCCCCTGACCAAAGACAGGACCTCAAAAGGCTCTGTCAGCCAATGGCAGCTCTTCTTGGGCTCCCCTGGGCCAATAGTGTTGCCTCCAGTACCCTTTGTCCCTCCTCAATGTGTGTCCATTGCAGAGAAGGGAACTGGGACCAAAGGGGTGGGAATAATGGGGAGCCCCACTTGTGGCCCTGCATCTGAATGGGCCTTCCCCTCATCCACCCACCCAGTTGAACTGTGCTTAGAGCCTCAGAAGACTGGGTTCTAGCACTAGGAATAAACCTTTCATAAAAGCAGGCCCAGTGAGGTCAATTTGTGGGGGAGTAGAGGAGGGTGGATTGGTAAGAAATGCCCAGTAATCTTGAATTCAATTCCTATGAATTCAAAAGTACTGCAGCTAAGTTTGAGAAGCTGCTAAAGGCCTGATTCCCTCCATTCTCAGAGCCAAAGCTTTCTCTTCCAGTTAGCACCAAGGTGATCTACGTGTCTGAAGAACATAGGGTCCAGAGGGGGTTGGGCTGGCTAACCATCATGCATTCAATCACACAGCCGGTGTTTACTGAGTGCTTTTATTTGCCAGGCACTGCGTTAGGCCCTGGGGAAACATCAGTGAATAAAACACGGTCCCTGCTCACAGTGCTTAAGGCCTAGTGGGGGATAGAGACAAGTAACCAGGCAACTACAATACAATGAGAAAGGCTAGGATACGGGATGCAGTGGGAGCACCAGATAAGGGGCATCTAGCTTAGACTGGGGTAGAGATGGTGATGCCAGTTTAAAAGCTGAGATCTGAAAAGTAAGTAGTTGACAGCTCAGGGAGAAAGGCCAATGTCCCTAAAGTCTGAATAAGAATTCAGTCCGGAATGAAAAATAAGTGGGTGTGACAAGAGGCAGGATTTTTGATCTTTGGAGAAATAGAACTAAGAAACCTCTTAGAGATTTGGCAGCATGGGAGAACCGTAGTGTTGAAAACATACTTTCTGGGCTATTGGGTCGCCTAGTGACCCTTGCTTGTCACTCTAAGCATGAACCCCACCTGAGCTCCTTCACATCCAGTGACTAGCTACTGCAGAGATAAAGGCAGTCTCACCGCACCCTTGCACTGCTCTTGCTGAAGTCAAACCTGATCATTATATAAGAAATCACAAGAAAACTCCCAGCAGCACTTTAGTCAGGGCTTGAGTGCCATCAACTACAGGTCCAAAGATACATGCAGACTTTTGCAGCATTCTCTCACCTCTGGAGGGTGGAGAAAGGGGACTAACCCAGTCAGCAGGTTCTCACAGCACAGGGTGCACACCAGTCTGACTTGACTCTTTGTCATTGATAACTGCAATTCCCAGGCAGTGTTCCTGGGCTCTGGTTAGCCTTTATGTAGTCAGCTGTCTGCCTTGATTATTAGAGGTGCTGGTCCTCATATTAGCCCCCTTCATTATGGGCCACTGGGGATTGTTCGTTGTAGGGGCACTGAGTCTCCAAATGGTTGGAGACAGAACCTGAGAGCAGAGCCCAAACGTGGTTCCACCATTTTCTAGCTGATGAGGATTAATGCCTGGGGAACATACGCTCCGCTCCTTCCGTTGTAAAGCTGCTAATAAAAGCAGCTACCTATTACGGTTATGCGTATTAAATGAGATAATGTATGTAAAGTGATTAGCTCTGTCTGGCACGTAATAAACACTCAGTCCCTGTTAATGTACAATTTTTATTGTATTCTACCAAAGCTGTTTTTCCATAATGCAATGATTCTGAGAATTGTTCTGGGTCTTTGGTGTAAGGAAGGAGTCGCGCTGAATAGTCTAAACCAAATTTCCTAACGAGGCGGCTCCTGAGGCACCTAAAACCGAAATGCAGTCTCCCAGTTAGCCTGCAAACCTCTTCTAGAGTTCTGGGCCGAGGTACAGGTGGTCCCCCTCCCTGCTCAGTGGAAACCAAACTAGCAGATTTCACAGGAGCCTCCGGTAAAGCCAAGGAAGGAACGACCAGAAGCCGCTGGAACGGGCTCTCGGAGTACTGAAGCTAGTTCTAGCTGCTTTTACTTGAAGGCACCAAGTGCCACTACCAGAGCCCAGCTACTCGCCCTCACCCTCGCCCTTAGGCCTAGTGAGCCGGAGGCAGCAGGAGAGGATCCCGGATCCTAGATCCTAGATCCGGGATCCGCTTGCCAGCTCCCAACCGCACTGCATAGGGAGCGCCAGGAGCCGCAGGGGCGGAGGGGCTGGAGGCGGGGTCTGAGAGATGTGGGCGTGGTTGGGGCGGGCCTTCCACTCGGGAGTCGCCCCCTCCCCCGACCGGTCCGCAGCCCCGCCCCGGCCCCTCCCTCCGGCCTGTGCGACGGGTCCGGCGGCAGCGGCGGCGGCGCCGGCGCGGGGACAGACGGAGGCGCGGGACGTGGGGCGGCGCCGCGGGCAGGGCCGGGCGGACGAGCGCTGGCAGCGGGGGCAGCGCTGCGGGCCGCTCCGAGTGGCTGCAGTCCGGGCCTTGCACTCCCATCCCGCTCCCACGCCGTGAGTGCGCGGCGCGGGCCCCAAGGGTGCGTCTAGTCCTCCAGTGTATAGGGGTGCGGATCCTGGTGCTAGCGACGGTGTGTGGGTCCGAGCGTCTTTGGGTGGGGGCGCAGATGCTTTTCAAAAGCTGCTCCTGTCTCTGTCCACGTGAGGCGTGTCCGTGTCTGTGAGAGCAGCGGGGGATTCTTTGGGCTGTGGCTGCTCACGTGAGGTCCATGTTTGCGGGCGGTGTGGTGGGGGGAGGCGCGGGTGGATGGGTGATGGTTCATTTTAGGAGCGCGGGTTTTGGGAGCCTGTGTGTTGGCGGGGGGTACCCAAAGCTGCGGCCGATGGTGGTGGTGGTGGGTGGGTGGGGTTGCTGATTGGCACTCTGGAATCCTGTGGCCCCGCTCGTCCAAAGGGTTCCTTTCTCCCGGGTGCAGAGCCTCCACCCCTGCTCCCTTCTCCGTCCTTCTTAGGCAACGAAACCCACCAGGCAGGATGGAGGACATCCTTCCTCCGCTGCGGGCACTGCTTGCTGAACAGGAAGCTTCCTGCAGAGGCTGTTTCTTGTAGGAAAGGACCCCTCTAGTTCCCCCTCAGCCTGGGCCCTGACTGGAGGACTCCTGTCCCCTCCCTGGTTTCCACCTCTTCCTTCTGGACTTGGTTTCAGAACCTGTGCCACAAACCTGCAGGGACAGATGGTTGCAGGTTGGAAGGGCAGGCTGCACCCCAGGGAGGTCATTCTGACTGAAAAAAAAAAAAAGAAAAGAAAAGAAAAGAAAAAGAAAAAAAAGAAAGAAAGAAAGAAAAGAAAAGCAGGCCCTGTGCATGTTCCTGGTGTGGGAGTCCAGTGTGGATCTCAAAAACCTAGGACTTGGTTCAGAGGGAAGATCTGAGATTTTAGGGCGGGTGCGGTGGTTATCCAGGTCTCAGCCACACTGTGCAGCACATCAGTGCCTATCTCCTAGGGGTCTGGTTTACTGCAGAATAGGAATGTGAGCTGCAGGCCTGACAGGTGCCCTGCCTCTCTCAGCTTGGATGCCTGCAGTGATAGAGCACTTACTACTTGTGCTGTGGGAAGCTCCCTTGTGTTATAGAGGTCTCTCTCGGAATTTTGTTCCTTTGTCTTGTTTCTGCTTTTGATTTTGCTTCTCTTTGCTGAGAGGGACTTGCGAGATTAAACATAACTCTATCGCCAGCATCTATTGAGTACTTTATGGTAGTTACCAATTCAACTGCTTAGGGGACAGTGGCATTTCTGCTAATAGAACTTGAGAAAAAAGTACCATAGGTGGGGTAGTATCGCCTATGGTCAGAAGATAGGTGAGTGCTATAGAGAAGAATGCCAGGGTGAATGCAGCGGGTGACAAGCTCAGAAAACATTCGTTTTGTAAAGCAAGAAGGGGGGCAGCCTGTGAGCACTCTAACGTGTGATGGAAATTAGCAGTCAAATCCTCAAGGTAGTTTGTGTTGGGATCTAGTCATGGGCACCTTGCAGTCTGAAGGAGCCTTGATTTTTGAGAACAAGAAGACTCTCTTTTCTCCCATTTTACAAATATGGGTATGAAGTACAAAGTTGCTTAGATATTATCTTGTGTGGTGGAATTAGTGACAAGACTAGATCCTAAATTTCATGGCTTAAAAAAATACATTTTAAATTAAGATAGATTACATCACTTTGCCTCCTCCCTTCATCCTCTCCCAGTTATGCTCCTACTAACCCGTCCCATGCTCATGTTTAAGTCGATAGCCTCTTTTTCTTTGATTATTACTGTTAGTGTGTGTGTGTGTGTATGTGTGTGTGTATTTGTGTGTGTGTGTGTGTGTGTGTGTGTGTGTGTAAATGAATGCACAAACATAGGGTCATGGGGACCCCAGCCCTAATGGATACATCTCTTGACTTTTTAAACTCACACATTTTTGCATCAAGGTTACATCAACCTTGTATGTGGAGGTGAGAGAAAAGTCAGAGTTGAGATTACTTGGTTTCTGGCTGATGAGGCCTGGGGGATGGTTGAGTCTTATGGAAAGAAGAGGCACAGCAGGAAGAGAAGGTCAGGAGGAAGGGAGTTCAGTTTAGGACCTTTCCTGTTCCTCATCCAGGCAAAGATGTCCAGAAATGCAATTAGATGTACAGGTCTTGAATGCAAGGGAGTCTTTCAGCACAAGACTTTGGGGGTTGTTAGAATGGGATGAGAATTAGGACTGGGGCAAATAATGAGATAGTCCAGGCAGAGCATGGACTCAGAGAAGGGACACTGAAGCAAAACCCCATGAACTAAACGTGTAAGAGATGGGCAGTGGGGGACTACCAAGGAGGGACTTAGTCATGAAACGTGGGACTCAGATGCTTCCCTTTGGGGTCTTACTCTTACACGACTAGCCTGTTGGTAAATGTTTCATATTTCTGTTCTGTGCAGTTTTCCCAAGGTCCCTATCAAACCCATGTTTTCCCCTCCAGATCCAGTTCAGACAGCTCTTCCTTTTTTTTCCCATTTTCCACCAAGTTAGAAATGTCCTGCTCCCAGCATTTTGAACTTGTCAGTCTCATGACCCTTATCACTTTGTCATTATGTATGTGTGGGTGAGTTTCCCACAGGTAAAAAAAAAAAAGTAGGGAGCCACTTGATCCAACTTTGTGTGTCTAGTTCCTAGATGAAGGGCTTGCTGTGGATTGTGCCCAGGGACATTTCTTGTACCTACTCTGTCAGGCATTAGTGAGAGAGATTAGTAATGTGAATTTCATCACTTCCCTTCTTTGGAAAGGGAAGGGTTGCTCAGGACCTAGGGCTTTCCCTCAGCCATTGTTGTTTCTTTTCTTTTGGAGAAAGCCCAAAGGCTACAACCTACAGACCTTTGTTATTTTTCTGAGCCTCAAATGATCAAATATACCTGCAGGCTAGTGAGTAGGTGGTGCCCCTATTTAGCAGGTGAGCCTAGCTGACTCCCTACACCCATACACACCTCGGCAATGCCTGTGGTCACCTCCAGATCACAGCTGTGTAAATCCTGCACAGTGGAAATATTGTATGACTGGAGGAGAACATGGAGGGCGGCAGGAGGTTGGATGCTTGAGAATCTGGAAAAACTGAAAAGCTTTGAAACATATTTCTCCCTCTATGAGCAACATCTCATTCATTGAGTCCTAGTTGAGATCAAAGTCCTAGTTCAAATCAACTTAACTCTCTGAGTCTGACTTCTCCAGCTCCCAGAAACTACACTCCTCGAGGCTACAGCAGCTTCTTTGTGCCCTTTAAGTCACGAGGTCTCTTATATTTCAGTGACAATCCCTGCCTCTTCCCCTGGTCTCCAGATAGCCTGCTTCCTCTTTGCCATTCCTGTCTCCCAGACCCTCTCAATGTTCTCTACAGACTGTGCATTCTGAGCCTTTATCTTAAATGCTGGCCTTCCTGGGTGCCAAGTCGCAGGCTCTCCTTTCTCACTCTACCCTGGTGCCATCCACCTCCCTGTGGTTTCAGAAATATTCCTATACCAAAGACATCTAAATCCATGTCTTCTCTTTTCTACACTTGAGGTTGCCTTTCTAAGCAACAGCTGGACTATTCCACTTCAGCTATGTCTCATGGGCACCGTTGAGTAATTGTGCTACACGCTGGACTTATACCTTGTCATCCAAACTCTTCCAGTTTCTAAGCTAGAAAACTAGTAACCCTTTCTAATCCCCTCTTCTACCCTCTCTCTCCACATAAAACAAACCAGTTACCACGTTCTATCTGTTTCTGCCTATGAAAACTATTTCAGCCTCCCCTAGCAACTACCCTCCTCAGGCCGGTTTCTTTTTTTTTTTTTTTTTGGTTCTTTTTTTTTTTTTTCCCGGAGCTGGGGACCGAACCCAGGGCCTTGCGCTTCCTAGGTAAGCGCTCTACCACTGAGCTAAATCCCCAGCCCCCTCAGGCCGGTTTCTTAAACTTCCACTCTTGACCTCTGTATTTTCCACACAGCAATCAAAAATCTACTTTTGTAATTCTGGTCTTAACCCCCACCCACCAACCACCACCAAACTTTTCTTTGCACTTTGGATAAAGCCCTAATCCCCTAGCAAGGAAGGGGGTAAAGTCTAAAGTCCTTAATGAGGGCAACAAAGCATTGTGTGGTGCAGCCCCTGCTTAGCTCTGCATCTCATTAGTTAGCCTTCTCCTGCCACAGTGAGAGGTGCAGCTTTCAGAGGCAGAAGGCAGCGTGTGCTCTGTAACTTCCTCATCCTCAATCTCCATTCCTCTGGACCCATCCCTGCCCCGGTCCAGGTCGGGGACTCTCTTTGTACTCCTAGAACAATCTGTTTCCTTATGCTTGTCACCACACTGCATTGCAGAAGTCTGTTTATTCGATTGTGGAATCCATGAGGGCTCAGCTGTGTCCATTTATCTTTGTGTCCCAGCAGAGGTGTCCACTGCATGCTGGATGAGGACTGAAGTGCATATAGAACTGAGCCATAAAAGAGATGGGTGGAATAAGGGACAAAGATGCCCAGGGAAAGAGGTTGCATCCTAGTTCTATGTCCAGAATCCTCCAAACGGCCATGATAAACAGCCCAGTTGAGTCCTGGCCTGTTGGAGGCATTATGTGTAGAACAGAGAGGTAACCCAGGAGGGAGAAGAGCCTAGGGAATCAGTCTTTCAAATCCTAGATTCAGACTGGGGCACGGCCACAGCAGATGTGATGCCCTGAGTATCAGAGTGGGAAGCTGAAGCAGGAAGGGGAAGGGAGGGAGGAGCTGTTGGTCCTTGGACAGAGCCCAATGCCTGCTTCTGTGTGACAGGCTGGGAGATCCCCTGGGTTTAAAGAGGGCTGCAGCCTAACGTCCAGCTGCCCTAGCCAGGCTCAGCCTCCACTGGTACTCTACCTCCCACCCTTCCCATTTACAGACAAGCTTCAGTTTGCCTCCAAGCTCCCTGCCCTGCCAGCTCTCAAGCTGCCCTCCCTCCATCTAGTGATGCCCTGGTATTAAGTCCCCCCAAATGCCAGTCCCCACGTCAGGAGAGAATTTTCTCGAGTGAGTCCTTCCTTACTGTCCCATGTCCACCAGTACATACACACCAGACAAATGCACTTTGGAAGCCTACCTCTCATACCTTCCCAAACCTGAGGAGGCCTGTGGGCTGTCATTCACTCATTGTCTTTAAGAAGCCTGTGGTGCATGAAGCTGGGCATAGCAGTGGTGATCTGGTCCTGGTCACTGCCTGTTTTGCAGCCTCTTCATAGATAACTTTCTGTCATGGATTGTCAATACCCACTTTGTTTACTTCCCCTGCTCATCACTGTGACCTGGCCTCTGCCTGAACTACTCTGCCATAGCCAAACATAGTGAACACTTCTAGTCTTTAACCTGTTTCACCCTGCCCACTATCACTCTCCACTTTTTGTTCCAAGACGCCCTCCCATCCATTCTTATTGCTTTAAGGGCCATTAATATACCAGTGAGTCCAAATCAATGACAAGCCCAGACTTCGCTTGAGTGCCTGTATTCTATTTCTCACTTAAGAGCTCTACCTGGACATCATGTCCATAGTTACAAACTTACCTCGTCTGGAACAGCATTCCCTTATGCAGCCCCCCACCCCCACCCCGACCCCCACCTTAGCTCTTTCTATCTATCCATGGCCCTTTATTTGTGCAGTTGAGAAACTGGGGAGTTGTTATCAGTGTCCCCTTTTCCCTCTGACATCCAGTCTATGACACTGTCCTGATTCAACCTCACAGACATTACTTGCATTAGTCTACCTTTCTGCCTCTGGCTCTGTAACACAGGTAGTGTCACCTGAAGAATTGAGGTAGTTTCCTGATGGCCTCCCTCACTCTGTTCCGCCATAATTGTCATACCAGAAGAGTGTTCTGGTTTGTTTTCCTTCCTTTGTAAGTTGCCTCATCCCTCTGTCTATCTTAGGATAAAGTAATATTCTTATCATGCCTACAAGTCCTTCATAATCTCTTTGTCCCCTAGCTTAGTGCTTGCTGGCATTCATTTTGCTTTAAGCACATAGTCCATTTAAGTATGAGCCTTCTCCCAAGAATGCTCACGCACTTTTGCTTCAGCCCAGCCCAGTCTTCCCACCTTTCCTACCAGTACCCCTACTTACGTTCTCTCCTTGCGGAGCCCTGTGTCATCACTCAGTAAAAAACTTAATTTCTCGTCACATCACTTTTCTTCATAGGATTCCTTGCTGCCTATGGCTTACAATACGTTCTTTTCGTTGTTGTTTTTGAGAACTGGTCTCTATATAGCTCTGGCTATCCTAGAACTCACTATGGTCTCAAGCTCACAGAGACCTACCTGCCTCTGCCTGCCACGTGCTGGGATTAAAGGTGTGCACCACCACACCCAGCTATCCATGTCACTTCCTCACCTTTACTCAGGCATTTCCAGTGTGTATGCACAGCAGCCACTTACTGAATGTTTTGAATTAGTTATCCAGTTCGGTAAAGATTGATCATCTTTGCAACACAGTCCTTGCTAAGTCCTAGAAATAGAGAAGTAAAATGTTTTGCCTGCTTTCAAGAACACTGCATAGGAAGGGAGCAGAGAAGTAGCAAAATTATAGTGTAAGGTCTAGGATGGAGGAAGTACAAGGAACAGGGGTAGCACCTAACGCAGACTTTGAGAAGTCTGGTCTTCCTAAAGGAAGTGACATTTACATGAAAGTTAGGCGAGGGATTGAGGGCAGAGGGGAACAGAATGAATAACTACAGAAACAGAGAACATGGTTTTCTAGGAAGTGAAACTGTTACGACAGATCATACAGTGTGAGACCAGAGGTTGAATGGAAGGTGTGGACAAAGTGTTGCTACCCAGCCTCTAGGGCCAGTTTAAGGATTTTCTCCTCTGGACAGTGGAGAACCATTGAAGGAAGTTAAGAGGAATAATGGTAGGGTCAAATCTGTGTTCAGAAAATCCCCTCTGGTTAGAAGGGGTGGGAGATAGGAAGGGGTGGTGGATAGGCTTAGGAGCAGAACACCAGTTACTGCATTCCTAGTAGAGAACTCGGGCAGCCTGAAATGGGAGCAACACTTAGGAATTTAGGAGAAAGGAGTGCTTGAGAGTCATCCTTAACTTCAATAAAGCACCCCCAGGTTGTTGTGCTAAGTGATAGGGGGGTGAGCTATCTCAATGACTCTTAGAGGCCAGGTGGAGGCATGCTTAGTAGAATAAGAGTTAGGGTGTCAGTGAAGAGTTATTCCTGTACTGTGTCCTTGACATGTACCTCTCTCTCGGGCTCTGAAAACAAGGGTGTGAGATGGGAATTAGGGTTTGCATTACTAAGACTTAGAAACTGACACTCGTAGATAGGAATGATCCAGGATCACCAAGATGCCAAAAGAGAGCCTTTAAAATCCAGTGTAACCCCAAGTCTGTGCTCCAAAATAGTGCCCATTCATGCTCAGAAATTACACAGCCCACGCACTTCAGCCACCACCTTGTCCTGTCCCTGCAGGGAAGAAAGGGGCACATTTCTCTGCAGGAGATATGGTGGGGAGAGAGGGACTGCTGGCCTTCCTGCTGCTAACTATTTCTCTGTACACAGGCTGGTGTTAGTGGCAGGAACCATCTGTGGTCACCATGGCAAAGAGGGAGGACAGCCCTGGCCCGGAGGTGCAGCCAATGGACAAGCAGTTTCTGGTATGCAGTATCTGCCTGGATCGGTACCGGTGCCCCAAAGTTCTGCCTTGTCTACACACCTTCTGCGAAAGGTGAGGAGAACGACTGGAGAGACAAGGGCCTGCAGCCCCTCCCCCTGACCCCCACAAGGAAAACCCACGTTATAGACAAGCGGAGTGTGCACACATGGGAGAGAGGGACAAATGAACCCCATCCTGCAGGAGATAAGGATTTGGTTGCAATAAGCTATGAGAGAATCAGGATTCAGAGAGAACTCTGAATACTGGGCCAGAGAGTCGCCTAGAGTCAGGATTTGTCGTCTCCATCCCAGATCTCAAGGCAGCCAGAGGAGAAATCAGCACTGAGACTCCCAAGCAGCACTGGGGCCAGCATAGTTTGTGACTGATGGAAGGATGGATATTTGCAATTAGGTCTGTTCTTCCCTGCCTCTACTGAAGCCCAGCCTCTAGGCTTCTATGCATCCTACCTTCATTCTCCTAATATTTCTTTATTGAGTGACTGCTATGTGTCAGACCCTATCCAAGTGATTGAGTATGCACTGAGGAGCAAAATAAAAAAAAATAAAAAAAAAAAAAAGGATCTTATTTTACGAATTTATTGAGACAAGATCTCACTGTATTGCCCTGTCTTGCCTAGAGTTTACTATGTGGAGCAGGTTGGCCTTGAGCGCACAGAGATCTGTTTTCCTCTGCCTCCCAAGTGCTGGGATTGAAGGCATGAGCTATGCCACCATGTCCAGCCCTATAGACATGACCTTTATGATTTAAGGGTTTGTAGTAAAGTGAGGGGGTTAGCAATCAGATATTTAGAGAGCTGCACTGTAGACTCATGAGTTACACCCCAGTAAATTCTGCAGGTGCAGTATTCAACTGCGTGAGCTTAGTGATCCGTTAAAGTTTGTCGAATCCTGTGCATCCCAGGAGTTGGGTAAATGGAATTTAAGAGCAGGCTAAAGAATGGAAAACTCAGCAAGGCCATGCGGCCTGGGGAATGTGATTGATAAGGGGCCTATGAGGAACCCTGGGAAGCCGGAGCAGAGTGCATGATTAGCAGTGGTCTGGGAGGTAGGCTCCATAAGCCCATTAGGAAAGTCATCTTACCCGAGAACCACCCAAGAACCCCGCGTGGTTTTCTGCATGTTCACGTTCTTTTTTGGCAGCATTTTCTCTCTGACCTCTCATTTCATGGCTGTGTCTTAGAGGTCGTAGTCCCCAGGCCTTCTCACCAGAGTCTCCAAACCTTCCATCTGTTTCCTTCCCTGACAGCCCTGCCCTTTGAGATTCCAGCTTTACTGTCTCCTTCCTGTTTACCCGTGGGCAAAGAGGCCTTCCTGCCCATCCAGTCTTCCATCAGCCTGTGGGCCTCAACCCACTTGGTCTGACTCTGATTGTGAACTCCAGCCCTTCTTCTAGCTCCTTCCAGCATGCTATTATTTTCACACCTTTGACTCGCTCTAAAGCCTTGGCTCCTTGGCTGCTCCCTTTCTTCCCACGGGCCACCACCCCCTGCTTCCCTATCTTCTCTGTCCATCCTCAGACCTACAGCTGATCATCTAACTGTCCCTGGCCCACTTCCCTCACTCTTTTGTCCTTTGACAAGCCTATGCCTCAGAGGCTCAGTGCTACATCACAGCCGTAACTGAATGCCTCTGCATTTATATGCCTAGATCACCGGGCACTCTTGGGGCAAATAAGTGACTGCTTACAGTTGCCCATGGATTTTCTACATGGTTTGCATATATTATTTTACTTAAGATATGTTATTTTTTTCCCCTTTGGATGTGTATGGTATATGAGTGGGTGCATTTTTTTGGTGTGTGAGTTCACATACATCATGTGAAAACCATGGGAAGATGTCAGGTGTCTTCCTTCATTACTGTCTGCCTTGTTGCCTTAAAATAGGGTCTTCTATTGAACTCATTGTTTGGTTAGGTTTGTTGCCAGTGGGTTCCTGGGATCTGCTGTCTCCATCCCTCTCCCCCCTCCCCCACTGCTAGGGTTATAGGCATGTACGGCTATGCCTGTTTTTTATGTGAGTGCTGGAAATTCAAACTTAAGTCTTAACGTTTGCACAGCAAGTCCTCTTACAGTGAGACATCTTTCCAGCTCCAAAAGATACATCATTCCCATTTTAGGAGAAAACGAAGGTTGAGTCATTCAATCACAAAGGAATATAGCCAAGGCTACCCAACATATAAAAGAGAGAAGAGAAGGAAGCTGGCAATAGAAAAGCTTTGCCTTAGGAAGTAAACAAATCTGGTGTGGTAGAATGCACCTTTAATTCTTGTCAGTTTGGAGGCTAGAGGGGCTATGTAGTGAGACTCTGTCTCAAAGGGAAAAAATACAAAATAATAACAAGGAAAAGAAGTAAACAGTAAAAGGTAAATAAGCAAATAAGAGACCAGAAAAGGCAGTGTGTGCTAGTGAGGCAGGAGCTGGGAGGTAGTAGAATATGAGAGTCTCTGTGTAGCCCAGGCTGGCACTGAACAGGTGAGCCTCTTGCCTCAGCTTCCCAAGTGCTGCGATTACAGGTGTGTGGCATCATGTTGGCCTGAACTAGACTTTTTAAAAAGCTCGTTAGTTGTATAGAGAGTGAATTTTAAAGGAGCAAGAGAAGAAACAAGACCAGATGGAAACTGTGGCAGTCCAGGGATGTTGACAATAGGAGTTCTGCATCAGCTTCAAGGTGCGTGGAAGGAAAAGAGGTAGAATAGTGGGATGAGCATTGTTAGATTTCAGAGTCAAGAGGTGGCCATTGATGAGATGTGGGTGGGAGTGGGAGATTCGAATGGACGGATGAGAGGGAGTGAGGGAACAGTTGGGTGGCGAGGAAGCAAGGATGAAGAACCCCTGATGGAGATGGGCCATCGTTGACGTCAGAGCCACTGAGAACAGTGCAGAACATGAGGGAATGAGGGGTACAGAAGAGTCAGGAAAAGCACTTCAATAAGTGAAGAAACAACTCTTAGGTCAGCAGAGACAGCAGCAGGGGTGGGGGTGGGCATAGGCAGAAGAGAGCAGCTTCAAAGGAGCTGCAGACACTTAGAATGTTCCAATTGGGAAGAAGGAGGAGTCAACCCCACCTTCTGGCCCTAAGGAATGTGGAGCATGAAACAAAAACCACTCTCTACTGGGAGGGACTTCAGGGAGAAGTAGGTCACAGGGAAACCAGTTATTATTTGTAAAGCACTTAAGATCATACCCGACATGTAATGTTTGTTACATTTTAATTAAGAACAGAAGGCATAGGCAAGAGCGAGAGAAGAGTCTGGGATACAGGACAGTTTGCACTGTGGGTGTCTTTCCTCTGTAGATTCACCATCTCCGAGCACGGTCGCCTATAGTCTGCTGTCCACTTCTAGTAATCATCACGCTTCCCTCCCTCAGTGACTAATCCCAGCCACGTCTTCCCGTACTCCTCCAGTCTTCGCTCTGTAGTTGAGCCTGCCTGAGATGTTAGGCACTCTTCTTCTGACTCTATCCCTGTGCTCTTCTGCTAAAGCCACCCTTCCTGTGTTCCTTCCTTTTACCAGAGATGGGGTTCATGCCTCCCCTTTAGGCCAACCAAGCCTCCCTCCATCCCCAAAACATTGTCTTACTGGTTTCCTAGTCTCTACCATCACTCTCTCTCTACTGCTAACTTTAGCTTAAAGAGAAGCTCAAATCCCCATTATAATGGGCTGGAGATAGTGGCCCAGTAGTAGGTTGGATAGACTGCAAAATCAAATAAGGTACCCCTTATTAGCAGAGAAAAAATATCTTCTTGTCTCCTTGCAGCACCATCTGGTCCTTCAACCCCCTCCCACTCAACTGCCCAGCCCCTCTCCACCCTTCAACTTGTATCATTCAGACTTCCCCCCACCCCTTATCCTGCAGCAGCCATTGCTGTCACCTTCCCAGAGAAAAGTCTCTTCATGTTTGCCAAATGCAGTGGACACTTTCCACTCCTGAGCCACTTCCCACCCCATGAGTCATTCCCTCCTCCGGGCCCACATTGCTGACCAGACAGTCACTCCTCCAGCCTCTCCGCCCATGCCCTCTGCTCTTCACGTTCGTCTTTGCTCTCTCTTACCAGTGTCTACATCTTCTTTTCCGCCCTCCTCTGTCTTGGCTGATGTTGATTCCCTCCATCTCTGTCTCTTAGCCCCCCTTCTCACCAGTGCTGTTCTTCTGTGTGCCATTTTGATGTGTGCCATCCTCATTGTCTGATATGCCTAAGCTAGGAGGGGGAGCCAGTTAAGACTGGTCTCCCTCACTCTCCATGTCTACTCGCCATTGTCTGCTTCCCATTTCTCCCTTTTCCCCCCTTACTCCTAAATCTGAGCTTCCACCACCAATCCCAAGTGGGTCTCATTGCATAGCCCAGGCTGACGGTGTAATTGAGACAGTCCTCTTATCCATCTCCAGAGTGCTGGGATGATAGGAGTGTGCTGCCATGCCTGGCCATGCTTCTTCAATATAAATGTGTTCCCGCCCATACCCCGAATGCAGGTCTGTCTCACCTCCTGTCTAGAATATCATGAGTGTGTTGGTTAAGCACACCCTTGCTCTGCATTTAAATCTAGGCTCCAGTACGCATTATCTTGATCCCTCTGACCATTCACCATTGCTCTGCCCCATCACACGAGTACAAAGCATAGTGTCCAACACGCATGTCCTTCGTAAATGGTAACTCTGTGACAGTGCCCTGACTTACCTGCTGTCATGTCCCCCTCAGACTCGCCCTCCTGTTGCTGCCCACTGCTGCTGGGATCCACAGCTAGGCTCCTCCTCTTCTCTTGTCGTCCATGCTGTCCCTATCCTGCTAAAGTGCTTTTTGTACCATTCTTCCCCTCCCTCCACCTTTCTCTGCTTGGCCGAATGGTTATTCCTCCACACAGATTGCGTTTACCTCTGAAACGTCTCCTGGCCTCTTCCCCACCTACCTGCGCTGTGTACACTCCCCATCTCCTGTGTGTGCTCTTTGTGAATTGTGCTTCTGTAGGCCAGGCTTTACATTTAACCCCCTTACATGTAAGCGGGCCTCTTACATTTACTCCCCTGTGTGACCGAATTCTGTACTGTCTCCATGTTATAAGGAAAGACTCCTTGGTTTGTGAAAGTAACTTGTCAGGGGTCACAAGTAGATTAGGTTCCTGACCTGGAAATTGAATGGAGGCACACTAGCTCTAGGACCAATGTCTTTAATCTTTAAACTCTAATTCTGTCTTTGTTTCCCTCTGAAGACTAGAACTATTTTAAAAGCTAGCACTGTGTTTTATTTTTTTATCCCCAGAGCTTGATACAAATTTGGCAAGAATAAGCAGTTGGTAAATGTTTAATGAGTTAACAGGGCTAGGACTAGTGGCTACATATTTTCTTGAGGTTTGGTAAACACCTGTGAAAGGTGAGCTTTTGTTTGTTCAAACGAAGGAATGTAGACACGTCTGTTCTTAGAGAGACCAGGGATGAATTTCTGCTCAGTCCTCAGAGGCCTTTTAACACCTGCTGGTGGATGAGGCCTGTGTGCACCACACAAAGATGCCTCAAAATGAAATCTTAATCGCACACCTCTGTAAAGGGGTTAGGCATTTATGAGGGGTGCTTTGCTACTCCCCTTTTGACTCTCCCTTCTCCTTGGCCAGATGTCTCCAGAACTACATCCCTCCTCAGAGCCTGACACTCTCGTGTCCAGTATGCCGGCAGACATCCATCCTCCCAGAACAGGGTGTCTCAGCCCTACAAAACAACTTCTTCATCAGCAGCCTCATGGAGGCCATGCAGCAGGCACCTGATGGGGCCCACGACCCTGAAGACCCCCACCCCCTCAGCGCAGTGGCTGGCCGCCCTCTCTCCTGCCCCAACCATGAAGGCAAGGTGGGCCCAAGCGAGGCCCAGTGAGGCCAGGACTTGGGGTGGGAGGAGAAGGAAAGTTGATAAGGGTAGGGTTGTGGTGGGTGAGGGGTTCTGCCGGGGTGAAGAGGGCCAGAAGGGTGGGGACAAAGAAGTGTAGTGTGGCTGTCGCCTCACAGGAGCCCTTGTACCACCAGACGATGGAGTTTTACTGTGAGGCCTGTGAGACTGCCATGTGTGGTGAGTGCCGCGCAGGGGAGCACCGTGAACACGGCACAGTGCTGTTGCGGGACGTGGTGGAGCAGCACAAGGCAGCTCTACAGCGCCAGCTTGAAGCTGTGCGTGGCCGGTAGGCATCTTCTAGGGTCTGGTGCCTCAGCAGGGACAGGGCAGGGGCCCCGGGGAGGGGAAAGAAAGGGTCTGGGAAAGGCAGGAATAGAAGGCTGAAAGTCAAGTAGGGGATCTCTCAGAGGGCGATAGATAGTGAGGCCCTCTTTGAAAAGGCCTGGTTTGGCCAGGACACCCTCCAGCCATCCTTGTATGAGATGTTTCGTCTCCTCAGATTGCCACAGCTGTCTGCAGCTATCGCCTTGGTTGGGGGCATCAGCCAGCAGCTGCAAGAGCGCAAGGCAGAGGCCCTGGCCCAGATAAGTGCAGCCTTTGAGGACCTGGAGCAAGCTCTGCAGCAGCGCAAGCAGGCTCTGGTCAGCGACTTGGAGAGCATTTGTGGGGCCAAGCAGAAGGTGCGTCAGGTCACCTTGCCTAACCGTGGTCTGTGATGAGGTGGTCTTACTGTCTCCACTGTCCACATAAGGGTTCCTTTTTCCCAGTCTTCGTTTTGCCTCTTGGCGTGGTCTGTCATTGCTGCGCTCCTCTGCCTCCCTGTCCACATGCATTGGCGTGGTCTGTCATTGCTGCGCTCCTCTGCCTCCCTGTCCACATGCATTGGCGTGGTCTGTCATTGCTGCGCTCATCTGCCTCCCTGTCACACGTATCTCTGTGTATTTCTTTCCTGCTGTGATACTACAAGCTCATCAGTAATCCCAGTGCCTTTCTTTTTTGCCAGTCTGCACACTCACCGCTTCTCTTCTTCTTCCACAGGTGTTGCAGACACAGTTAGACACACTGCGCCAGGGTCAGGAACACATTGGCAGTAGCTGCAGCTTTGCAGAGCAGGCACTGAGACTGGGCTCTGCCCCTGAGGTTTTGCTAGTAAGAAAGCACATGCGAGAGAGGCTGGCTGCTCTGGCAGCTCAGGCCTTCCCAGAAAGGCCCCATGAGAATGCACAGCTGGAACTGGTCCTTGAAGTAGATGGGTTGCGGAGATCGGTGCTCAATCTGGGTGCACTGCTCACCACCAGTGCTACTGCACACGAGACAGTGGCCACCGGCGAGGGCCTGCGCCAGGCACTGGTTGGCCAGCCTGCCTCACTCACTGTCACCACCAAAGACAAAGATGGGCGGCTGGTGCGCACGGGCAGCGCAGAGCTGTGTGCAGAGATCACTGGCCCCGATGGCGTGCGCCTTGCGGTACCGGTGGTGGACCACAAAAATGGCACATATGAGCTGGTGTACACAGCACGTACAGAAGGCGACCTGCTCCTCTCAGTGCTGCTCTATGGACAGCCGGTGCGTGGCAGCCCTTTCCGTGTGCGTGCCCTGAGACCCGGAGACTTGCCACCTTCCCCAGATGATGTGAAGCGCCGGGTCAAGTCTCCCGGTGGTCCTGGCAGTCATGTGCGCCAGAAGGCAGTGCGTAGGCCGAGCTCCATGTACAGCACCGGTGGCAAACGGAAAGACAATCCAATTGAGGATGAACTCGTCTTTCGTGTTGGTAGGAGGGCCGAGCACAGAGCCAAGTGAAGGCTAAGGGCAGGTTGAAGGGAGGGGCTGGTGGGGGCCCAGGAAAGGATGGTGGGAACTCGCTCAGGCAGGGGCCTTGGGGAGGAGGGGAGTGAGGCTCACTCATCTTTTCCTTCTCATGTCTTTCTCACAGGCAGTCGTGGAAGGGAGAAAGGTGAATTCACCAATTTACAGGGCGTGTCCGCTGCTAGCAGTGGCCGAATAGTGGTAGCAGACAGCAACAACCAATGTATTCAGGTGAGCCGTTTACCTCGCCCCTTCAATGCCACAGAGGGCTCTCACTGCACGGTTCTCCAGGTTCCCGCCCGAAGGTGAAACCCACAGTCAGTACTGTCCTAAAGAGCAGTGAATCAACATACCTCTTTCCCACCCAGGCCAAAATAGCGTCCAGGTCCTTCAGTCAGGGCAGGGTTCCTGTGCTCGTGGCCTTTCCCTTCCAGACATCTTAAGACTGCTCCTAGATCGGCAGCTCCTGTCTTCCTCTGTCTGTTCTTGAGCTTCCTGCTTGCTGGTGTCCTTTGTCTTGGTTTAAGTTCCAGACCTGCCCTTCCCAGCTCTCTTCCAGCATACCATCCTGGCTCCAGAGTATGCTATCCGCCTGGAGAATGCAGCCATCTAGTTGGCTAGAGCACCTTTCATCAGCAGGAGGGTAGCACACAACCCCATGTGGTTTTGTACCCATCTTTCTTTTCCTTGTACCTCTGGCAGCTTATTTAGATGCCAGTCATACTCAGTGTCCATGGTCTCTGATGTATCAAGCTCTTTGTTACATCCAGAAAACATGGCTTCCCTTCTCTACATCCCTTGCAGAAAGCACAGATCCTAGCACAGTGGACATGAGTGTGGTAGATAGTGATTGAGGGCATAGGCCCTGAAACCAGACACCTCAGCTTGAATCCTGGCTCTCCCTGTACTAGCAAGTCATGTGACCTCTTGGCACTGTAGTTAGCTGATGTGTAAAATTAGGAAACACATTTCTCAGGATTGTTGAGAGTATTAAATGTACTATACCTAACACCTAGCTGTTGTTAAATGTATCATTGTCTGCGTATGGACTGTAAACAAAGTCAAGAAGGTAAGAAAGCCGGAAGTTCCCATCCCATCCTGGCTCCCAGAAGCTTGCTATTTGGAACTTAAGGTGACTGAAGTCAGATTGCAAATTGTTTTGGAAATGATTTTAGAATTTTGATTTTACCCTGTGAGATTTGCAATTGTGTACCTCAGTTCTTAGAAATGTATTCTCAGGCAGCTAAACCTTAACTCTGAAGATCCTTATTTTAAAATAGCTTTAAATTTCTTGACCCTGCCTGAATAGCCTTGCTATGAATCCAGCTCTGCCTTTCTTGTCACTCTCAGCAACTTCCTACCCCAGTCCACCTAGCAGAAACTCTTGCAGTCCGGTTATCAGGCCTGCTACCTCAATTTTTCTTAGGCTAGAGGAACAGAGAAACCCAGGAAGGGATTTGGGGCCAGCCTAGATAATGAAGGGAAACTTGGGAGTTCTGGGGTAATCTGGAATTCTACTCAGGATCACCTTTAGCCTCACCCCCTTCTTCCCTTTAAGGTAGAAATGCTTTCTAGCATAAAGGTTGAGATTTGTGAACATCTGTCATGTTGTGCAAACACTTGGGCACTTATCACAATATGCAGAAAGGCTGGTGCTACTTGACTGTCTAGTGAAGGGTTGTGAGAAAGGCCTGGCATAGTCCTGTCTTCCAAATACCTGCTTTTCTGTAACAGTTCTTGCTCAACTCTCCATTCCTAAGTCCACCCTGGCATCATAGCTGCTGGAAGCTTCTTGGATTCCAAGGCTGAGCACTTGTCTCTTACTCTGGGCTACTTGGGACTGATAAGATATGATCCCCCATTTGCTCATGAGGCTGGGGGTCCTTGTGAGCTTATTCAATCAGGCAGGGTGGAACCCTGCTGACAGAGCGCACTCATACAACACTTCATGATTTTGAATGAACAACTTAATTTGTAAACATTTGGCATTGAATCATTGTCTTAGTCTGAAAATGTCTCGAACTCTTTCTGGGAATATCCATTACGATGTGTGCCGGTCACATTCTCCTTTGATCTCCCCCAGCCCTTGGCTGTGGTGGTTTTCACACTTTTCCTTCTCTGGGTTGGTTTGTTGGTCTTGTCTATTGTCTCTCTCTCTCTCTCTCTCTCTCTCTCTTTTGTCATTTCCATTGAGATTCTTGAAGTCAGAGATCTACTTAATGTTGCCAGGTCTAGGAGAGATGTGGAGGCCAAACTGAAGAGTCCAGCAAATTCTAGTGCTGTGAGGGGAGCAGTGTGGCAGCTCTTGCTGAGTACCAGTGTCATGGTAAAGAGGGATGGGATGGAGAATGGAGGGACTTGGTGGGCTGCAAACGTGGTGTTCCCATTAAGAAGCCGGCCCCTTTTAAGTTGAAGAGGTCACTTTTATCCCTATTGAGTTTTGAGGCCTGAGATTGAATTGGGGGTTCTTTTGTTGGTTGAATGCCTAGTGAATGCCAGAAGCAACATGTAGCAGAAAATGCTGTGGCAGACAAAGCAGAGGCAGCACCAGCTCCAAGCAGGGCTTGCCTCCTTAGAAGGGGCAGGTCACAGATACAGCTACAAAGTGACAGTTGTTACAAAGAAAGCTATAAAATGCATACTGTAGGGCCCTAACTTTACATGCATGTATTGATTTGAACAAAGTGGAAACTCTGAAGAATGACCTGGAAATTTAGAATTCTAAAGGTAAATAGGAATTGGCTAGTTCTAATAGGGGTGTGAGAAAGGATGAGAAGAATGAGGCTTCCCAAACCCTACTCTCGAGTCTGAATCAAAACTGCCAGCAGGAGGTGGGTGGCATCATGGACCACCTCACTGCTGACCTGCTCATTTTAGTCCGGTCACTTCTGGTTTTTACCCTCGGGTACTTCCTTTCTTCTGCTGACAATTCTGACTTTGCATAGGACCAGTGCAGACCCCAAGTGCTATGCTGGCTGACCAAGTGAAGGCTTGCTACAAGGTCCATGTCAGAAGAAGTGATATGCTGTGGTCAGTTAGGTCTGGGAGATCTATCCCTGGGTGGCCCAGCAAGAAAGGGGAGAGCAGGGCTGAAGTGAACACTATGTCCAAGACTCAGAAACTTGAGCCCTCTGTGGTAGCTTCTTGGCTCTGATCCGTCCATCTTGTGTCCCCAGAGGCCATAACAAAATGGTGTGTTGTAGGAATTCTGCAATGAGTAGCAGAGCTGTTAAATTAGATGCTGTAATCTAAGAGGAAAAGATTAACAGAGACACTTTAAGATGAAGAGATCTTAGCATCTTGTGAGGCTCAGGCGGAGGAGGAGTAGAAGGGGAGATAGAAAGATTCATTCTAGGGGACTCAGAGGTTAAGTGCACTGGCTGCTGTTCCAGGGGACCAGGGTTCAATTCTCAGCAACCGCGTGGCAGCTCACAATTGTCTGTTTACTCCAATTTCAGGGGATCTGGTGCCCTCTTCTGGGCTCCATGGATACCTGCAATGGTGGTTTATAGAGATTCAGAAAGGCAAAACACCCATACACATAAAATAAAAAACTAAAAAGAGGATTTATTCTGTGCAGAAGGTTACCTCCTTGTCCACTCTCCTTACCTACCCCTTTCCAGCTGGCCGGGGAATTCTGTTGGGTCTTTTTCCTGTACTTCTCTCAAATCCATCTGCTTCCCTACAGGTCATTTCCTTGGTCTGAAACTTCACTGTTTCTCATCTGGATTCCTGCTTCAGCCTCTAACTTGTTGGCTGACTTCCAGTCCAGACTATTTCTGTAAAAGCAGATCTGATCTTGTTGCTTCTCTGGCCATAAATTGTCAGTGGCTCTTCATTATAGCCAGGGTAGATGTAATTCCCATTGACTACTGCAGCCACACCAGTGAGGTCCTCACACGGGGCTCACACTGGCTAGCCTCTGTACCTTTCACAGATCGTTGTGGACGGTTCATCAACTGATATCTTTATTGGCTGTTGGCTCACATATCTCCTTCTCTTGGTGCCTTTTCCCACCATACCCACCATCCCTTTTGTGTTTTCATACCCCCTTCATACCTCTACTGCATATCCTTAAGGTAGCTCTCACCAGGTTTCTCCGTACCCCTGGATGGTGTGAGCACATACTTGTTGAGTGGATGAATAAATAAATGGGATCCTGCTAGGACCCAGCACCCTTTCCTTTGTACCCACAGTGTTCCCCTCCTCCCTGTGCCCTCCCTTGCTCCTCTACTCCAGGTTTTCTCCAATGAGGGCCAGTTCAAGTTCCGATTTGGAGTCCGTGGGCGCTCGCCTGGGCAACTACAGCGTCCTACGGGTGTGGCAGTGGACACCAATGGAGACATTATTGTGGCAGACTATGACAACCGTTGGGTCAGCATCTTCTCTCCTGAGGGCAAGTTCAAGGTGAGAAGAAGCTTGCTGTTGCTGTGCTCTGAACCCGTGGTGACCTGCTCAGAAGGCCATGCTACTAGGTTAGGCCCTGAAGTGGTCTATCACCGGCTTAAGATTCTGCTTTGATGCCAGGCCATCCCTAGTATTCTAGACAGGATAAAGTCCTTATGTGTGCGTTTCCTACAGACCAAAATTGGAGCTGGCCGCCTCATGGGGCCCAAGGGAGTGGCTGTGGACCGGAATGGGCATATCATTGTGGTGGATAACAAGTCTTGCTGTGTCTTCACCTTCCAGCCCAATGGCAAGCTTGTTGGGCGTTTTGGAGGCCGTGGGGCCACTGACCGCCACTTCGCAGGTATGAGAAAACAACTCCAAGATCCAGACTGAGATGCTCTAGTTCTATAGAATTTCCCAGGGTCCTCTGGATGTAAAGACTCCTTCTATATCTTGACCCTTAATTCCCCTTTCCTACTGCCTAGTTCCATCCTCCCAGAGACAGAATTTATCACTCAGGATCCTATCCCTCACCAGACAGAGTGCGTCAGCTTAATGCTTTGAAACCCATCCCGTACTTTCTGTTCACAGGGCCCCACTTTGTGGCTGTGAACAACAAGAATGAGATTGTAGTAACGGATTTCCACAACCATTCAGTGAAGGTCAGTGTCCTCCCCTTCTATGACCACTGTTCCAGTCACCCCTCCTCTTCAAAAAACTTATTTCTCTCCTCTTTCAAACCCCCTTAAAATCCTTCATTGAACCAATAAACATTTATGGCATGGCTACTTTGTCCCAGGCGCTATGCTAGAAGCTGGGAATTCATGTAAGCAAAACAAACACATTCCCTGTCTTCTTGGTTTGTGTAGGTCGGGGTAGAGGAGACAACCAGGAAGTCACAATCTAAAGTAATAGATTCTGGGATAGGTACAGGGAACTGTGGGAGAGTTGAGCAGAAGACTTCAATATAAGGGAAGACCTGAAGCACCAGTAAAATTAACAAAAAAATAGAGAAGGAGGGAGTTTGAAGCAAAGGACACAGAAGACGTTAAGTGTGGTGATACACACCAGTAATCCCAGTGCTTGGAGGTGGAGGCAAAAAGATCAGCAGTTCAAGGTCACCTTTGTCTACATGAAGAACTCAAGGACTACCTGAGATATGTGCTGCCATATATATATGGGAGGGAGAGGGGGGAAAGAGAGACAGACAGATAGACAGGCAGGCAGGCAGGAAAAGACCTACATGGAAGTTGGCATCATGCTCTGGAAACCGTAGGTCCTTCAGATTTAGTACACTGCTGCAAGGTGAGGCTGAGACCTGTGTGCCCTGTGAAGGGGCTGGCTCCCTTTTTAAGAGCTGTGGGAAGTGCTTAAGGAATTGCAGGCAGGGGTATGATGAACCCCTGTGTGTCTTAGAAAGGTCACTCTGGGGGCTGGAGAGATGGCTTGGCGGTTAAGAGCACCCGACTACTCTTCCAGAGGTCCTGAGTTCAATTCCCAGTAACTACATGGTGGCTCACAACCATCTGTAAGGAGATCCGATGCCCTCTTCTGGTGTATCTGAAGACAGCTACAGTGTACTTATATATAATAAATGAATAAATCTTAAAAAAAGAAAAGAAAAGAAAAGAAAAGAAAAGAAAAGAAAAGAAAAGAAAGGTCACTCTGACTAGGGCAGTGCTAGAGACAGTGATCTAGGTGGGAAGTAAGATCGCCCAGACCTTGAGACATGTATTTGAGACAGATCCAGGGATGTGTCTGTCTGTTTGTGTCAAGCTGAGAGGGTGGGATGGAGAATGGTCTGTCCCAGCAGGGTGGTAGGTAGTAGCACTGTTGAAATAGAGAAAGGAGAAGGACCACTCCCCCAGGGAAGCATCAGCTGGGCAGTGGGATACAGAGTATGATCTCAGGGAAGAATTTCTGGGCTAAGCTGCAGATCTGAGAATTCTCCTTAGAGCTTTACCCCACCCTCCAAGGCCTTGCCCTCTGCCTGAGGTCAGGTCTCCAGTCCCTAGCCCCTTCTCCACCAGGTGTACAGTGCTGATGGAGAGTTCCTCTTCAAATTTGGCTCACATGGCGAGGGCAATGGACAGTTCAATGCCCCCACGGGAGTAGCTGTGGATTCCAATGGAAACATCATCGTGGCTGACTGGGGCAATAGTCGCATACAGGTGAGTTAGGCCCAGGGGTGGCTTGAGAGAGGCTTTCTCTGTGCCTCTGTCCTTCCCCACACAGACTCTTCTCTGCCTGACTTTACTTCTGTTTCCATTCTCCACATCTTCCTCAGGTATTCGACAGCTCTGGTTCCTTCCTGTCCTATATCAACACGTCTGCAGAGCCACTGTATGGCCCACAGGGCTTGGCATTGACCTCGGATGGCCACGTAGTAGTGGCTGATGCTGGCAACCACTGCTTTAAGGCCTATCGATACCTCCAGTAGCTGCACAAGGGCCCTGCTTGGCTCATGGAGGGACGGACATAGGGGTGATTGGACAAGAGGGTCTGGCTAAGAGGTGGGCCAGACCCGGCAGCACTGAATGTGGGCGTGGGCATGGATGTGCCCAATGCCCTTCCCTTCCTCCCCAACCCCACGGTTGCACTTTATTTATTCGGTTCTTGCTTTGGTGACTGGGTGGGCCTGGACTGGTCCCAAGGATGTGTGCAGAGCTTCACCCTAACTCCTTTACACACCCTCCCTTACACCCTCAGTCTGCTCTCTGACCCCCAGCCTGGGGCCAGAACAGCCTCTTACTTCAGAAGTCCCTCTGGTTGTCTCCCTAACACCCCATACACACTGACAGAGACAGCAATACCCCACCCCATATTAAATAAATGTGTTCGCCAAGGTGTTTTTGCTAGGTTCTTGTGGTGTGGGTCTCTGATGGGTTGGAGTATTGGTATCTACTGTGGACTAAAAAGTGGTCAAGAAGACAGGCAGATGGCCCAGTAGCAGCAACAAGTGGTGACATTCTCAAAGAATATTTTAATGTTTTTGTCTTGTTTTAAATACTCATTTTAATTTTATTAATATGGGTATTGTGTTTACATGACTGTCTGTGCACTACATGCATGCAGTGCCTGTGAAGCCCAGAAGTGTGTTAGAGCCCCTGGATCTGGAGTTAGAGATAGTTGTTAGCCATCGTGTGGGTACTGAGAACCAGGTCCAGGGCCTCTTCAAGAACTAAGCGGGCTAACTGCTGAGCCATCTCTCTAGCCCCTAAAGAATATATTTACTTATCCTTTGACAATGCACACGTGTATAAAATGTATCTTGATCATATCTACCTCCTACTCTCCCTGAAACCCCTCAACATATCCTCCTGCCCACATGTTCTCTTCTTTTATGACCCACGGAGTCCAGTTCCAGGTTTGCTTAAAAACAACAACAAACACAAACAAACACAAACCACTTCAGGCTACGAGAACAAAAAGGAGTGAATCTCTGGGACTCCAGCCACTTGCCAATTTCTCTTTCCTAGGCCTCGTATCTCTTGAATGTGCTGTAGAAACAGACAGGTCTCTCCACCCTCCCTTCATGGGGCTACAAAATAGGAAAAGATGACTCTTATCCAGTACATAGCCACAGCTACTAGGAGAACTGTTTTAGATATGAAAGCATTCCTCGAGGTTGTCATGTAAGAGACTCCATGGTTACTGGTAGAGGTCATTCCAAAGAACTGAACCCCTAACCCTTTCCACTGCTGTGCTCCAAGGTTGCTGCTCTTTTCCCACAGTGGAATGGAGGTCTTCACATTGCATTCCAGAGCTCTAGTCACAGGGTAGGACTGCTAATTCCAGAGATAATTAAAACAGTATTCAGTGAACTGGGAGGTAGGGACTACAATTTCTCTACTGGAGACTGAAGCTCAGAGAAATAGGTCACATTGTTGACTGAAGAACAGAGTTAGATCTATAGCTGTCATTCCTAAATTACAGTGTCTCATCCTAGGCTCCTTGCACCTAGCATGATGATTGGTAGAGAAGGTACACAAGAAGAATAGTGGATCTGAGGAGGTTGGTCATGAGAGGTTATGGAAGAGAGAATATATTGCCTAATGTAATTTCCTGGGCATTGGATTGGAGGCACTGTGAATATTGCAAACTATTTGCAGAGAGTAAAAATAGACTGTTTGGACCACATGGATGCCTTGGTTATACTTACCTCTCTGGTCTTCTCCATCTCTGTCAGTTGAGACCTGGTAGGCAGGTAAAGGGACACATTTCCTGAAGCTGTAGGGCAGTGTTGTCTCTGGGCTACACACCTGGATCTGATTATGAGCAGTGCCGCCTCAGTCCATGCACTGACCTAAAGGGGCAGTGGGCTCAGTGTCTGCAGTCTGTTCCTTCCCTTCGTGCTGAGCAAAGCACCAGCTGCAGCACAGAGTGGGAGCTTCAAGTTCCTTTTCCTCCGTCTCTTGGGATGCCTAAAAGCAGAAGAGGGAAGTAAAGGTGGCCTTCCTTGGATAGGAAGTCCTAAGTACTTCCTGTGCCAGCTAGAGAGCAGGTCCCTGGAGCTGGCTTCTAGATTAGGCAGTCTTCCTAAGCCATGCAAGAGGTGTCTCAAAGACAAACCACTTAGTTCCTCCTAGATTCCTCCATCCTGGGTATTTTCTATCTAGTTCTGATCAGAGGTTTGAGTAGGTATAAATGATTCTATGATTCATGTAGTGATTCAATTGGTATGACTCAGATGATCCTCACATACATGGGGCATCACTACAAAACTTTGGTCAGGACAGATCAGGAAGTTATTTTGTAGCCCTGCATAAACTCAAATCCTGCTTGTTCAGTGATCCTCCATAGCAGTGGGTCTCAACCTTCCTAACTCTGCAGCCCTTTAATACAGTGCCCCTTTTGTGGTGACTCCCCAACCAAAAAAAATTATTTCATCACTACTTCATAGCTGTATTTTCCTACTGTTATGAATCATAATATAAATATCTGATATGTGACCACCCTAAGGATTTGGGACTCACAGGTTGAGATCACAGCTCTATGGTCATGTATGTGTTACTATACACTTACTACTTGAAACAATTGATCAGAAAGAGCAGAGGGCCCTGGGAAAACAAAACAGAAATGGTTCTGTCCTTTTGGAGGTTACAATGGTGGAAGAGTGTGACAAAGAACTAAAGGTGTAATGACATCGTGAGTTCAAGTATGAAGGAGAAAAATAGAGCACAAGGACAGAAATAGTGTTAAGTAGGGGAAACGGGGAAAGCCTCTTTTGATCAGCCTGCTGAAGAAGTGAAGAGTGGATAAGGGATTAGCCATTGTAAGTAAAGGTGTCGGAGATATCCAGAGAGGAGGTCTTGATGGGTTTGGAATCTGCAGGAGGTCAAAGTGGCTACAGGAAGGTGGCTCGAAAGAGGGAAAGAATCAGGTTGAAGAGCAAGAGCTGAGCTGGATTTAATTAAGGCCAAATTTGGTCCAAGTGTAACAGCAAATCACTCAAGAAAACGTAAGCAGTAGGGCTGGGTGAGATGAACTGGTGACTGGAGAGAGGTGGGAGGAGACAGGAAAGGGATTGACAGCTCTAAACCCCTTCTCTGGAAGACTGGGTACCTTAAAATCATCTGGTGCTTTCCAATTCTAGGGATGTAGCCTATGGAAAAATTGAACAAACACAAAAGACTGTGTGCTCCAAATGCTTAGCATAGCCTTTCAACACAGACAAATTACAGAGAAACCTACACGTCTGTCAGCATGGAATAGTTATATAAACTTTTTGCTGATACCTATTTTTTTTTTATTATTAACTTGAGTATTTCTTATATACATTTCGAGTGTTATTCCCTTTCCCAGTTTCCGTGCAAACATCCCCCTCCCCCCTCCCCTTCCTTATCGGTGTTCCCCTCCCCACCCTCCCCCCATTGCCGCCCTCCCCCCATAGACTAGTTCACTGGGGGTTCAGTCTTAGCAGGACCCAGGGCTTCCCCTTCCACTGGTGCTCTTACTAGGATATTCATTGCTACCTATGGGGACAGAGTCCAGGGTCAGTCCATGTATAGTCTTTAGGTAGTGGCTTAGTCCCTGGAAGCTCTGGTTGCTTGGCATTGTTGCTGATACCTATTTTTAAATATCCTATTTGCACCTTTAAACAGCAACAACAGAAAAAAGCCCTGGAGAAGTAGTTGGGCATAGTGTGTACCTTTAATTTCAGCACTCAGGAGGCAAGAGGCAGAAAGATCTTTGTGGTTCTAGGACATAGTTCCAGGACATAGACTCAGTCCCAAAAGAGACAGTAACAATGTATAGTCTTGTCTTTACAAGCCTGAGCTCTCAGCATGTGGGAGGCTGAGGTGGACACATTGCTTTATGTTTCAGACCAGTCTAGGCTACACCATGAGTAACAGACCATACATCTAGACCCTGTCTTAAAACAACAAAAATGCTGATGTGTGAAGTATGTTGTAGAAGAAAATCTTCCATCTCTTGAATCCTTGTTTTTAGAGAAGATATTGCAAGAATGGGAAAAAGAGCACATGCCTTTAATCCTTGCACTTGGGAGGCAGAAGCAGGTGGATCTCTGAGTTTCAGAGTCTAGTCCACATAGCAAGTTCAGGCCAGCCTGCCTCAAAAAGGTAGTGGTGGTGGGTGTATGACCAAGCTATATATAAGTCTTTTAAGCAAGAAGAGGTAACCTCAAGTATCCTTTTGGAGGTCACCATAGCAATGAGAACTGATGTAGAGGGCAGACTGATTACAGAGGAACAGGAGAAATGGCGAAGCTATCTCAGTGGGCAGACGAGAAAACATGGTGCTTGCACTCTTAAAGGACCAGAAATATACAGATTTCATGTATAATTATGAAGCAGAACTCACAGGACTTAATATTTATGTAACAGTATTTTAGGCATTGTTCCATGTGCTGAAGATACAATGGTGGTGGTGGGGGAAACAGATGAAACCCTTATCCCAGGACTGGGATTGTATATTTCAGTGGTAGAATGCCTGCCTAGTGTGTGCCAAACTCCATGTTCAATTCTCCAGTACAAAATAAAAAAAAATTCTCTGCACAATTAGATAATATAGGGACTAGTAGATTCTGTAGCTCCTTCATTTCAGCCTAATGAGAACTGATTGTCAGGGACTTTGAGACCTGGTTGATAAAAGCTGGCCATTATTAAACTGTAGCCTGGTACTATGACTTTCTATAAAGACTAGTCTGGCCTCAAACTTACAAAGATGTTCCTGCAACTCAAGCACTGGAATTAAAGGCATGTACCACCATGCCAAGCTATTTCTCCAGGCTTTTTGTTTTAAGGGTGCATATAGGGTTTTTAAAAATATGTATTAGCGGGAGAAATGGCTTAGCAGTTAAGAGCACTGACTGCTCTTCCAGAGATCCTGAGTTCAATTCCAGCACCCACATGGTGGCTCACAACAATCTGTAATGGGATCCAAGGCCCTCTTCTGGTGTCTGAAGACAACGACAGTGTACTCACATACATAAGATAAAAATAAATCTTAAAAAAAATATGTGTTAGCAAAAGTTTATGTAACTTTTCCATGCTGATGGATACCTAGGTTTTTCTGGGATTTATGATTATAAACGTGAGCTGCTGGATAATGGTGGTGCATGCCTTTTATGCCAGCACTCAGGAGGCAGAGGCAGGTGGATCTCTGAGTTTGAGGCCAGCCTGGTCTACAGAGTGAGCTCTGAGACATCCAGGGCTACACAAAGAAACTTATCTTGAAAACAAAACAGCTACCAAACCAAAACCAAAACAACAAAAAACCCCACCCTGTGTGCTCAGTACTTAGCAGACTAAAGCTAAAGAATCATGAGTTTGAGACCAGCATGGACTACGTACTGTCTCTAAAAAAAAAAAAAAAAAAAAAAATGTTAAACTATAACCTTAAAATTAAATCTTTTTTAAAAAATTAAAGCTGAGGAAAATGGAAGAGAAACCCCTACTGCCTGGTTTACCATCACGTGCTCAAATCACGTGTGCCCAAAGTTCTGTACATCTCTTGGGTAGGAAGGTCACGTAGAACTCCATTATGGTATGTCTCTTCCTTACTCTATGTTTCAAACATTTTGTAGCTTGATCAACTGTTGTAGAGGAATTTTAACCCAGCAATATGGCTGCTCTGGCACATCCAAAGACCTTTTAGGTCTATGTGATCTGGTTACAGATATGCCCTTAGTACACACCTTTAATCCCTCTGGCTGGAATACAGACACAGTTGGCTGTGGTGTGTGAGGAGTCAGTTTCACCAGCATAGTTTGATAGAGACAGGTTGCTGGTGAAGACAGAATGAGAAGGAGCCCAAAGACTACAACAAATTACTAGAGTTAGTTAGAGGCCAAGCAGAAAAATTCAGTCAGAAGCAGAGAGAAGCCAGTTTGGATTAGTCAGCTTGGAGGAGTTTGGGCCAGAACAACTGAGTTGAACCAGCCAGCCAGAGTTCAGAAAGAACTAGAAAGGGTGAGCTTATTCAGCAGGAAGCCTCTAATACGACAATTATATCTGTCAAATAAAAGTTACTTTTACAAACTGATAGAGTTTACACAGAAGTCAGTAAATGTTACAAATCAGGGCTCTTCCCTTCCCAACCCACCCTCAGAGAACAACTTAAAATTTACCAGCATGCCCCTTCATAAACTTAGCACATCCTGGAAACAGGAAGCCATAGTTTAAATCAGGACTCCATCAGTAGCTAACAATGTGATTTGGCTAAGATACCTAATGTTGGTTTCTTCAGTTATAAAAGAAGACAAACAGTTCTGCCTCCTCTATTTGTGAAGCTAAAACAAAACACCTGAGGTGGATGACTTTAAAAGAAATGTATTTCTCACAGGTCTGGAGGATGGAAAGTCCAAGATCAAGGTGGGTTTGGTGCCTGGTGAGAAGGGACTGCTCTTCAAATGGCAGAAGGGAGAGAGCCTGTTTCTCCATGCTCTTTTTATAGCTGCATTGTCCTAAAATCTTCCTCAGAGGTCCCACCTGCCACCTCTGCCTTACTGGGAAATAAACTTCCAGTACTTGAATTTGGATAGGACAAATATAGTCAAACCACAGGATTGAAATACCATTTATTTGATTAAATGAAATTTAAATACATGCTTAGTACAACAGCAGACACTGGTGCCTAGTAAATGTGAGTAAATTATTTTCTATTCATAGAGAGATAGAAATGGTCTGTTTAGGAGCAGGAGAGATATTTCAAAAGACCAGAGTGTAGTTCCCAGCACCCATATCGTCAGGCTTACAACTGCCTATAACTACAATTTCAGGGTTCTAACGCTCCCCTCTGGTCTTCTCAGGCACCTGCATGCACATGGTACACATACAACCAAGCAGGCACACACACACACACACACACACACACACACACACACACACACACACACTATCCAGAAAATAAATTTTAAGAAGAGAAAATGTTTTTGTTGGAGGGGTCAGTTGGGGACAGTGAGCTCTTTTTAGCAGCCTGAAGCTTTATTCCTAAGCCTTTAAATCCCAGGAGAGGGAGAATCTCTGCCTTATAGTATGCAGCAAAAGCATCAGGCCAAGCACAACCAGGACTCAGTAGTCCCAGGAGGAATGAATGAAATCAGAGACTAGTTTTCGGGCAGGTTAGACATAGCTGTCCCGAGGGATAGTGAGGTCAACGTTCAGGTTAAATATAGAGCCTTGCAATGCCTAGAGGATGTCCTAGCCATTAAGGCTTGTGCTGGCCTGTGTTCAGTCTTTCCTGGAGGAAGTCAGAAAGCTGAGGGTTTTGAGAATTGAAAAGCCTACACCAAAAATGAAAGGATTGTATTTCTCAGACCTTGAATTTCTTTGGAAATAAAGCCAGATTGAGGTCTCTATACCCTCTCTGCTTAGTGGAGGTTTACAGAGGACCGGAAAGGAACAGAGAGGAGACTGTGCTCCTAAGTCCACAGAAGAGGGGTTAGGAGGAGCGAGAAGGGGAAGTCTGGGAAACCAGTTTGCAGGAGGGAAATATTCCCAGACTCTGACCTGTGATTGAATAGTGTGAATACACTGTAATCTCCAGGGGGCGCCTGTACACAATTGTGAACGAATTTCTTGGTCCAGACAGTATCAGAACAAATAAAATCAAGGTCAGTGTTGCGTTGAGTGCTTGAGAAGAGTTACCTTGTGACTTATGACCTATGACCAGCAACAAAGTTGCCAGCAAATTCACAGCCCAGAGTTCCCAGAAGGAGGCAATTCTCTATCTCACAGTTTTTGCCTAGAAGTTGGACTTCGTTTGCCTGTTTGTGAAACATTGGGGGGTGGGGGGTGGGGTAGTCCATGGAGGTTCTGGTAATGATTTTAAGCCACCAGATGAATGAATGGTAGACAAGTAATTTAGGAAACAACAGTATAAAACTGAGGCCATAAACACTATTCTAATATAGGTGGGGGATCTAGGAATGATACTAGGGGGACCAGAGCTGTATGGGAAGAGGCCAAGCTATAATATGAGCATCTAGTGTTTGCATATTTCTCTCTCTCTCTCTCTCTCTCTCTCTCTCTCTCTCTCTCTCTTTCTCTCTTTCTCCCCTCTCCACTTTATTTATTGTTTTAAAACAAGATTTATTTATTTATTTATTTTCTGTATGTGAGTGCACTGTAGCTGTCTTCAGACACACCAGAAGAGGATGTCACATCCCTTTATGGATGGTTGTGGGCCTCCATGTGGTGGCTGGGAATTGAACTCAGGACCTCTGGAAGAGCAGTCAATGCTCTTAACCTCTCAGCCATCTTTGCAGCCCCCATTTTATTTATTTTAAACCTATTTATGTATGTATATGTGGTCCTTTGTCTGCATGTATATCTGCACGCAAGAAGGCAGCAGCAGACAGTTGTGAGCTGCCATGTGAACTCAGGACCTTCGGAAGAGCAGTGTGTGTGTGTTCTTAATCACTGAGACATCTCTCCAGTCCATGTGCTGTTTCTCTTTAGAGGTCTCGGCTAGGCAGAGGGATACTGGATTATAAGTTAGTAATGGATCCCAGAAAGGCCCTATATTAGAGTATTAGAGGCCACAGCCTCTACTTAGCATCAGCTATGAGAGCAAATCCAGCCAGAGATGCTTTGCGGTGGGAGAGTGTGGGTGTCTAGCCTCAGTGTTCCTTGTCCTTTGGGAATCTAACTTTGCCCACTGACCCATGAGGAAGGACTGACACTAATAGCACATCGTATTTGAACCAGTTTTGACCTATCCCTGTCTAGCTTGCAAATGAATGAGACTCACTATGGCTATTAAATTTGGCTTTGACAATGACTGGGGATAACCCCTGATATGCTTTTCCAACTGTTAGCCTGGCTACTTCTCCAGCAGTGTACCCCAAATCCTTGATGTTTTTCCTGGCCATGTGCTCATTTCTACCCTCTCTCCTCCTGCTTCTCCCCCAACCCTGCAACCCACAACCAGGTAACTCAAAATCCTCCTACCGCTAATCCTTCCAGTAATTGGCTGTACCATTTTTATTTAACCAATAGGTTTTTTTTTAAGACTTATTTATTTTATGCCTATCAGTGTACTGTACCTGTCTTCAGACACACCAGAAGAGGACATCAGATCAGATTAGAGATGGTTGTGAGCCTGAATTGAACTCAGGTCCTCTGAAAGAGCAGTTAGTGCTCTTAACCACTGAGCCATCTCTCCAGCCCCCTAACCAATGGTTTTAAAATAAGGAACAAAGTTTGCACAACAAAACCTGGTATACCTGTGAATTCACTCATAGGCAAGCAAACAGCATTTAGCATTACAATACATAGCAACAGACCCAACCTCTGGTTTTCTATTGGGAGGATTATTGTAGAATGGAAAAGTGATCTCGGGTTAACAGCAGCTCAGGAGCAGAGCACGTGCTCTGCTTGAACATGGCATGCAGTTGATCTGAGCACCTCATGAAGGGAAAGGTTATCTCTGGCCTCTGCTCAGGTTGTGTAGAGGGAAGTGAGGCCCTTAAGACCACCTAAGAAGGTTGCTAAGGAACAGAAGTCTGGGAGACTCAGACTAACGCATAGTGGGTACTACCTACAAATCTTTACAGAGCTGTCAGCAAATCTTGGGTGGAAGTGAAGCAGGCTTTGGGAGAGGTCCCAGGGAGTGATGAGAAGGTACTGGTAATGGCAGACTCCCTCCTTCTCAGGAAGGAAAAGGGCATGGGATTGAAACACTGAGGAGAGAAACAGGACCACCAGATAAATGGCAGTGGCAAGCAAATAGGCCCCCTAGAGTTCAGTCTGCACCTGTCAGGAAATACCCCCATTAATAATGTTCACTTACTACAGAGGAGGGAAAATTCTCAGAAATTTAATAATAAGAGGAGAAGCCAGTCAACAAAATGAAAATAAAACAAGGACGAACTCAGGGCCAGGGATGGTAGCGCTCTTGCCAACATGTGGAAAACCCAGGATTGCTTAAGACACAAAACTAACAAAAGCAACCAGATAAGTAGCTGGGGAAATAGTTCAGATTTTGTAGGGTGACGTAAGGAAACGAAAGGCTGAGAAATGAGAAAAGCCAGTCAAGAAAGAGTGCACGGAGAAGGTAACATTTAAGGAGAAATCAGTTGTAAATATTTGCATCCTAGTTACAGTTCAGGATGTCCTATGATGGGTAAATAAAGCATTTCTCTTCTAAGTTGGAACTATCAAGAGAGACTACGGGGAAGAGACACCTCCTCTTTGAGTCCTGTTACTGTCAGGCCTTCCCTCAGACACGTTTTGCAAATTTATTTTTCCTGGCAGGGGTTGATTTTGGGACAGGGTTTGTATTACATGACAATAGTGAGACAGCATCTCCAAACTAGTAGTCCAGAGATAAAGCTAAAAGGTTGAGGCATATTCTCCAGAAAAGGCCTCCGTGACTGATACTTGGAAAAAGTTTTCTTGAATGTTTCTTTTATTTATTTATTTATTTATTTATTTATTTATTCATTCATTTATTTATTGGAGCGGAGGACTGAACTTAGGGCCTTGCATTTACTAGGCCAGTGCTCTACCACTGAGCTAAATCCCCAAACCCCTCTTGAATATTTCTGAGGAAGTTCATTTGTGTGTGCAGGCGTTATAGGGTGCATATAACATCTGTTTAGTTACCATGGGCTTTAGTTCAGTTGGACCTGTCCCCTGGTACATTTGTCCCTCCTTCTGTAGAGGTGAAGGACCCCATAAGGTAACCTGAGCACCACCATTTCTTGTCAATATTCGAGAGAGTCTCGGTGGACATGGACTGGTCACAGCTGGAAATTTGCTGAAGGGGGTAGGGATTACTGCCGGGAAGATAGTCTGAGATTCAGGTTTCCTTTTAGACTTTGACCTTTTTTGCTGTGATGTCGTCTGCCAATATTGGCATAGTCATTGAAAGACAAATCTTTCTCAATAGGGTGGAAAGTGGGGGTGGTGCTGTTACCAATTCTATATAAGGTCAGCCTCTTGCCCATGCTGTCCTGTGTGGTCTTTGCAGCTCGCCATGGCTAGGACAGTAGTAGCACTAAATATCCTGGTATTGCTGGGCCTGTGCTGGTCCCTGGCTGTTGCCAACCCTCTTCCTGCGTGAGTAGGGTTGGAGTTAGGGATAGAGGATTGTGGTGTGGGTTTGCGGGTGATGGGGCCAGTTTCTAGGTCACACACTATGGAAGAGGAGTGGGACCCAATGGACCCAGATTTCTATCTGTGTTTTCTCTAGTGCCCATGAGACTGTTGCTAAAGGTGAAAATGGGACCAAGCCAGACTCAGATGTAATCGGTGAGACCCCAATTCCCTGACTCTTTCTGTCTTTTATTATCTTTGCATTTTAACACCTTACTGATATTTTTCTAACCCAGAACACTGCTCAGATGCCTGGAGCTTTGACGCTACCACCATGGATCACAATGGGACCATGCTGTTCTTTAAAGGTAAGGGGAAGCTGTGCATGTTGGTATATGCTCGTAATCTAGCACTGGGAAATCGGAGGTAGGAGAATAGTAGTTCAAGGCCAACGCAGACTACGTAGATGATTCTGTCTAAAAAGCAAACAAACAAAAGAGGCTAAAGTTGGACTCGTTGGGCCTCTAAGCACAATCCGTTCAGAGGGCTCTTCACCTGTAGGAGGGCTCAGGGATTTTATGAGGGTTTCAGTAACAGCTTCTTTGAAACTGTCTAAATTTGTCAAGGGTTTGTTCTGGCCACTCAGAGTGTGTTGGTTTTTCAGGGGAGTTTGTGTGGAGGGGTCACTCAGGGATCCGGGAGTTAATCTCAGAGAGGTGGAAGAATCCCGTCACCTCAGTGGATGCTGCATTCCGTGGTCCTGACAGTGTCTTCCTGATCAAGGTACTTCTGGGTCAAGAAAAGAGCTGGGCTGGAAAGGGCTGGGATGAGAGTCCCTCCCTCCAGTGTCCTTGGCACAGAGCCTGACACGGTGCATTTTTTGCTGCCACAACAGAATATCTGATACCAGATAATTTTAATGAGTAGTACTTTTCTTGGCTCATGGTTCTGGAATTTGGGGAACCCAGAGGCAGTGTGCTGGTATCTGGCAAGGTTATTCATGTTGCATAACCTACAGAAAGATGGTACCAAGGTAAGGGAAAGAAAGCATGAGAGAGCAAGAGGGGTCCAAACCTGCTTTTATAGCGATCCATTCTTATGATAGCTTACCTGCCTCCATCATAATATTGAACCAATAATGGTAAGTCATTTGTAAGGCAGGTTTCTGATGAACTAACAATGTCTTATTAGGCTCTGCTTCCCAGCATGGGAACAAACTTTCCTACATATAACCTACATAAAACATTCAAACTATGGTTGCACATCTTTCCTGATATGTGCAAAGTTTCCTTCCTGTGTGCCTTACTCTCCTGAAAAAGCAGTCTTCCCACCCACTTCCTCTGTGTGTGTGTGTGTGTGTGTGTGTGTGTGTGTGTGTGTGTGTGTGTGTGAGAGAGAGAGAGAGAGAGAGAGAGAGAGAGGTGCACTTGTGTTGGCAGGAAAAGCCAATATCCAATAACTGTTTTACATTCCTAATCTAGTTCTAGCTGGCTTTACTATTCCTAACTGCAGTTTCTTTCCTTGGCTACTAAACCCCTGTATCTGACCTTGTTCATATGTGAGGCAAGTTGTTCCTAAAGTCCCAGGCCCTGGCCCAAACTGCTCAAAGGAAGAGATAACTTCTAACTTGCCAGAGGGTGTGTCTGGTTGGGATGTCACTAACAGCTTCATTGCCTCTCCTGCCTCTTTCCACACCCTCTTCCTGACAAGTATACCTGTTATATTGCTGTGGTGAAACACCATGACCAAAAACAACTCGGGAAGAAAGGATTTATTTGTCTTCCATGTAACTGTTCATCATCAAAGGGAGTGAGGACAGGAACTCATACAGGCCAGGAACCTGGAGGCAGGAGCTGATGCAGAGCCGTGGAGGAGTGCTGCTGACTGGCTTGCTCCCCATGGCATGCTAAGCATGCTTTCTTACAGAACCCAGGACCACCAGCCTAGGATAGCACCACCCGCAATGCGCTGTGCCCTCTACCATCAATTAAGAAAATGCCTTACAGGCTTGCCTACAGCCAGAACTAATGGAAGCATTTTCTCAGTTGAGGGTCCCTCCTTCACTGTGATTCTAGTTTGTGTAAGGCTGACATAAAGTTGGCTAGCACAAACAACCCCAAAATGTCTGCTGCTTGGGGAGCCACTCTGAGACTGTTTTGTGTACCCTCCCTGGGTGATTCCAGCCACTGCCATAGCTTTGAGGGCCTTGTGCTCCGGATATCAGATTTGGATCGCCCTCCTGACCTTTGGCTTTACACTTTTTCGATATGCTTTTCCATCTTGGTGGCTGAATGGCTGGAAGTGTAGCAGTTAGTTGTTTTCGAGGGATCTTGTCATCTCTGGATGCTCAGTGCTTCGTCTCATAGTGCCCAGCCTGTGAGAATCCTTCAGCACGTGTTTCTTGAATGGAATCCATATAAAATAAAAGGGCAAATGAGTGTATGAATGGGCGAGTGCCTATAGGATACCTACTTGTGGGTGTGCTTCTCAAAACTAAGAGAGCTATAATTAAGTGTGCCACAGGAGTGCCTGGTTATACATAGGCAGGTGTGTGTGCATTCTTAGTGAGGTGGCTTTTTTGCTGAGAGTAAGTATGTACAAGGGGCAACGTGTCCACCTGCGGACTGAAAATGCACGATGCTGTAAGGAGATACTGTGCAAGTGCAATAGAGCAAGAGTACATGTGTATGCAGTGCATCTGGGGGTGAACAGTTTCCAAGACAGTGTTTTCTGGATGCAGGAAGACAAAGTCTGGGTGTATCCTCCTGAAAAGAAAGAGAACGGGTATCCAAAGTTGTTCCAAGAAGAGTTTCCTGGAATCCCATACCCACCAGACGCAGCTGTGGAATGCCACCGTGGAGAATGCCAGAGTGAAGGTGTCCTCTTCTTCCAAGGTGTGTCCACACAGGAAACCAAGCACAGAGATGGAGTCACGGTGCTCATGGTGGGCTGAAGAGCCCTGTTGGCTTTATAAGGAAAGAAAATGGCTAGAGGTCAAACAGACTAAGGAGTAGGAGTCATTCTAGTGGAGGGACTTGGTTCACATTCTCCTTCATTCCTTGTGGCCTGGGACAGACCTGTGTTCCTTGGCCTTCTGGTCTTACGAGGACCAAATCCCTATTGACCTGCCAACATCCCCTGTCTTGGCTCCAGAAACTCCACACTATCCCCTGCATGCCAGATTTGTCTTCAGCTTCCTTTCTGGTCTGCCATATAATGCCTACCTCAGGTTTCAGTTCGTTTCTTCTTTCTCTGACTTCCCTCTACTCTTCCTATCACTGGGTTGGTCATGTGCACCTTGCTGCTGGCTTTTGATGCATGGTCCATGTATTCAACTGCTCCCTGCTATGTTTGTTCACTCCATGTAGTCATCCCCTGTATCCAACCTATTCCTGGGCCCCAGTGCAAACTCAAGGTGTGCATGGCCCAGCTTCACAATGATTTTTGATTTCTTGGCCATAGGTAACCGCAAGTGGTTCTGGGACTTTGCCACAAGAACCCAAAAGGAACGTTCCTGGCCTGCTGTTGGGAATTGCACTGCGGCCTTGAGGTGGCTTGAACGCTACTACTGCTTCCAGGGTAACAAGTTCCTGAGATTTAACCCCGTCACAGGAGAGGTGCCTCCCAGATACCCTCTGGATGCCCGTGACTACTTCATATCCTGCCCTGGCAGAGGTAAAAAGGCCCCAACCCCTGGGATCTACTGGAATTTATCTGTGCTGAGTTTGCTGGCTTCATATGATCTCCCACCTTACTTTTGTGCTCGTCTTAGGTGGGATTCTTCCCATTATCCTCAAACAGGGGAAGTCCACATTCCTCCTAATGTTAGCTATCTCTTCATTTTCAGATGCTACTCTGACCCCAGTTCCCCTGCCCCCCGCCGTGTGTGTGTGTGTGTGTGTGTGTGTGTGTGTGTGTGTGTGTGTGTGTCTTCATGTTCCCATTACCTGTTTTTCTTCCAGGCCATGGTAAACTAAGAAATGGAACTGCTCATGGGAATAGCACCCATCCTATGCATTCGCGTTGTAACGCAGATCCTGGCCTGTCTGCACTGCTGTCTGACCATCGAGGTGCCACCTATGCCTTCAGTGGTGAGAGGCCGCCCCCAGACTCCCCTTGTCTACCTTCCTGTCTCTTTCACTTGTGCCTGTTCTCTCTGACACAGCCTGCCCACTTTCAGTACCATGTCCTATCATTTGTTCCTCACCTCCACTTACATCCCTCATCTCCTCAGATGCGTAGTTCACTTACCTCTCATTGCTCAGGCCTTCCTTCCATGTCTTCTACCTGTCTGCTTCTCAGTGTCATCTCCTCCCCTGTCTGTGTATTCTGTGGGACTCCTCTACTCCCAGTAATTTCTCATGTTTCCCTTGCTCTGCTGAGTCCTCTGACTGTCACTTGCTCCCTGGATCTCTCTGTGTGTCCATGCCTGGTCATATCCCTTGCTCTCGCATGGTTTGCTAAGACTCTTGGCTCTTGGCTTGCTTCTGGATCTCCTGGTGTATCTTTGCCTCCTTGTGTCATTTGCTCTCACACGTGCCTTTTTAAAACTACATTGGCTAACCTTAATTTATTTCAGGAACCCCATTTTTCCAAGGTAGTTTCCTGTTACATCCAGGCCTCTGGACTCAGTGTCACTTGGGGATGAAATGTCCCTACTGCCAAGAAACAGAATAGAAACATTGAGTACTCTAGATCCTTATGATGTAACTTCAAAGAGAGTCCAAGGAAGAGATCCAACCTTGACTTTTGTTATCAGTTGATAAATCCATCTCATGATAACTGGGGACATATAATTCCTCAGGCTGGAGGTAACTGGTATTTTCTACACTGAGGACATCTCCAAAATGGGGAGGGAACAACCACACTACATTCAACCTGATATATACTCAGCAAAAATGACCTAAATGGCAAGGGCACAGAAAAATAGGACTACTCTCTTAGTTCCTAACTTCCAAGCAAATAGGATATGTTGTGATTAACAACTTCCATTGAAAAGTATACAACTACATGGAATGTAGCTCAGCATGAATGCACACCTTAATGAAAACATATAGCTGCAATGAAACATACATATTGTGACAATAGAGACCTGAGCTGATTATATGTCATAGTAAGAACATGTAAAAGTCAGGAGAATATGCGTCTCCTGTAGGATCATTGGGGAGAACCACAGACAAGCGTGTGTGCATGTGTGTGTGTGTGTGTGTGTGTGTGTGTGTGTGTGTGTGTGAGAGAGAGAGAGAGAGAGACAGACAGACAGACAGACAGACAGACAGACAGACAGACACAGACACAGACAGAGAGGCAGTCATAGAGAGTCATAGACAGAGAGTGATGGAAGCAGAGAGATCAATTGGAACATGCTAGGTTTGGGGTATCAAATAGGACTTAATGAATGTGTCAGAAAGACAATCGAATTTGAGCCTAAAGTTCAAAAGAGAGGTCAGTCTGAGACAAAGAGTTCACAGGTGTCCTCGGCATATTTGTGAGAACACCAAAGGAGTTAAGGGCATTTAGAGAAGAAAAGAGGACAGAATAGGGATTCTGATCCTTTAGATAAAAGACCAAAAGGTAAGTAGTGCATTGGATAAGTCTAGGATCATAGGAGCCAAGATTTTTTTTTTTTTGAAAGTTCAATGAAGAAGGAATGGTTAGAGGTTTCGCTCAGCTGGTAGAGACTGCTTACCATGCACAAAGCTCTAGACTAGATCCTTAGCACCATATAAATTGGCCATGGCAGATGAAGGCTGAGAATCAGAAGTTCCTGAAGGCCACCCACAACTGTATAGCATACATGAGATCTGAGACCCTGTCTCAAAGGAAAAAGGAGTAGTGAGCACTTGAATGCTGCCAAGAGCCTGGGGATAGAAGCTACCCATTAGATGGGAAGGATAGCGCTCATTTTGGTAGGAACGGTTTCAGTGAAGGATAGAAACACAAGTGTAGTTACAGATCAATGAGGGAAAGAGAGGGAAATTGGAGTCTTAACTTATTTTTAAGATTTATTTACTTTGGGTATATGAGTACACTGTAGCTGTCTTCTTTTAGAAAGTTATTATCATAATATAGAGATTGGAGACGTGGCTCAGCAAGTTAGTGTGCGACCTGCTCAAGTATGAGGATCTGAGTTTGGATTCTCCAGGATCCATTTAAAAAGCCAGGTAAACCAGGATGCACTCCTGTAACACCATTGCTGTAGGGGAACAGAGACAGAGAGGATCATGGGACTTGTTGATTGCCAGCCTAGTTCTAAAGTCAGTGAGAGATCTGGTTTTCAAGAGAATTGGGCAGACGGTGCTAGAACAGGACAGCTGACACCTTCCTGTGTCCTCTGCACCCATGCATGTGTCCTCCTCCATACACGTGTGCCTATGCCTTACTCGCATACACCACCACAGTTGCAGAGCCTGGTCTGCTGTCCTGTATGATTCCCTCACTGTCAGGTTCCTGCTGGCTCCAGCACCAATGGCTCTCTTTTCACTCTACCTCTTCCTTCTTGGCCCCCTGGATACATCCATCCCTCTTATGACTCAAACCTACCTCCATTTCTGTCCTTTCACTATGAAAGTCTCTACCACCCACACTGGCACTACCTCTGATGTCCCACAGGCTCCCACTACTGGCGTCTGGACTCCAGCCGTGATGGGTGGCATAGCTGGCCCATTGCTCATCACTGGCCCCAGGGTCCTTCAGCAGTAGATGCTGCCTTTTCCTGGGATGAGAAAGTCTATCTGATCCAGGTTTGTATTGGGAGAAAGGCTTAAGATGGAAATAGGGACATGGCTATGGGTCTATGTTGATTACTCTCCTTTGTTCCCTAGGGCACTCAAGTATATGTCTTCCTGACGAAGGGGGGCAATAACCTAGTAAGTGGTTATCCAAAGCGGCTGGAGAAGGAACTTGGGAGCCCTCCCGGGATCAGCCTTGATACCATAGATGCAGCCTTTTCCTGCCCTGGTTCTTCCAAGCTCTACGTCACATCAGGTGAGGCACCTTTGGGTACGAAGGGATGTCTTGTTCTTCTAACTCTTCACAGCATAGATGATCAGGAGGGCATGAGAAGAGCTAATTCAAGATCTGCACGATAGAGAAGCTATGTTAAGTTTGTTGTCTTCTTCCCAGGACGGCGGCTTTGGTGGCTGGACCTGAAGTCAGGAGCCCAGGCGACATGGGCAGAGCTTTCCTGGCCCCATGAGAAAGTTGATGGTGCCCTGTGTTTGGAAAAGTCCCTTGGTCCCTACTCATGCTCTTCCAATGGTCCCAACTTGTTCTTTATCCATGGGCCCAATTTATACTGCTATAGCAGTATAGACAAACTGAATGCAGCCAAGAGTCTGCCTCAGCCCCAGAAAGTGAACAGCATCCTTGGCTGCAGTCAATAAAAAGCCCTGATGGGAATTAGCCCAGCCCACCCCACCTCTCCATTTCCATTCTAATAAAACCAGATGGTTTCTTCACATGAATCATGGGGTATTGATTATGAAGCAACCTTCTTTATTTGTATTAAAAAGTTATCAAGTCTTTTAAAACTATGTATTATTTCATCATTTTTAAAAAGAATATGAACATGTATGCATATGTGCATGCGAATGCAAGTGCCTGCAGAAGCGGGAGTAGTTGGATCCCCTGGAGCTGGAGTGACAGGCAGTTATGAGCTGGGTGCTAGGGATCAAACATGGATCCTGGTCAGGAGCAGTGCAAGCTCTTAAAAGCCGAGTCAGGGGTAGGGGAAGCCCTAGTTACTGTCAAGGTTGGACCCACACTGCAGGGGAACATGAGGGGTGGCAATAAGAGGGATGTATAGGGGGAATATTCATATGAGGGAATGGGAGGGGAGGAAATGGGGGCTTATGGACAGGAACCTGGGAAGGGGAATAGCATTTGAAATGTAAGTAAAGAAATATATCTAATAAAAAAATTTTAAAAAAAAACTAGGAAAAAAAAAAAAGCCGAGTCATCGCTCCCGATGAAGCAGCTACTCTTTGGAGACTCCCAAGCTCAAAGAGGCTGTGGGAAACTGAGAGAAGCCTGCATAGACGGCTATTGAATCCAAACCATAGGCCTTTTACTGCTTGCTTTTCCTTTTATTCTGATTCTACTGGTCTTCCTCCTTCTCTTGCTCCTCCTCCTCCTCCTCTGTTCTTTTTCTGGCAAGGTCTCTTGTAACCTAAGCTGGCTTCATGTTCAAACTCCCCACGTAGACAAGGATGTCTTTGAACTTCTCTAATCCTGTCTTGACCTTTTCAATGCTGGGGTTGCAGCATGTGCCACCATGCCCAGGTGTTACCACACTGGAGATTAAACTCAGTACTTGGTGACTGTTAGACAAGCACTCTACCAACTAAGCCACATTCCCGGCCCAGAACATGATTTATTCCAGTCTATCTACACATAGTAAGAAAGAGGACCAGAGTAGGAAGAGAAAGTTTTGAGAATGCCCAGCATGTAAGGGAGCTAAGACTCTAAATTAACCTGCAGATCTCCACAAGTGGCCCTTGGGCATCAGGAGCCATAAGGGCTTAAGAAACCTACACTCTTAGAAATGAATTGGCTTGGGGTTGTTATGGAATGTCTTCTGTGGGTGGGTGGATGGCTCAGACTGTAGTTCTGTGTGGTTCTGGCAGAAGGCGGCAGTCGAGATTTAATTGCCTTGAGTAAACTAAGCACAAGTGGGATGAAGACAAAGCTGAAGATTAGTAAACCAGTGTGCAGCAGTGGCAGGCTGGACACAGGAGGAGTGACTGAAAGCTGGACAGCGGGATGCATGGACAGAGCCAGTCTCTGGGGAATCTTCTGGAGCCACATGCCATCTGCCAGCAGGGATGGTCTGACTCCTCTTTACCCTCCACAGTGTTTGCATCCCAAAGGCCAGCAGATGCCTCCTGAATGGAAGGGATAATGCTTGATTCTTTTCTGCTTAGAAACCAATGAAAAAGGTTAGGCTTCACTCAGCTACTAAAAACAAAGCCTTCATGAAATTCTCAGGCAAATGGGTGGAACTAGAAAATATCATCCTGGGTGAGGTAACCCAGTCACAAAGGAACACACATGGTATGCACTCACTGATAAGTGGATGTTAGCCCAAAAGCTCGGAATACCCAAGATACAATTCACAGACCACATGAAGTTTAAGAAGTTGGAAGACCAAAGTGTGGATGCTTCTGTCCTTAGAAGCAGAAACAAAATATTCAAGGGAGGAAATAACAGGGACAACGTGTGGAGCAGGGACTGAAGGAAAGGCCATCCAGAAACTGCCGTACCTGGGGATCTATCCCATATACAGACACCAAATCCAGACAATATTGCAGATGCCAAGTCGTGCTTGCTGACAGGAGCCTGATCTAGCTGTCTTCTGAGAGGCTCTGCCAGAGCCTGACAAATACAGAGGCAGATGCTCACAGTCGACCATTGGACTGAGCATGGGGTCCCCAGTGGAGGGAGGAGTTAAAGGACTGAAGGAGCTGAAGGGGTTTGCAACCCCATAAGAAGAACAACAGTATCAACCAACCAGACACCCCCCCCCCAAGTGCTCCCAGGGGCTCGACTACCAACCAAAGAGTACACATGGAGAGACCCATGGCTTCAGCTGCATATGTAGCAGAGGATGGGCCTTGTTGGGCATCAGTGGGAGTAGAGGCCCTTGGTCCTGTGAAGGCTGGATGCCCCAGTGTAGGGAAATGACAGGGTGGGGAGGTGGGAGGGAGTGGGTGGGTCCGTGGGGGAGCACCCTCAGAGAAGCAGGAGAAGGGGGGATGGGATGGTTTCCAGAGGGGAAACCAGGAAAGGGGGTAACATTTGATAACATTTGAAATGTAAATAAATTATATATATATATATATATATATAAAAGGATTATATATATATATATAAATTATATATATATATATATAAATTATATATATATATAAATTATATATATATATAAACATTTGAAATGTAAATAAATTATATATATATATATATATATAAAAGGATTTAGCTTCAAACCTGCTGGGTTAGAGTGTTCTAACAAGGGGATCTCAGCTGAGATTCTCTTTCCCTTCCAGATTCAGCTGAGATTTGGAGTTGGTTTCAGGGCCTAACATTAAATTAAATTAAAAAAAAAAAAGCCTGAAACGCTAGCTGGAGGGGTAGGAGTATTTGTTTTTTGTGTTTGTTTTGCCCTTTAATTTTATTATATGAGTCTGGGTGTTTTGCCTGTGTGTATGTTGGTACAACACGTGCATGCCTGTGCTGGTGGAGAACAGAAGAGAGCATCTGATCTCCTGGGGCTGGAGTTACTAGACAGTTGTGAGCTGCTACTTGGGTGCTGAGAATCGATCCTGGATCCTCTGGAAAAGAAGCTAGTAATTTTAATTGCTGAGCCATCTCTCTAGACCCAAAGTGGAAGTTTTATCCTGAATATCTATGTCCTACTCTCTGTGACTTCTTCAAAATAGCTGTAGTACTGCCCCAGCACAGGCCTGTGCTGGGCTCCCACTCACTGGAGAGATTGGGTAGCAGGAGGGTCACCAAGCCAATGACTGCCGCCTGGGCTACAAGATGAGTTTGAAGCCAGTTTGGGCAACATACCAAGACCCTTTTTCAAAATAAAAAATAAAAAGAGGGTTGTGGATATAACTCAGTGGCAGAATGCCTGCCTAGCATGGTATATGTGTATTTTTGCATGTGTGGACATGTATGTAGGTGCATGTACATGTTGTTCGGGTGTGCATGTGGAGGCCCACTCTTCCTGCTCACAAGTAAGAAAGGCTTTCCCAGTCAAACCCAGCCCTCAGTGCTACCACTCACTAGTTTCGCTATTCTTGCTAGCTCTCTGGGGGCAAGAATTATGGGAGACTGCTCAGTGTCCCTGGCCTCTACCCACCAGCATTTACACGGGTTTCTGCCAAATCACATTCTCACATTTGCGGGCCGAGCACTTTAACCCCTGAATGGCCGTGTCTCCAGCCATTCTTGTGGCCATCATCTGTCTCCCTCCTGACTGTGTCCTCTCAGTGGCAAAAAGTTTACATACAGATGTTTTCCCTTATTTCAGCTGCCCTTCAGCACTCACAAGTGTTTCTCCTGTGAAGAATTCCCTTCAAGCCCAGCCTCCCACGTATGAGACCAACCTCTATCCTGCTTCCACACACACGCCATTCCCACCCTTGCTTCTCCTCTCTTACTTCCTTACCGTCTTCCATCCCCCTGACAATCATTTTTTCTGCCTGGGATTGATCATTTGAACTACTCTTTTTTCTCTGTTTCACTGTTATTGTTATCTAGACAGAAAAAGAGAAGGGAATAAAACATCCAGCTAGAGATCGGAGAAAGGGAACGTTAGAATTCGACATGTCTGACTTCAAACCCTAGCTAACTAACCTAACTCTCTGTTAGACACTTAGTTTCTCTGCGTTATTTTGTGTTCATTTGGGTTTTGGAGATAGGGTCTTATATAGCCCAGGCTGAGGGTTACCTTAAATTCCCAACTCCCTTTTCTCCTGTCTCCACATTCCGAGTGCTGGGATTGCAGGCAGGTACCACCACACTGACACTTTCTGAGGGGCGTGTGTGTGTGTGTGTGTGTGTGTGTGTGTGAGAGAGAGAGAGAGAGAGAGAGAGAGAGAGAGAGAGAGAGAGAGAGAACCCTGCATGTACGTGCAAACTGGGGAAGATGTGTTGCACCAATCATTGTATAGTGTGGCTGCAGAAACCACTTTGGACATTCCAAGTAGATGAGAATTTACAGCAAAAAAGGTTGTTAGAAAGTTGAGGTTTGGAAACGGCTGTGGGGGGAGAACAGCATCATCCAAACACTAGGAAGCTAACTACCAATTGTGGTTTAGAGGAGCAAATCAGAGTGGAGGTATTGTCCAAAGATGCAGAAGCTGGGGCCGACGCCTCTAGACCGCTTCTGGATCCATCCTACTCCGTTATGCAGGAACCACTGCTGATGTGGCTAGACACGTTGAGGGAAGCAAAGGGAGAGCTTTTCCTTCCCTTCACCTTCAAACTTAACTGGGAAAGGAGCTGACAAGGAAATTCAAGAGCTGTGTTTTTCAGACCCTGGGTTTAGGTGACACAGAGGGGATTACAGAGAAATGAGGGTAGGAATGAGCACCAACAGGTGAAATCTGCCACAGTTACACCCATCACAATTCTTCAGCTGTAAAAAAACAAAACTTGAAGTTATAGAAACAATGAGAGAATTTGTTGCTCTACATGGCTAAGGACTATGACTTCAAGCAAAGGTATGTACAGATACTAAGTTGATACTGTCAGGTCTCTGTGTCTGGAACCGTGCTTCTGCTTCTCTTTGTCCTCTTCCTCTTTCTCCTCTCCCTCCTCCTCTTCTTCCTCCTCCTTCCCCTCCCCCTCCTCCCTTTTTCAGGTTGGCCTCATTGTCAGGAAGGCGCCACTTTCTTAGTGGCCAGATACCTGCCAAGCTTACACTAAGCTTGATAGTTCCAGGAAAATCACTGGAACTGATTTCCATGTTCTTTGGTTATTTGCCCATCTCTGAATTGATCACTGTGGGAGACTGGTTCTGAGTTTGGAACCACCACGAAATGGGCTGTGGGACTAAGACCCTATATAAATAAAGAACAGGATGGGTGGGTCTCTAAAGCACCCCTTTCCCAGACTGAGTGTAAGAGTGCTGGAAAATGCGCCACTGAGCTAAACAAAGAATTCTCAACTGAAGAATACCTAATGGCTGAGAAGCACCTAAAGAAATGTCCAACATCCTTAATCATCAGGGAAATGCAAATCAAAACAACCCTGAGATTCCACCTCACACCAGTCAGAATGGCTAAGATCAAAAACTCAGGAGACAGCAGATGCTGGCGAGGATGTGGAGAAAGAGGAATACTCCTCCATTGTTGGCGGGATTGCAAACTGGTACAACCACTCTGGAAATCAGTCTGGAGGTTCCTCAGAAAACTGGACATAGTTCTACCTGAGGACCCAGGATTACCACTCCTGGGCATATACCCAAAAGATGCTCCAACATATAACAAGGACATATGCTCCACTATGTTCAATAGCAGCCTTATTTATAATAGCCAGAAGCTGGAAAGAACCCAGATGTCCTTCAACAGAGGAATGGGTGCAGAAAATGTGGTACATTTATACAATGGAGTACTACTCAGCTATTAAAAACAATGACTACCTGAAATTCTTAGGCAATTGGATGGAACTATAAAATATCATCCTGAGTGAGATAACCCAGTCACAAAAGAATACACATGGTATGTACTCACTGATAAGTGGATATTAGCCCCAAAGCTTGGAATACCTAAGAAAAATTTCACAGATCATATGAAGTTCAAGAAGAAGGGAAACCAAAATGTGAATGCTTCAGTCCTTCTTAGAAGAAAGAACAAAATACTCATAGGATGAAATACAGGGACAAAGAGTGGAGCAGATACTGAGGAAAAGGTCGTCCAGAGACTATCCCATATGGGGATCCATCCCATATGCAGCCACCAAACCCAGTCACTATTGCTGATGCCACAAAGTGCTTGCTGACAGGAACCAGATATGGGTGACCCCTGAGAGGCTTTGCCAGAGCCCTACTAATGCAGATGAGGATGCTTGCAGCTCACCACTGGCCTGAGCGTGGAGTCCCCCAATGAAGGAATTAGAGAGAAGACTGAAGGAGCTGAAGGGGTTTGTAACCCCATAGGAAGAACAATAATATCAACCAACCAGACCCCACCAGAGCTCCCAGGGACTAAACCACCAACCATGAGTACACATGGAGGGACCCATGGCTCCAGTTGCATACATAGCAGAGGATGGCCTTGTCCAGCATCAATAGGAGGAGAAGCACTTGGTCCTGTGAAGGCTCGTTTACTCAGTGTAGGGGAATGCCAGAGCATTGAGGTGGGAATGGGAGGGTGGGAGTGGGAGCATCTTCATAGAAGCAGGGGGAGGGGGAGGGAATCTGGGAGAGGGGGGAAAGGAAGTAGCATTTGAAATGTAAATATATAAAATATCCAAGAAAAATTTTGGAAATGGATTTAAAAGAAATAAATGAAACAAAACAAAACAAAAATGTGCTACTAGTAAAACATATTAAATGCAGGAGTGGGACTTCTGGGTTTGATGCAATTTCTGTTTTTAGTTTGTTTATTTATGCGGGGGCTGGATTTATGTGGGGGTCAGCGGTTAAGAGCGTGTGATACTTTCCCAGAGAATCTGAGTTTAGAACTCAGAACTCACAGCTCCTTGTAACTCCAGCTCCAAGGCATGCAAAGCTACCTTCTGGCCTTAATCCTTTCCCAGCACCCAAAAATAAAAGTAAATAAATCTTATTCTTTAAAAATTTGAGCCTGATGTGGTGGTACATGTCTTTAATCCCTGCATCGGGATGCAGAGACAGCTCGATCTCCGGATTCAAGGCTAGCTTAGTTTACAGAATGAGTTCTAAGACAGCCAGCACTGCAGACAGAAACCATATACCCCAAAAACAAAACAGAAAAGCATATGTGTGTGTAAATGTATGCCACCTATGCGTGGATCAGCACAGAGGCCAGATGAATAGGATCCCTAGAGCTACAATTTCACGTGCTTGTGAGCATCCCAGTTTAAATTCTCAAACCAGGCAGGTCCTTTGCAGAAGCAGCAAGCATTCTTAACCACTAAACCATCTTTCTAGACACCCTCTCCCTGTTTTTTTAGTTTTTAAATTTATAAACAATATTTGAATCAGGGTCAGGATATGTAGCCCAGACTGGCTTCCAAATTGAGATCCTCCTGCCTCTGTCGCCGAAAAGCTCTGTTTTTAGTTTCTTGAGAAATCTTCATGCCACAAAACTAGAATCTTTAAATTGAAAAAAAAAAGTTTTGTTTTGTTTTGTTTTGTTTTTTTCACATAAGGGTGTTCTGGATGCATGTGTCAGGGCACCACATGCATGCAGTGCCCGTAGAGACCAGAAGAGGGCATCAGATTCCCTGGAACTGGAGTTACAGATGGTTGGGAGCCGCTCTGTGGGTGCTGGGGGTTCACTAGATGAGCAGCCAGTACTCTTTAATAGCTGAGCCATCTCTCCAGTCCCCCAAACCAAACTCACTTTTTTCTTTTGAGATGGGGTCTCTCTATATCACCCTGGCTAACCTGGAACTCACTATGTAGTTTTCGGCCTGTCTGTTCCTTCAGAATGCTAGGATTAAAGATATATGTACCACTGTGCCTGGCCCCAAACCAAACTCTAACCTCAAATCATTTTCCAGCTTCTACCTCCTGCTTCTTCCAAGCTTCTCACATGGTGGTCCTTCATTTACTTACCTACTTCCTGTTTGCTCAGTTCACCACACTGGGCACCTTAATTTTCTGCTGATGTGGTCAGACTATGGGGGTTCATGACCTTCATCATGCTGAATTCAAAGAATGCTGTTTTTGCTTTGACCTTATTGGAAATCTTTGCAGCAGTTGATGCTGTCGACCGTTTAATAGTCCTTGAATTCCTTCCCTTGGATCTTATCCATGATGTTACTTTCTCTCAATTCCTCTCTTACTCTCAAGTTTCTTCTTGGCTTCCTTTCCTTTCCTATTCTTTCTCTTCCCTTCCTGGCTCTCTAAGCCCTGGCATTTCTCAAAGTTCAGGTCTCTCAGGCCTATTGTCTTTTTACCTTAGTGCTGGTGTGGGTTAAGATTTCTTTTTGTTTGTTTGGTTTTGGTTTATCGAGACAGGGTTTCTCTGTGTAGTCCTGGCTGTCCTGGTACTTGTTCTATAGACCAGGCTCACCTCAAACTCACAGAGATCCTCCTGGCTCTGCCTCCCAGATGCTGGGATTAGAGGTATGTACCACCACTACCCGGGTAGGATAGTTCTATTGAAGTGTCGTAAGGAAGTTCTTGCCAGGGTTGGAATCTGGTTTCTGAATTCCACCTTATGTACTCCATGGGAATATTTTATTCCACAGATTTTCTAAGTAAAGGCTATCACCCAGTAGGACTGGAGTCCATTACTTCAAATTTTTTAGAAAAGTGTATTTTTAAAGAAAAAGTATAATATAAAATCATTTCAGTGAGTGGTGGTGGTGTGTGCCTTTAATCCCAGCATTTGGGAAGCAGCTGCGGGTGGATCTCTGTGAATGTGAGGCCAGCCTGGTCTACAGAGTGAGTTTCAGGGCAGTTAAACAGAGAAACCCTTTCTTGGGAAAAACAACAACAAAGCAAAACAAACAAAATCCCTAATACTTGGGCTGGTGAGAGGACTCATCAGGTAAAGGCTTGGTGCCAAGCCTGATGGTCTGGGTTCCATCCCTGGGACCCACACAGTAGAAGGAGAGGAAGGAGAGAATCAACTCTTGTACATTGTCTCCTAAATTATGCAGAAGCACTATAGCATGCATGAGCTCCCGTACGCATATGTACATAATATAAGTAAGTAAAAATGTTCCTGTAAATAAGTAAAAAATGTATTTTCGTCCTAAGTGTTAATATGGATGAAAACTCTGTTCTTCAATATAGATGACTTGGGCACCAATTGCCAAGTAATACTAATTGGCTGGCCTATCAAATTTAATAACATAACTCCATTATTCATTGAGTGTGGTAGTATGTGCTTATAATCTCAGTTCTTGGAGGGGAACCCAGCAGGCCCAGGAGGCAAAGAACAGTTACACAGTGAGTTCCAGGCTATCCTGCACCGCTCAAAGTGACTCTAGATAGTTTTGCTTCTGATCAATTTTTCCTTCTAGTTCCAATGTAATAACTACAGGAGATTGCTACCTGAGAGGGACTCACTTTTGTCAGAATCACACAGCATCCATAGCATTTCATAGGGTAAGGATTGATCTATGACTTAGAGAACACAGAATGAGAGAGAAGAGCAGAGAACAGGAGAGTGTAGGATGCAAACTGATTCTGTGTGGGTCAGAAGGTTTTCTAAGCCTAGGAGTAGGTAAGGAATTCAAGAAAATTCTAACAATTCAAGTAACAATTCAAGTAAATCTAACACACCAGAACACTACTTGCATGAAGTATATACCTTTTTCTTTTCTTACACTCTAGCTAATTAGACTATGGAAGTGTAAATGAGAATGCCTCCCCACCACCCCATAAGGCTCATAAAATTGAACACTTGGTCCCCAGTTGGTGAAACTGCATGGGAAGGATAGGAGGTGTGGCTTTATTGGAGGAAGTGAAGGGAAGCTCTCAGCTAGTTTGCTAGCACCACGTCTACCTGCTACTGCTGTGGTAGTGATAAGCTTCCATTCCTCTGGAACTGTAAGCCCTAAATAAACCCTTCCTTCTACAAACTGCCTTGATCATGGTGTTTTACCACAGCGACAGAAAAGTAATTAATGGGGTTGTAGTGGCAGTGGTGCCTGCCTTTAATCCCAGAACTCTTGAGGCAGAGGCAGTGAATCTCTGTGAGTTTGAGGCCAGCCTGGTCTACAGAGCAACTTCTAGGACAGCTAGGCCTAAACGGATAAACCCTGTCTTGAAAAAAACAAAACAAAACAAAACAAAACAAAAAACAAAAAAAAAGAAAAGAGAAAGAAAGAAAAGTAACTAACATAGACTCCTCATTCTCATCAGATTGTCCAAGTCTGTGATTATCTGAAGATAGTTCCTGAATACCTCAGCTTCTTGTTCAATGAGACTAAAAAAATTTTTGGTGGTCCTATTTTAGGTGAGTGGTATTTCTGACTTTTCTCGCTGGTCAAAGCAAAAATCTAGAAGTCATTTTCTGCCATGTCCCCAATCCAACGTCCAGTTAATTAGCTGATCACTAATTTCTGTGGATTCTATCTCCTGAATTTATTGAGTTTATGCAATTTACTCCATTCCTAATCCCACTGGTGTGGTTCTTAGTGATCAAGTCCTACATTAGCTACCTTAATTACCTCCTAATTGGCCTTCATCCTTCCAACATTGACCTGTCTGTTCTCCCTCAACATCCACGTGGTCACTTCTGCCATTCTCTTGCTTTACACTCTGATGACTTCCTACTTAAAGTTCAGAACTGACTGTATAAGGCTCAGATTGGTCTGACACTATTCCATTTCTTTATTCTTCTGTATGGCCACCATTGCCTTAGCATGTTTCCTGAGGCTATAACTAAACACCACAGACAAGGTATTTGCTGATAGTTCTGGAGTCTGGATTGTCCAAGATCAAGGTGAACACTTCGTGAGGTTCGACCTGACCTTAGGATTCTAAAGAGGTCTAAGGTGGCACAGAGCACCATATGGTAAGGAGAGGGAAGTGCATAAAAGACACGCAGGACAGACTAGCTTTTCTTCCAGACCTGTTCGTCATGCAACCCTATAATCCGTTAACCCATGAATAGACAAACTCACTCATAAAAGCCGAACCTTCATGACTTCTGGGGGTCGGGGTGGATGGGAGGAGTTGAGGCAGGGTCTTAGTATATAATAGCTCAGGCTGGCCTTGAACTTATGGTTCTCTTAACTCAATGTGAGTTTGGGTGGCAATCTTTAAACTATAGCAATCTCCATACTCTTCCTGTTCTCTTGCTATTTTGAGTAATTTTCTCTTCTTCTGCATGACCTCTAATTCATCCTCTTCTCTCACTTAAAGTTTACTTCCTGTGGGAGCCTTCCAAACCTCCCAAGCCAGACTAACCCTACACACACAGTATCCTGTGTATTTTCTTTAAGACACCATGCTTTTAATTACCTAAGTGGTGACTCTTCCCTCTTTTAATTTGTAAGCTGAGTGAAAGGAGGAACTCTATCTTGTGTTTTGGTGGTGTTAGCACCAAGGACAGTGTCCCATACAGTATAATTATTTGTTGAGCGTGAATGAATGAATGAATGAATGTCCTTCTAGGTAGCACTTGCTCATTTCTCAAGGATCCAGGTAAGGTGTCAAGTCTTCCAGGTGGGATACAACGGAACCAGATTCTCTTTGGGATCCTTATGTCCTGCTTGGGATCCAACATGGTTTGTATATCTTACGTGCTTGTCAGATGAAAGTGGACTCTTAGTGACAAGAAAGTGGACTCTAAGTGACAAATCAGTAATTGTACAAGCTGAGTGACAGACATAGGAAATTTTCTTACACTGCTCTATTTTTGCGCATAAGTGAAAACGTCCATAACAAAAAGTTAAGACATTTATATTTACCTCAGGATAAATGAAAGCATATTCAAAGACAACTTTGGAGTACTTGCTTTGAACAAGTCAGAGATTGATAAAGTGAGCCTGTATTCAGATTGTGTGTGTGTGTGTGTGTGTGTGTGTGTGTGTGTGTGTGTGTGTGTGTGTAGGTTTCCATTTCAGGGAAATTCCTTGGAAGACAAACATAAGATGAAATAATGAATTTAGATTTGGGCACTGTTAGACTTAGATGCATATCCAATCAGTTATTCAGTATGTTCAGAGCCCACCAAGTCCACAACTCAGGGGACAACGCTTTTAGGGTTTCTGCCCCTCCTTATTCTTGATGGGCTCTGACCACTAAGACCTGCCTCACTGAACACCCAGGGTCTGCAGCGAACTGGAATATAGCCAAGTACAGCATTTCTGGTTATTTTCCACTTACATTCTCCATTTGGTCCTTTCCTTGAATTAGTCCTACCCGGGAGCCCCCGGGGTGTGTGGGGAGTGCGGGGGGGGGGGGGGCGCTGTGTCACAGCTTTACATTCAGAGGCACTGGTAGAGTTTAAGAAATATTTCAGTTCTGGTTTAGTTTAATCACTTACTCTGTTACTGAGGTTAAGTTGTGTTACCCTTCAGAATGTCAGCAGCACCTGCCTCTCAAATCCGAGAACAACAACTGTGGGGATTGCACAGCGCTGGTTTGAGGATAAATGCATGCAAACGGCTGAACATAGAGCCTGGTACAGAGTAAGCGGCCAATAAATACGCGCTATTATTATCCACAGGACGTCAGGGAGTGCTGCCACAAGAGCCAGAGAGCAGCCGGCTGCCAGCCTCTCGAGGCGCGGCCGCGGTCCCAGCACCCTGTCTTCTCGCCAACCCCCCTCCCCCTCCTTCCCTCCTTCGCTGGCGGATCAGACTCCGTGCTCTAGGCGCGTCTCCCGGCGTCGGTGCACGACCAGGGCCCTGCAGACGCCGAGGTGAGTTGATGGTGGCATGTAAGGGGAGAGCTGGGCAGGGGTCCTGGGAGCTGGGTGGAGCCGTGCGGGATACACTGGAGGCCTGGGCCGCAGAGCTCGCGAAAGGGTCAAGGGTCTGCAGGGTGCGGCTGGGGCAGCTGCAGCTAGTGCTGCTCGCACTCGCTCGCGCGCTCCGCCCCGGCCAAGATGGCGCCCCTCCCCCCTCCCGTGCGCGGCTCCGCCGCTCGGGGCGCGGTCCCGCGGCCTGCGCGCTCCTGGGCGGGGGATGTTGTGATGGAGAAGCTGCGGTGTTGCCGGAGCCCTGCAGCTTGAGCCACCTTCGCCACCTGGACCTGGGGTCTCGCCGCGCAGGTAGGTGCTGCGCCTGCTCCAGCCCAGCCCGAGAGCAGAATCCCCAGCTTCTGCAGCCCGTAACCCTTGCAGCCTCTTCTTCACAGCAGTCCGGGTCCCCGAGTCAGGCCTGATTACCCCCCACCCAACCCCCAGCGACGCCTTCCTACCGTGGGCCTGTAAAATCACCCTCCGCAGGATTCACTTTGGTCTAACACCGACCGCTCCCCATAGCTTTGCTTCTTGATCCTTAGGATGCCCGGCGGGAGGGAGGTATGGGGAGGAGAGGAGGGGGAGCGAGGGATGGTAGAAGAGTGGGGGAGGGGAAGTCTAATCCTGGGAAGGGGACTTGGATCAGGGTAGGAGCCAGGCCTCGCGATTTCAGCCTAGAGCCCCAGGCCTGGGATCTGTCAAGCTGCATTCTGTTGTCCTCCGCGACCGAGGGGTGTGCCCTGGGACCGGCGGGGTTCCCATCTCAGCCTGACAGAGAGGCCTAGCAGCAACTAGAGTGCTCCTTAGGAGCAGTTTTCCCTCTCCAGTTCAGAGGTTATTTCCAGCTTCTTCCGAGTCCTGTTTGTCTGTTGCATTCTGAGCCCTTAACTTCCCATTCCTTTTAAAATCCACTCCATTCTGTCTCTGACATCCACCGAAGCTTCCAAGCAAGGTCACCGGAGCCCTCCTTGGAACTCCAATGGACACTTTGCTGTGAGCCCATTACCATTGAGTATGTGTCAGTTAGTCTCCTTGAAGCGTTTTTTTCTGGTTTCTCTCCTAGGCGCTGCCAAATGCTTCTAAGACTCCACGTTCTCTTGTCTCATCTCTGCATGTGGTGCTGTTCTGACCTGAACTGCATTCTTTCAATCTGACCTTTCCCCCTGACATTTCCTCCCTGTCCAACTCTTTAAATTTCATACATAAGCTGTCGAGTCCCAAATTTATTTCTCTGGCCAGGCCACTGCTGAAATGCAAACTCATATATACCCGACTGCCCTCTGGCATCCTTTTGAATGGTCCAATAGGAATTCCAAAACCTACAGATTTCAAGGTGAATTAATTAACATCTCTCATTCCCCTTGCACCTCACTCACATGTCTGTTATTCCTCTAGCCTCCCACAATGGCATCTGTCCATTCAGTTCAGGTTATGTTCACACTGGGATTCTAAGCCACATTCGCCCTCACCCCTCCACATCAAATTTAACCAGGTTCTGTCATATCCACTACCTCAATATTTCTCAAGTCTGTTAATGTCACTGGAGTCTAATTGCTTAATCGAGACAGCCTCCCCAACCCCCTGCATCCCCCACTGCTCTTGTTTACCCCCTCTTAGTTATACAGCACTCATAATGATCGTTTTAAAAATGCATCCAACCATTTATTCATTCAGCAAATAGGATTTGAGCACCCAATATTTACAAGGCACTGCAAGAGGTACTAAAGATATAATCAGAAAACAACGTAGACTGGGTTCGGTTCTTGTCCACAGAGAAGTGATGTCTTTGCAGGAAATCAAATAAGAATGACATTGTAAAGATAGGTAACATCATGAGGGAAGATGCATGGTGTGCTGAGAGATCCGGAGAACAGAATCTAGGCTGGCAGGGCGGATGAGAGAGAAGGGGCTAAGGAAAGACTTATCTAAGGAACGCTTAGTTTGAACTAGAATGCAAAGGGAGAGTTGGGATAATGAGGCTCAAGCCTTGGGTTGAAGGTTTAAGGCAGAAGGGAAATCGTGTAAAACAAAGGCTGTGAAGATGTCTTCCAGGAATCCAGGAAAGCAGCTTAAGCTAGGAAGGTCAATGATAAGAGATGGGGCCAGAGGGTAGGAAGGCCATGGCCAGGATAACAGGGCAGTTTAGGCAATGCTACGGATTTTGACTGTAAGGTACAGATTATGGGTGTTAGTTGAGTACAGAGTGGGTAAGTCCAGAATATTTTCTCAGAATGGGATCATTAGCTGGGAGTGAACAGCAAGGATCACACATTATCTCTAGGATCACACAGCACTGTACCACAGAATAGGCACTCATCGCATCCTGTGATCCCAGATCCTGAGAGAGAGTGAGATAGGATGGTAGGAATGAGAAACATGAATGAATGTCTTAGTTTGACAGGCTTCTGGGACAGCTATGTGGAGTTGTTGGGTAGGGAGTTGAAAGTTCATGTCTGGAGTTCAGCTGAGGGAGCTTGAAATTTGGAAATCATCGTTGTATACATAGTAACTGGATCTGTGGGTAGGAAAGAATACTTCTACCAGATACAGCCTCAGAAGAGAGAAGGGTATAAGGAAACACTGTGAGAAACTTAGCCTGTAATGGCTGAGAGGAAGATGAGCCAGCAAGGAAGGCTTAGCAAACAGACAATGCTCCCCAACCCCCCCAAAACAGACAGACAAACAAACAAAAACACACAGCCAGATATGTGGAAAAAATCCAGGAATGTAGATCATGGAAGCTATGAATGCACAGTGGACGAGAGGCTCCTGAGCTAAATTCTGCTGAAGGTACACATGCTGGCCAGACATCCATTTGGTTACAGCCATGGGGGCCATGTGGACCTTAGATGCTGGCACCAAATCTTTTTTTTTTTTTTGGTTCTTTTTTTTTCCGGAGCTGGGGACCGAACCCAGGGCCTTGCTCTTCCTAGGCAAGCGCTCTACCACTGAGCTAAATCCCCAACCCCCTGGCACCAAATCTTACTGAGAATGAAAGCAGGGTTTAAAAGGCCACAAGGGGAAAGAGGAAACTAGAGTGAGTGTGGAAAGAAAAGAGCCCTGAGGAGCTTAGGGGGAGGGTCAGGCCAAGAAACACTTTGCTCTTATGCTGAGAGGACCCAAACAGGTGCAGCAGTTGGTTCTGGGCAGAAAGAGAAAGAGCAGATTTGTCCACTTTGGTGTTTGAGGATGCTCCCCAGTTAGTGACTCCCCCTTTCTTCCAGGAATTGGAAAGGAGATTGAGAGAGTGGAAGAGCTGAGGGGTTGTCCAGGAGATTGATGCACTGGCAGGCTTCATTCCTAGACCTGCAGTAAACCACACGCTGGTGGTGTGGTGTTCTTTCTCCATCCTGGTATCCCACTCGTTCCACCAATAAAAAGTGCTTTTTGGTGGGCAGGAGAGATGACATCAGCAAATGAGGGTGCTTAGCACCAAACCTGCGATCTGAGTTCAGTCTTCAGGCCCCACATGGTGGAGGGAGAGAGCAGCCTCTGCAAAGGTCTCACACTTGTGCTGTAGCAAAGGTGTGCCCACAGACGGGATGCATAAATAAAAGTAAATAAAAAAGAAGAGAGTACTTAGAGATACTAGGAATTGTTCTGGAGATGGGCTTTTTACCATATAGTAAGGAGTTGTGCAGTGACTCCCTAGACTGTGACCTCCTCCAGGGAACCACTTTCTATTGATGCCCCCGATCATTCCTGGCACCTTATGTAGGCTGTCAGGTTGGAAGACTCCTGGCTTTGAACAGGACTCACCTCATTCACCTGTGGTGTGATGGCAGCCTCTCTCCAAGGCTCTGCTTAGCTTCAGGCCATGCATTTATCTTTGTGGGCGAGAGGGGTGTGGGTATGCAGGAGCCACCGTGAAGATATGAAAGTATGGAGGTCAGAAGACAATTTATGGAGTTCATTCTCACCTCCCACCATGTGTGTCCTGAGGACTGAATTCAGTCATTGGCTTTTTGGCAAGCTCTCTTACCTAATGAACTACATTGGCCCCTTTTTATCCCTTGAGATGCCCAAAGTATGGATAACTCCAGTGAGAGAGGAGAGGTTGGATTATACTTTTTTGAAGAAAGTAGGTAGCTGGTTATCTTTTTGACTTCAAAAAGTAAGAAGGTAGTAGCCACATTGCCTCAGGCTAGACAGCTAGGTCTCAGCACTTACAGCAGGCTTACCCAATCTAATTTAAAATTGCTTTCTGCCCTGCTGCCCTGATGGTCAGGGCTGCCCTAAAGTCAACCTGGCCCTTCATGGACCCAGTGTCCAGAACATGTGTTCATTTCCCAGTGTTATGAAAGCCAGTCCCAGTCTGACTTAGAAACATGGCTTTGTCTACCATTGCTTCAGAAAGCTTATCACTCCTGATGTCCCGTGAGCTGTCCAGAGGTGTGGGGTCTCCATGAGATGCTGCCGTTGACCAGTCATTGAACCAGGACTTTGGTTTTCATTCTTTCTCTTCCTCTTTTCACAGACCAGAGCCTCACCTGGCCAGGCTCTGTCCCATCTTCCCAGTCAGGCCCCCTTCATCATTCTCTAGCTCCTCCCCTAAGACCACCTTTGCCTACTGTAGCCTAAGGTGACTGTACAAGCTGTTCCCATCCTCCGTCCTCTCCTTCCTTACAGTGACCACTCTGGCAGACACACAGCACATATGACGATATTGAAATACTGAGTGAGACAGAGTTTCATGTCTTCTGATAGCATGTGATACTGTTATGGAGCACAGAAAGGGGGGTGGTCCTTGGAAGGTGAAGAAAGTCCAGGGAAGTTGCTTAGGAGCCTTGACAGCTGAGGGACGATTTGAAATACAAGAAGTTCTTAAAAGAAGGGGTGGATTCCATGCTGAGGGAACAGTGTAAACAAAGACTCATCAAGCAGAGGCTTTGTTTGATGTGTTCCAGATCCTCCCCTACTTTTATATGGCTGAGTGTAAGGTATGAGGAGGAGGGATGGCCTGAGAGATGCTAGGTATGGATTGGCTGCAGTGAATGCTCTCAGGTATCCTGTAAACTGAGCTCAGACTTTATCCTAAAGGCAGTGGTGAGCCCTTTAATTTTGTCAACCAGGGAGTGACACAATCTAGTTTCCATTTTTGGAAAATCACTGTGGTTCTGGGTGGAGACAGAGCTGCCTATTTTTTCCCCTTCCTTGATTCCAGCGAGCATGAGTTTCCTCGCAGCCCAGGTGGAGCCACACTGACCAGACCAGCAATCAGTTAAAGGTGAAGGTAAAGCGGACACATGGAAAGGAACCTTATTTCACTAATTTTATACAGGTATTCAGAGCATTGTGCTAGATTCCCAGGAGCTAGAAATGTGAAAATGCAGTTAGTGGCTCCTGTCTCAGGATCCCTGGCCAAGCCTGAGGAAATGGGAGAAAGCCTTGCTTGGGCACCCTGGAACACCTGCATTCACTCTGGGCATCGGGAAGGACTGAGGCAGTGGAGGGCCAGGGTCAGAGCTGCGGCTAGAGAATAAGGAGACGGTGTTAAGTTAGATGTTAAAGAGAAGAGCTGCACCGTGGGGTCAGAAAGAAAGACCCGGACTGTTGGGGTGTTGGGGACTTGTGAGCAGAGGAAGGGTTCAATAGAAAGAGGGAGCTTTGAGGGAAGCCATTGGCAGGGAGAGTGACCACAGGGCTTGGCTGAGGGAGGAATTGCAGTGAGAGTTGAGAGTGAGTGGGAGTTGGGCAGTGATTGGTCAAGGGGGAAGAACTAGTGTTGGGGAGTTCCAAGGAGAGCAGGATTCATACAGTTCCAGAACAGGCAGGGACAGTGAAAAAGATGGATTGGCCTTGAGGGGAGGTCCGGGGATCTCAGGAGGATAGGTATACTTAGAGCTGGGTGGGGTTGAGGAAGACTGCTGTACTGTGAGCTCCTGCTGAGACAGACAGATCCAGAGCATGAAATGAAGTGTTTTCTGAGAAGAGTCTAAAATGAGGTCTGGGGAAATGTGCGGGTAGGTTTGTACACTTAACTCAATGAATGGTAATTTCTGGGTTCCTGCCTCTTGCTCTACGCCAGGACATTTTTAGAGACTGGGCATACTGTATTGAACATAACAACAGCAACAACAACAACAACAATAACAGTAATAATGCAGAATCCTCACCAACATGGAACTCAGCCGTAAACAAATATAAAGGTTAAATTAGCGTGGTGGATAATAGTCCATGCTAGGAAGACTGGGGTTGCTGAGTTGGGGGAGGGAGCGTGCAGTTTTAACATGGATGTGCAGGGAAAGTCTTCTGAATAGTGATCCCTGGACAATGACCTGAAAGGCTAGTGGCTTTAGGTCAGAGGCTCCTGAGGTGACCATGGCATTATAAGGGCTGGCAGGGGGAGACTGGTACCCTGGGTGAGATATTTCACAGACAGACACTGTCTATAGTTAGGAGAGACAAGAACTGGAGCTGAAGCCCCTTCCTCTGTGACCTGCTCTCTTGGATGATGTCTGCTGCTTGGACACACCCATCGTTCCTGTCTGATTGGTCCCTAGTATAGAGTGGACTTAGGGATGGCTGTATTAGTGACTTATAATGAAGGGATCACAGCTCAGGGGGCTGGCGTTGATGAGGCTCCAGATAGCACCGTGGCAGGAGGGAAGAGATAGTCAGTGTTTAGTATCCAAAACACTGAAGTCTGTGCTATGCTGTCTGTGTCCCTGGCACAGTGAGCCCCAGTTGGTCAAGTGGGTCATGGGGATACACAGAGAGCCATTGTGCAGGCATTCTGCTTTTATAGTAAAGCAAAAGCCGGCACCACTGTTCTGCTCAGAAAGGATGGGTTGCAGAACTGGGCCTGGCTTGTGATGGGGTAGGGTTGCAGAGGCAGGTGTCTGGTGGGAATGTAGCTCATGGCACATGGATTGGTGTTTGCTGGCCTACTGAGTTACAAGAAGATGAGGGGCAGGTCCTAAGATTGGGGCGGAAACAGGAACACTCAATATGGTCTCTCCTCCCTGTCTCACAGGATCTACTAAGGCCATGTCTGTTCCATCATCCCTGAGCCAGTCGGCCATTAATGCTAACAGCCACGGAGGCCCTGCACTCAGCTTCCCCTTCCCCTTGCATGCTGCCCATAACCAGCTGCTCAACGCCAAGCTGCAAGCCACAGCTGTGGTACCCAAGGACCTTCGAAGTGCCATGGGAGAGGGTAGTGTGCCTGAACCAGGCCCTGCCAATGCCAAGTGGTTAAAGGAAGGCCAGAACCAGCTTCGGAGGGCTGCCACAGCCCATCGAGACCAGAACCGAAATGTGACCTTGACCTTGGCGGAGGAGGCCAGCCAGGAGGCTGAGACAGCACCTTTGGGTCCCAAAGGCTTAATGCATCTATACTCTGAGCTGGAGCTCTCGGCCCACAATGCAGCCAACCGAGGGCTTCATGGATCCGCCTTGATCATCAACACCCAGGGACTGGGACCAGATGAAGGAGAGGAGAAGGCAGCAGGAGAAGTTGAGGAGGAGGATGAAGATGAGGAGGAAGAGGATGAGGAGGAGGAGGACTTGTCTTCTCCTCAAGGGCTACCTGAGCCTCTGGAGAATGTGGAAGTCCCCTCTGGACCCCAGGTCCTCACAGATGGCCCCCGGGAACATAGCAAGAGTGCTAGCCTCCTATTTGGCATGCGAAACAGTGCAGCCAGTGACGAGGACTCAAGCTGGGCCACCTTATCGCAGGGCAGCCCCTCCTATGGCTCTCCGGAGGACACAGGTATCTTGTAGATGTGGCGGTATGGGGGGCATGGGGTCAGAGGTCTAGCTTCTCCATGCAGAGGCCAAGGCCAACCTGAGCATGTGCTGCAGAACCTATATTCTCAGTCCAGCATTCTCTCAGTCAGAGGGTGCTTGGACAGGTTGATATGTCCGTGTCCATCGTGCATGCCATGAAGGCAGGATCTGTTCAACATGTGGGCTGTCATGGTTGATGTGTCGAGTGATGTGGCTTATGGAGTGCTTACTAAGAAACTGACCCTCTGCTAAGCATTATGACATTTAGTAATTAGAGCAATGTTGTGACACAGGTCCCCTTCCTGAGAGGGTCACAGACAGTCCCGGATCATGATCAACTAAGATCGAAAGCACATCTGAGTCTAGACCTGAGTGAGCTCTGAGCCCTGTCTTACACAGTCACACATGTGTGCACAATACGTGCATTAGGGAACATAACGTGGCCTCTTTTACCAGTCACGTCTATGTCCAGAGGGAGCATCCAGCACCTTCCCAAAGACGTCTGTCCATAAAGTGTGGGGGTTGGTTCCTGCTTATGAACCACATGCCCCCTGCAGAGTGCCATGCTAGCCATTGCAAGGGTGCCATTTTGCTGGGAATGAGATGCTGGCTAAAAGTTAGGGGACAAAGGAAGAATATACTGATGCTTCCTTCTGGGGAGATACTAGAGAACAAAGACTGATCACTAGATGTGACCCATTTAATAAAGTTGAAGTTCTGCATTTAGCAATGTTATAAAGAGTAGAGATTTCGGGTTGGGGATTTAGCTCAGTGGTAGAGCGCCGAAAAAAAAAAAAGGAATAAAAAAAAAAAAGAGTAGAGATTTCTCTATTGTTGCTACAGCTACAGCCCAGGAGATCTGAGGGTGGGAATGTAAGAAAAGCTTTGGGGGTTGGGGTTGAGATGAGTTAATGCTAGATCACGTGCTTAGCATGCATGACCTGGGTTCTGTGCCTGGAAGAGAGATGGGGAGGCAGTGACAAGGACTTTCACTTCTAAGGTACTAATAGTACCTACACCTTACAGATGGTTGCTGGTAGGGCACATACATTTCAGATACACTGGAGCTTCACCCATCTCTTCTTTGAAAAGCCTAACTACTAAATGTTTTCAAGCACATTATAGAAGTGGAGACAACAGAGAAATGAGCCTGACTTACTCATCACTCAGTAATCATCAATTCAATAATATATTCAATAATCATCAATGATATTCAATAATCATCAATGATAATGATCTCAATGTGTCAATGTCTTATCTACTTCTGAGCCCCATCTAGGATATATATATATTATATATATAATATATAATATATATTATATATATTCCTATACAAATACACCTATATTATATATCATATATACATTATATTATAAACTATACATATATGTGTATACATATAACACACACACACACACACACACACACACACACACACACATATATATATAAAATATTTTTTTCTATGTAGCCTAGATGGACCCTACTTTGCCTTGTCTCCACCATGCTGTCCTGGGCTATAGGCATGAACCACCATGCCCACATATCCAGCTATGATTTGCTTATATTTATCTGCATGTTTCTAAAAGAAAAAAAAAACCTCATAGAAACAAACACTGTGATTCCTTCCTATGTCAGATGTCCACTGAATGTTAATGGTCTCCCCACTGTCTAACAATTGTCCCACTTAGCCCTTTGCAAAGATGAGAACTATGTGGATTGATATCCAGATAGTGCTGCTATGGTTATGCTTTTGGGTTTGGTTTGACTTGGTTTTAAATGCATGCTCATGCATGGGGAGACCAGAGGATGACTTTCAGCTGATTCTCTGAGTCTAACATGTGGGTTCAGGAGATTGAACTCAGGTCATTAGACTTGGCATCAAGCACCTTTGCCTGAAGAGCTCTCTTGCTGGCCCGCTCCTCCCTCCCTCCCTCCCTTCTCCCTCCCTCCTTTCTTTCCTTCCTTCCTCCTTCCTTTCTTTCGTTTTGGTTAGGAAATCTTGTTGCAGTTTTGGCTAACCTGGGACTCGCAGTGCACTGTGTAGACAAGTTGACTTCAGACTGGTGGTGGTCCCTCACCCCTCTCTTCGGAGGCTGGGATTATAGGCACGAGCCAAACACCTGGCTTTAAATGTGTATAAGTTCTCCCTTTATTTTTCTGTTGATTGTACACACACATGTTTTCTGTCCTGAGTTTTCTATGATGTGGATTTTTTAGCCTTTCTTCCTGTTTTTGAATATATCCCTCTTCTGGGTTTCTTGTAATAGATAATTTTATAGCTATAGTAGATAATTCTAGAGCCTTTATCAGATTCAGTCTTGAGTGGCGTTTTGTTTTTTCAAGGACACCTCATAGGTGGTACCTTACCAAAGGTAAAGTCTAATTGTTTCTCTTTGTGTCACGTTGGTGGCTTTTGAGGCCAATATCCCCATCCTCTGTAAAGGGTCCATCTTCTGCATTGCTCAAGTTGGTTGTTTATTAGGTTGAGTTTGGAGAAAAACAAATGTACAAACTGAAAGTTAGATGCTGACATAAACTATCTCGGTTTCTAGATGCCAGCAGCTCAGCAGCTAATTCAAGAGCACTGTGCAGGACATATGTGTATCTTAGAGACTTGCAGCTCCGCTGATTACAGGTGGTTTAGCTTACAACCCTGGACTTGGGGGGTTGTGGCGGGGGGTTGTCACTGGCTAAATAGAGGCTTGGTTGCTTAGTGGCTCCTGGCGTCATGACTGGTTTCAGTCCTTTGAGGTGGAAGGGTAGCAGTACAGAAGGGTGACTAGGAAGGCCAGTGATCTCAGGGAGGCCATAGGAGGGGTGAGAGGAGACTCAGCCACAGTAATCCTGGTGGAGTTGTGGGATGCAGGTGTTAGGCCAGCCCCAAGGGGAGGAAGGCTCTTGGCTGTGTTGCTTCCACCATGAGAGCTACAAGTGGTAGATTTCTACTCAGTAGAAATGGGGTAGGATGGAACAAAAGTTGCTTTTTCCTTCCCATTTTAGGATTTCCATGAAGCCGTTGTTGACTGAATGAACTGTGTGAATTATGTGAATGAATGATGAATGAATGATGAATGAATGAACTTTACTCCCTGTGTTGGAGTGACACTCTGAGCAAGCCCTGTCCTAAATGCTGAGAATGTGTATGTAAGAAAGGACAAAGATGGTCTCACCCTCTCGGTACTCACAGTGGGAAAACTGACACACAATCAGTGGTGATAAGGAGGTTAGTAGAGGGTGCCCTGCCTGCCTGAGGGAGTCGGGAAGAGAGGGTCGGTAGTGAGAGTTCCCTTTATGCTTGTCTGAAGGTGGAGTGAGTAATAGCTAGAAACCTAGCAGGGAGATAAGGGAGCTGGGGAGTTGTCAGAGGCAAGGCTGAGAGGCAGAAAGCTAGGGGCTCTTAGCAGCACATAAAACTGGTGGAGGGGTTTGGATTTTGTCCTGGAGGTAATGAGAAGCAGTTAAGAGTATTAAGCTGGAGAGAGACCTGATTAGTTTGGAATCTCATAAGAATCATTCAGGCTAGAGTGTACAGCCTGTAGCACAGACAGAAGGAAACCAGTTGAGAGGCTTCTGCAGTAATCCAGATTAAAACATGATGGTCTGTAGTAATGGTGTGGTGCAGTGGGGAGGGGAGGAGAGAGCAGCAGCAAAGTAGTTTGCCTGCCTAAGGCACTAAGGCATTTATGGATGAATGGAGGAAGGGCCATAGGGATATTTGGATTCATGTGAGTGCCTGCAGGAAAGTGTGTGGTTGTGCTATTAATGCATGTGTGTGTAAGCAGAGGCCCGGGGGTGGGGGGAGGTGCTTGGAGAGAGAGATGCCAAGCTCCAGAAGGGCCTCCCAGATGGTCAAGGGGGGAGGAGCTGCCCCCTCCAGGACAGATCGGAAGGATGAAGCTCTTTGAAGCAGGAAGGCACAGGCTGACAGGAATGGCAGATGGATCGGTGTGCATCGGTGTGCGTGTGAGTGACTCAGTCAGGAGAAACAGTGAACTGGCCCCCAGATTCCAGAAATGCCTGATGGACCATGAGGCAGGCAGGCTGTGGAGGGTGAGGGCCCTTGGGGTTAGTGTTCCTGGAAGGTTTTAGCAGCATAGTCCTGAGGAGATCTGGGGGAAAGCATACATTTGCTGAACCTCGGTAGACAGATAGTAGAAGGTGGAGATACAGTGATGGCTGCCTAGCAGGTGGATAGGCAAAAAGAGCCCCTTTCATTGGGTGTCTGTGTGCTTACCTCATTTGCAGGCTGAGGATGGAGAAGCACCTTGTCGGAATAACTCATGTTAGGTGTGGAAACACCTTGGCATAGCCAAACCTATTTCCAGCCCCTCTGTGCCTTAGTACCCAGCAGTCTGGATCTTAGAGACTGCCTGTCCCTCAGTGCTGCCTCTTGGACCAGTCAGGATTCCTGGTTTCCTTGGTAACGGGAAGCACGTCAGCAGTCTGGGCACTCCCAGCCATCCCGGTGCTGCGGTTGCCGAGGAGACACTGCAGCCAAGCTGGGCCCTGGCAGGTGAGGGGGGTGGTGCTGGGAAACCTCAAATCCTCAAGCTTGCTAGGGCTTCGGCCCTCAAAGACCACCCTTTAGTTGAAAGTGCTGAATAGAGTCTAGCTAGGAGGAGGATCCCGGAGGGTTTGGAAGCCACACCCTGTTTATGTTGAGTCCTATAGATTCTGCTGGGCCCCAGGTGGCTGAGCTATTCCCCAGAGGCCGAGCCTCCTGGTGTTTGTAAGACTGGCTTAACTGAGGCTTTGATGTCACCACTGGAGGGTGGGGTGGAGATTCAGAATTGGGGAGGGGAGCCTGGTTAAGGAAAGAAGAGCAGAAGAGCTGGGGTCTCATGAGCTCCTCTTCCTCACCCATCTCCATCCCCCAAGGAGGTTCCCCAGTATGGTGGTCTTGGCCCCTCCCTCGAGAACTCCAGGCGGAGGAGGATCTTGCCTGGCAGACGCTCTGCCCTGGTGAGAAGGGGGCGGGATGAGCTTTTCTCTGCAGCCCAGCAGCAGGCTGTGAGCCCAGCTGGCTGGGCTAGAGGGGATGCGAGGAGGGAGGGTGGAGGCAGGAGGGGCAGAGAGTAAGCGCCATGTTCTCCCAGGACTTCTTCCTGGCCATCATCCTGCAGGACAACAGTCCAGGTGAGGGGCACCATGGGGCTGGGTGTGATGTGGGATGGGGCTGGCAAAGAGAGCAGAGGGGAGGCCATATAATCCGGAACAAGGATGGAGTGCTGTAGCCCTAGGAGAGGAGGGGTATATACCACAGATACAGAGTCTATGTGTGTGCATGGTATATATGAGTGAGTGAGTGAGTGTGTGTGTGTGTGTGTGTGTGTGTGTGTATGTGTGTGTGTGCGCGCGCGCGCGCGCACGCGCGCTATCTGCACAGACATAGCAGAGGTTGATAATACATTGTATCTGAGTGTTTCCCCACCTGTATGTGCATGTGGTACTCACATGTATGTTGGGAGGTTTTGGTAATGCTGTATGTACACACCTGTTAGCAGGGCTGGCATCTATAGCTATATATAAACACATAGCTCTACACAAGTGTATAACTGGTGTTGTTATGTCTGTTTGCCCCTGAACTCACAAGCATACCTGTATGTGGTGCCTTCCAGAATTTTCTGTGCGCCGTGCACAGTTTATGGCTGTGCAGGTGTGTGGTGGGGCTTACATATATTGTGGGTCTGTGTGCATGTGGATGTGTGCAGAAGCCGGCAGTGTGTGCACCTTTTATAACTAGACAAAATGTCTATGCATGATGTGTGAGGAGGTGATCTGGGTCATTCGGCCTCCTTCTTTCCTCCTCCTTCCTCTCCGCTTTCTTCTTTCTCTCCATGTGGCCACATTAGGCAGCAGCAGGGCTAGCAGCAGAGGAGACCTGAGCCATGCTCCCCACTGGTGGCTCTCAATGTGGTGACTAAAGTGTCCGGCTCTAGAAGCAAGCAGGAATTATAATGTCCCTTTCCCAGCTTCTTCTTCTCAGCCTTGGGGTCTTGGGAAGGGGACTGGCCCTCTACTGGATGATTATTGGGTAGGCTGACCCTCACTGAGCCTCCTACCTGGCAGATTCCTTCTGGAACCCCAACGCTTTCGAGACGGATTCCGATCTACCGGCTGGATGGATGAGGGTCCAAGACACCTCAGGGACCTACTACTGGCACATCCCAACAGGGACCACCCAGTGGGAACCCCCAGGCCGGGCCTCCCCATCACAGGGGAACAGTCCCCAAGAAGAGTCCCAGGTAAGGCTCAATGGCTTGTTGCACACCAGGGGTGGAAGGGTCTGTGCTTCTAGAACAGGGTGAAACTACCACCCTACACCCATTCTTCCTCCAGCTCACCTGGACTGGCTTTGCTCACCAAGAAGGCTTTGAGGAAGGAGAGTTTTGGAAGGTAAATAAAGAAACCAGCTTCACTCTGGGGGCTACTGGAGAGGGGGACTTCATTTTGGGCTTGATTCTTTAATTTGTTTTCAAAGGATGAACCTAGTGAAGAGGCCCCAATGGAGTTGGGACTGAAGGACCCTGAGGAGGGGACATTGCCCTTCTCAGCTCAGAGCCTCAGGTGAGTCAGATGCAGCAGACTAGGGTGAGACTGGATCTATGTGGAAGGGGTATTGGGAGGATTCTTAAAACTAAGAGTGCTGTGTCAAGTGTTCCCATCTGCCTCCAGCCCAGAGCCAGTGCCCCAGGAGGAGGAGAATCTGCCCCAACGGAACGCCAATCCAGGGATCAAGGTTTGTTCAAGACCAACACCCATTTAGTAAGCAGGCCTCTATGTGGAGGACAGACCTCATGCTGTGCTTTGAGGACATCTGTGGTCTTAGCATATCTCCCAAGCAAGTTCTTACCAGTTTCAGGCAAGGCCGTGTGTATGCTGAACTGTCTTCTGACAGCTTCTGTGTTTAACTCAGTTGGCCCAAGGGCCTCTTAGGGACTCTTAAGGCTTAGATCAGCAGGCCATCTCTTCTGACCATGTCTTGTTTGGGGACCTTCCATCTAAGTTCAGAATGTCTCACATGTTTTATGTGCCAGGTCAGGAGCTCCTCTGTCCTGTGCCCAAGGCACCTCCAATTCCATCTCAGATCTCTACCCCGACCCTTTTCTGTGTCTGGCAGTGTTTCGCTGTGCGCTCCCTAGGCTGGGTAGAGATGACTGAGGAGGAGCTGGCCCCAGGACGCAGCAGTGTGGCAGTCAACAATTGTATCCGCCAGCTCTCCTACCACAAAAACAATCTACATGATCCGATGTCTGGAGGCTGGGGAGAGGTGAGGGCCTGAGCTGGTGAAGTGGTGGTACCGTGGGGGTGTGCAGCGAATTGTGAGATACGAAGGATTTGACTAGTCTCCGAGAGGGCTGATGGACATGGGGGTATATATGGGTTTAAGGAGCAACTCTGAGGGATGGATGTGTAACTCCAGCCTTGCACCCTGAGGAGTGGTTGCTTAACAGTGATGGGGATAAGAGTCCTGGGACAACCTTTGTTAGACTAAGGCCCACAGGTGGGCAGTCTGACAGCTAAGTAAGCCATGCTCCTCCCCAATGGTGGCCAATGTCCCCTTTGCTGGAGAAGGCAGAACTCTGCCCCCCTCCCCCACTAGGGTACCACTGAGTCCCACCTCCTGGGTTTGCAGGGAAAGGATCTGCTGCTCCAGCTGGAGGATGAGACGCTAAAGTTGGTGGAGCCACAGAACCAGACACTGCTGCATGCCCAGCCCATCGTCAGCATTCGCGTGTGGGGCGTTGGGCGGGACAGTGGAAGGTGGGCACAGGAATCGCCGGGGTGGGGGAGGCTCATCCATCCAGCAGTTAGTCCTTTTTCTAATCTGCTCTTTGGCTCTCTTGTGCTGCCGGACCCAGAGAGAGGTATTAACGTCCATCTGCTTTGACTGTGCCCCTTCCTACTCCTGGACCGGATGCTTCGAAGCACCTAGGCTCCCTTACTGTGTGCCCTGCCCCTTCCTCACCTGCTGTCCTGGGCCTTATCCCCCACCTCAGCATGCTTGCCTCTGGCCTCCCCAGCTCCTGAAGGCAGACCTACGGAACACCAGGGCAAACCCTGTAGACTGTCATGGACAGGGAGGTTGAGGGTGGAATGGTGGCCAGGCATGGCATTTGGTGGTTCTAGGAGACACTGAGGTGACCCTCCCCCAACAGGGACTTTGCCTACGTAGCTCGAGATAAGCTGACCCAGATGCTCAAGTGCCACGTGTTTCGCTGTGAGGCACCTGCCAAGAACATCGCCACCAGCCTGCATGAGATCTGCTCCAAGGCACGGCCCCCTCCACTCCCTGAACTAGCTGTCATCTTTGCTCTAGAAGGGTGTGGGTAGGGTTGCCGGTTGGTGGGTAGTGAGGTGGGGGCTTCGGGGCCAATGTAGCTCTAACAGAGCACACACACCCCCCATTCATTCCTCAGATCATGTCTGAACGGCGCAATGCTCGCTGCTTGGTAAATGGACTCTCCCTGGACCACTCTAAACTTGTGGATGTCCCTTTCCAAGGTGAGTACCACACGCAGCCTCATAAGGCACAGCTCAGCTTTGTTAGTTAAGGTGAGGTGACCCAAGAAGAGGCACAGGATCCTGGGCAGGCATGAGCACATGGAGATGGGTGCTTGACAGTACATAAGTGGATAAGCTTGTAGAGGGAGGCAGGGGAGAAGTGGGCGTGAGGGTTGGACTAGGAAAATGCATAGTTCATGCTTTAGTGTCAGGACCTAGAACAGTGAGCCTCTTTTTCTTTTTCTTCTCACAGTGGAATTCCCAGCACCAAAGAATGAACTGGTGCAGAAGTTTCAAGTCTATTACCTAGGGAACGTGCCTGTGGCTAAACCCGTTGGTATGTGTCCTCTTCCCTCAGGGGCCACCCCCTTGGTCCTGGTACTCTGTGCCCCGCCCTGTGTTTTCTATGGTTCATTCTCCTGGATTTTCTCGTTACGTGGCATCTCCTTGCCTTTCAGAGTTCATCCCACCTACCTTTGTGCCAGCCTTGTCTTGTGTCCTGCCTGTTACTCCAGTGAGCATGTTTCAGTGAACATCTAGCACAGGACTAGTGCTGAGCTAGACACGGAGGGTGACTTTCTTCCCCTAGCCCTGATCCCATGGAAGAGCTTTGCTGGGTTTAGGAGGCAGGTGTTTGGATGGCTGGAAATACCAGGCATTAGCCTGGCGCTGGGTTCAGTACAGAAGCCATACATATCCAGAGAAGGAAGCCGTAAGCATAATTAACATAGCTTTAATTTTATAAAAATATAGAGTTTTTTAAAATATACTATTTAATTTCACAGCACCCGCCTTCCTTCCTTCCTTCCTTTCTTTCTTTTTTTCTCTCTCTCTTTCTTCCTTCCTTTCTTCCTTCCTTTCTTTCTTTTTTTCTTTCTTTCTTTCTTTCTTTCTTTCTTTCTTTCTTTCTTTCTTTCTTTCTTTCTTTCTTTCTTTCTTTCTTTAACAATTACCTTTGAAACCTGTTGTGTCAGGCCCTGTATTGGGAAACAATGGCCACAGCCTGGTTTTCATGGAGTTTATGGGAACTTACAGTAGAATAATCAGGACCCAGTCAAATAAATGTCATAATAAGTTAAGGTCTCTGTGGAAAGGAAGCAGCAAGATACAGCAGAAGACCTTCATTTAGTCTAGGAGGCCAGAGAAGCCTTCCTGTGAAGCCTGGCCTAGTGACACCTGTAATCCCAGAACGTGGGAAGCTGGAACAGGTTGGCTGCAAGCATAGTGAGTGATATATCAAGTACCTGGCGAGCTAGGGCTACAGAGAAAGACCTGTTTCCTTGACCCCACCCCAGCCCTGTGAACAGAGGAAGGAAAGAAAGCACAGTCTTGCTTGAAAGTGTCACATGACTGAGAAGTATGACGAGCAGTGACTGTTAGTGGAGGGAGACAGACCACGGAAAGGCCAGTCTCAGCTGTATGGATGGTGTGTAAGGCTCCGGGGCAGGGGACACTGTGGTACCTGGGAAGCACTAGGAGAAGGCTTAGGACAGCAATGTGGTTTTCAAGATTAAGAGCTGCAGGGAACCATTTTCATTGGTCAGCTTCCATTACTATATAAAACACCTGAGGTGATCAACTTCTAAAGAGAAGCCGTTTATTTTGGTTCATGCTTGGTTGGCTTTGTGGCAGTATCACGTCATATAGGAGACTGTGGCACAGCACAGACACTCCTGGCCTGGGACCAAAAGGAGAAGCTGAAGTTGTGCAATTCCCATCCGGGACAAACCTCCTACTGTTTCTATCTCTTCAAGATTCTGGAGCTTCCAGAAACCCAGCAGGCTGGGAATCAAGGCTTTAACACGTGGGCTTTTGAGGGAACATTGGACCATGCATGTTTCAGGAGCATTCTTGAACAGATTTGAATACAGTAAAGCTTGCTTTGGCTGTACCTTGAAGAAAGATGTTGAGTGGGTGGAAGAAGATATAGGGCATGCAGAAGGAGCTTGCTTTTCAAGGTAGCCGGTAATGAGAGTGTCTTAGACAACAGCAGGCTGAAAGGAGTTTAAGGCAGCAGGCTTTGGTGACTGACTGACAATAGGGTGAGAAGCACAGGCATTAAGGGTGACTTGAATTGTTAAGGAGCACTTGGCATTGGACTGAATGGCTGAATGCCAACTGGACAGTGGTGCCTTTCCCTAAACGCAGCAGACACTGGCAAGACGTTAGTTTTGGTTCAGATTTAAATATGCCAGATTCAAAGTGCCCTAGGAAAAAGAATAGGACAATCAAGTTGGCAGCTGGGTTCATAGGTCTTGTCCATAGCAGGGAGCAGAGATGTCCGCCTGAGACAGAAGTTTGGGCATCGTTAGGTTGTAGAGATAGCTGATCAAAAGTATGAGAGGAGGTTGGCACCAGAGCAGGGGCAGCCCAAAGTGAAAGGAAAAATATGCTAGGCCTACCTTTGTAGTCCTCCAGTATTTAATGGCTGGGTGGAGGAAGATGAACTTCCAGAACAGTGAGGGAGGAAAAGAGGAGGGAGGAGGCAAGGAGAGGGTCCCAGGGAATGGTAGATGGAATGCATGTTAGAAGACAGAGCCCCGACATCTTGGTGCATGCCTGCAATCCCAGCTCTTGAGAGGCAGAGGAAAGAGGATTGTGAGCTTGGGCTATGTAGTAAGACCTGCTTCCAAAAGAAACCAAAGCAGGAGGAAGAGGGGAATGTGAGATAGAGAGGGAGAGGGAGAGGAATGATAAATGACCACACTTGGAGCTGGATAAGTTCTCAAAGATAGTGTCCTTTTGGACCAGTGGGTTCTTAGTTTACTTCCTCTTTTGTATCTCTATTTCTTTAAAGTAAGTGTGTGTGTGTGTGTGTGTGTGTGTGTGTGTGTGTGTGTGTGTGTGTGTGTGTGTATGTGTGTGCCTGTCTGTCTGTCTGTCTGTCTGTGTCGGTGTGTCTTACTATGTGTTCATCTGTTGAAATCTATGGACAACTTTGAGAAATCAGTTCTCTCCTCCCACCTTTCTGTGGGGATAAATCCAGGTCATTAGGCGTGTGTGGCAAGTCTGTTGAGTTATCTTGCTGACCCTGTACTCACTTTTTCGTTTCCCTCCACTGTTTAAACACTGTTCTCATCCTGAAGCTACAGTGTTTGTTCATCTATCCACCCAGTAGATTATTCTTGAATACCTTGTGCCAGGCATCATTTAAATTCTTAGCATACATCAGTGAAAGGCACTGACCATGATTCTGGCCCTCAGATTAGATTCTAGCAAGGAGAGATCAACAATAAGAAGTGCATTGCATGGTATGTTTGAAAGTAACAACTGGTATGGTGGGGAGGGGAATGCACAGAAGAAAAGGGAAAATAGTGTAGGCCAGTGAGACTGCAGGTTTTAACTCTGGGCTATAAAATTCAGCTATTTAAATGCACCCCCCCTCTCCCTCTCTCCTTCTCCCTCTTATTTTTTTTTATTTTATGTGTGTGAGTACACTGTAGCTGTCGTCAGACACACCAGAAGAGGACATCATATCCCATTACAGATGGTTGTGAGCCACCATGTGGGTGCTGGGATTTGAACTCAGGACCTTTGGAAGAGCAGTCAGTGCTCTTAACTGCTGAGCCAATTCTTTAGCCCTTCTAGAGCTTTCTTTATAGATCAGGCTGGTCTTGAACTCAGATATCACCTGCCTTTGCCTCCCAAGTGCTGGGAGTAAAGGGGTGCGCCACACCCAACCAACCGCCTTTTTCTAGAACACCTTCCTGTTGACTCAGAAGATGGGCTCAGAAGTCAAACTCCACCAAGATCGTGGGCATATTCTTCAGCTTGACTTTGGTTCTTTCCACCCCTGTGAACTTTGAAATTTCATAGTGTTTGAACTTAAATGTCATAGATGTCACACCATTCTGCCTTTCGATTGAGCCTCTTGCAGCGTGACTCTGCCATCTGCTCCTCCCCTGCATCATGATCCTTCTGTGCACTCCAGTGTTATTAGACTTTCTATTTTCCTGCATTTGACCATGCTGCCTTGAGATCACATTGCCATGTATCTGAAATATTCAGCAGATAAGCCCGGAGTTAAGACTGGGAAACATAAAATCCATTTACACTTAGTCTCTGTCTACCGTTTGGTATAGAAGAGTTTTCTCTGAAGGTGGGTAGTGGTGGTACACACCTTTAATCTCAGCACTCAGGAGGTAGAGGCAGGCTTATATAAATCTCTGTGAGTTTGAGGCCAGCCTGGTCTGCAGAGCAAGTTCAAGGCAGCTGGGGCTACAGAGAGAAACCCTGTCTTGGAAACAATAGAAGTTCTCTCTGGTGTCTTTCTTTCCATCCCTGGAGAAGTCTTCCCAGGTGGGCCTAGGATTTTTTCAGGTATACTAAGATGGATACTGGAAAAAGGGTCCATGGAGACTGGGCCATTAGTCATAGACTCTGTCCTTAAGGCATCCTTGCCACTCAAATCTAAACATCTCCCTCCCCCAACACACGCACTCTCGAGTGTTCTCACATGCATGCGTGCGCGCTCACACACACACACACACACACACACACACGCGCGCGCGCGCGCGCGCGCGCGTCTCTTCAAGTAGCTCTAACTGTAACTTGTTTAGACTAGATTGGCTTTGAACTTGTGGTGATCCTCCTGACTCTGCCTTCCTTGTGCTGGGATTTTATAGAAGTTTAAAAGCAGTTTGCAGGGCTGGAGAGATGGCTCAGTGGTTAAGGGCACTGACTGCTCGTTCAGAGGTCCTGGGTTCAAATCCCAGCAACCACATGGTGGCTCACATTACAGATGGTTCACAACCATCTGTAATGGGATCCAGATCCAAAACCTTCTTCTGGTGTGTCTGAAGACAGCTACAGTGAACACATGTGCATAAAATAAACAAATCTTTAAAAAAAAAGCAGTTTGCAGTGGAGGAGACCTTTATGGGATTATTGATCTTGAGACAGGTCTTACAATATAGCCATGAATGGCCTAGAACTCACTATGTGTATGTAGTTCATCCTAGGCTTGAACTTGCAGTGAGTCTCTTGTCTCTGTGGAAAGTGCTGGCATTCCCAGAGAGACCATTTTGTTTTTACTTCAATGTTTTTAAGTATTAGTTATATGTAATAATGAGTTTCACTAGGACATTTCCATATATGCATATAATGTGTTTTGCTATTCTCCTTCTCTTACCATCTCTTATTCTCCACTCCTGCCAACCTATTTATTTATTCATTTATTTGTGGTGTGTGTGTGTGTGTGTGTGTGTGTGTGTGTGTGTGTGTGTGTGTGTGTTGGTTGGTTTTGGTGAGATGGGTCTATAGCTCAGGTCGTCTGGGAACTCACTATACATTATCAGGCTAGACTAAAACTCACAGAGGTCTGCCTGCCTGTGCCCCCAAAGTGCAGGAAAGTCATGCACCACTGCAGCCGGCCCCGAAAGCTGAGCCAGGTCCTTTTCCCAACTACTATTCCTTCTGTTTTCAAGGTCTTGCTCTGTAGCTCTGATTGATCCGGGCACCTTTTGATCTCACAGTGAAACCTTGTCTCACAAACAGAAGCCAAACCAAACAAACAGAAAAATAGGGCCAGAGGTGGTTCAGTCAGTAAAGGCCTTTGCAGCAAACCTGACAGCCTGAGTTCAATCTTCTGGACCCACATGGTGGAAGGAGAGAATGACTCTTGTATGTTGTCCTTTGACCTCCATGCGCACACAATAAATATATAATAAATTAAAGATTAAAAAAAATGGGTCTGGAGAGGAGGGTGCTGGCCTGACTGACTGGAAGCCCCTGTAGTGTGAAAGGAGCCATGTAATGTTTGAATGTGTAGAGTAATGGGAAGTCAGAACTCTCTGGGGAGAGGGGTCCATCCAATCAGGGGGCCAAAGTAAAAGAATTGGTGAACAAAAACAAGCCAGAAATTTGAGACAGGAGAAAGGGTCAGGAGTCCTGAAGTCAAGGAGAGTGCTCGGGAAGGGAACCTGAACAGCAACGTCCCCAGGTTCAGGCTCACACTGGTGAGATGGGTCTACAGCAGGACCCTGCTTTAACAGGAGGAGCTGGGCTATCTTCTTCCTCCCCTCAGCCCGGCATGTTTGTGTCTGTATCTTTCAGGGGTAGATGTGATTAATGGAGCCCTGGAGTCAGTCCTGTCTTCCAGTAGTCGTGAGCAGTGGACCCCAAGTCACGTCAGCGTGGCCCCTGCCACCCTCACCATCTTGCACCAGCAGGTAAAGAACTGGGGTAGGAGACCGGGACTGTGACTGGGCTTTGCCATGGAGTCAGGGAAAGAGCTGCCAGTAGAATAGAGTTAGGGATTTTCCTTTTTAACTGGGTGCCTCCCCTATAGACAGAAGCAGTGCTGGGGGAGTGTCGAGTGCGGTTCCTCTCCTTCCTGGCTGTGGGCAGAGATGTGCACACGTTCGCATTCATCATGGCTGCCGGCCCAGCCTCCTTCTGCTGTCACATGTTTTGGTGCGAGCCCAATGCTGCCAGTCTCTCGGAGGCTGTGCAGGCTGCATGCATGGTAAGTGGGCAGGCTAGTGGGATAGCAGTGTGACCTGAAGGGCCTGAGATGGAGAGTCACTGTCCTTTTGTTCCTCCACAGCTCCGCTACCAGAAGTGTCTGGATGCTCGTTCCCAGACCTCCACCTCCTGCCTCCCAGCACCCCCTGCGGAGTCAGTTGCGAGACGTGTAGGGTGGACTGTCCGCAGGGGTGTTCAGTCTCTGTGGGGTTCCCTCAAGCCCAAACGTCTAGGATCCCAGACCCCATGAAGAGCTCCCATCCTCCCTCTACCTGCTTGTTTTGGGCCCCAGGGAACTCAAGGGTTTGGGGCAGGTAGGGGCTGTGGATGTTCTTCCTACACCCCATGTCCCCCGGGCTGCCCCTCCTCAGTAGCTGGGGTTCCCTACCTAGGGGCTGGGAGAGAGAAATTGAATTCCTTCACAGAAGTCATTACACTGGACTGATGACATGGGGGGCTAGAAGCAAAGCCAGCCTTGGGCTCTCCATCCCCAGTGTTTGAGGTGGAGCAGGAGGAACTGGTCCAAGCCAGGCCCCATCCTCAAAGGCCCAATAAGGGCAGGAGGGGACTGGTCTCGGCATGGATCCCCTGTCCCCTGTTCTGCGGACACCTCCACTGTACTGATATCACTAATAAAGTCTGTCTGCGCTGCTGTGTGTCTTGTGGCCATGTCAACTCTTCAGTCAAGATCTTGCTACCTACCAAGCTTCCTTTGCCCTGCCTGTTTGGGAGGAAGAAATTGGGACAATGGAATCTGAAGTATGAGTCTCTTTATTTTAACAGCCTGGCAGGATCAGGTAACAGTACAGAGTTCAGAGGTGCATAGCACAGGCTGGGGCAATAGCTCCTGTCTACAATCCAGAGCACTAAGACCTCGGCTTTGTGGCCTTAAAGACATCAGCCCCAGGGGTAATCCAGATACTGGGCATAAATAGGACAGCCAAAACCTCCCTCAGTCTAGCCAAACAAGCTTTCATGAGGAGGCTTGTTCCCTGGCCTGGCTGGCTCCTTCCCCGAAAGCTTTTGCCTCAGGTAGATCAGCGATACTCAGGAATCCATCCCTTTGCTAATATGTGAACTTTTCCCACACTAGCACAGCAGGGGCCGTGACCACAAGCTATGGGCATCTGGGAGGCTCCCATTGGGCATCAAGTGGCGACACAGAGCAGGGCTGTCTGCACGTGCTGAGAGCTGGGCACACAGAGTGGCCAGGCGGCAGGGTGTGCCGCAGGGCTCTGAAGGTGGGTGGCCCTTATGGTAGAGAAACCAGAAGGTCTGGAAGAGCTGCTCATCAGCCCTCATGCGGTAGACCAGGTTGTGCCAGGAGGCAGGCATCGCATCTGGAAGTCCATAGGTTTCCCGAGCCCTGTAGAGCCGCTTCCAGCTGGGCGTGCCCCCCGGCGCATTGGCCTGGGTCAGATTCAGGATGTAGGTCTCATGGTCCAGGACCACATGAGAGCTTCCCGGGTAGTTTCCATCTATTTGGTAAACTCGGTAGCCTGCGAGAAAAGAGGGTGGAGAAGGGGATAAAGGAACTCTAGGGAGGACCTGCTTTGGCTTCCATCCCTTAGAGTCACGCCAGCCTCGGGATAAGGAATGCTCCCTTCTGCCTCACTCACCAGGATTAAGGTTGATAAAGGTGGTAGCACTGGGTCCCAGGAAGGCTACGGCTAGTGGGCGGCTCAGAGTTTCCTCATCATAGAAGATCTCAAACTCATCCACATGAGTGTGGCCAAAGAACTGACCAGCCAGAGTGTTTTCATACCTGCTCAGAGAGAAGTGAGGGTGGGGAGACTTGGGGAATTAGGGTGGTCATTCTGCAACTTGCAAATTAGCTTCTCCACCAGACTGAGACTCCATGCTTGGGGGAATTGCTCCTTCCTTTCCTTTTTTTTTTTTAAATCCAGAGGCAGGATTTCTTTATGTTAACAGCCCTGGCTGTCCTGGAACTCACTTTGTAGACTGGATGGCCTTGAACTCAAGAGTGCTGCCATTAACGGCATGTGCTACCACTGCCTGACTCTTGAGGGTACTTTAACCCTTCAGTCCCCACACCCAAGCCCTCTATCCCTTTACCTGGCTATAATTTTGTAATAGTTCCAACTCCAGCTCTTGAGGCAATGTCCTGGAGGAATGTGCCCAATTATATGCACCTGAAGGGAAAGTAAGGGCCGTTAGAGCGTTGAGGAGTCCAGGCAGCCTTGGGCGAAGTGGCAGGAGACAGAGTATATGAAGGACATAGGAGGGTGGCCATGGACCCAGGGAAGACTGGAGTTCCAGGAAGTGAAGTAACACTCCCCTCTTCAGAGACCTCAGCCGCACAGCAGCCTGCTTCTCCTCAGCCCCAACAGCACCTTCTCCACAGGGCTCATAAGGCATCTCCTTACTTTGTCTCCTCGATTCTCAGCAGCCTGAAGCTCGTCCACCAGCCACTGGAGTTGTCCAGCAGGATCTGTGGAGTTGATCAAGAGCCAAAAGTTCTCACGGGAACAAAAATTCATATTGAGAGAGATGAGGCGGAGGCCAGGGCGTGGGGTGAGGGCATAGAAGCCCCCAATTCTGAAACAAAAGTAACCGAGGTATCAATACTTGGACAATCCTAGTCCTACATGTGGGGCAGAGCTACACATGATGTCATCTCCCACCTCCAGGAGCTCCCATCCCAGCTGAAGACCAACAGCAGTAATTATAGGCTCCTCTGACAGTAAAGAAGGTTCAGAGGGCTGAGGGCTCCAGTAATTCAGGACAGAGAGTCAGGTGAGCCAGAAAGCAAAGGCCTTTCAGTGGATGGATGTTACAGGCCAGGCCAAGTTGAGAAAAATGGGAGATATTAAAGAGGGAGGGAGAATTCATTTTACAAAGAGCTACTGTAGGCAAAGACACAAGCTGGGGTGTGGGGATGTGGTACTGTTAGCTCTGAAAAGAGGCTGGAGATAAGAAAAGGGAAGGCAGGGTCATGTTAGGGAAGGCAGTAGAGAGTGCTGCTGGCTTGAGCAGTCTGCCCAGTTCCCTTCTTTCTCCCTGGGTTTCCATGGACAGCAAGTACCTGAGGGTGTGAAGGGCGTCAGCTGGTAACCAGGGTTCCCATGCCTTGGCCATGGCTTCATAAAGCCATTGTGAAGACTGGTTTCCCTTTATGAAGGGGGGAGGGAAGCCATTGACAGGAGTACTCTCATGGTTGCCCACAGCAGGGTACACCGGTACAGGGCCCAAGAACTTCCTCACGAGGTCTGTGATGGTGTTCAGGGCCCTCAGCTGATCTTGTCGAGACTGTTGCCAGACATCATGGGCAGGGATGTCTCCTGTCCAGTACACCATTTCAAAAGGGCCGGCGGGGCCCAGCCCTTTCAACAGGCTCTCTAGCGTTCGCAGGGGCAGGTCACACTTGCTGTACTCTCCCCAGTACCCAGCCCCTGTCCGTGAGTTGGGCGGCCATCCAGACCCCCTGCGGCAGCAGAGGGGATCTGCACAGTTAGGGTCTGTGCCCTCCAGGTAGTCATGGTCCCAGTGAAGGTCAGTAAGGAAGAGGACACGGCTGACAGGGGCACCTGGGGCTGGTGGGCTCGGTGGCTTTGGGGGTGGCTTCGGCACTGATGGCAAAGAGATGTTCCAAGTTGAAAAGATGTCCCAGTGCCCACAAGAGGAGCCCAGAAGCAAGCCACAAGCTTCTGAAGGGCTCAGAACTGAGCGTGTCCACACGTCCACCACATCGTCCTCAAAGAGATGAACAGCTGACTGGCACACATTTAGTGGCGCTATGTTCAGCATCTTGCACATCTTGATGGCCACAGAGCCTACTCGTGCCACATTGGGCTCCTTCTGTGGAGGAAGGAACCAATGATGAGAGGTCAGAGACAGTACAAGTGACCCCTCGCCACCACTCCACAGGCTTCCATGTCTAAATCAGGGCTAGGGTGAACTCTGTCACCATGATAAAGGGACATCAGTGTCTCCCACTTACTGCCCGGCAGCTCAGCACCAGGCCTCTACCTACCTACTCTAGCTCAGGGTGTGCTCTCATTTCAAGCCCATGACTAGCCAGCTGACTTTACTCTCCCTACTTTACAAAGGTCACAGTGGGGTGGTGGTAACATGGAGGCATAGGAAGCACCCTCCACCAGGAATAATATATTGGCCCCAGAGCCTATCGGTGCCCCTCCCCCTGCCCGGAGCATTCCACCACAGCCCTTCAAGCACTCACCTTCAGCCCATAGTTGAGAGCAGTAAATAAGACTTTGCAGGCGGGGCAGGTGAGGTTCCTCCACCCAAAGGCATTCTGGAGCTGCGGCGCTACCGCACTGAATTTGACAGAATGGCCTTGGGAGGGAAGAGGATAAGCTCTGGCAGGAACCCAGAGAACCGTGGAGTCAAACAGAGCCAGGACCAGAGCCAAGCCCAGCCCCATCCAAAGGAGTCCCAATTTGGGTGCCGGTAAGGACCTCTCCAGTCTCTGCTCCCAGCCGGCTCTGAGATGGCCCTGGCCGGATGACGCTCCGTGGTGGGGCATTGCCAAGCTCGTAGACAGGACTGGATCGCCCCTCCAGGCCCCGCAGGCCGAGGCCCTGGCTGGCCCTCGGGGCCCCAGTAGCTCTGGAGACACCAGATTACCCTTCGTTGCGGTTGACTGATGGCTCAGCAGCCAGCCACAAAACAGCTCCTCCCCTTCCTGTTCCTCTTATGCCCCAGCAACCTTGGGGGAGTGCTGTCAAAGCCTTGGGGGCGGAGCAAAAGGGGACCCGCGGGCCCTCCCTCCTCGGTCCTCTTATGCCACAGCCTGTCACTGCAGGCGGTCCTAGGACCCGTGAGGTTGGATGGTAGTTGGGGTAGGTAAGTGCCCTCCATAGAGACGAGCGTCGCCACCTTGAGCCATTGCTGTGTGAGGCTGCCAGCCGCGGCCTGATGCTTTGTGGCCAGAACTGGTGGAAGCCCTTTAGGGAACTCCCAGGTGCCTCCTCGCCCCTCGCCCCCGCCCCCAGCACCCTCCACCTGCCTTTTCAAACTTTCAGATTCCTAGAATAGATGCCCGGCTCAGCTGGCCTTTTAACTCGGGAGGCTAAAGAGAGAGGGCTGGGGTAGCGATCCTATCCCTGCATTGAGTGGATTGACCTGCCATGGAGGTCCCTCTCGTCGGTTTCCTATGCTCTGCCACCATTACAGCACTTGATGTTTTGTTAATGTTACTTTTTTTTAATTTAAAAATTTGCATTATCATTTATTTATGTGTATGGACATTTTGTATGTGCGTGCACCATGCACTCTGGAGGCCAGAAGAGGCCGTAGGAGCCACCTGGACTGGAGTTAGAGATGTATTGAGGTCATCACTCAGGTGATGGGAGCTGGACCCAGGTCCTCCAGAAGAGCAACACTGTTAGGTGTGGGGCCTGCCAGAGGTCTTCATATCCTTAAAAAGAAAACGGCCTCTTCTCTCCTAGGAGCTATCTAGTGCCAATAGTTCCTTATCTGGGAGTGGGCCTCTGGAATTTTGTCTAGCTTGAACATCCTGTGTAAGCTGTCACAATCAAGGTGATTTCACCGCATGCAACTTCCCTGTTGTGTCCAGAAAACAGTTTCCTTTAGTCATCTGCTGCCTCTGGCTCTTCTAGTCTTTCGGTAGTCCCTCTCTCAGTCACTTAACCTTGTAGGAGAGGTGTGATATAGACCCTATTTGGTGAAGATCACTTAGAAGTCTTTTGTTCTCTGTTGATCAGTTGTAGGGGTCTGTGTTAACTCTCACCTGCTTCAAGAGGCTTCACCGATGAGGGCGGAGAAGCGCTCTAATCTACAGCTACAGAAATAAGACACTGAAGTCATTTAAATGCTGTGCCTATGTAGCAGAATAAAAGTAGTAGGTTCTCCCTGTCCCCCACCCGTGGGGGGTTATGAACTATCTAGCCACAAGTCCTTGCTCTGATAATGGTGCCAGGTACAGGTTCCATCTTGTCTCCCGGAGGTCTTAAATCCAACCAATAGCAGTCACTTAAGTGTTTTTAATCCTATTTTATTTTATTTGTTTTGTTTTTGAGACAGGATCTCACTATGTCTTGCCCCAGCATCCACAGTGCTGGCTGACTTTACAAGTAGGAGCCAACCAACTTTCTCCTAGCATAGCTTTAACTGAGAACCTGATTCAGAATTCTCTGGATAGAAGGGGCTTTTGGCTCACATGAAGATGCTATTTCCTCCTTTTTAATAGAGAAACTATTACTCCTGAAATCCCAGTGCCTGGGAGGTAGAAATAAGAGGATCATGCATTCAAGGCCACCCTTAGCTTCAAAGTATATTTGGGAAGTTCGAGTCTACTCTGGACTGCTGTGAAACCATGTCTCAAACAATTAAAAGGAAGAATTATATCCACAGTGCAAAAAGCTCAATTTATCAAATTCTGCAAATGTGCTAAGCCCTAATCCAGGCACACAATCCACAGATAGCTATAATACTGCTATTCTTGAACTGGTGGGGTGGCACATGCCTGTAATCATAACACTGGAGAGGTGGACACAGGAGAAACAGGAGTTCAAGGTCATCCTATGACCTTGTACTCCTATGTACACGAGTTCTAGACCAGTCTCAGCTGCATGAGACCCTGCCTCCATACAAAACAACATAAAACTATTGCTATTCCCATTCTGCAGATAGGAAAACTAAGACAAAGGCAATAGCAGTGAGTCACCTAATCTGTTTGATTCCTACAGAAATCCCACATTCCAAGCTATGAATCCCCACTAGTAGTTTTCTTAGAGAATTTCTTTCAGGGAGCACCTCCCCTATCCCACTCCATCCCCCACCCCTACCTGGTAGACTTCATTTCAGACAATCATGATAATTACCAAACAAGTTCCAAGATTATGTGCTGGGCTTTCTTGAGAACTCCAAGTAAACTCAATCCTTACAACAAATTTAGGCATTGGGTACTATTTTCCTGCCATGTTTCCCAGAATCCTCTTAGAGACCAAAGTTCAAGAAGTCTTAAGTCCCTTTTGTAGAATGGAGTAGTGCTGCATATGTGTGTAAGCCATACATGTCTATATACTTTAAATCCTTTCTAGTCTGTTTATTCCTAGTAGTAATAATAGTTGTTACATAGTAGTGTTAACAAGGAAAAAGTCTGTACCCGTTTAGTATAGGCACTCCCCACCCCCCATGACATTTCTGATCTGTGACTGTTTGCATCTTCAAATTAAAAATAAAAAGCCTAGATTTATTTATTTTATGTATATGTGTATTTTGCCTTCCTGTATGTATGGGCACCATGAGAATGCCTGGTACTTCCAGAGGTCAGAAGAAAATGACAGATTTCCTGAAACTGGAGTTGCCAATGGTTGTTAGGCACTGTGTGAGTGCCTGTAGTCAAACCAGAGTCCTCTGCAAAAGCAACAAATGCTCTAAATGGCTGGGCCGTCTCTCCAGCCCCAAATCTTCCGACTTAACCCTTACACCCACACTCTCAGTAACCCATAATGAATATACAGCGTGTCTCACACTGGAGATGTTTCAGTGATGCTGAAAGAGCTGTGCAGGGCTTTTAGTGGCTGGACGAAATCGACCCTTTCGAGAAGTGAGGACCACCCTGAAGTATACTTCCTAGGGCCTGGGAGGGAGGCGGTACGTCTACACAAGGGAGACTGACAGTAAACTTAACCACAAATTCTTTTTCCAGAGAAGCTTTATGGTTCTGAAGAGGTCATCAAAACCACTGCCACAGATGTGAAGATAACATATTTTATCACACCTTTGTTTCCTTTCTTTTTATCTATTTTTTCTATCTATTTCTTTCCCCTCTCCCACCCCCAAATCAGGGTCTCACGGTGTAGCTCTAGCTGTCCTGGAACTCACTCTGTAGACCAGGCTGGTCTCTAATTGACAGAGATCCGCCTGCCACTGCCTCCCACGCATTGGGCTTAAAGTCATGACCGCCACCAGAAGGGCTTGTGTCTGTTTTGGAGGGCACTGTCTAGCTATCATCTCTTGCTGTCTATGAGGCCAGCTGAGCAGTGGCACTTCCTTAGGTCAGCCTTGGCCTGTTCAGAAGAAGCCTTGTGATCTCCTGGGGCCTCCTGGTTCTTCCTTCACCTTATGCTTCTCATTGCTTTAGTAAACCATGTGACCTCCGAGAGTCCACGGAACAGTCACTTGGTGGGGACTCTGGCTTTATACACATCTTAATGTCCACTTTGTGAAAGCCTAAAGTCATTTCTGTCAATGAAAGCATTTCTACCTCACTGAGACCACCGTTTTATAATTTTTCTGTCAATGAATTATTTTCATCTTTCTGTATTTTCCCCTCGGACTGTTGATAGGATTGAGCAACAGCCAATTCTCTTATCCTTATAATTAGCATTTCGCTCTCTCATTTTCCAGAAGACTGATTCACAGGCCAGATGGTGTGGTTCATGCTTGTAATCTCAGAGAAGGTGAGGCAAGAGGATTGCTGTGGGTTCAAGGTCAGCATGAACCCGACAGGAAATGCCAGGGCAGCCTGGATTGCAGAATTTGACCTTGTCTCAACAAAAGCAACTAGAAACCTCCAGTTTACTAAGACAGCAAATACATTCTTTTGTACTGTCAAGACCTCCCATTTTGTCAGGAACTTCCTTCCCTGAGTTCTGCTTAGCTAGTGATGATATTGTCTTTGTTAGCAGCTGGGGGGTGAGTGACCCACACCCTTCACCCCCATGTCATTCCAGCACCTGGTTTTACAGAGCACTCCTAGCACTGACACTTGGAGATCAGGTTTCTCAGGACCACAAGCTAGTGCTGAACACACAGGAGGGATATTATGGGTTGCATCCAGAATCCGCATCTGAGAAGGAAGAAAGAGAAGAGAATTGGGCAGAATAGAGTCTCTACAGAGGCCTATAGCAAATTCTAAAGAGAAAAATAAGGATGCCAAAACTTCATTCTCCCTTAAATAGGTAGGTCAGTCCTACCATGTGTGCTGCCTCTGGGAAGGATGTGGCCACAGACGAGGTGATTCTTCAGAGGCCAAAGGTCAAGGTCCATAGAGTAGCAGAGAGAAATCTGGGCTGCACACAGTGCCCACCACACCCTCCTTCTCAGTGTCTGTCTTGGGAGAGGGTTCCATTATAAACAAAATCTATGTCATTATGAGCAAGGCTGGTAGTGAGAGTGGCTGAGAACTACTTTATTCTTTAACATGTTAGGACCTAGAGAACCTTTTGTGGAATTGTCTAGGCTACTAAACAGAGAGTATCACTTGGGGACGTATTGTTAAATAAAGACTTAATTAAGACTTGAAGGCTGGATCAGATGGCTCAGAGGTTAAGGGCTTGGATTACTTTTCCAGAGGACCAAGTTCTAGTCCAGTACCCACATGGCTGCTCACAACCATCCACAACTTCAGTTAATCCCACGGAATTCTAAATTCTTTTCTGACCTCCTCATGCATGCATGTGCTATACATAACATACATACACACATCATACGCACACATATATACATATATACATCATATATATATATCATACATATATCACACATCATACATCATACATACATCCTGGGAAACATCAATACACATAAAATAAAAATAAATCTTTAAAATAAAAGATCTAAGGCTTATATAGTTCCTGCCAACACAGGAATTAGTTGTCAAGTTCTGGGAGTCTGGGAGCGGTTGGCCAGTATGGGCTGCCTGAATGGGGCTGAAAACCTTCAAGTTACATTTGGGTAATTTGTCTTGGTCTTATTTATTAAAGATAAGGTCTCGAGTTTCACGTTGCTCAGGCTGGCTTCTTAGCTAGGTATCTTGGGTGAACCTGCACTCACAGTCCTCCCGCCTGCGGTTCCCGGGTGCTGGATTGCAGGAGTTCGCCTGCAGGGTGCTGGGTTTTCAGCTTGGTTTTGGTGCATGATAGCTGAGCACTCCACCTTCTGGGCTAATCCTTAACCTGGGATAATTTACTTGAGCTCTGTGTAGCTCCTGGGTTCTCTATATCAGAAGACCTGCGTAAATTCTGCATAGGGCCAATCAGCTCTTCAACTACCTATGAAACTACAAATTAAATCCTAAACGCCAAAAAAAAACCTGAGCAGCCTAGAGTTTGGGTGGGAAAAGGTCTCCCTCCTGTGGAATTTTGAGGGAATACTAGTGGACTAAATGTGCATTAGAAGCAAGCAATTCCAACACCCTGAATGTAGACTCCCCTCTAGTAGTGCTAAAGGGGAGCTTTAGATTCAGGCCTCCTGGGTTTAAATCCTGGTTCTGCCAACTGACTATTTGCATGGCCCTGACCAAAGGATGTCACTACCCCAACCTTCTGAGTTCTGGGCTTATAGGTATGTGTGTGACCATGGTGAGCAAGGCATGATTTAATCGATATTAAACGTCACCTGTAGTTATCTGGAGGGGGCAGGAGAAGAGAGAGAAAACATTAAATGAAGTTCAGATTTTTAATGTCCAAAATAAAGTTGTATTAGAACACTGCCATTTGTTATGTGTTATCTGCATCAGCTTTGCCATCTACATGTGAGAGATGAACAATCACAGGTGATTGGTGTCTCCACACCTGAGGGAGTTGTGCTCTCAGTCTTTATGGAAAATGTTTGCTATGTTCTGTTCTAAGTTTTTTTTGAGACAGGGCTTCACTAGGTAGCTTTGGCTAGCTTGGACTCAATCTGTAGCCCAGGTTAGCTTCAAACTCATAGAAGTGCTCATGCCTCTGCCTCCCAAGTCTTGGGACTGAGTTGCATGCCACCACACCCAGCTAAGCTCTGTGCTGGATTGGAATTGGAAAGTAGTCGAGTTATCTTGGAGAAAATTGGAATTGCTATAGTGGTGGAAAATAGATAGAAGGAAAGGTGTAAGGTTTAGCGTGCTGCTTTGTACACACAGTGTATATCTGCATTGCCAAAACAAGTTTGTAATTAGATGTCTGCCCTAACCCTGGGGGAGAGACCTCAGCCACCTGAGAGTAGGGAAAACGGGGTCTGGCGAGAGAAGGTCAAGCCAGACTGATTGTCTTGTCATAGTTGGCATCACGATGACTGGGCAGCTTGTCCACTCCTCCATCAGTCAGCATGAGGATGCAAAGAAGCCAACCCCAGATGGTTCCTGTCACACTTATGCTTACACACTGTGTCACCAGTATTCACAGATGATCTTTTAGTCACTGCTGGAGGAGACTCTCCATTCAGAGGTGTCTCACACAGGGTGTTCAGCATGAGATCCTCCCCTGTGTCTTAAGACATTGTTAACTCCAGCCGTGCTGTCCCATGCGGACTCCTCACTTTTAGTGACTCAGAGAGGTGTAATGGGAGCCTCATGTAGAAAAGAATGACTAACCCTGGGGACTGAATGAAGGGATTTACCCAGAGAATTTTGCATTTCTCCCCATGCCTAGGTTCTGAAGAAGCGGAGTCCTGGGAATCCTTTTCAGCCAGCTGTGAGCATATATGGCAGCTCCCACCTCAACTGCAATAGCTCTCTGACTTCATCCATGCATCCAGTCTAGCTGGACCTGCTGGGAAAAAGCCTGTAATTCTAGCTACTCAGGAAGCTGAGGCAGGGGAATTACAAACTCAAGCGGAAGGGCAGCCTGAACACCCTATTTCCTGTCTCATAATAAAAAGTCAAAGCAGGGAGAGACATATAGCTCTGTAGTCGATCCATGTAGTTTCTCGGTGTGAGAAAGACCCTAGGTCTAAGGTCAGTACCACAAACAGCACTGGACGCTCTTCTAGAGAACCAGGGTTTAACTCCCAGCACCCACTTGGCAGCTCACAGCTCTGTAACTCCAGTTCCAGGGCTTTCATGTACTAGGTATGCATGTGGTGCCCACACACACACATATGAGCAAAATACCCACACACGTAAAATAAGATAAATAAATCTTAAAACAAAAAAAAAAGTCAGGTGTGGCGGTGGTACCTTTAATCTCAGTACTCAAGAGTCTGAGGCCAGTCTGGTCTACAGAGTGAGTTCCAGGGCATCCAAGGTTACACAGAGAAACCCTGATTTCAGTCCTGTAGCCATCAGAGGAGAATCAAAGCCTGGGGTTCTTGTACAAGTCTCTACCTTAATCTCAGTAGTAATGTCTTATTACCTCTGTCTCTGCCTCTCTGTGTGTGACTCTGTTCCATATTCTTTCCCCACATCCCATTATGAAATTATCAGAGGCAGGCTTATAAGATCCCAAGATTTATTGCAGATTAGGAAATAGTCCCAGATCTCAAGATGCCTTGTGACATTCCCAGACCGCCTGCCTCAGAGGTTAAGCATGATTGTACAGGTGGGAAATAGGTCCCGCTGTAGGAAATATGTCCCACTGTAGCCCCTGCAAACAACCAAGGCTCCATCTTTTAAATTTACATTTGTGTGTGAGTATGGGCAGGGTGACCATGGCACTGACCAAAAGCTGGTTCCCTCAGAGATGGTGCCTGTGGAAAGCCCAGCTTGTCACATGGGTGGTGGAAGCTGAACTCCTGTCCTCATGCTTGGACAGCAAATGGCCTTAGCTGACGAGCCACCTCTACAGCCTTTACAAACGGGGAATTTGAAAGCAGGACAGAGAAAGTTTCTTCCACTCTGCCTGGATGAGAAGTAAGCTGGAGATATTGAAAATGATTGAGGAAGGCGAGGGAAGCGGGTTGGGGAGGTTGGAGGGGAGGTTAGAGGGAGTGGGAGTCTGGAGAGACTGATGGTTTCACAGTTAAGAGCACTTGCTTTTATAGAGGACCCTGGCTTGTTTCCCAGCACCCACAGCATGGTTCACCTCCCGTAGAAGTCACGAGTATTCATGGCTAAGCCCTGGAGAAACCAGGAGTGCTAATCACACAGGCTTGCCTCCTCAGTGGAGGAAGTGAATACCTGTGTCCCACCCAGAAGGCTGGGAGTGGATGTTGTTAATAACCTGGTGACCTTGGCTATCTGTAGGGCCAGTCCTCACCCAAAGGCTCCAGAATCTCAGACCCCCCTCCTTAGACCTTTATCTTTAGCTTTGTTTCTCAGGCAATAGAACCCGTCCTTAGGGGAGATGTCACATTACTTTATAGCTTGCTGACTTCTACATGATCTCTATCAGAAACCACACCAGGTCCTAGGCTTTTAAGCTAAAGAAATCATTTTTATGGTCATGTGTATTTTGAAGAAGAGTTTTGAAGTAGTCATGTCTTGAGCTTTATTGTGCACACGGGATTGGAATAATTGCCATCAAGAAACTTTTTCCAAAATTGTGCTGGACTTACAAAGTAAACTGGTCTGATCTCAGACTCCAGAAGTTTGATCCAGACCTGACAGGTTGGGCTGAACGTCTCACATCACTGGCATGTCCTTCTACCATGAAGCTTGCTGGGACCCTCTTAACAACCATCTGAAACTCTGGTTCCAGGGGGTTCAATGCTCTCTTCTGACTTCTGTGGGCATTACAGACATACATGCTGGAAACACACCCACACATATAAAAATAAAATAACTCTAAAAATTATTTTTAAATAACCAAGAAAGTGGTCCAATTCATTATATTAATGAATGTAGCTTTTATTCCTGTCTTTAGACTGATAAACTTCTACTCTAGCTGAAAAGACATAAGCAGACACCAGAGACAGGAAGTTGGTAATATTTGGAAATATTTGGATGAATAGGGTCACTACTCTTCTCCTGTGTTGGTGTTATAGTTAGGATAAGTAAAACCCGCTGCTTTAAGGAATGATACCAAGTGAGATTGAGAAACGGTTCCGCTCTTGTCTGTGTGAAAGGGATGGAGGCAGGCAGGGCTGACTTCCTCTTCACCTCATGCCTCATGGAGCGACTCTGCATGAAGCCAAACACGGCTTAGGAAGGAGAGGTGGGGACTGAAATGAAGACCAAAGAGCATGCAGATGGTGCAGGTGAAGGGGATGCAGTGAATGGCGAGGAGTTTTCCTTTTATCTCCCTGCCTTTCTTCCACCCCTTCCTCTCCTCTCTCCACCGTCCTCTCCGCTTTCCTTTCCTCCCCTCATTTCTCCTCTCTTCCCTCTTCCCCTCTCTGCTCCCTTCTTCTTTGCCTTTCTCTGTTCTTTTTTCTTCCCTCTTGTCTCTTCTCCCCTCTCCTTCTCTTCTCTCCACTCCTTCATTTCCTCCCCCTTTCCTTTTTCTTTCTTGTTCTTTCCTTCTTTACTTTCTTCCCTTCCTTTCTGAAATACAGTATATGAATATTTTCAGAGAGAGAGAGAGAGAGAGAGAGAGAGAGAGAGAGAGAGAGAGGCAGGGTTTTGGTCATCATCGTCTGATACTCTTTGCAGCAGGGTCTCTTGTTGCTTGTTGCCGTATGATGCTTGGCTGACTTCCAGCTTCTCTTGTGGCCTTCCGTCTGTAGGACTGCTGGGATTACAGAGGCCGCAGCCTGGCTTTAGCTGGGCTCTGGGAATCTAAACTCAGGTCCTCATGTTTGTGTGTCAATCACAATCTTTAACCCACTGAACCATTTCCCTTCTTGTTATCCCCCATGCCCCCCACCCCATGGCTCCTCAAAGGGAGTAAGAGATACTTTTCCTCACTCCTCACTTGTCTAATTAAATTTACCTTCGTGTTCCCTCTGTAGTCTCCAGACTATGGAGCCTGGTCTGTAAAAGTTGGGGTTGGGGATTTAGCTCAGTGGTAGAGCGCTTACCTAGGAAGCGCAAGGCCCTGGGTTCGGTCCCCAGCTCCGAAAAAAAAGAACAAAAAAAAAAAAAAAAGTTCAGAGAATTGGCTGAGTTTTGGAGTGACTTTAGTTTTAAGAATTTAGACGAGAATTCCAACTCATATTTATTTTGGTGTCCTTCTGGGATTGATGTTTAAAGATAATTCCTGTGTTCAGAAGACGAAAAGGGCAGCTGGGACTGAAGTGACTGTGAAGGGCTTTAGGGAAGCAGTGGATGCAGGGGATTTAGATGGAGGAGGCAAAAAGACAGCAGGGTCTGAGCGAGTCCAGAAACAGGTTTTGGTTCTGACCATGATGCCATCAGTGTCATCAACTGAGATGCTTTAATTGAAGATTTTGAATTGCATTTAAAACCAGGCAATACATTTAGAGAGCTCTAAAATCAATTGTAGAGAATGGAAAGTGGGAAGAAAATGAAGCCATGTTCTCTGTTCTCAGCCACCAAGCTCCTCTCACCCAAGACAGGCATTGCAAGCCTCTATAAATATTCTTTGCTTTCAGAAACAAGAACCTGGAAATTCCTGCTTCCTAACTTGCATGTTGTCACACTGTGTCACCTTTGCTTGTGTGACAGGATTCATGAGTGACACTTGAGAGCTGTGGCTTGTGTTCTTTGTGATGAACCTGGGCACCTTTCCCTTTTGTATTCCTAGAAATATGTAAAGCTCTTACTTGATTTCTTTGCCTTACCCATCTTTTTCTTGAATTGTTGTTAGTTTTATTTTTAAGAATTATTATTATTTTTTTTTTACTTTTCTATGTATGGGTATTTCACCTGCATATATTTCTGTACACCACATGAATTCCTTGGTACCCACAGAGGTCAGAAGAGGGTTTCAGATCTCCTGAGACTGAAGTTACAGACAGTCGTGTGTGTGCTGTGAATCAAACCTGGGTCTTCTGGAAGAGCAGCCAGTGCCCTTAATCCGAGGGGTTTCTCCAGCCTGATTGTTGCTGTTAGAATTTCTCTTCTTTCTTCTTTTAAACACAATTTATTTTATGTACATTGGTGTTTTGCCTACATGTATGTCTGTGTGAGGGTGTCAGAAGCCCTGGAACTGCAGTTACAGACAGCTGTGAGCTGCCATGTGTGCAGTGCTGGGAACTGAACCCCCAGGTCCTTTAGAAGAGCAGTTGGTGCTCTTAACTGCTGAGCCATCTCTCCAGACCTGAATTTCTTTTCTCACAGAGAGATTAAACTTTGATACTGCTAGCAGTTTCCACGTTGAGCTGGACAGCACATGAGAGGCAGAAGCACTAATATTTGGAGTTCAAAGTCGTCCGCAGCCACATAGCAGGTTTAAGGCCAGCAGCAGCCATTGGAGACCTTGTTTAAAAACAAACTTTTCAGTGATTTTTTTTTCTAGTTTGGTTCCTGGGCTACAGGTAACTGTCTCAAATAACAACAAAGAAAACAGGAGCCGTTGACTGTATGCGTCTCATGTAGACTTGGGGTAACACATTGGACAGCATCTTTGGACTCAGGTCCCAAGTGTCAGAGGATTGTGGGCATTAGTGATTAACCCTGTTACCAATAATGGACCAGTGTCCCACTAAAGAAAGAAATAAAAGCCCTTCCCTTGAACTCATTTAACCAAGAACAAGTCCAGATTTGAATTCTGTACTTGGTGTTCCCTGTGTTGTGTCTGTGCATGTCTGTCCCTCACAAAGGGCTTCCCTCTGTACTTTATTAAACAGCACAGAAGGCATCACACAGGGAAGGAAAATCCCAGAGGTTTTCAGAGGACTAAGTTGTTGGCTTCAACTGATCCCAACTGAGTGACCCAGATAGCAAACGTCACTGTTTCTCAACCAATATTCTCAAAGGGTTGTTTTCAACCCTGAGGAAGCTTCTTTAACCTCTGTATTTGCCACTTTCAGCAAAAGATACTTATGTATTGTCTGCATCAGGGAATGGAAGTATGCGTAACCTAAGATCACAGCTATGCATTAGCTTAGGTTGTAAAAGTTGATTATAGGGGAAATCCAAGGCAAGTAGCTTTGATTGTTACATTGTTCTCATTGTTCTCATAAAGAAAGGTTAAACCAACAGGCCGAATACACAGGAGGACAGCAGTCTTAAGTCTCATTGTTATGGGGTAGGTGAAGAAAAAAACCACCAGGAGGCCAAGTGAATAAGTCAAATTATAGGAGAGGCAGCGTAAGTCAAATTATATGGAGCTGTTGTTCACAGCCAGCCATAGTTGAATGAACCAGTAACTCCACAATTGGTGGTACGTAGGGGTGCAGAGATAGGAGGATCATTGGAGCTTACTCAGCAAGAAAAAAAAGAGGCCTACTCCAGGACTAGTGAGAGACGATGTGTCATGAGAATAAGGCAGAAGGTGACAGAGGATACTGATAGGTTATTCCTACGCCCCGAAATGAGCCAATTCAAGCTAGATTAGAATATATTAAAGGTGGGTTTATTGAGAAGATGCTCTCCAGGCAAGTTCACTGGTCCCAAGGAAGGAAGCTGGGGAGATTGACAAGGGAGGAGAGGAGGCAGAGAGAGGGATGAAGAGGAAGGGGAAAGGGGAGGGGAAAGGAGGGGAAAGGGAGGGAGGGAGGTAGGGAGAGAGAGAGAGAGAGAGAGAGAGAGAGAGAGAGAGAGAGAGAGAGAGCGCAAAATATCTGGATTATATAGAGAGGAGCCTCAGGGGAGTGGGGAAAGGAAAATTCGTCAGGGTATGTCAGGTAAAGACTGAGGGATGCTCAGACAACTTGGAAGCCAGGTCTGCTTTGATATGTAAAATATGCACCTCAGACCCTTGTCGGGGTCCAAAGCCAAACAGACACCTGATTCCCTTTTATGGCTTCTGCAATTCATTCTTGGGTGCATGCATATACAGGTGGGTACACCATAAAACACATAAATAGGTCAGCAAATAGCAGGAAAAAGTAGTGATAGTTCCTCAGAGAACTTTAGCTCACAACTGCAATCACATGGCCACAGGACACTGAGGGGTGCCAGATTACTGGGCCCGTCCTAACGGGTAGCACAGACTCCTACCAGCTCATGAGTGACTAAATTCCCCTTCTCCTTTCTTTTCCCCTGGCCAGTAGTGAATCTCTGCATTCTGTTATGGCCCTTAGAGCCCTTCAGATGGGAACCCTCCTCCTCCATCTCTAAGGACTTTCTGCTCTGTCAGTACAATAATATGGAAATATCTGCAGCTTTTACTTTACAGTCAGTAGAGTACCTTTATGTAGCTGGCCACAGGACTACAGTTATGAAGTTTGTGAAATGCTCTTTGTATTCTTAAGCCATCTGTAATGAGATCTGGTGCCCTCTTCTGGCCAGTCGGTATAGTGCAGGCAGAACACTATGTATAATAGATAATATTTTTTAAAGATTTATTCATTTATTCTATATAAGTACACTGTAGCTGTCTTCAGACACACCAGAAAAGAGCATCGGATCTCTTTACAGATGGTTGTGAGCCACCATGTGGTTGCTGGGAATTGAACTCATGACCTCTGGAAGAGCAGTCGGTACTCTTAATCACTGAGCCATCTCTCCAGCCCTGTAATAGATAATTTATAAATAAATTATTCTTAAAGAAAGAATACTTTAGTGCTAAAACCATCTTGGGTGGGGTTGGGGATTTAGCTCAGTGGTAGAGCGCTTGCCTAGGAAGCGCAAGGCCCTGGGTTCGGTCCCCAGTTCCGGAAAAAAAAAAAAAAAAAAAAAAAAAAAAACCATCTTGGGTAAACTGGTCTCTGGTTTTGTAGACCAACCATAAGTTCCTGTACAATGTGTCCCTGACCTCCAGGTTCTGAGAACTGCCTCCCAGCGCCTGGACTACAGCATGTGACTACACACAGCTCTGCTTTCTTTTTAAAAAAAAAAAAGCTTTAAAAAATTATTTATTTTATGTATATGCGTACACTGTAACTGTCCTCAGACACACCAGAAGAGGGCATCAGATCCCATTGCAGATGGTTGTGAGCCACCATGTGGTTGCTGGGATTAAAACTCAGGACCTCTGGAAGAGCAGTCAGTGGTTTTAATCGCTGAGCCATCTCTCCAACTACCTGTTTACCTTTTTTTAAACTATGGAAGACTTCAGGAATTTGAGCTTCATCCTTGTGCATGAATCATGCTAATATTCCCCATATTGGTGGGGGTTGAGGGCGAGGACTGGGAGGAGAGGAGGGAGGAGAAACGTTGGTTGGGATATGATATATGAGAGAAGAATTAAAAGAAAAAAAAATGAAGAATTTGAACCAGTAGGCTGGGGTCAGAAACAAGATGAAGAGACTCTTCTCATACAGATAAACAGCCTCCACAGGGAGGCCTCACCTCTCAGAGCTGGTGAACTACGTTTCTCTCAACAGAATAACCTCAAATGTTTTAAAATTCAACAACAAGAAAATGTTTCCTTTGTATTATTCAGTTTTGTACGTGTGCTGCCAAAGCAAACACCTCTTATGATTTTGAGACCAGTAAAGTCTGTTTGGAGATAAAGTGCCTCATCCTGTGAGACACATAGGGTCGTTTTGACACTCAACTCCTTTTCCTACATTTATTTTATTACCAAATTATATTTCTTCTGCCTTAAAAAAAGTCTCTTTTTTTTTGTTTGTTTGTTTTGACACAGTCTATCTACATAACCCCGGCTGTTCTGGAACTTTGTAGAACAGCCTGGCCTTGAACTCACCCCCAGGCCACAGTCTATTTTCCACAGCCTGCTTTTCTCGTATGAAATTGTGTATCAGATTGAAATGTAGTTCAACGATAAAATGCTACACACACACACACACACACACACACACACACACACACACACCAGATCATATTCCTGGTGAATTAATTATTTGAGTAGATACATTAGAATCATCTGCAACGTGGCAGATACAGTTCTAGCTGTTGAGGATGTGTAAATAAATATTAAGAAATCCTTCTTATTATCCTAGTGCTGACAAAGCAAGTGAGCAGTGTGGTGCTGTGATAAGTGCTATGGGGTGTGACTGGGGTGAGGGAGAGCTTGGTACAGGAGGAGTCTCCAAGACTCAAAGAAATGGAAATACAGTAACTGGGGAACTATTCCTGGCAGAGGGAACAGCAAGTGAACAGACCTTGGGAGGAAATCGCAGCTGGGTAGAGCTGAGAGTCCAGGGAGTGGAGTGGGCTGAAACTGAAGAGCTAGTGGAGGGGCACTATCATAGGCCATAGTTGGGAATCCTTTAAAGCAGTGGTTCTCAACATTCCTTGTGCTGCGACCCTTTAATACAGTTCTTCATGTTGCAGTGACCCCGACCATAAAAGTATCTTTGAGCTAATTCATAACTGTAATTTTGCTGCAATTATTAATTGTAATGTAAATAGCTGATATGTAACCCCTGTGAAAATGTGATCCCTCAAAGGGATCACAACTCACAGATTGAGAACCACTGATTTAAAGGCTTTGACTGGAGAGGTAGCCCCTACCCTACCCCACAAGCTTGGCTATGCTGCTTCTTTCTTTCTTTAATATACTCTAAACTATATTCCTATCCATATAATTTTTTTTATTGACAGGGTCTCTTGTAACCCAGGCTGGCCTGGAATTTGTCATAGAGCTGGAGTTAGTTTTGAACACCCGATCCTCCTGCTTCTATTTCCCAAGTCCTAGGGTTATAGGAAATGTTTGGCAAGCGCTCGGCCACAGAATCTTAACCGGACCCTGTTTTGAGAGACAGTTTCAATATGTAGCTCTGGTTGGTCTTGAGAGTAGCCAGGACCACAAGCTTGTGCCAGGAGCTGTACCTTGTTCGTTGAATACACTTAGTTGTAGTTCTTGGCTCCTTAGTCGCTTCTTTCTTCCTGAATGCAATGCTCGCCTGAGATGTTTTCTTTCTTTCTCTTCCTGTTGTTGTTGTTGTTTTTTTTTCTTTTCTTTTTTCAGAGCTGGGGACCGAACCCAGGGCCTTGCGCTTGCTAGGCAAGCACTGTACCACTGACCTAAATCCCCAATCCCTGTTGTTTTAAAGACAAGGTTTCTCTCTGTACTCTGTACTCTGTTCTCTCTGGAACTCATTCTGTAGACAGGCCTGGTCTTGAACTCACAGCCTGCCTCTGCATCCCGAGTACTGAGATTAAAGGTATGCGCCTTTGCCTGGCTCTCTCCTTCCTTCCTTCCTTCCTTCCTTCCTTCCTTCCTTCCTTCCTTCCCTCCCTCCTTCCTTCCTTCCCTCCTTCCTATCTTTCTTTCCATCCGTCTGTCTTTTAAGACAGTCTCACTGTGTAGCTTAGAACTTGCTACGTAGATCAGACCATCCTTACGGTGCTGTTTCCACCCACTGAGTACTGGGATTAAAGCTGTGTGTCATGGTTCCTGGCTCTTACAGATCTGGGTTATCCTGGGTTTTGAAGCCCTTTGCAACATTTGGGTCCCTCTGCCCAGCAGATCTTCTCTCAGCAGTTTTGAATATAGCCCCTCATCCTACGTCTATATGACTAGGGTTTTGTAAGAAAACAAACCACACTGCATGTTTTAAAAGAGATGAAGTTTATTTATTTATAAAGATTTTATTTTTAATTATGTGTACGAATGTTTGTCTTGTGTGTGGGTAGGTGTACTATATATGGATACCTGAGAAGGCTAGAAGAGGGTGCTGGAGTCTCTGGAGCTAGAATCTCATGCAATCTTGAGCGATCTGACTTAGGTGCTGGGGGCAGACAGTCGGTCTTCCGAGAGAACTGCACACACTTGAAACTGCTGAGTGATCTCTCCAGCCCCAAGATGGAGTTTAGGACAAGGAGTTCTCATTGTGTGGGTGATGAGAAAGGCTGGGGCTGAGCTGGGCCCGGTGGTCAGGCTCCCAGATACTCAGGAAGCTGAGGGGGCCCGGGAGTCTCAAGTATAGTGTGAGTTCCAGGCCAAGCTGGGGCAATTTAGAGAGATACTGCTTTGAAATACAAACAGCAAAAAAGAAGGCTGGGGGGTATAGCTTCGTGTCAGAGCTTACCTAGTCTTAAACATCTTTAGCACCACAAAAGAAAAAGAAAAGAAAGAAAAGAAGGGAAAGGAAGGGCTGAGGTCCCACCAGGAAGAGGCCATCTGGAGACTAACAAATGAAGGAGTTGGTAACACTTGCAAGGAGTTGGAGGCTTTGTTCTGTGACCCAGTATTTCCAACAATAGTTGCCATGTTCTAGAGGCTAAGCAAACATTCATTGAACAGATGAAATTCGTTTGGCAATTAGTTTCACGGCCTACATTGTGTGGACTGTGCCAATCACAGCACAAGGTTGGCACTGTGTCAGCTCCCTAGAACTGTCACAACCTGGTGACTTAAGACAACTTATTCCCTCACAGTTCTGAGGCCCAGGTATAAAATAGAGAAGATCTTATCATAGCTACATTCCTCCCAAAAGCCTCAAGGAAGGCGACTTCCTTGTAGGGCGGAGCCTATCTCTCCCTCTTTCTTCACTTGACCCTCTGTGTGATGTGTGTATGTTGTGAGTTTGCTTTTGACACTGTTGTTTTGTTCTGGGGACAGGGTCTCAGGTAGGGAAGGCTGGCAAGATGATTTTGGATTTCTGGTCCTCCTGCCTCTACTTCCTCGGTGTTGGGATTCCACTGGGTCTGTGACCTAAGGTTTTGTGAATACTGTGCAAGCACTTGACCAACAGAGAGAGAGAGAGAGAGAGAGAGAGAGAGAGAGAGAGAGAGAGAGAGAGAGAGAGAGAGAGAGCGAGAGAGAGAGCTATGATTTGAAGGGAAAAGAGAAAGCCAGCACCAAGGGCCAGAGGCAGGTATAAAGTACTCCAGGGATGCTGGAATTGACAAGCTCTTGGCTTCTATGTAAAGGCTTCTGAGACTCAATGGACTCTGTGTGCAGTGAGCTGAGAAGGACAGAAGTTTGGAACTGGGGTCAAAGGGCCAGCAGGTATCAGGTTTAGTTGGTAGCCCTATGCTTCTGGGTGGTTAGAAGACACTGTCTCTTGTTCTCTGGCCAGACTTCCTAGATGGGATCATTGTAGCTACTTTTCTCATGATACAGGAACACAGCTGGGGCCAGGCCTGAAGCATGGGGCCGAGAGTGCAGAAAGGACAACTGGGAACTCTGTCAGTGACCTCTGCTGAGTCAAGGTGATAGACAGGGAAGTAGTTAGAACCTTATCAGCACCTGTGAAGCAAGAGCTCCCATATGCCACTCTGAATGTACAGTGGCCTTCAAGCACTGGTTCCTGGGTACCTAGCACAGAGGGTCCTAACAGAGTGGGCTCTTCAGGTCTCTCAGAAGCCTGGTCACAGCATTTCATCCAGGGTTGCTGGCCTCTAGTGGTTTTGAGCACAGGTCTGTCACTAGATGGCCTGACTGTCACTGAAGGAGGCTTGAGTGAAGCCCCCTTACTTTTGTGGAGCTAGAGCAAGGGGTTGTGGTTATCGTGGGTTTCCAGTAGGAGGTCCTGGCCGTTGCGGGTCATGTCCTAGGGAGCTCTGGTCACTGAGTTCCTGGACATCAGGGGTGGGGCTGGTGTACTGATCCCAGGGAGGATGACTAGAAGAAGCAATGGTGACCAAAGACCTGGAACAAAGTCTCTGATCACCAAAGCCTGCGTCAGGAGTGAGAAGTCACTTCTTTTAATCCTGAACAGAGAAGAGAGAAGGCTTTTCACGTGGGCCTGTTTACTGGCACAGACAGCAAGGCTCACAATAACCAGCAGATGGCACTGTGGCTTCACAACAAAGCCTGAATCAGAAGTGGCCACAGGAGGACTGTCTCTAGTGTGAGGAGGGTCAGCTCAGAAAAGACTCAGGTGCAGGCTGTGCCAACTGTGGGCGCAGTGGGATCAGGGAGACGGAATTGGATGAATCCTAACCCGACTCTCTGAGGAGATGGCCCCAGGAAGAACTCCTATGGGTAGAAGATCCTAAGTGTGGCTTAGGCTGCCCAGGTGTTTTCTGTATCCCAGGAGCGTTGGCACCTCAGAGGTCAGGACAAACTTCTCTGCAAGTGTTGCCTAACCACCTTCCAGGATTCAATCCGTTTTTCCTGTCAAGTCACACACCCCCAAACAAGCCAGGATCCTCCAGGATGTCTGTGCTAGACCTTGTATAACCCATACAGAATTAGTCCATGTCCCAGCTCCACCAGAACCTGTCAAAGCCTGGGTCTGGCTCACGAGAGACTTGTCACATCTCATGCCAGGGCCTTGTGGTATTCCTGACGTAGCCAGACAGCTGGATTCTCATGTACGGGGCAGTCCAGCACCTGTCTCGGCCTACTGGCATGCCCCAGAGCCTTGTTGCTATCCACACTTGGCCCTGAGTTGTGACAGTGCCTACCTACTCTGTGGCAATTGGGATGTGACAGGACATTGAGATGTGACAGTATGGAGCATGGCAAGATGTTCTATAATGTGCCTAGATTTGAGAAATGACGTGCCCGGAGCTGTGGCTCCCTACCTCCCCGCTTACAGATTATTTTGTGTATAAGTGTTTTGCCTCCATGTATCCACATCATGTATGAGCCTGGTACCTACAGAGGCCAGAAGAAGGTATTGGATCCTCTGGAACTGAACTTATAGATGGTTAGGAACCACCATGTGGGTGCTGGGACCCAGGTCCTCTGAAAGAGAAACAAGTACTTTTAGCCACCAACCCTTCTCTCTAGCTAGCCCTGTAGCTGTGGTTTTAGCTGTGGAACAGTACGATATGTAACTTCCCATTGGCCTCTCTCTCTGGCGGTTGTCATAGAGCATTACTGAGGGTCATTCATGAGAGGTACTATGACAAGCCCATTGGAGACATAGTGTGTGAACAGTGCTTCTGACACTTCTGATGGCAGACTACTTCCATTTTTTTTTTTAAAACAAAATGTCCATATGGTCCGGAGACATGGCCTTGAAGTTAAAAGCTCATACGGTTCTTTCGGAGGACCTGAATTCAGTTCCCAGCACCCACGTCAGGAGGCTCAAAATGGCTTGTAACTCCAATTCCAGGAAATCTGATTCCTTCTTCTGGCCTTTGTGGTCACAGCATGCACAGACATATAAGCCCATACCCATAATATAAAATAGGTGAGTCTCTCTAAAAACATTAAAAGTCAATCTGTAAAGATTTTCCATATTGAATCCATTGCAGACTGTCATCTTTATAAAATGCAGAAAAAGAGCTAGAAAAATAAAATTGAAAAAGGCATAACATATTTACAGACATATGTCTTTGAAGATAAACTTTTTATTTTTATATACTTTCTATTATTTATTTTAAACAACCTCTTTAATTTTATGTGTTTGAGTGTTTTGCCTTTGTGTGTGTCTGTGCACAATATGTGTGCCTGGTGTGCTCCAGGAGGGCAGAAGAGGCATTGGTGCCCCTAGAACAGGAAATAAGGTAATCATGAGCCAGGTCTTCTGGAAGAGCAGCCAGTGCTCGTAACCACTGGGCCATCTCTCTAGTCTCAGCTTTCTATGTTTGAACAGAGATTTACAGGAATTTTCAGAGTGGAGATGGCTGTGCACCTTTCCCCCGGCTCCTCTACTGTGAAATCTTCTCTGTCACACACTTGTCAAGGCTGACAAATTACCCAGGGTATAGCTGCGGGCTGGCTTCAGACATCAGCAGTTCTCCCACCACCACCTCTTTCTCCTTTGGGATCTGACTGGGGTTCCTACAATTCATTCAGAGAAATTTTGATTATGAGACTCGAGTGACATCATCCTATTACTCTTTTTTCTTTGAGAGAGAGACTTGTGTGGTCCAGTTTTCCCTCAAATTCAGAATGAAGCCACCTTGAACTTTTTCTTTCAGAGTCTCGTGTACCCTGGGCTGGAGTACGTGTAGCAAGGCTCATATCTGGGTGTTGGGACTGTATGCATGTGCTACCCTGCTCAGTTTTATGTGTTGCTGGGAATCAAACCCAGGGCTCTGTGCATGCTAGGGATGCATTCTACCAACTGAGCTGTATCCCCTAAGCTCTGACCTGGAAATTCTGGTCCACCTTTCTCCACATCCTGAGTGGTGGGGTTATAGGTATGTGCCACCAGATCCAATTTCCAAGGCACTGAGAACCCATTAGTTAATGACACAAGTCGAGCAACCAGAGGAGCTGCATCCCAAGATCCTGTTTTCCATTCCATTTGAGACAGAGTCTTGCTATGTAGTTCTGGCCTAGTACTCACCATGTAGCGAGTAAGGCTGATCTTGAACTCAAAGCAATCCCCCTGCCTCAGCCTCCCAAGTGCTGGAAATATCTGGCTCCAGATACTATTATTCTATCAAATTGTTATACAAATTTGTTAGTATTTACCCTCAGTCTCTGAACCTCTTCCTTCCTTCCTTCCTTCCTTCCTTCCTTCCTTCCTTCCTTCCTTCCTTCCTTCCTTCCTTCCTTCCTATCTATCATCTGTCTGTCTATTATCTATCATCTATCTATCTATCTATCTATCTATCTATCTATCTATCTATCTATCTATCTATCTATCATATATATGAGACAGGGTCTCTTTGTTACGTAGCTCTCGCTGTCCTGGAACTCACTAGGTAGATCAGGTTGGCTTTGAACTCACAGAGACCCACCTTTCACTGCCTCTGAATCCCTGTCTGCTGGGATTAAAGTTGCATGCTACCACACTTGGCTACCAACCTCTGAACTTATTATGTCGGTAGCAAACCTAAGGCCTAGCAGTGATGCCTAGGCCAGACTTGGAGTAATGGTGGTATAAAGACTAGTTTGCTAATGGTGGCATGGCACTGGGGTGAGAGGGTGGAAATCAACTAAAGCATGAGGGTACAGAAACTGGGAAAGATGGTGGCCACTTGGATGAGTCCTCACCACACTCTACAGAAAGATGACAATTCAAGTCCCATACAACTCCCAGGAACTCTATGATCCTGATGCTCTAAGTTGTACCAAGGCCTTGTAAATGTTCACAACAGTTTCTAGGTCCTGATGACTGTTTATGAACTCACTGAGTTGTAAAGGTGAATGGGTGGGGAACTTGAAAAGACAAACTGTTTAAGGCATAAGAGATTCCAGGTTTTGATCCAGGGACGAGTCAGTCCAAGAACTCTGGTGAGTCAATGTCACCTTTTAGGGACTTAGGCTGAGGGCGTGGTGGCATAAAGCCAGGAAGTATGACGTTTCAGGAGAGCAAACATCCCCCAAGGACCTACCCCAAAGGAGTAGATCAAGGTAGTATGTTCATGCCTTGGCTTTTATTTTGCCCTTTTTGTCATCTGGACATTGGGGAAGTAGACACTTCAAGCCTCAGTCTCCCCATCTTTGTGGCGGTATGGTGGTGGCTGTGGTGGCAGTGGTGGTGGCAGTGGCTGGAGAAATGGCTCAGTGGTTTAGAGAACTTGATGCTCTTGCAGAGAACTTGGTTGAGTTCCTAGCACCCACACAGCAGCTTACAAGCACCTGTAAATTCAGTTCCGGGGGAGCCAATGCCCCTTCTGAGTCCTGGAGGTCTACATGTTATACATACACACACAGGCAAAACAATCAGACACATAAAAATAATAATTCTTTAAATATTTTTTAAAAATGAAAATAGTTTCTTTTCTCATACAATACATCCCAACTACATCCCCCTCTCCATTTACTCCTCTTAGCTCCTCCCCGACATGTGCACTTTCTCCCAGATCCACCACTCCCTCTTTGTTTCCTTTTTAAGGAAAGAGCAGTCCTCCAAAAGACAACAGTGAAGCAGGACAAAGCAAGACACAGTAAGATAATGTGAAAGCTCTAGTATCCAGGCTTGACAAGGCAACCAAAAAGGAGGGGAGAAGTCCTAGGGACAAACAGAAGAGTCAGAGATACACCAGCTCCCACTGTTAGGATTCTGGAGAGATGGCTCAGCCATTAAAGGTTAGGCTCACAAACCAAAATACCACCCGTATTCATTCATTCATTCATTCATTCACTTCACATCCCGATCACAGACCCACTCTCCTCCCAGTCCCACCTCAAACAGCCCCCTCCCCCTTTCCTTCTCCTCTGAGAAGGGGGAGGTACCCCCTGGTTATCAACCCACCCTGGTACCTCAAGTTACTGCAGGACTAGACACATCTGTTCCCCACCGAGGTCAGACAAGGCAGCCCAGTTAGGGGAATGGGATTCACAGGCAAGCCACAGATTCAGGGACAGCCCCTGCTCCAGTTGTTGGGGGAGCCACATGAAGACCAAACTGCATGTCCTTGTATGGGGGAGCCTAGGTTCAGTTCATGTTCTTTGGTTAGTGGTTTAGTCTCTGGGAGCCCCCAAAGCTTCAAGTTAGTCGACTCTGTTGGTCTTCTTATAGAGTCCCTATCCTTTCTGGATCCCTCAATCCTTCCCCCAATTCTTCGACAATAAATTTTTTAAAAATTAGATTTACTCATTTTTTAATTTTATGTGTGAGTCTTTTGCATGCATGTGTGTCTGCATCATGTATGTACCTGGTGCTTGTGGAGATCAGAGAGCCTATTATAACCTCTGGAACTGGTTACACATGTGAACCACCATGTGGGGCTGGAAATCAAATCCTGGTCCTTTAAAAGTACAATGAATGCTCTTAACTGCTGAACCATGTTTCCAGCCTAATATGTGTGTGTGTGTGTGTGTGTGTGTGTAATATTGAATTCAATATATATTGAATATATAGGATATATTAAAGAATTCTATATGAATGTATATGCATATATATATATATTTTAAAGAATTAACTGCAAGAAAGATTCTGAAAGAGAAATGGGACTTAAGCAGAAATGTTTCCTGGTGTGGAGGCCAGCTACTCTTTCCTGCTCATGACTGCCTAAGAAGTGACCAGTCTTCCGTCTTTCTTTTCCCTGCCCTGCCCCCTGTCCCTGGACAGGGTCTCATGTAGCCCAGGTTAACCTCCAACTAAAGATAGCCTAGGCACACCCTGAAGGCCTGCTCTTCCTGCCTCCATGTAATCAGTGCTGGGATTAAAGGGATGGACCACCACAGAGCCAGTTTCTCATCTTTCCCTCAAGGCTCACTGGTCTTTTGAAGCTGGAATCAAGTTTCTGGAAGGATCTAGCCTGACCCAGGTCTCAGCCTAGTCCAGATTCTGTTAGTGTGAGAGTGGATGGAGTCCTGAGTGACTGTGAGTATGTCTACAGCCATGTCAAGGGTCCCAGTGCTTCAGACCCAGAGGAATGGCAAAGCCTTCCGTGGTCCATGTGCAGAAAATGTTGGCGGATGCTTCCCTCTCTCAGTGGGATTTTATAGCCAGAGACAGATGACTATAAATACCCCATACCAAGGTCAGCTAAACCTGTGTCCCAGGTTCAATGATATAAAATGCTCATGCCATCAAAGTGCATGGTCCACCTGACTTCAGCCTTTCTGTATGTGTGTCTGTGTGTCTGTCCTCTCTTCATTCCTTCACTGTCTGATGCATATGGATTTAATATGCAGCATAAGTTTGTTGCTGTTGCTCAGTGGCGGAGTGGTTGCCTAGCACGTGCAAGACTCTGGCTTCTATTCTCAGCTGAAAAGGGGAGAGGTGCATGAATTAATAAACAAAGTGAGAAGGAAAGAAAGGAAGAAAGGAAAGAAGGAAGGAACCAACCTACCATAAATCAGGATGACTAGGAAACAATATATTCTGTATACACTGGTCATCAAAGAAAAAAAAACCTTTGATCTTGTACTATGCACCAAGGATTTCCCATATGGATAAATGTGGTGGTGGTGGTGATGGTGAGACACACACACACACACACACACAGAGAGAGAGAGAGAGAGAGAGAGAGAGAGAGAGAGAGAGAGAGAGAGAGAGAGAGAAACACAGAGAGAGAAACAGAGAGCCAGAGATAGATGGATGATAGAGATAGATAGATAGATAGGTAGATAGATAGGTAGATAGATAGATAGATAGATAGATAGATAGATAGATAGATAGATAGAGAACATACACCAAACAAAATCCCCAAACAAATAAATAAAACAAAACCAGGAACATAAAATATCTACTGACTCTGTAAGGGCAAAATGTTTCCAAACTCTATCTCACAAAGAAAAATGTACAAACCAAAACCAAAAGAAACCCCAAACCCCAAGTTGTGTGTGGTGGTACATATTTTTAATCCCAGCACTTGGGAGGCAGAGGCAGAGGCAGAGGCAGAGGCAGAGGCAGAGGCAGAGGCAGAGGCAGAGGCAGAGGCAGAGGCAGAGGCAGAGGCAGAGGCAGAGGCAGAGGCAGAGGCAGAGGCAGAGACAGGTGGATCTCTGTGAGTTCAAAGCTAGCCTGGTCTACATAGTGAGTTCTAGGATAGCCAAGGGCACACAGAGAAATGCTGTCTTGAAAAACAAAATAAAACAAACAAGCCCCCCAAAGCCTGTCCCCAAAACTGACTTTAAAAGATTCTACCAAAATACTCATAGTCAAGCCACGCACAGAAAGTCAGACGGCTCACGGCTCACGAGCAGCAAGTCAGGAACATGATCTTAGCTGATAATTAATGCCAGAGAGAGGCCAGCCAGGGCCAAGAAGGCAGAAAGGTTTTATGGGGAGATGGCATGTGGCCTAATTCTCAAACACACGGACTTAAAGGGTGCGACATTCCTTACTCATTCTCCTCTCCCCCTGGTCTTCTAGGATTTAGTGGGGTTTCTGAGGCCCAAAGCTGACTCCTTCCTTAGTTTCTCTGCACCTTATCCATCCATAATGGAGACAACTGCACTCCTGGCAGTCAGCCACCACAAGCAGAGCCAGGTCAGGGAGCTGGTGAAGGAACCTGACTTAGCCCAGCCAGGTCTCCATTCATTTCCTTCATTTCCCCAGCTACCTTCGAGCCTAGAGTCATTCCCAGTCTCTGCTCTCTGTCTCTCTGTCTCTGTCTCTCTCTCTCCGTTTATTAAACCCTAGAATTTTCTGACGTAAAACTGCCTGCCTACCCTTGCTTCTCTATTCCTAACTGGTTCACTCCCCAACCCCCACCCCACTTAAATAACTCAGGAAGGAATGTGAGCAAAACTTTCTTCCATTCTTCAGAACATAGCTCAAAGTGGCATTTCATTTTAAGGTCTTAAAAAATATTGCTTTTAATAAATACCTTAAAGTTAAACAAGAGCTGCATGTTCGTTGGCATAAGAACAGGTAGCATTTTCTGAAGGGTTTTTGTCCTTTTTCCAAGAAGGAGAAAAGAGAAAATAGAAATGATTCATCAATTTACTTCTGCAGATCACAGCACCCTGCTGAGGTAAGGGGACCCTGGCCTGGCGCTGGCCCTCTGGTGACCCTCTGCCAGTAGATGTGGGCATCTTAGTGGGAGGCCCAGTGGAGAGGCCTCCTGCCACCTGACTGCCTCCAGACTGAGCTGTCACGATTCACACCTGAGGCTCTGCCTGCTCTGGCCTCCCACACAGCTTCCTTTCTGGTCTGAGGTTCGTGACTCACCCTGAGCTGTGCACAGCCATGTGCGGAGGCCATTCTTAAGCTTTCTCCTACCACCCACGCACGATGGATGACACCCATATGCACACACATCTCAAAGGCTAAACCCAATTTTATCTAAACCGGGGAAGAATTTCTGCAGGAACCAAAGCCAATGGTAAAAATAACGATACCATCTCAACTAGATACAATAATCTGAAGCTGGCAAGACCGTGGCTGAGTTCGCAATCTGCCCACTCCTGCAGGCTACGCATGAAACGCGGCCCCAGAGAACCACTTCCTGAGTACAGGCTGTCGTATTGTCTCCCAGATTAGGGAGAGTGAAATTGCTACCCAAAGAACTTTAATAGTGGGACCCCACTAAGTTTCACGGTGTGTGCGTATCTCTCTGTGTGTTTTAAAGTATTTTTATTATATTCATTTGTGTGTGGTTTCAAGCATATGTACATGGATGGGGGTATAGGGAATAAATGTGTGTATGTGTCATGGTGTACACATAAAGGTCAGAGGACAACTTCTAGTAGTTAGTCCTGTGTGTGTGTTGGTTCTGGAGGTGGAGCTCAAGCCCTCAAGTTAATCAATCACTGAGCCATCTTACCAGTCCTATATGTTTTGTTTGAGGCAAGGTCTTATTTTGTATCCCAGGCTTGCTTGGAACTCACTATGCAGACCAGGTTGGTCTTGAATTCGTGAGGATACTCCTGCCTCACCCACCTGAATGCTGGAGTTAAAGGCCTTTGCCACCACACCCAGCTCGTGCATATTCTTAACTGCAACAAACCTGCTACATTGTATGCTTGTTTACCTACTTTTCCATCACATTTCAAGAAATTGACCACTATGTCCCTGAGGGTCCAGCCCAGCAGTGGATTTTGATCAACAGATACACAAATGCATGATTGACAAACCGTTTGCCTAGGAATCCTGTGTGCCCCTTGCTCTTACTTCTTTATTGCAGGCCTCTGTGTGGGTCCTTGGCGTGCCCAGCCTCCAGCAACTTGCAGCTAAGTTTCTTAAACCCAGCCTGCCTTCTGTTCAGCCTGGATAGCTGAAATCTCTCATGCCAGTCCTGACATTTTGGGTCTTATTTTCTGGGCCTCTTTAATTAGCTTATTTTGCCTTTTTGTGTGGCCGTTTCGAGATGTTCCCAAGAACCCAATTTATCTAGTTGTGATGCTGCACGTGTATGATCCCAGCACTAGGCAGCTGAGAGAGGGACAGGGTGAGTGTGAAGCCTTCCTGAGCTACACAGTGAGATGGTGTGGAAACTCAAGAGTACAGCAAACAAGTGAACCCACAGGAATTTTATTACAGTGCTAGTTTTCTTTAAGTTCTCCCAGAATCTCCCAGAAGGAGTGGCCAGATGCACATCACTGACAGATGTGTGCCTTCACCCATTATTCAGAATATAATGCACAGGTCTGCTGCATTCAGAGGCAGCCCATGTGTGCATATTCCACGTGTATGGGTGTTTTGCCTGCCTTTATGTCTGGGTGCCACATGTGTGCACTGCTCTTAGAGACTGCAAAAGGGTATCCGATCCCTTGGAACTGGAGTTACATACTTGTGAACTGCCATGTGTGTGCTGGGAACCAAACCCGGGTCCTCTGGAAGAGCAGGTAGCACTGTGAATGCTGAGCCATCTCTCCAGCCCCTTCCATCGACAATGCTTTCATTGATAACCACGCCTTCCATTGATAACCACGCCCTCCATTGATAACCACGCCCTCCATTGATAACCATGACTTCCATTGATAACCACGCCTTCATTGATTACCATGCTTTCATTGATTACCATGCTTTCATGGGCTGCGGTAGAGGCTCACTGAGAAAAGTACTTGCTGTACAAACATGAAGACCTGAGTTTGAATCCTTGGCATCCAAGTTAAGGCTGGGGGCAGTGATGTGCAGGACTGGGCAGTGGGATGTGTAGGAGGGGCGTATACACACTGAGAACAAAAATCCACATAGTCTAAAACCTGTGTCTTCCATGGGGAGGTAAGTTCAATCTCATCCACTGTCTGTTCTCCAAACCTAACTTGGATCTGTGTATAGTACGGCTCAGTAAATTCACTCTGTATGAATGAATGAATGAATGAATGAATGAATGAATGAAATGAGTGGCTCTCCTGTTGAACCTCTGGTTAACAAGGGGTGGTTTTGTTTCTCTGACCCGAGTCCTCAACCTGGAGGCTCTATTTACTAATATGTATGAAAGGGAAAAAAAAAGGCTTTGGGGAAGCTGGTGACCAAAATAATGTTTAAAAGAGCTCCTTGGTGGGAGTCTTCTGTTCAGTTAAGAGCAGGAAGGCCAAGCATAGACTAAAATGATAGCTCAGGCTTGGGGTGAGAATGGGATGTCCACACAGGTTTTTTTTTTTTTTCTTGGTTTGTTTTTCTACCTGGCTCTAATCGTTCTGGTAAATCACACTTACTTCCAATCCTGTGCTATAGCCTCAGAGGATTTGGGGTCAAAGTGGAGGCTGGTGTGTTTATCTGTGACTAATCTGGGAGGATTAGTGTCACAGGATTAGATGCATTCCGGAGAGTCATTGCTAATCCCTGTTAACACAGGCTGGCTGGGCGGGGGTAGCTGGTGCTGGCCCTCTGGGAAACAATCTCTGGGTTTATACCAATTAGGTCAGTAGAGTCTATACCTCTAGGGGCCTGGACACAGCTGTGTCTTATGTTTGTACCAAGGGTCTGGGGACAATTTAGGAGTCAGAATCTTGGAGATGAAGTAACTTCCTGTGGGATCAGAGGGAAGTGGGAAACAGTTAGTTGGGTGGTCTGAAGGGACTGTCTAGCTAATTACACTTGCTGGACCTTAATGAAAGATCTTCAGCCACAAAATCCCATGTGATGGGTGTCAGGTTCATACGGGGGTGAGGATGGGTCAAAATTGTTGAAAGTTTTAACACTTAACATTGATAATTGGCTTTATGTTATCTTAAACAAAACTATGTCAATCATAAAATAAGTCAATAAAGTCATCAAGCAAGGCCAGAAAAGTTTCAACAATGCTTTTCTACAAAAAACTAAGTTCATTAAAAAGGTGTCTTCTGTTTTATTTGGATGTTTCTGCTTTGATTATGTCATATGCTTCTTTTCATGGATCCAGTGAAGAAATTCTTGCTGATGTTGCATTTGGGTCTCTGTCAATGGAGATCTGGGGGGAAACCAGAGAGGCGCAAGTGAGGAGCCCTGGCTGTGAGGGAAACTGAGGGAGAAAACTGGTCATTGAGGGGACTGTGTAAAGTCAACATAAGGCTTGAGGCAGCTCCCTGGGAGGTCCCTAGTCCTTGAGGAGACTGAGGTCTGGGTGATCACGCTAAAAGTGGGCACCAGGCTAATGAGGATTCTGGACAAGATGCTCTGCTCTTTGAGGACTTAGGACAGGCCTCTGATTACTGAGTGTCTGAGGTAGAGGCCTTTTTCTAATGGCTTATCATCAAAGTCCGTGTGAGCCCCCTATGATCCCTCCCCCACTGTAGATCATCTCAGAATATATTCTACTGAGTTACATCCCCAGGATTGTCTGAAATTCCTGAGTGTAGCCAGTGGTCCTGAGTGTCCGTCTCTGTGCTGAAAGTCCTGAGGACAATTCTTGGGTTAAGGTCACTAGCCAAAGGAGAGGCTAGGCGTGGGAACTTTGCCTCTTAGAAGGTTGAAGAAAGGCCCCAGCATGCCAGCAGTACAAATGTTAAATGCTAAGCAAATGTCATTATTTTTTAAAATTCCCTTTATATCTACATCATCAGGAACCACTTATCTTTCTTTCTGAACAATATGAAGACTGGTGAGACATGATTCAGAGTCTTTGATTAACGGGAAATTAAGTAAGGAAACTTCCATTAATTTTGAGCTCCCTTTGGTGTGTGTGGACATCCTGGTACAGAGTCCAATAGTTGGAGTTTAAGGGCAGGATGAAGCCAGTGATTCTAAATCCACCCTAGTTCCTTCTCCAGCCTGACCTGCAGGCATTCCAATGACCAGCAGATGGCACTGTAGTGCCACACTTGGAGGGACATCAGGCTAAGGTCCCAAAGTGGGGCCCAGGTGTAAGCAGGTGAGGTGTGGGAGAGAGAGAGAGAGAGAGAGAGAGAGAGAGAGAGAGAGAGAGAGAGAGAGAGAGAGAGAGAGAGAGAGAGAGAGAGAGAGAGAGAGAGAGAGAGAGAGAGAGAGAGAGAGAGAGAGAGAGAGAGAGAGAGAGAGAGAAATTAACTGTCCCTCACACCAGACTCCCTGGAGCAGGAAGGAATCAGGTTTGATGGCAAATCCCCAAGCTCAGGCTACCCAGAGGCCAAGGCCTGCCGTGACCAACAACTTAGTTGCAAAGGCAGTGCGACTTTTATGTTTGGTTCATTTGTACCTTCAGTAGTTCATCAAATCATGTATCATTTGAATTATGGTAGAATCTGTGATGGGCCCTAATGACCCAAGGGTGGGTTGTCCTAGGGCAGTCACCACTGTTTAGGAGCTCACAGTAATGGGAGTATCATTTTAATATAAACAATATAATTATGATAAACATGTTAAGAGCTGTAGTTTAAGGAGGTACACGCCGGTGTGGGGCCCAGGAAAGGATTCGGTTTGAGGAGGATGTGAACGCTCAGCATGAAAGATGACACTGAAGTGGCTCCTTCCAGTATGAGCAGGGTCCTTTAGTGAGGCAAAGATGAGGGGGCAGTGTGGGGCCATGGGGACCTGACAAAGAGGCCTGGGGTATGGCGTGTGAAAGAGTCTGGGGCATGGGTAGGTTTCCTCAAAGTCCAAATGTGCCGTGCATAAGGCTAGGGTGAGGGAGACTGGGGGCTGGGGAATGGTAAGGAGGAAGAAAGATAGGACGAGAAAGTTACTGAGACCATTGCACCCACAAGCTGGGCTTTGCTTCCTGTCCTTAGCAGGTAAAGATCTGCAGGTAGGCCATTAGTATAGTCAGGTTTCTGTTTTGTTACTTTGGAGGCCAAGCTGTGAAGCAGGTATAAGGAAAGACAGACTTCATAGGCAGTCCTGATGAGAGAGAGAGAGAGAGAGAGAGAGAGAGAGAGAGAGAGAGAGAGAGAGAGAGAGAGACAGAGAGAGGTCGTTTGTGGTGTGTGCGTGTGAGTGTGTGTGTGTGGTATGTAATGTGTGTGTGGTGTGGTGTGTGTATGTGGTGTGATGTGTGTGTGTGTGGTGTGATGTGTGTGTGGTGTGGTGTGTGTGTGTGGTGTGGTGTGTGTGTGTGGTATGATGTGTGTGTGTGTGGTGTGTAATGTGTGTGTGTGGTGTGATGTGTGTGTGTGGTGTGTAATGTGTGTGTGTGTGTGGTGTGATGTGTGTGTGTGGTGTGATGTGTGTGTGTGTGGTGTGTAATGTGTGTGTGTGTGGTGTGATGTGTGTGTGTGTGGTGTGTAATGTGTGTGTGTGTGGTGTGTAATGTGTGTGTGTGTGGTGTGATGTGTGTGTGGTGTGTGTGTGTGGTGTGATGTGTGTGTGTGGTGTGGTGTGTGTGTGGTGTGTGTGTGTGGTGTGGTGTGTGTGTGTGTGGTGTGATGTGTGTGTGTGGTGTGATGTGTGTGTGTGGTGTGTAATGTGTGTGTGTGGTGTGTAATGTGTGTGTGTGGTGTGATGTGTGTGTGTGTGGTGTGTAATGTGTGTGTGTGGTGTGTAATGTGTGTGTGTGTGGTGTGATGTGTGTGTGTGTGGTGTGTAATGTGTGTGTGTGGTGTGTAATGTGTGTGTGTGTGTGATGTGTGTGTGTGGTGTGATGTGTGTGTGTGTGTGTGGTATGTGTGTGTGTGGTGTGATGTGTGTGTGCGCGTGCGTGTGTGTGTTTGAGGGTCACAGATAGCCAAGGATGGCCCTGTTCTTCTGATCTTTCTGTTTCCTCCTTCCCAGTGCCAGGATCACAGGTGTGCGGCATCACATACTGAGTTTATGTGGTGCTGGGGAACACATCCAGCGCTTACTGCCTGTTAGGCAAGCCCTCTACCGAGTGAGTCTTACTCCCAGCCCCTCACATTTATGAAGGTTAAAACGTGTATGAGGGAAGAGAAAAGAAACTCAGGAGGTCTTTGAGATGGAGAATGAAGGGGCATTTTGTGTTGAGATGGATGTGACGGGTGAAGGGAATGAGGAATTTATGAAAATAATGTTTGCTTAATGTTAGACATTTGTAAAATTTTTTCTCATTAGTCACAAAATCAGATTCTAGGTTCCCCCTCCCCTATATGTTCACAGGAGGAGCTCAGAGAGGTTATGTGGTCATGCAACTTGGTTTGTCTTCACTGGGTTTCCTGTCTTCAAGTTGTCCCTTTGCAGCTCACCCTCCACAGGGTTACCCAAGTGAGGCTTTGAAAATCCTTCCCTAACCCCCCTATATTCTCATGCCCCTTACGTGTACTTCATGATCGCACACAAAGTTCTGGGACACACAAGCTTTGCCTCCCTTAGCCTTTCCTGTCCCCATCTAATGATCAGGCTGACAGAGCTCCTGGCGGGCAAGAGTGATAATCTTTCTTCCTGGTGACACATGCTCTCCATGGAAACCCTCACATACGGATTCTTCTGCTTCATCTATACCCACTTGTCACCCAGACAAATTACACTGAGTTTTAACTTAAATATGGCTTCCTCATGATAGCTTTGCACAAATCACCCTCAGCATCTTTCCTTAAAACAAAACAAAACAAAACAAAAGATTTATTTTTGTGTATGAGTGTTCTGCCTGCATGCACGTACGTGCACCATGTGTGTGCCTGGTGCCTGCAGAGGCAAGAAGAGGGTCTTGAGTCTCCTGGGCTGCAGACGCTTGTGAGTTGCCATAACCTGGGTCCTCTGCAAGTATAGTCAGTGTTTTGTTGTTTTATTTGTTTTTGAGATAGGGTCTCTTTATGTCAGGATGTCCTTGAACTCTCGACGTAGATCAGGCAGAGCCTGCCAAGTGTGGTAATTAAAGGCATATGCCACCATACCCATCTGTAGTCAGCGTTTAGTGATTGAGCCATCTCTCTGTTTTCTTTTAAAATTATTGTTGTTGTTATTAGTATGTGTGTGTGCCTGCGAGTGTGCATGTGTGTGAGTGTGCACGTGTATGTGTCAGAAGACAGCTCGTAGAGTCAGGTCTCATCTGCCTTCACGTGGGTTCCAGGATTCAGACTCCAGTTGTCAGGTTTACATAGCAAGTACTTTACTCACCGCATCCTAGCCTCCTTTAGCATTTTCCTTTGGTACCATTATCATAATTATAACTGTATTTTCATGCTCACTGGTATGGTGTTAGCTCTTTCACTGGATTTTCAGTTCCTTGAGGCGACCCGGTGCTGCTCCTTAAGGGGCTTCACTACCGCTGTGCTCTGACAACAGCGATACTGAACACAGAAAGCTGTTTGGAAGTAAATGGGATCCCCCTGGGTGTCCATTAGTCTATGACTGGAAAATAAAAATGTGTCACATATACAAAATGGAATTTCATTCCTCCATAAAGAAAAAATAACTATGAAAATTTCAGAAAATGGATTATTCAGAAGCTGGATTATTAATATTATTATTTAAAGATTTATTTATTTATTATATATAAGTACACTGTAGCTGTCTTCAGATACACCAGAAGAGGGCATCGGATCTCTTTACAGATGGTTGTGAGCCACCATGTGGTTGCTGGGAATTGAACTCATGACCTCTGGAAGAGCAGTCGGGTGCTCTTAACCGCTGAGCCATCTCTCCAGCCCTATTAATATTATTATTATCATTATCTTATTAGCCTGAGGTGACTGGGCTCGTGTTTTCTCATATGTGACCTCAGCTCCCAAGTCTTACATATGTTTAGTTTAGTATGAAGTAAGTGTGAAAAGAGAATAGAATGCTGTAGATGGGAAGGGGCGATGGGGCGGGGCTTTAAGGGAGAGAGGTAGAGAAGGTTCAGCTCACACAGGAAAGCAGAAGGGGAAAGACTGGGTTCATAAGCAGGGATGGAGGCAGGAAGATGGAGAAGGGGAGGTGTCAACCAAATTATGTACGGAATGCAAAAATCTACTACCTTGTAAACCAATAAAAAATAAAATAAAATGAGGCTGGAGAGATGGCTCAGAAGGTAAGAGCACTGGCTGCTCTTGCAGAAAACCTAGGTTAGGTTCCCAGCACCTACACGGCAGCCCACAACGTCTGTAACTTCAGTTCCAAGGGATCTGATGTCTTCTTCTGCCCTCTATGGGTACCAGGCACATATGTTGCACACAGACATACACATAGGCAAACACTCACACACATAAAATAAAAGCAAATAAAATCTCCAAGATAAAAAATAGAGATTAAATAATTTTTAAAGTGGAATACTATTCTGTCATTAATGAGAACTCATGCCACCCTCCATGAAATCCTATCTGTGACCTGCTGAGAGAAAAACTGGGTAGGCAGAGGGCTGACAGGCTGATGTCTCTGTAAAGCCCAAGGCTGCCAGCCAGAAGTGTCAGGCAGAGGGAAAACCAGTCGCTTACGGTCAGAATGACATTTCCTGGGGGGATGAACTTACACTGATTCTTGAGTGGTATCCATTTAATGGTTTTGTTGGTGATTCAGAAGGCAAGATTAGAATAGAGACAAAATTTAGAATAGAGATGTGTGGATATATCCCTGAGAATGGGCCCGGAGATGGACTGTGCCACATTTCATGCACTCTTACCAGAAGGCTCCCCTCACAGAAGACATTCCTGAGGACTACTAGGTTGGCAGGATGACTCTCTGAGTGATAGCCATGTTATCCTGGATATCATTCTCCCGTGAGTTCTAGACGTCTCCCTGCACCATATACACCAACCAGGACCTGAGGTGAAGACTCAGGGTAGGTAGCCTTTATGCGCTGATTTTGGCTCCTTTATTAGGTTCTTCCCCTCTAACACCCTACTCCTCCTGTACACCACCCTTATTCCTTCCAACCCCCAACACTGGGTAGAAGAGAAAGAAGATTAGGGGAGGGTGTCAAACCTGTTAGACTACTTCCTGCTGATAGGGGTATCGAGTTCCTTGTGGCAAGTTTAATCTTTGTCATCAGGTCTCCAACCAGCAGCCAGCAACAGCAGGACCAAGGGGGCAGCAAGAGGGGAGCAGCAACACAGGGAACAGCAGCTGCCCCCTTTCTTGGGGCTCTGGCATTTACATACCCTCTGAAGAGGCCCCAGAGTTTCAAACATAAACGATCTTCAGCTGGCAAAATTATATCCCTGCCAGAGAATGAAACATAGTTAGTTACTGTGGACAATCTGAAGCAGCCCTATATCTCATACCTGGGATTAAAACAAAAACCATATCCACATAATATTTCTGTACTGTTTAAACAAATCAAAATTTTATTACAGGCAGAGAGCCTAAGGAGTAGAAAGAAGGACAGAAGTTGGTGTCAGGGTGGGGTGGAGAATGTCCAGTCAATTCACTATGTTTTGTGAATAACTGAACTGCATCTTCCAGCATCTTTGGAGACTATGTGCAAAGTTCTTTTCACATTTATTCATTCCTGGCCTCATCCACTAACTACCTCCCTTCAAGGCTGAATATATTGAAATGTATGTCTTAGTCTTCTACTGCAGAGAGAAGACTCCATGATGAAGGTGACATATAAAAGAAAGAGTTCATTGGGGCTCATGGTTCCAGAGGATTAGTCAATGAATCATGAAGGAGAGCATGGTGGCAGGCAAGCAGGCGTGACACTGTTACAGTAGCTATAGGAGAGAGAGAGAGAGAGAGAGAGAGAGAGAGAGAGAGAGAGAGAGAAAGAGAGAGAGAGAATCAAAGCCCTCTCACCAGTGACACACTTTCTCCAACAAGGCCACACCTTCTAAACCTTCCCAAGGAGTTCCACCAACTCAGGGTCAAGCATTTAAACACATGAGCCTACGGATCCATTCTCATCCAAACCACCACACGTTCCCTGGGCAAAAAGTGAAGGTGAGTTGACTACTGATATCTATGTGCACGATGCTCACTTCTATTGGCTGAACAAAGGTGAGCTTGGAAGATCTGTGTGGGGGACAAGATGTGTCTGATACATCAGTCAATTACCTTTCTTCAACCTTCCCAATCTTTACCCAACAGAGTAGGGAATGAGTTGGCAACAGGATCAAGGGAAGCCAGTTAGGTTTGCTCTCACGGATGGAATTCTCCAGGCCAATCTTACTTGGTTACAAAAGTCAAGTTGCCAGTTAGCAGGGGCAAACTTTCAGCCCATATTATGGAATCATATTTTAATGGAAATCACCAGTTAACTGGTACTAGCCAGAATTTTCATGACATTTAATGTCCAGTATTCCTCAAAGGGATATACAGCTATTCTGGGTTTGGCTTCTCTATTTCTGTAAGCACTAACATTTGTAAAGTTACTAAATGTTATCTATCCCTATCTATCTATCTATCTATCTATCTATCTATCTATCTATCTATCTATCTATCTATCATCTATCTATCTTTGACACAGAGCATTGTGCAGCCCAGGCTGGTCTCTCAGTGTGTATGCAACTATGCACAATTCTTTTTTTTTTATTTATTATTTTTTTTAATAAGGAAACTTTCTTTTTTTTAATTTATTCATTTATTATATATAAGTACACTGTAGCTGTCTTCAGATACACCAGAAGAGGGCATCGGATCTCTTTACAGATGGTTGTGAGCCACCATGTGGTTGCTGGGAATTGAACTCAGGACCTCTGGAAGAGCAGTCGGTGCTCTTAACCGCTGAGCCATCTCTCCAGCCCCCTTGCACAATTCTTTTACCTCTCTTTCTTCAGTGCTGGGGTTACAGGAGTATTCCATCCTACCCAGGTTTTAAAATTTTAATTAATCAGTTAATTTCTTGTAGGCTTTTGCTGTATAGCCTATACCTCTATATAGCTCAGTATGTAACACAGACTGGCCTTGAACTCATGACAGTCCCCTTGCCTTGATTTCCTCAATGCTGGGATTAGAGGTGTAAGCCCCCAAGCCTGGCTACATATTGTATATAATCACACACACAGCGTGTCTTGCCAGTTATCTAATGTTGCATAACAAGTCAGTCTGAGGCTTAGTGGTTTAGAATGACAGCCATGTATTTTCATACACAAGTCTGTAAGCCATCTGGATGGTCAGCTGGGAGCCTGGGATGGCCTTCCTTATGTCTGGTTGTTGTCTATCTAAAGGCAGCAGTGACGTGGGAGCCTGGGCCATGTGTCCATCCTTCTGCAGTAGGCTAATCTGGAGTGGTTTATTGTGGTAGGGCTAGGAAGACTGAGAAGCTGAGGCTCAGATATGACACATTCCATTTCTGCTGCATTTGATGACCAGAGCTAAGAAAAATGTAGACCGAGTAGGTGAGGAAAGTTTCCACAACCTGGTAGGAAGTACTACCTAACCTTGCCAACTTCAATGATTTAGATATGATATGCTCTTTGGGCTCCTGTGGTAAAGCTTGACTAGTGACTGGATTATGAGGGTTCCTATTCTTTAATGGGTGAATTCACCAGCAGATTTCTAAAGTTGATGCCATTATTGGAAGGTGGTGAGAGATAGGGCCTGGTTGCAGAAAACAGGCCACGGGGACCATGCTTTTGAAGGGTGTGCTGTCCTTGTCTGTTCCTGTCTCATAGCTGCCACAAGGGGAGCAACCTTGTTCTTCAAGGTCCCTGACATGCTGTTTAGCCTCACCTCACACTGGACCAGAAGCAAAAGGGTCCCGTGACCACAGACTGAGATTGCTTCAACAGTGAGCTAACAACAGCACTTCCTCCTTTAAATCATTCACATGTACCTTACAATAATGAAGAACAGATCCTGCAAGACGTGGCCAGGATTATTTATCTTTCTTTTTCCTCTAGGCGATAGCTGGCTAGACCTGAGCCAAGGCTACCAGGTAGATACTGTTGCTTTTCATTTCTCAAGAAATCTTATTAAGAAACATAAACTATTATCGTTCTCTAGTAGACTTTGCTGGATTGGGATGCCTATGTTCCAACCATGTGCTTCTTCCTCTCTTCTCCCCTTCCCTCCCCCTTTCCCTCTTATTTGATGTATAACTTTTTAAATTTTTTTTTTTTTTTGGTTCTTTTTTTCGGAGCTGGGAACCGAACCCAGGGCCTTGCGCTTCCTAGGTAAGCGCTCTACCACTGAGCTAAATCCCCAGCCCCAACTTTTTAAATTTTTAAAATTTATTCTTTCCTTCCTCTCTCTCTTTCTCTCTCTCTCTCTCTCTCTCTCTCTCTCTCTCTCTCTCTCTCTCTCTCTCTCTCCCCCCCCCTCTCTTTTTGACAAGAGTTTTTCTATGTGGCTTTGGCTGGCTCAGAATTCGCTCTGTTGCCCAGGTTGGCCTTGAACTCACTGTAACTTTCTTGTTCCAGTTTCCAGGGTGCTAGGGTTACGGAGAGCCCATACAGAGATTACCTTTCACTTTGTTGGTAAGTAGCCTCAGGAAGTCTAGTTTTAGGGCAAACAGACTGGACCAGGTGCCCAGGGGGCAGCGAGGAGAGCAGGAAGCTCTGGAGGATCAGAGGGAGAAGCCCAGCTAGCTTTTATTCTCGTTCAAAGGGTTTTCTGTGCCCCTAATTCTGTGCAATGGTCTATTTGATACTAAGTTCATGACACGTTGGAGATACGCTAACCAGATCTGCTTAGGAGACAGTAATGTGGTTCTATACGGAACATTTATTGATGAACTCATTTGAGACAGAAGCTGTTCAGGATTTCTAGGTAGGTAAAATACTGCAGGAGAAAGGAAAATCATGCGCTGGTTACTCTGAGTAGGGGCCTGGTGGGGGGTGAGGAAGACATGAGAAAGGCAGAAAGAGGCTACAGCACGGTAGAGTCTGTGGTGTATGTAACACGTCCCATGACCAAACTTTCAAATAGAAAGACTAGACTTTTTCGTTTTCTGTTTTTGTGACACTCATACAGCCTAAGCTGCCCTCAAACCCACTTTGCATCGGAAGACGACCTTCAGTTCCTGACCTTCCTGCCTGTATCAGCTGAGATTGTGGGCATATGCCACCCACTCTGGCTAGGAGTGCATTTCCTCATGAAAATGGATGAGAAGGTGGTGCTTAATGACAGCATTGGTCAAGGAATTAAGATGTCAACCTGGGAACACTACATGGGTGTGTGCTGTGAGTATATCGGAATGTGGGAAACGCTGGACTCATAGCATCCTCTTTAGAGAGTAATGCCCTCAAGTTTACAAAAAGACACAAAAGCATTCCTCTCGCTCCCAGAAGCAGGATGGGATGATACGGTTAGAGGCTGCGAGAAGGAGAGCCCCTTACCCTCACATAGCTGAACCTGACCTACAACTCTTGCTGGCTGAGTTGAGAGACTCAGCACAGCCAGTGGAGGCTGCCCTGTGTAGAACCCTATACAGAAGCAATGTTCCTTCCCAAAATCTCACAGATTATTACAATGCCTAGTGATCTATGCTGAAGGTTAAAACTCCTTTAAAGCTCTCTGTGTGGTCTATGCTTAACAAAATTAGCTTCATTTTAAAGTTTTGATCTGTTTTTGTCTTAAGCACATTTCTTCCTCCTATGTACAACTGTTTAAAACTCCCCATAAATTATCCAGTAATTTAATTTATAAAAATACTTCCTTTTGGTAGGAAACAAGTAGACCAAAATATGTTTTCCTCCCTTCTTCAACCTCAACTACAGATTACCTTTTAAAGCAACGTAAATCCCTGACTTTATTTTTATTTAATTTAAAGATTTATTTATTTTTATTTTATTTATTTTATTTTATTTTATTTTTGTGTGTGGTTGTTCTACCTGTCTGTCTGTATGTGCACCGTGTGTATGTAGTAACCACAGAGGCCAGAAAAAGGCATCAAATCCCTTGGAAATGGAGTTACAGATGGTTGTGAGCCACCAGTGGGTTCTGAGAACTAAATGTGGGTCCTCTGTCAGAGAAGTAAGTTCTCTTAACTGTTGAACCATCTTTCCAGTTCCTCCTCAACTTTCAAAGTCACATGGCTGTTGCTGAAGCACTTAGGCATGGTCCTCTCCTAACACCAGCACCTGACTCTCGCCAAGTGCATCTGTCCTTTGCCTAGTCACTAAACTTGCTAAGTTTGCTTCCCTTGTGCACACTGGGAAATTCTTTGCTGCAGTGTAAGACAACAACCCTAGCTGCACCCCAGCAAGGGTCCTGAGACTGAGAGGGAGAGGTAGCAGCTTGCAGAGCTGACAATGAGCCGACCCACATCCCCACATAGCAGTGACTTTACTGTTCTTGCCTCCGTCCTCTGTCAAGGTGCCCTGCTGTTATGAGTATTCTTCCTGCTTTCTGCCTTCTCACCACTAGGCAGTCCAGGTTGTAGCCTGCTTGATGGATTTCTTCAGAGAACAAGATGTTTGGAGCAGATCTGTCTTGTTTTGTCCACCTGCTCTCTCTCCCCAGTATCTCCAGCACTATGGACTACCTGAAGGTCATATGTAGGTCTCCTCACTGAGGGTCATATGTAGGTCTCCTCACTGAGGGTCATATGTAGGTCTCCTCACTGAGGAGTTGAGACCGTTTTAGAAAGGTGATCTGGTCAGTGTCAAAGAGATGCCAGCAAAGCAGTGCAACTTAGATTTTCTTGTCTCTTTTCCCAGGGCTGGCACCCACAGGCTCTTAGGCACTCAGCTTTTCATTCTCCATAGACTTCTTTAGAGGCCTGTTGCATTAGAACTCACTGCCTTCCTTGGGGAAACCTCATACCTCCCCACAGGAAGGGATCCTTAGATTGCCCTCTTAGCACTATGCACCAAATTTGAATGTGCCAGTTTGAGGCAGGAGCCTTAGGACTTTAACTACTTAAGACGATGCTCACTCTCTCACGGGTCTTAGGAACTGTATATCCACGGGTGGATTGAGTGGGGTGGGGGTGGGGAGTAGGAAGAGCATCCAGGTCTGTGGTTTGTTGCACATTTAGATTTTCCTTTTTGCTATTATGTGTTTTGCAATTATTATTTAGATTTCCTTTTTGCTGTTCTTATATATGTAAGCAAGAGTCAAGTCAGTTTGATTAATAGACTTGCATTTTAGCTGAAGCTCTGCTCCCAGGAATGGACATTACCTTCCAGAGAGTACAAGCTGTACTCATTGAAAGGGATATATTTCCTCAATTAGAAGGACATCTTGCCTTTCCCCCAACGTTAGCGAGCACCATTATCAGGGAGAGGTCTGGTTTCCTTCCTGCTCTGCCTGGAATCCCATTGAAATAATGAATAAGCCACATTATCCTGTAATAACTCCCCCTTTGTTAATTCAGGAAAGACTACAGACTCAGTTAAGTCTTTGAGCAGTTTGAGCTCTTCTTTTGGGAGCTCAGTGGCTGCGAATATTCTGTTACAGTAAACCACCTTCACTTAACTGAACCAACATAGTTTCTGCTCATTCAATCAATCTATCAATCTCCAGAAGATAGATAGGTTCACCGAGCAAAGCTGTAAACATTGAACCACAGAATGATGTGGGTATCATACCCAGGATACAGCATGGAGTGAAGTGTTGAAGACTGGGTAGAGCAGCCTAGGAAGCCTGCAACATTTGAAACATTTCCAGTTTATTGAAAAGGAGAGGAGGAGGAGGAAGAAGAGGAGAAAGAGAAAGAAGAGGAGGAAGAGGAAGAAGAGGAAAGGATGAGGAGGAAGAGAAAGAAGAAGGAGAAGAAAAAATACATATCCTTGACCAGAGTCTATGTAACTAAGACTTGGGAAGATGTGAGGAAGTATGAGAAAAATAGATGGCATGGCTTTGTGAAGTGAAGTTTCCACAAAAAACAAAAACAAAAACAAAACAACACACTGAGTTCAATGTTGTAGCTGGATGTTTCGTGGATTATGGAGAACTGGAAGGGGACTGGGCTATCTTTAGTCTGAGTGGTAACCTCTATTGCCAAGCTCTCCAAGGTGACCTAAACTCCTTGAGACTTTCCGGTAAATCCTTTAGGGATGTATAAACAGACTTCTATCTTCCAACAATCCAAAGGCTAAGATTGCCATTAGATAAAATAATATCTGAGGTTCATAAGAAAGGTCTTTTGCTTTGCTTTAACTCACTAACTGGTATTTCTAGTTTGTGAAATTTGGTATTTCCAGTATTTGAAAAGTGCTTTGATTTATAGCTTTCTTTGTTCTGTTACTATAAAAACTTCATAAAACTACTTCCACATTGGGGCATGGTATTTGGGGTAACCTGAATCTGCGTTCCCAGGCCATGGGCACTCATATTTGGCTTTAGAATAAACTATTTTTACTCTTCTTGATGTGAAAGCTGTGGGTATTTGTGTGCGTCTCTAAATTTTTATAAAATACGTATCTTTTGGCTGAGGTAAATTAAACCTTAGCAGAGTGCTAGGCTGATTTACCAGTGGTTCAGGTTTTCTAAGTGGGATGTTTTGAGTTACTTCAGTACTTACCTTTTGCAGGTACCGCATAGAGGATTATATGTGCCGGAGAGAGAGGGCTTAAGGGCACTGGGTATCTTCTAGAGAACTTGGGTCTAATTTCCAGTACCCACAAGATGGCTCACAACTGTCTGCAACTCCAGTTCTAGGGGATCTGATATCCTCTTTGGTCTCTGAGGTCACCAGAGATGTACACAGTGCATAAACACACCAGCGGGTAAAGCACCCATGCATAGAAAACAATGAAATGGATTATAGAGGATATAAAGGAAAAATCTCCCATTCCTGCTCCTCCTTTGTAGAATGAATACTACTGTGCTCTCCCACTTCATCTTGAATGCACGATATAATCCAGGTAGAGAGCCAAATAGAGATCCTCCTGCTATCTTCTCAGTACAGGATTATAGGTATACCTGTCTGTGGTGGTTTAAATACGTATGGCCTCCGTAGACTCATGTGTTTGAAAGCTTGGCCATAGGGAGTAGCACTATTGGTAGGTGTGTCCTTGTTAGAGAAAACATGTCACTGTGGAGAGCTCTTGAATGCACGATATAATCCAGGTAGAGAGCCAAATAGAGATCCTCCTGCTATCTTCTCAGTACAGGATTATAGGTATACCTGTCTGTGGTGGTTTAAATACGTATGGCCTCCGTAGACTCATGTGTTTGAAAGCTTGGCCATAGGGAGTAGCACTATTGGTAGGTGTGTCCTTGTTAGAGAAAACATGTCACTGTGGAGAGCTGTGAGGTCATTTATATGCTCAAGGTATGCCAGTGTGGTACATAGTTCCATTCTGCTCCCTGCAGATTAAAATGTGGAACTCTTGGCTTCTCCAGTACAACCTCTGTTTGGATGCTACCATGCTTCATGCCTTGATGATAATGGACTGAAGCTCTGAAACTATAAACCAGCCCTGATTAAATGTTTTCCTTTATAAGAGTTGCCTTGGTCATGGTGTCTTTTCACAGCAATAAAACGCTAACTAAGACACCATCCCTCCTCCCCACTGCACAAAGCTTTACCTAAAGCTAATAAAAAATTTCTTATCCCATTGGCATTGAATGTTTTAAACAATTAAAAAATTAATTGGGGCTGGAGAGATGGCTCAGTGGTTAAGAGCACTGACTGTTCTTCCAGAGGTCCTGAGTTCAATTCCCAGCAACCACATGGTGGCTCACAACCATCTGCAATGGGATCCAATTCCCTTTTCTGGTGTGTCTGAAAACAGCTACACTGTATTCATATACATAAAATAAGTAAAAAAAAAAACCAAAAACCCCAAAAATCTTTAATTTAAAAAATTTAATTGTATTTTACTTATGGGAGGAGCACATGTATACCATGTTGGACATGCATGTGTGGACAGCTTGCGGGAACCTATTTTCTCCTTCCACTTTGTGGGTCCTGTGGATCAGACTCAGGATGTCAGGCTCGTACTTTTACCCACTGACATATCTTCTTGTTCTTGGCACCAAAGTTTTAATTAGTAAAACAACTAGAGACAGGGTCTCATTATGTATCCCAGGCTGGCTTTGAACTCATGATCTTCTTGCCTCAGCCTCTCGAGTGTTGAGACTACAAGCATGCTGTCACTAGTTTATCTGACGGGGGTACTATAAGGGAGGAAGGGTCTTTTCTGGCTTACACTGCCATTGGATAGAGCTCATCACTGTGGGCAAGGCAGCATGAGTGGGAGGCAGCAGCCCATCCAGCACCTGCCATCAGGAAAAAGAGAGTGGACAGGAAACGAGGCTGAGCTGTAACACCTAAGGCCCAACCCCAGTGACCCACGCTTTCAGAGTGGACCTGCCTCCTAAAGATTCTTCAACCTTTTTAAACAGCATCACCAGCAGGAGACCAGAAATTCAAACACATTTCAAAACATAATGCATGGCAATGCCCCATCTTTGGTCTCATGTAGTGCAATCTGACAGAAATTGTCTGAGTTACAGAGGATGCTATTGGACACGTGACCCTCCTGCCGCCACCTCCCAGGTGCTAGGATAACAGTGTTGCACCACCATGTCCAGTGACTTTCTCGTGTTCTTAGCTAGTCCTAATTTTGCTTTATTTTTGCATTAAATTCTCGTTTTAAGATTTATTTACTTTTACAGTGTGCGTGTTTTTCATGCTTGTGTATCTGGTACTCTCAAAAGCTAGAAGAGTCCCTGGAACTGGAGTTTCAGTTGGTTGGGAGCTGCCACGTAGGTGCCGGGCACAGAATCCAGGTCCTTTGCAAAAAGAGCAAATGCTCTTAAACACTGAGGGCAACACCAGGAGTCAACTGTCTGCTTCTACCATGAGGACCCCAATGATTGAACCCAGGTTGTCAGACTTTGCAACAAGTGTCTCTACCTACGGAGCCATCTTGACTGCCCAAATGTACCTTTATAATATAGAACATAAAACGCCCATATCCATCTCTAACTCTCGTTTATCGCATGAATTCTTTTTTTTTTTTGTTCTTTTTTTTTTTTTCGGAGCTGGGGACCGAACCCAGGGCCTTGCGCTTCCTAGGCAAGCTCTCTACCACTGAGCTAAATCCCCAACCCCTTATCGCATGAATTCTTAAGTACTTCAGTTTTGTTTTGTTTTCAGAGCTGAGGATTCAGCTGGAGAATCTCAGCCCATTTTAGGCAAGTTCCCTCCCACTGAGGTACATCGCCAACCCAGTTTTCATTTTTTAGTTTTGAAATAGGATCTTACTACATTGCCTAGGCTGGCCTCAGACTTCCAATTCTGCCTCAGTCCCCCAAGTAGCTGGGACGTGCCATCAAACCCAGTCAGTTAAGCACTTTCAAAGGTGGATAGTGTGGGCCAGGTATGGTGGCACATGTCTTTAATTCCAGTCTTAGTCTCCAGAGGTAGAGGCATGTAGAGCTCTGTGAGTTTGCATAGGTAATATCAGGAAGAGCTACACAATGAGACCTTATCTCCAAATAAAAACAAAACAATTAAAAACTAAAGAAAATGGCTAGGGTGAAGGCAGAGTTTAATTTAATTCTACAAAGTTAAATAGTCACACATAGCTACCGGCTCTCATAGTAGACAGTTTCAAGCTAAAGACACCTTTGGCTGAATTTACAAAAATGGTCGCACTGCAAGCATCAAGTTGATAGATTGTATCTGCCAGTGTGCAGCAGTTGGCCCTCTGTGTGCTTGAGTTTTACGTCTGCAGAGCTAGCCAGCTGTCGAGTGAAAATATTTAGGAAAAAAGTCACAGGAAGTTCCATGAATTAAAAATAAAAATAAAAATAAAAGCTTGAATGGCCGTGTACTTAGCTGAGAATTCTACTGACTGCATTTGAATGGAGCGATGTGTAGGCACATCCTGCTGTAGCGTCTTGTAATTTCAGACCTCAGTCTTTCTCCAGCACTCATCTGACAAGTTATCTAGTGATTCATTCTTACTCACGAACTATACTGGTTGAGTCTCTACATTGACATTTTTCTTATTCTTCTCTAAACCATACTGTTTACATAGCAGCTGTTTACATAGTGTTTAGCTTGTGTCCTCTACTGTAAATCAATCTAGAAGTGCTTTAAAGTATTCGTATGGCAAGATGTCTGGGTTATCTGTGAATCTGCACAACTTTGTATAGGAGATTCAAGATATCCCTAGACATATGGGAGGCTGGGAGGGAGTCCTGGAACTTTTCTCTCTGGAACTTTTCTCTCTGGAACTTTTCTCTCTGGAACTTTTCTCTCTGGAACTTTTCTCTCTGGATGTGTTCTTGTCTGAGGACTTTGGACAAGGCAGGGAATCCTTATATGCTACCCCATCTCCATCTTTAGTGGTATGAGTTACAGAAAGGTATTATAGCTTGGCTTAGTCAGAGGCTGAGGAGCTACCTGACCATATGGGGGCATGTTTGGGCAACGTTAGCTAATTAACAATGAATGTCAGCAAAGCTCCATTTTGGGAATGAGGGTCTCCTACGTTCAGGATCCACATTTCCATTACTATGCCATAACTCTGGTTTACCAAGTCCTTTCTAGCCCACCATCTCTTTGGAAGTGATATGAGGAGTGGTCTGGAGATGCGAAAAGCTCAGTGATGCATCTAGGGTCACCCAGTGAGTAAGGGGTGGGTGCTGGCACGGTTCAAAACATCCAGCATTCGGAAGGCCATCATCGTCTTCGACATAGTTCAATCTCTCTCTAAGTGGGATGGGAAACAATTCACTCTGTGTACAATGGTGTGATGATATCATTGCTGTTTTATGCAACCAGCAAGACCGAGATTAAGTGAATGATGCAGAGTATACAACCAAGCCGTGGAATGGCTAGGATTCAGATGCAATGTTGCTGATGGATGCCATGACCTCCTGCAGAACTGGATGGGTGCTCTTCACTCCTCCCCTAGTTTGTTATAGGTGTCAGGACAACCGGAGTAAACAAAGTCAGACTCCACTAGAGCCTCAGATTGTCCTCTTCCCTGACCACTCTGCCTTATCTTCTTCTTGACTCACTTTTTGGTTTCCTGCAGCGTCTGCCTGGTCCATTGGTTAGACTGACAGATAAAATTTATATTGGAGATGATATTTGTCTTGGACTGGGCTACAATCCTCCCACTTACAACTGTGGCTCTTTGGTACATCCCTTCTCCATCTGGTCCCCGTGCGTCCTTCAGTGAGTGAAAGCATGCGGAAAGAAATGAACCGAGAGCTGTGTGCAGAGGGTGCTTAGTTTCTTTCACCCTTCCTTCTGTGCTTTTTAAACAAGCTCTCATGTAGAACTTGAGAGCCTGGCTTAGAACTCACGGTGTAACTGAAGGTGGCCTGAAACACTCATTCCACTGCCTCCAGTGATGGTTCTAGAATACTGGTATTGTAATTAGCCTGGTAGAAGCAGAAATATCCTAAAGAGATACTTACATCTCTCAGTCTGACTCTCAGACTCTGGAAACAAGGGACCCCAAACAAATGGAAATTTCCCCAGGAAGCTGGGGCCAGGAGAAAGAAAAAGCGCCAGCCACAAGGGGCACTTGTCCAGGAGAAAAAGATTTCACACAGGTCTAACAACTTACAGTCAGATGCCTTACAGGATCAGACTGAAGTCCAAATAATTAGGGTCAGGGGCAGATGGGACTGCGTCTTGGCTGGGTCTGCTTAGATGTGACTTTATTTGGCTCTCTAGTTAAACTCTGACCTTTCTTCAGGACTCAGGGGTTTGCTGGAATGTTTGTTTCTCTTCTCTGAGTGGTCACGTTGAATAAATCTCCCTTTATTCTTCTTTCCACTTTTTAATTTGGCTCCTTTAGCTGGCCTAGGAAGATGATGGGCAGCTGGCTCTGACTTGGGAGACAAGGAATGTGGTGGATCATTTTATGTCAACTTGACACAGGCTGGCGTCATCTGAGAGATGGGAACCTCAACTGAGAAAATGTTTCCTTAAAATTGAGCTGCCAGCAAGCCTGAAGAACATTTTCTTAATTAGTGATGGATATGAAAGGGCCCAGTCTGTTGTGGGTGGGGACACCCTGGGCTGGTTGGCCTTGGGTTCTATGAGAAAGCAAGCCGCAGGGAGCAAACCAGCAAGCAGCCTTTCTCCATGGTCTCTGCAGCAGTTCTCGCCTTCAGATTCCCACCCTGTTTGTGTTCCTTTCCTGGCTTCCTTTGACCATGAACTGAACTGTGATGTGGAGCAGTGTCAGCCAAATAAACCCCTTCCTTCCCAAGTTGCTTTTGGTCATGGAGTTTTATCACAGGCAACAGTCACCTTAATTAAGACAGGGTGTGATTCCAAGTTTGGGAACAGGATTATAGGCATTTGCCACCATGCTTGGCACAGCACTTTTGATCTAAGTTAATGGACATTACTGGATTCAGGCTGTTTTGGAAGTCACTGTGATGTTTTTGGTGCATGGCTTCTCTAAGGAGCTTGGGCTGGATACCATCTGTGCTACTTATTAGAAGTGTGATCCCAGCCAGAAGCCTGTTACCTGGGTTTCCCTGTCCCTTTAGGGTGAAGCAAGACTGTGAGGGTTAATTGACTTAATCTATACAGATGTCTTCAAAGTGGTTGTATCGATAATCAAATCTGTTAGAAGTCAGGAGAGTGGCTACCATTTAGGGCCTGGATGTTCCCTAGAGAGGTCAGTAGAATACTTAAAAGAATAGTGTGGAAGAATTCCAGGATTAATGGCAGGTGAGGAGCTTCCTCTGCCTGACCTGGCTGTGGCTCAGCCATTAAGATTACTTGCTGTTCCTGTAGGTGAAGGGCTCAGTTCCCAGTACCCATCATGGCTCACAAGGATTCATAACTTCAGTTCCAGGAAACTCTCTTCTGGGAGACCAGATGCACATGGTGTACACACGTGTATGCAGGCCGAAACAGTCATATAAATACAAATAAATACATCTTTTTTAAAAAGAAGAGAAAGAGGAAGCACAATGGCAGGTTGTAAACAGCTGAGAAATGCTGAGAAAAGGATGTAGGAGACTGGAAAGGAAGCTACTCCAGTTGAACAAAGCTCCAGCCTTCAGGCTCCCTGCAGGGCAGTGGGGAGATGGGAGAGAAGCAGAAGCAGGTCTGGTGAACATATGCATGCATTACTACTGACAGAATTAGTCCTCGGGCCTCCGAAGTCTCAAGCCCAGTTGTGAGTTTTGGTTTGGGTGACACACAGGTCAGCAATGGAGGACTGTGCTGCCATTCTCAGTGACTCAGAGGGCAGAAGGGAGGCGCCACTCCAGAGAAAATGCTTTGTTTAAAATCGAACAACCTGGAGGGCATGAGAACAGGGAAGCCATGAGTCAGCGTTTGGGATTTAATCTGCTGCAGTCTCTGGATGACAGGCAGTCCCAGGAAACACTTGTAGCAAGCCGGAGGACCACAGGCTGAGAAGCTCAATAGTGCAGGCCACAGGAAGTTGTGCTCAGGCTGTGTGTAACCCTCCCGCTATCTCTATGGTCTGGAGCAGATCTCATCAGTTGATAATAGCTTTGGGATTTGATAGCCCTGAACCTAAGGTCAGCAGCTGGATTAACCTCTGGAGCCATCTTCCTGCCCATTTCTGTTACAGAACCTGAGAGGTCTGAAGTGCATCTCTCTAGCACACGGGTACACACATAGACACACACACAGACACAGACACACAGACACAGACACAGACACACAGACACAGACATACACACATGCACACGCACACGCACGTGCACAGACACAGACACACCCCAGAGGACTAGTGAGAAAATCCTAAGATCTTTAAGTACTATGTAAGGGTTTCTTTATTTATCTCTGCATGGCCTGGAGTTCACTATTCAGAGCAGGCTAGGTCAGATCTTATAGCGATCCATCTGCCTGTGTCTTCCAAGTGCTGGGATTAAGGTGTAATATTGGCCCCTTTCTTTTTCTTGACAAAATGCTTCTTCTATCGTCATCCATGTGTTCCTGGGCCAAGAACCTGGAAATCCCAGTAGATGCCCTCCAGAATCTCTGACCGCACTTACAGGAGCCAGGGAACCAGCCAGGATTTATGCTGTTTCTTCCTTCCTTCTTCTCCACTGTAGATCTTCCTCGAAGCACTTGGAAATGGTGGGCAAACCCCTGTGGCAGGCCAGATGATAACCCGAGAGCACCAGATCTAACTTCTTCCTTTTCTTTCTTTTTTGCAATGGACCTTTATGGTGTCCAAGGCCCAGAGCCAATGGTGTGCCTGAAATTTCTGCCCTGACCTACTGGAACACTGGCCAAACTTATGGGAGGCCAGAGAAACATGCATACTTAGCTAGAGGCTGCCAAGCTGGCACTTGAGACTGGGAGGCAGCTTTTGGGGAAAGTCCACATTTAAAATGGGAAGCCCGTATAGACCCATAGATGTTGGACAGATTCTAGCTGAGATCAGAAAATGTGCAAATCCCACAGGCATCTCATGCCTGTGGAAAATTCAGCTTCTGCATGCAAGGAAGTGTCTATCCGTCACTGGAAGAGGGCAATCATGAGAGCAACCAATGATGGCAGTCCTGTGGGTAACTTAGATGGTGGTGCTCATATCGGGTAGCTATTTACAGTGCTAAAAAAGACAATGGGGCCCATGTGGCTGCTTGGGATTCGAAATGCCAATGAGTCCTTTGAACACTACTACACTCCAGACTTTCTCATGTCACTGACACTGCTTGCTGACTCTCACTCTTCTGTTCTTTTGCTATCCCAAAGATTTATCTTTGAATCTAAGGTAATTCCCAGAACACTCATCCCTCCTTTAGGGCTCAAGGTTGGAGTATGGATGTGATATGAGGGCCTTCAGGGTGCCTACCTGGTGATCTAGTCAGGATCCTTCTGCAGAACCAACAATAAGCCAAGCCAACTGCGGTCTGTGACAATTTCCTGAGCCCGTTTCATTATATGGAAATTCCAATACACACTCCTCACTGGGAAACAAGGAGCACAAGTCTGACTGGGGCAGTGGATCTTCCCCTCTTGGGCTCTAGTTAGCATTGCTCCATACTCCTCCAGCTGCACTCTGGTTACTTCTGCTCCACCACACATTGGCTGCTCTCCCTCCCCACTCCCTGCTTGACTCCCTGAGGGTAAGGATGTAGTTCTCCCAGTAACAAGGCATTCCCTTGGATGTGAGATCCATAGAGAGAAAATCCTTTTCCATTTGTAGTTTTACCTTGAGTGGCAACTTAAAACAAACCCAGAGACAACCATGAGAGGAAGCCTCTTTCCTGACCCAAGCCATTGTAGCTTGAGCCTTTATGCTTGAAGCAGGGGATTTTATCTCTGTATTTTAGATTTTAGACAATGCAAGTGATGGCTCAAATCCCAGACAAGGAAAGAACAAATTTAAGAGTAGGGACTCAAAGCAGCAATTGTAATTCTTCTGTGGATATGTCTCAGACTTGCCTGGGCACACCTGAGTTGCAATGATGCTAAATGGGCTGTGTCCTTTAGATCTTGTTGAGGACATGGGGTAGACAAACTTTCTCTACCCTAGAGGCCTCCAGTTTCCCATCTTTCTCCTTGGGATCACCATGAGAAATTTACCTTTAGATCCCCTGGACTCTATCACAGTGCAGTCCAGCATCCGTGTTGGGTAGGTCACAAACACCTGTACACCTGTAACACCAGTTTTAGAGACATATGATGACCTCTCTTGAGATCTATGGCATCTGCATGTACATGTACACACACACACACACACACACACACACACACACACACACACACACACACACAAAATATATATTTCAATGAGTTTAATCCTGAAAATGTAAAGGGACGGAGGCTAATATTTACTGTTACAACTTCTGGACTCAATTAAAAAATGAAATGCAAGCTTGGAAGCTTAAACCATAATAGTATCCTACAGCCAGGCCTGTTTTGTAAGAGTAAAGCAGATAGGTTGATGTGCCTTATATCCAGGTCTTCATGGCCCTTTACCAAAATAAGAAGCCATGAAATAAAATAAAAAAAAAGGCCCAAGGGAAAAACAAAAACAAAAACAGACATCTCTGAAAGAGTAGAAGCCAGAAGGGCTTCAAAAGGAAAGACCTCATTCCTCAGGGCACTTGAAACATTGTCTCTCTTTCCAGAAAAGCAAGATGCCAACTCCTAACACAATCCCCTTGCAGCACTAAGGTACAGACAGAGCATTCAGAAAGCCGAAAGGCAGTCTAGAAACTCCTCGGGAATTAACCTCCTTCCCTCCAAAGATGCAGGTAGAACTCTTCTTTCTTGTTACTATAATCGTGCCATGTGTGCTCATGATCACTTTCATGTCACATTTGTGCCACGTATCAAAGCTCAGTCTGCCTGGAATTCCCCCAAGTAACTGAGTCAAAAAAACCCCTACATGCTGTTCCCCCCCACGCCTTTTTATTGCACTCTAAAATTATTACTTTGGTTTTGCCTGAGTGAAACTGTGCATGTGCGTGTGCGTGTGCGTGTGCGTGTGCATGTGCGTGTGCGTGTGCATGGGCATGTGCATGGGCATGTGCATGTGCATGTGCATGTGCGTGCATGTATGTGGTGAAGAATGTTTTGGGGATGTAATAAAAGGCCCAATCAGCAGTACACTACTGAGAGACTTGGGCACTTTTTTTTTTAAACATATGGTCTCCTTATATTGTAGCTCTGGCTGTCTTGGAACTCATTCTGTAGATCAGGGTGGCCTCGAACTCACACAGAGAGATCCACCAGCCCTGCCTGCCACATGCTGAGATTAAGGCATGTACCACCACACCTGGATGACTTGGGTATTCTTAAAATCTACTATGATGATATTTTGGAATTTATTAAATGTTTCATAAAACCTTAAAAATGTTACCTGTTTATATAAAACAGCATTCATTGCATGATAAGATTGAAGCTACTAAATAACACCAGATACATGGATGTTGGGGATTTTCTTTCAAAACAGGTTCTGGAAAATATTAAACTTTTTATAATTTTAAGACTCACTTATTTTCATTTTGTGTGTATGAGTGTTTTTTCCTGCCTGTATGATCATTCCTGATGGTTGTAGAGCAGAGAAAGTCATTGGAGTTCCTGGAATGAGAGTTGAAGAGAGCCATGAGCCACATGTTGGTGCTGTGTACTGGGTCCTCTGACGGAGCATCAAGTGTAGATCTGCATTTCCGCTTCACCGCTGGGGTGTCAAAACACACTGGGAGGCAAAATGCAGGGGCAGTCGGCTGCATCTCTTTCTTACTGCTGGGGTCCTGGAGCATCTACATGTGTTGCTCAGGGGAGGCAAAACACAGTCTAAGATGGGGTCCCAGCCCAGGTTTCTCTGGATGGGAAACGGCGGGGGGCTGGGACTGAGGCTGCGGTTCTCAAACTCCCGTGAACCCAGAGACTGCTGCTGAGAACTGTGAAGAGTTGAGAAAGGGGACTCTCATCCTCCTGTGCACCCAGACACTGCTGGGGACCTGGAGGAGTTGTGAATGGGGCAGCATGCCTGTGATGACCCTGGGGCAGAGAGAATCTGGTTTAGCTCCCAGAGTGAGTGCCAGGAGTGTGTGGGGGGTGCTGGAAGAGAGGCCTTCTATAGAGACTTAGACTTGGCTCTGTATGGCAAAGACCTTCCCTACAGCAAACACTGATGAAGAAGACAGTCCTTGCTTGTTCAAACCGCTTTATTCATGGCAGATGAAGATGCACATGACTTACTCAGGATGAACCAGAGATTAAATATCTTTTGTTGGAAGGGATGCCTAGGAAGGGGTGTTCATTGGCTAAACACTTGGGGCTCCTAGTACCTCATTAGCATGGAGAACTCTAGGCTCTATGCTACATGACTGGTTGACAAGGTCCTCTTAGTGGGGTGTCTTAGTCATGTGCTCCAAGACAGGAATCTGGTCAGGAGCTAGTTCAAACTCTTGGTATTCTCAGTTATGAGTTTTATTGGGGTTCTGAACTTTTGCTACAACCTCACCAGTTCTTCTGTCTGGTGGCAAGGTCCACTGCCCCACAAGCAAGTGCTCTTAACCGCCCAGACATTTCTCTAGCTCTTCTTTCATTTTTAAAAACATTTAAAGGTTACAGAAAAATGAAAGGACATAAAATGATTATGTTAATTGAAAGAATTCTCGAATGTGTAGAAGTCCTTTAGTTTGATTGATACCAATTTCTTTTCCAGGATTCCAGATAGACCGTCTCTCTGTCTTATCTCTCTGTTTCTGTCTTGTCTCTCTATCTTGTCTCTCTTTCTGTGCTTCTGTCTCTGTTTCTGACTCTATCTGTGTCTCTTTCTGTCTCTGTCTCTGTCTTTGTCTGTCTCTGCCTCTCTCTCTCTTTCTCTCTCTCTCTCTCTCTCTCTCTCTCTCTCTCTCTCTCTCTCTCTCTCTTTCTCTCTCTCTGTGTATACAGGCCAGAAGTTGACATTAAATATCTTTTTCAGGCATTCTTTCAGGGTTTCAATGGACCCGGAGCTCCACCACTTTATCTTGACTGACAGGCTAGCAAGCTCCAGGAACCCTCCTCTCTGCCTCCCCAGTGGCTATAGGCCCATGCAGCCTAGATTTTTACATGATGTTGGGGATCAAACTCAGATTCTCTTTGCTGTCAGAGCTTAGCCCAGTGGTTCTCAACTTTCTTAAAGCTGTGACCCTCTAATACACTTCTTCATGTTGTGGTGACCCCCAAACCATAGAATTATTTTTATTGAAACTTCATAACTGCAATTTTACTGTTGTTATGAATCATAATGTAAATATCTGTGGTTTTTGATGGTATTACATGACCGTTGTGAAAGGCTTTTGACACCCAAGGGGTGGAGACCCATAGGTGGAGAACCACTGCCTTACCCTTACCTAATACTTTTAAATGTAAGATTATCTATAAATTCACAATATTCTGAATATTAAGTTAAATAAATATATCAGTATTAATTTCACTTGTCTCTCTACCTACCTACCTTCTTTGTTTGTTTCTTTCTTTGTTTCTCTCTTTGTTTCTTTGCTTCTTTGTTTGTTTGTTTGTTTCTTTCTTTCTTTCATTCTTCCTTTCTTCCTCTCTCTTGTTACTTCTTCCCTGACCTGCCTTGTGTTTTGAGACAGTATCCCTTCAAAAACAGGGTGGTTTTTGAACTTTAGATCCTCCCACCTCTATCTCCCAAGTGCTGGGATTGCAGATGTGCACTCTTAGGTTTATAACCTCACTTATTTTTTTCTATTATTTAATTAATTAATTTTTGAGACAGGGTTTTCTTGTGTAGCTCTGGCTATCCTGGAACTCTCTCTGTAGACCAAAGCTGACCTCAAACTTAGATATGCCTGCCTCTGTCTCCTGCCTCTGTACTGGGATTAAAGGCATGTGGCACCATTTCACTGCTTTCTTTTTATTTTTTCAAGCCAGATACTAGAAAATTAAAACATTTTGTGCATTATTTTTGTGTTGGATGATGCTAAAGTAGATGTTTGTCTGTTCTTTGTGATAGCTGAGATTTTGAGCAGGCAGCGGTAACGCAGGATGTCTGCCCATGAGGCATATAAGTGACTGGACTTACCCAGGGATCTCAGCCACAGAGCTGCCCTGTCTTTCTGGGGTCAACCTAACAGGAACCTAAGTTTACTCTTCTTGGCCCTCCAAGCTTCAGCAGGTGGGACTGTAATCTGGATTCCCCAGGATAGTCCAAATCCCAAATTAAAGACAGACAGCAGTTGCTATTCTTTGAGGATTCACGATTTCAATTTTGTAACCTTTCTAAGTAAAGCACCATCTGGACATTATGTCTTTCTGCCTCTATAGCTTTTCTGTTCAGATGGAGTCACGCAAGCGTAATATATGGTGTCCTCAATGTCTTGAAAATTAAAAAAGTTTACTTGTGTGTCGTGTGTGTATGTATGTATGCATGCATGTATGATGTATGTGTGCACCTGTGTGAGCAAGTGTATATGTATATATGGTGTTGTGTACATGTGTGTATGGTGTATGCGTGTGTGTCTGTGTGTGTGTGAGGGTGGGGTGCCTGTGGGGTTTTCTCCTTTCCAGGCTTGTGTAGACAATAGCTTTACCCAGTATTTTACCTGTGGGGCCATCTTGATAGCTCATTTTGTACAAGTTTTATAGTATGTAAGTATAGATGAGTCAGTCCTTCCTTCCTTCCTTGCTTCCTTCCTTCCTTCTCTCTCTCTTCTTCCCTCCCTCCCCACTTTCTCCCTCACTCCTTCCTTCTTCTGTTTTTTTTTTTAAATAAACTCATGTGTTTACTCTATGTTGCATGAGTTTTCATGGAGAGACATGAACAAACCCCAGATCAGTGACAAATCAAAGAGATGATTCCACCCAAATCTATCTCATTGAGTTCATTTGGGGTTACCTATAAAAACACGGGCAACTTATGGGGAGCTAGAATTAAGGTAGCCCCCAAAGCAATTATTAAACAATTATGTGTGCTCAGGGAGGAGCCTCATGTGTCCTCTGAGCCTCAAGAGCCATTTCTATGAGGGGATGCTAGTGGGTCCACTCTTGTGAGTGTCTCCTATGGGTAATCACAGCTGCTTTGATTTCAAGATGGCAACAGGCACAGTATGCTTGGAACAGTATTCCTCAACATCCTGGCTGGCCTGGTTTTCACTATGTAGCCCAAGCTAGACTCATTCATGGTAATCTTTATGTTTCAACCCTGCAAGTACGGGATTACAGAGCTGTGCTACTATTTCCAACTAGTGCAAAGCTACATAAGTCATATTACTTCCCAGATATGGATACTAAGTGGTGCTTTGTGACTGACTTAACCTTCTTTGTGTCTAGTTATCAATATGTGGGAGAATGTGGTAAGATAAAACAGTGAGTGTCAGGAAACCCTGCTGCTAAGGTCAAAGTCTGAAAGTCTTGAGCTCAGTGCAAAATGGTGGACTCCCTTTGTCATTTGGGCTTCCTCTTCTCTACCCGGGAGGTCCTGGAACCCAGAACACTTACCTGAGGAACCTCATACAGCCTTACACCTGAGATTCCTGGGATGCCTCCCCATGCTAATGAGGCTTCTCACTATCTTAACCTTCAGCCAATGACCTTTGCCCACCCTGGATATTCCTATCCTTTCCCCCAAAACTATATAATTCTGGTTCACCCTAAATAAAGCGTATGTGTATAAGCCCACCCCAAATAGAGGTATATGCACAAGCTATCACAAGATCATCTCAGAGAGCTGTTTCATTGAAGATCATTAGAGAAGGCCTATGCCTAAAAGAACTGTAGATCCTTGGAGAAGGATTCCTGTTCCCTTCTCCTCACCTCTCAACTCACTCTCAGTCTGACCGGATCCTGTCAATTCTCGACTAGTGAGAGGGAAGATCAGAGAATACAGAAGCACAAGTGAGAGCACGCCAGCGGCTCACAATGTCCTTAGTTACGTCTTGATTTATTGGGAACCCCTGTCAACAGCGTCTTGTTCGAGCCCACCTTTAGTTCTCTGTTCTGTCTCCATCCACAGGGCTCCCTCATGCTCTGCTCTGCCACCAGTGCCAGTAGTAGGATTAACACTTGAATCAGAGTGCAGCTGAGAAATATCAGGGGGAGGGCTGTTGTTTGTCAGATGCCTCTTAGTGGTTTGTCTAAAGTGGGAGCCCTCATCCAGTCTGCAATTCTCTGATGCCAGATGCTTCGAATTCCTTTGTAGAAAAGGGCCCAATGGAGACTATTCACTAATGGGTTTTAGGCTTTGTGTTTTTTGGAATATTCTAGCTCCTACACTTTTGTGACTGGTTCCAGTAGCAAGTATAGTTTCTGAAGTTCTGGCCTCCTGACAACTTCACTCTCGTCACTTGGGACATAATGCTCTGAAGCACACTGTGCACTTTGGACAAATGATCCACCTGACCTTCTTTCACTACCCAGGGAAGGGTCTAAACTTTGCTATGAATTCCTATAGTAACTTCAAGGGAAACTCTCACACAATGTCTAGAACCCTCCATGCCCTACAAATCAAGGAGGGGAATGTTTTCAGACTCTACAGAGGGAATTCATGTAGGGAATACCAACAACCTTGATTTCCAGATGGGACAGGACCTCTCTACAGGGGAAGGAAGGGCACCTACTTCCAGCAGTTTCCAGCCAGAGGCTAGGTCTGCAGTTTTGCCTGCTCAGGCCAGTGAATGCATAGGAACACCATCTCACCATCTCACCATCTCACCACTCACCCTAGGAAGCTGCTCTGCAGACACTTAGGCAAGATGGAAAAGGAGCTCTTTCTGAAAGCAAAGCAAACGCAAATGACAACGGTGAGCAACACTCCTCCCTCCCAACCGTTGCCTGTTGTTACAATGTGGGGTTTTCATTCTTTGGTGCTTTAAGGCAGCATCTCTATTCTATTAGTTTCTTAAAACTGCCATATCCAGGTATCGTAAATGCATCTGACTTAGAGCAATAGAAATGTGGGGTTAGGGATGTATCTCCATGGCAGATGCTTTCCCAGAATTCTCTAGGTCATGGGTCTGTCTCTTCCTCAGTACGGGGTGTGGGGAGGGGGAGAGTGGGGGACAGTGGGGAACTGGGCATATTGGTGCAAGCTTTAATTCTAGCATTCAAGAAGATCAGAAGATCTACACTGAAAATTCAAGGCCAACGCCAGTGTGGACTCTGTGAGACTATTTCTAAAAATAGTAATGAAAAGATATAAATTAAATAATAAAAGGAAGAAAACAAAGAAAGAAGGAAAGGAAAGAATCATTAAAACATTCTTCCAAATAATTGTTTTCATAGATATACAGAATCAGTGTCAGCAGCATCAGATGCCCCAGAAAGCTGAGCAGGACAATTTATATCTACCATCTGCCTCTTCTAGTGTGTGGTGGCACTGACTGTCATTGTCAGGCCTCGGTTTGTGCCTGCCTGGGCAGGACAATATATGTATACCATGTACCTCTCCAACATGTATAGGACTGACATTGTGGCTGCTGCACAGTATCGGCCTCAGCCTTCACTGAGGTCCTGCATCTCCCCTTATAAAGACAGCAGTCTAGGGGCCTATGTTAGTTCAAGGAGATCTCATCTTAAGAGCGTTAACTCAGAATCCAAATGTGCTCCCACTCACAGTATCGGGAGTTAGGACTCATGCATATCTTTCTGAAAGATTAATATTCAGCCTATAAAAATTGAATAAAAGCAAAAAAAAAAAACCCAACCAAACAACCAAACAACCAAACAAACAAACAACAACAACAAAAAAAACCAGTCAGTCATCTGAGTAAGGAGTATGCCTGATTCTTGCCATTGAAGGCATTCCTGTGTCTCTTGGTCACACTATAACATCCCAGGGTTTATTCATTTGATTTAATTCCTGGTTTAGCTCCTGGAACCAGTGAACATTCTTTTTTCCTGCTGCCCCAAACTCATAGATATTTAAACTGCGAGTAGTACTGAGCCCCTTATTGTGTGGCATGGCCTTACCCCTTCCGTAGACAGGACGCCCATGACAAAGGCTGGAAGGGAGTGCCTGTCCTCTGAGGCTCATTCTCTATCGTTTTTTTTTTCTTTTAGCAAACAAACAAAACAGGATTAGTCATTTTATTTTACAGGATAATGAAAATCTTCTCTTTTTTTTTTTTGGCTGTTTAATAGTTTTTATTCGAAGTTTGTTTGTTTCCTGTAACACACTAAAAAACAATTTTTTAAAAAATTTTGAAAAAGATGCCTCAATTTATGTAATCCAACTTCACGACTCCCTAGATTAACATTTCACTCGCTCATTTCCAGAATAAGACGGTGCTAGGGCAACTGTGACCTAAAAGCCAAACCATGAGACATGAGGTAGCACATAAGAGCTTACTTTTTCTCTTCTCCAAATATAAACATACGGGTTCTGACTGCCCCTGGAGAATAGCCACGGTTTTTAACCTCTAAAAGCCTCTAATCAGGGCAGTTCGGGGTAGGGGGATTTAAATGTACCCTTCACTCTGTAGAAGAGTGTGTTTGTGACCAGCTATGTGTTACATCTAACACACTGGGATCCCCTTAGTGAACTGAAACAAAGAGTCACTTAAGGAGAGTTTAATTAAAACAGCAACAGCAACAGCAACAGAATAAAGGTTTGGGTAGGTTTTTCGGAAGTCCTTAGGGAAGACTGTCTTGTCCTGCCACCAGCAGGACACTGTTACCAAAGGGACAGGGAGGTGGTGCCTGAAACCTGAAGACGGTGGCTGTGTAAGTCAGCCAAAGGCTGGAGAGCCAAGAACACAGTTGGTTTCATTATGGATCCTCTCTCCTTGGCTGGAGATGGCCATCCTCTCCCCGTCTTCACATGGTCCCTCCCCTGTGTGCGCACAGAGCTGTTCATTGATTCTCTCTTCTTCCAATGAACACCCATCCTATGGGAGCGGGGCTCACCTAGCACCTCACTTTACCTGAATTATCATGAGAGGCCCTATCCCAAATCCAGTCACATTATGAGGTAATGGCAAGTTTTCAATAGATTAATTTTCATTTTATTTTTTGAGACAGGATCTCACTTTCTTGCCTAAACTGACAATCCCCCTATGTCAGCCTCCCAAGTGGAGGCAGTACACGTGCAAGCCGTCACCTCCAGCTAACATGCGTTTGAGGGGCACAATAGCTCACAACACAGCAGCAGTGTGGGAAACTTGTCATAGACAGGTCCAGATTTCTGATGGAAATCTAGAGAAGCAGACACCTCCCCCGATGTCTGTATCTGAAGCACAGGTACAACTTCCTGAATAATAATGACCGGAAAATCTTCTCTTTTAAAAAGTATGGTATGTAGTATGGGAAAGAATAAAGAAGATTTATAGCACTGACCAGCAAAGTTACATATTTGGGCATTGTGATGGAGCAGGGGCAATTTTACTTAGAATTATAGCTCCATTTGTTTCACTACCATTCTTAGAGCATTTTAAAATAACCACAGAAACATGTCCAATATCATTTTCACAACTCCGAGTGAAACCGTGGTCTAAATAACACACCTACCCCCAGATGCTTGCTTAGCACATGGCATGAATCACCCTCTCCAGTTTGTAGGTGGCAACAAGTCTGCTTTAGCTCACGCCCCTGGAAACTCTTATGGGGTTCCCAGTAAAAGAATAGTAACAGTACTCCAAATCATTCCACGGCAGGAAGTCAGCTGTCTATCAAAGAGCATCTAATAGAGGGTTTCCTCCCAGGAGCTGGGTGCTCTGGATTTCTGATCTACTCTCTTTGGGAGAGGTGGATTCATGGGAACAGGCATGGTCTCTGGAATCTTTTAGCCCAACTTGAGTTTGTGTCTGGTCTACAGCCCTAGAGCAGATAATTCTCAAGATGTATGGCAAATAGGAGAGGATGTGGAAGGCAGGCTGTTAACTCAGTACAGAGACCTAGCATCTCATTTATTAAACATACAACATCAGAGGTGCTCCAGTGAGAAAAAAAATGACTAGCAGCATTCAAAATGGAATCAAGCTTGTATTTTCCTATACCTAGCAGGATTCCACCACAAGCACTTGGAAGTGCATCAGTGGAATGAAAAGGAGCAGCAGCAGCAGCAATAACAATAACAACAACAACAACAGCCTTTGTTTCACAAGGTGTTGTGGTTTGAATGAAATGGACCCTGTAAACTCATATATATGAATGCTTGGTCCTCAGTTGGTGGAGCTGTTTGGGAAGGACTAGGAGGTGTGGCTCTGATGGAGGAGGTGTGTGTCACTGGGAGTAAGGTTCGGGGTTTCAAAATGTCCATGCCATTCCCAGTTAGTTCTTTCTGCCTCGTGCTTGTGGATCAAGATGTCAGCTCTGAGCACTAGACCATGCTTGCCTGCCTTTTCTCTGCTCCCCACCATGTTGGTCATAGACTCTAACCCTCTGGAACTGTGAACCTCACATTAAGCGCCTTCTTGTATCAGTTGCCTTGATCGTGGTGTTCTGTCACAGCAACAGAAAAGTAGCCAAGACAAAGGGAACGTCGTTGTCACTCATAAAGACATGGGCAGTGATATCTGTATTAGCTTTCTCTTGCTGTGACTAAGCACCCAAGGAAAAAATTCAGAAGGTAAAAGGTTCGTTTTGGCTCATCGTTTCAGTTCAGGTTTGGTGGCTTCCACTGTGACAACCAAACCAAGGGTTAATAAGTCCCTGAAGAATGCTTATCTGGCTCTCTGAGGTTGATGTCGAGGACCAAGGACATTTCTTCTGAGATTTGTTTTATTGTTTGATGTGTATGGGTGCTTTGCCTGCATGTATGTATGTGTCCCACATGTGTGCCTTGTGCCCATGGAAGTCAGAAGAGGGCCTCAGACTCCCTGGGTCTGCAGTCACAGATTGTTGTGAGCTACCCAGTGAGTGCTGAGGCCAGAACCTGGGTCGTCTGCAAGAGCAACAAGTGTCCTTAAGTACTGAGCCAACTCTCCAGCCTCAAAGATGCTTCTTATACAAAGTACTCATTTATATGGATTGCATCTGTCTAAGATTTTGTTCCAAATGATGGTCAGAATTGGTGTGTGAGACAACGAATTCCAGTTTATGAACAACCCAGAGTGGTGAATCAGTAATCTAGCAGCAGTCTTGCCTCAAAGGGAGTATGACTCTTAGTTGTAGAAAGCATCTGTCTTAGTTGAAAATCCTGAGTACTTTTTGTGTAGGGTTTTTTTTTTTTGTTGTTGTTGTTGTTTTTGGTTTTTGAACCCTGACTACTCCCGTGTCCATAAATCACCATGCTGAGGGAAGGAGAAATATACAGATACCTCAATTTGTTTTTCTTTTCTTTTTTCTTATTTATATGGCCAAAGGGTCATGTTGGGACTCAGAAAATGATGCCACAAAGCTCTGTATTTCAACATGTTGAGCATTTGACCTGACAGAGAATGGAAATCCTTACTGATCTTTGGTCTCATGTCACCTGTTTCCCAGAACAAGATGACTCAGTAGTTAAGAGCACTTGCTGCTCTTCCAGAGGACCCAGGTTCTATGCCAGCACGCAAACTGGGTGGCTCACAACCACCTGCAAATTCACCTCTAGGAGGAGTTAATGCTCTGTGGGCACCTGCACTCACATGCACATTTACACACACACACACACACACACACACACACACACACACACACACTAAATAATTTTTAAGGTTAAAGAAAAGAAATCCAAGAAATTAGAAAGATCACTCTTTTTCTTCAGTATCTTCATTGTAGAGGGATTCTGCTCCTTACCCAGGAGAATGGCTGTACAGAGAGTTGACGAAGAACTTGGGCAGACAGGCCTTGCTGGGTCCCCTCTCATCTGCTATAACCAAACCACACCCCTCTGTCTAATCCCATTTCTGTGTAGTTCTCCATTTTTTTTATTAACTTGAGAGCATAGAACAAGACAGTTTCCCTTTGTGTCTTCTCTTTTGAGATGTCTGTGCCATGTAAGAGTTCCATTACATATATTTGCTATGCCATTTCAGTCTCCCTGTGCAGCCAGGGACAGTCTTAACTTTCCTGCCTCACCATCCTTAGCTCCAGGATTACAGGTGTGTAGCCCATTCTGACCTGACTTTGGTTGTAAGAGCACCAGCCACAAGCTTGAGATGAATGGTGATGGGCATCATATCTTTGAACATCTACAGCTAGAATTGACCAGACAGCTTGGCTAGAATTGCTTACTAATTCTCAACCTTATTCATGTATGTAGTCTTTTGGGTGACCCAAGACAATTGTGTGTCTAAGCTGGAGAGATGGCTCAGCTATTAAGAGTACTTGAGACTCTTACATAGGAAGGGAATCTGATTTTTAGCATCCACATCAGACACCTCACAATGGCCAGTAACTACAGCTTGAGGAGATCTGACACCTTCTGATACACACAGGTCTTTGCACATGCATGTGCACACACTCATATACATAAATAAATAAAAAGAATCTTTGAAAGATTCCCAAGTTGTTGGGCCAGGGTACGGCTTAGTGGCAGAATACTTGTTTAGCATGTCTGAGGCTTTGGGTTTGACCCTTAATACTGTGCTTTACCTACCAATTAATGGGTCAGTCAATGAACACCTGAATTTCAACACTCAGGTGTCTGAGACAGAAAGATTTTGAGTTTGAGGCCTGGGTTACACAGTGAGTCCCTATCTCAAAAACAGAGAAATGGAGTTCGAGATGTAGCCCCGTTGGAGTTGCTGACTAGTGTGCATAGGGCCCTGGGTTTGATTTCCAGAACCAGCATTAAGTAGGCTTGGTGGGGCACAACTGTAATCTCAGCAGTTGGGTGGTGGAAGCAAGAAGATCAGACGTTCAAGGCCATCCTTGGCTGACCAGCAAGTTCAGGGCCTGCCTGAGCTACATGAAACCCTGTCTCAAACTCTCAGTATTATTTTGTCAGGTTCAGATGGCTCCAGTATTATGGGGCCTGAGATGAGCAAATCAAACTCCAATATAAATAGTAAAAACCAAAAATTTCACAATCAGAAGTCAGGAATTAGCAATCAAACTTTAAGTAGCGATTTTCCACTCTAACACTCACTCTGCATTCCACGATGATCTCCAACTGGTGCTCTTCCTACATCAGTGTACCTTTCTACCACCATATCTGGCTACTGCAGCAATTTCAAATCTTCACACTCCCCAATTTCAGAGACCAGATTGAAGGCATTCGGCAAGAACCACAGCCAATCCCCATTAAAACAGACAAACCGGTACTTATTCTGACTCATGGCTGAGCTGTACTCCAGGAATCCGAAGTAGGACAACACAATGCAATAGAAGAAAAAGCAGTAAACGAAGCCAGAGGCTAAACCAGGAGAATATCAGAGGATGCCCCGCCCAGCCCGCCTAGACACAAAGCCCTGCCTTGGGCCTAGGCAGTCCTGGGTCTGAGGCTGAACATTCCGAACCTTACAGGCCTCCGCCCAGCGTTGGGGCTCAGCAGCTTTGAAGGCTTAGGTTATGTCTTTAACACCCCTCCCTGCCTTACACGTCTCCCCCCACCCCCCACCCCCATCACTAAATAAACGAAAACTTCAGTGGTTTGCCCTTTGCTATGGAAAGCATAGGCCTGAATCAGATCCACAGGAAACTAGGCGAAAGAGGAGCACAAACTCAGAAAAGAGGGGCCTTTGGGACAGACTGTCTGCCCTGCAGATCCCGGGGCGGAGCCTTCGAAAGAGCCCCCTTTGGACATTCCGCCCCCTTGCTCGGCCTCCTCCTTTTCCCACCATGGAAGGTGCCAACTCCCGCCCGGCTGAGTCACGGCCTGAACTGGGGGAGGAGGCGGGGAAAGGCAGCTCAGCCCAGATCTCAGCCTTCGGTTTTAGGGAGAGCAGGCCGGGCGGTCAGAGATCATGGGGGAGAGCGCACTGGAGCCCGGGCCTGTGCCCGGGGCGCCGGCTGGGGGTCCGGTGCACGCCGTCACCGTGGTGACTTTGCTGGAGAAGCTGGCCACCATGCTAGAGGCGCTGCGGGAGAGGCAGGGGGGCCTGGCTGAGAGGCAGGGCGGCCTGGCGGGCTCGGTGCGCCGCATCCAGAGTGGCCTGGGCGCGCTGAGTCGCAGCCACGACACCACCAGCAACACACTGGCGCAGCTGCTGGCCAAGGCGGAGCGCGTGGGCTCCCACGCCGACGCAGCCCAGGAGCGGGCAGTGCACCGCGCCGCTCAGGTGCAGCGACTGGAGGCCAACCACGGGTTGCTGGTGGCGCGCGGGAAGCTGCACGTCCTGCTCTTCAAGGTCAGTGACCTCAGGCAACACCCCCAACCCGCTAGGTTTTCACCGAGGTGGGGCTCCCTCCATCCGCCGGTCAACGGTCTCCACATTCCTGACCCTAGGTGCTGCTCTCTGTTGTAGAAGACTCTCAGAGCCGCACCCACTTCCCACATCGCAGCCTTATCCCTTTCACTCCAAGCCCTCCCCGCTTTAACTCAGGCCACTCTGCAGATTTGGTCAGTCCCAACCCCATGAAAATAACCATTAGGGTGTAATTCTGCCTCCTTCAAGCGCCCTTACAACTGTTACCTTGTTTCACACTTTATAGGGTTTCATCCACTTTGCAAACTTGCACAGTCCACCCTCCCTCTCTCTCTGCTCATCCCTCTGCTCCTTTGCCGCTCCGCCCCTTCTCATTCTTCTCGTTTGGCCCCAATTCCTGGTGCAGATGCAAAGGGTGGAGTAGCTTCCCTTGGTATAACCGCGGGGAAGAGAGTTTCAGGCTGGACCTGGCTAAGTGCCAGGGCCAAGTCAAAGAATCCAAAGCTGTGTCATCACATTTAGGAGGAGACTGAAATTCCAGCCCGCGCCTTCCAGAAAGCACCAGAGCTCTTGGGCCCGGAGGACCAGTTGGTGCTAGGCCCAGAGCAGCCAGAGGATGAAGTTGGAGAGAGTTCTGATGAGGAACCCGTGGAGTCCCGGGCTCAGCGGCTGCGACGCACTGGCTTACAGAAGGTTCAAAGCCTGAAAAGGGCTTTTTCCAGTCGTAAAGGCTCTGAAGCAGCACAGCCCACGCCAGTCAAGCCGCCACGCCTAGGTCCTGTCCGGAACTCCGAAGGCCCGGCAGAAGGCCAGCCTGCAGCTCAGCCTGCAATGGAGCCTGTGCTCCCGTCTGCCCTGGAGCCAGAACCTCCTCAGCCTACCAAGGAAGATCCTGAGAGACCTGTGCTTCAAATAGAGAGCGCAGCCTGATCCCTGGGGCTGCCTGCCCCATTCAGCCCTTATGCCTTGTCCCAAAAATAAATACTAATCGAGTGCAGCACTTACATCCAAATAAGGAGAGAATCCTGCATCCACTGCCCGGCTCCAATCCTTCCTTCCTGGTTTTCCAGTCTGGTACCCTGTGTCCTCTGAAAGAGGAACATTCGGCCTTGTTTAGGTTCACCACCAATAAAAGTAATTTTCTCTATCCCAGACTCAATGCGAAAGGGCGAGAGCGAGCGTGGGTTGGGGAAGGCAGTAGGAGGGTGAGCTTGATGGAGCTTCGGGTGGGCTGAATAGCAAGCATTCTCACTTTCCACTGAATCCTGGGTTCTCCTCCATTGGCACGGAGAAATATTGGCCACTTACTGCTCAAACACATTTCTCGTGGGTACATGGCAGTACAACTTTCGGCCGGCCTGGGGGTGGGGAGGGATGGGGGTAGGGAGAACTGCCGTTCTTTGATGGAAACGCCCAAGTTAATGTCAACTAATGCACCCTTCCTAATTCTGGTGTCTGACTCTCACGTACAACTCACACCGTTGGGCTGGGGTGTAGTTAAAAAGCCATCCAAAAATAGCCCATACGTCCTGCCAACAAAACGAAGCAACGCACACACAGCACTCATTGTTTTCAAAACCAAAAGAGTGATCCGATAGGCTGGGAGAGTGTAGGCTACCTAGAATTGAGCATCTCTCACAAAGACAAAAAGGGGGTGGGGGAGGGCAGGAACCAATTTCATAAGTGTCTTCATGCCGATGCATAAAATAAAAAAAAATAGGATCTACAATCTACATGCTTTTTAAAATCTTGATAGGGTTTGAATCTGAACGTTTCCCTGAAGGCTCATTGCTGGGAGCTTGCTAGCTGCTAGCTTTTTTTTTTTTTTTGGAGGTAGGATGGCTTCCGAATGGACTATGCCCTTAATGGATCCATGGTATGTAAGCTTTATTGTGAGACAGGGAAAGGAAGGAGGTTCGTCTTAGTTGGAGAAAGCAGATCACTGGGTAGACAGATGGGTGCTTTATTGCCTCTGTCTCCTGACTGCTACGAGGTAAGCAGTTTCAGCCAGATAGACCTGCTACCACAATCTGCCTTACTTCAGGCCAAAAGCCATCTCACCAGCCCCCCCATTTTAAAAATTTAAAAAACGTATCATCTCAATAGCATAGTACAGCATGCAGAGTCAATTTCACACTTGATGTGTAATAGAGGAACTACAGTGCTAATTCCTTGTTGAGGGTATACATCACACCAGTCTTGTGGACTTTCAAATATTCTGTAATGTTCAAATGTTCACCACCATTTTGTGGATACTTCCACATACAGCACAAGCCGGGTCATAAATACCAATGAGTACCACAGAGCAGGGGGATTAGCTACTACCTTTGAAGGAAAATGGTCTGCGCGCAAGTCCAGCTGCTTGAAGTAGCCCAAGCCTCTCACTGCTTGGCCAGGTAGGGCAGAAGTACAGCGGTTCGCTCAGGTCTCTTTCTAGGGGCGTGCAGATTGCAGCTGGCTTACACAGGTGGAGCTGCTGTGAGTGCCATGACCACATCTGAGGACTGGCTGAGACAACAGTGGGTGCTTCTGGACCAGATGGCACACACAGATGATGTGCAAGTGGTTGGGGGACAGCCTGCTCTCTTTTGTCATCTATGGGACAGAAACTTCCCAGTGACTCTGGAATTTGTTTCTATCATATCAAAAAAAAAAAAAAAGAAAGAAAGAAAGAGAGAAAGAAAGAAAAAGAAAGCAAATATATGTGTCACTGCACATGTGTGGAGGTTAGGGGACTTTTCCTGGTTGCTCTCTTCTGCTGTGGGAATTGAACTCAGATCACCAGGTTTTGCACACACACATACTCCAATCCACTGGGCTATCCTTGGCCCTCTATTTTCTAATGTAAAACATTCCTTTTAGGTTTATGTTATGTGTTTTGTTGCACGTATGTATGCACACCACATGTATGCTTAATGCCCACAGAAGACAGAAGAGGGCACTGGATCCCCCAGAACTGGAGTTACGGATAGTTGTGAGCCACCATCTGGGTGCTGTGAACTGACCCCAGGTCCTCTGCAAGAGCTACAAATAGCGTTAACTGCTGAACCAACTCTCCAGCTCCTATATTATTTTATAGCTTTTGAATAAGTTCCATTCAGGACCAACAGCCATTTATTGAGTGCCTACTTTGTGGCAGGGCCTGATGAGTATGGTTTGGAATTAAAGTTAAGCTTTCTGGTCGGATAAGCGATTCAGTCACCCCTCACACAAGGAAGCAATTATCACGGACCTAACCTTTATGGTGCAGCTCCCTTTCAACATTCTTATCTGTAGCCCTTTGAGGCACTCTTTCACATGACCAGGGTTAGACCGCCTGTCTGATCATGCCAGTCTCTCCATTCACCCCCTCATGGTCTCTCATCACCTTCACGGTAAAGCTAAACTTCTCACTCTACCCGAAGACCTCTTGTGAGTTGGTTCCTTCTGTCTCTTGCTGGGTGTTCTCATGCCACAATAGGTTGAATGTCTCTGGTTCAACACTCTGAGTACTGAAATGACGTCACAAGTGGGAGATCACACCTCGCCCCATGTGACAGGTCACTGTGGGGGTGCCGTTGCACTGAATGTTTTATACAGAAATTCCCTTCAAGCTATGTATGTAAGCTGCATGAAAACACAAGCATATGGGCTGAGGGTCCAGCTCCAAGCGCTCTCATTCTACTGAAACTGTGTTGTCCTACGTGCTGTGAATCTCATCTCCGGGGAAACTCAGCAAGGCACACCTGTTTCGGGGCCAGACATGTTTGCTCCTTGTTCCCAAAGCACTACTTGCTCAGCCCTCAACACTCTAGTGGCCTGGTCCTGGTTGTGGTTGCTAACCTCACCCATTCTGCCAGACTGTGACAACTGCGCTGGAGACTGTTCTGCTCATTGCTTTGGTGCTGCTGGTGCTCCTTTTGCCCACATGGTGTCACTCTTGGGATACCAGTGTCTAAGCTGGTGCTCCAACATCCCACAGCTCTCTGTCAGCTTGGTTTGATTTTCCAGAAAGGGGGCAGTTGATGGACCTGACTTTGTTGGTCTGGGGCACAGGGGTCCTTTCAAATGGAGAAACTGGAGGCTCCTCCTGCAGGCTCCCAAACCTTAGTATTTATACCACTCCGGGGTTTCTGCTATTGCTTTCAAGAATCTGCCACCTCAAAGGGACAGGAAAAAATAAGTCTCATCAAAATTCCCAGGAATCCACCTGATTTCTCTCTTTCAACCCAAAACAAATGAAAGGTCTCAGAGGAATATCTTGTTCATAAAAAAATCTGGGTTCTTAACTTCTAGAAATTTCTAGAAACCCAAAGACTGGGCGAACTTCCAAGAGAAGGTAGAATGTTAGTCTTTATTCCTTCCTAATTGGCCTACAGTAGCAAATAATTGAATCAAGTGAAGACAAAATTAGCCCTGTTTCTTAATAGGCCACTTGGTTACATTATGTTCTCAATTGTCACAGCTATAGTAATTGCTAATAAGATTATAAATTCAAAGGCAGGGAGGCACAGACAGAGCTGCAGCTGTCTCACGAGCGTCACAGACAGATACAGCTGCTTTAAGCAGGTGCACATAAACCGATGGGTCACTAAGTTTCAGAGGTTGATTCTTAGCTCCTTAGGTCAGAAAAGGAGATACATTTGTTGATCCAGCATGCTTCAGCTGATATGAAATAAGCAAAGCTCAAGAAAGATTGATTAACCCTAGTGCTAGATTCATTAGTTTTCTTAAGAAACCTGCCAAGTGCAACAACCCAGCCAGAGAGAACATTTTTCATCTTGCCACAGAGCCTACAAGAGAAGTCAGACAGATCTTAGATCGTGTAATGATAATAAGTAAGGTTATCAAGCCTGTTTTCTGATGTGATATTTCTTCTACAGCAACAAAGAATACACACACTCACAGTAAGGGAATTTCTTCTCTGGGTAAATACAGGAAATCCTTTGGGCCTTTCTTAGTTGCAAGTAGAGGACTCATAACTGCAGTCTAGAAGACCCCTCAAAGCCATTGAGTTCACTAAAGTGTCTTGCTCAATCTTGTCTATTTTTAGCTGGTCTGTGTTTGAAAAAGCCCAGGGTCCAGGAGCTCACTATCTTCCCCATCAACTCTATTTTCAGACAGTGTAACTGACAATTATAGTTAGTTTTCTGTCAACCTGACCCAGGTAGAATCGTCTGGAAAGAGAGAACCTCAATTGAGATTGTCCTACAGGCAGGTCAGTTGGGGTCACTTTCAATGATTGATGTGGGAGGACCTATCTCAGCGTGGGCAATGTCACCTCTGGGTAATTATTCCTGGGTTGTTTAATATGGTGAACTGCAAGCTATAACTGAAGGTGCTCTAGCCGGCCCGCGCTTGGCAAGAATGGCTCTGGCAGACCTTGCCCTTCGCTTCCATCACCTCTGCCTTGCTAAAAGCTGTCAGATGACATCCCTAAAGCTGGTCACCAAGGTCTATTCCCTTATTTGGTCACTTCCTCCTCCTGAGACTGACCACCAAGATCCAGCTGTCAAAGTATTGGAGTCCAGAAATCCAAAGTCCCTTTTGGCTCACCTAATTAACATGACCAATTAAAATACACCATAGAATCCCAGCCCATTCTAACGCAGGCCACTCACGCCTTTTCTCTTCTTAAAGATTACGCCTGCAAGGTCATTTGCTGCAGTTTTTCTGCCTGAGTTAGAAAGCAGCCACTTCAACTTTTCTTCCTCAATTGATAGAGGATTTCTCCATGAAAACAGGTTGTTTGCGTGTGGTTTGTGCCGTGTGTGTGTGTGTGTGTGTGTGTGTGTGTGTGTGTGTGTGTGTGTGTGTGTGTGTGTGTGGTGTCTTCTTCAGCAACATAATCAACCCTTTCTTCCTTCGGTGGCTTTTGATCACAGTGTTAGTAAGCAAACTGGAACAGTGACTAAAAGCATTTCCTTTATCCTGAGATCAAAATCTCTTGCTATGATTTCCATATGTGGCAGATGCTTTCCTGTCAGGGATATGTTGGAGGAGACCCACTATATATAGCAGGGTACATGGGGCTGAGTCATTATTTGTTCTTGTTTTGTGTTCTTTTAAGCCTTGGGCTTTTCCTGTGTGTTGTTTCACTTTAACAAATGTGTATTAAACAGTTAGATGGTGAGCTGCCACTGGGAGCGTGGCTTTCATACTCAGACATCTGGGCTTTATGGCTAGCAATTGCCCATTTTTATTGTCAGGTCTGTTATGAGAATTTAAGAAAAAGACTGTTCAATTTGGGGTGAGGAAAGCACATTGTTAGATCATTTGCATAGAATGAGGTGCTAGATTCAATCTCTAGTACTGGAAAAAAAATACTGTTCTTTTTATATTTGTGATTGCTTGGGAGGTTAATGCAAGAAAATCACTGTGAGTTAAAGGGCACTAGAGTCTACAAGACCCTGTCTGGAAATCTGAGCGTGAGTGTTTATGGGCAATTGATCAGTATGTGCACTGCAGCTTCCTGCTCCAGGATGTCTACAGCCTGAGGCTGCTGACCTACAGAGACCTTCTCCCCAAACTAGCCAAGCCTCCCCATGCTGTACCTAATGAACACACTGGGGATTCCAGGCTGGGGAGGTATACGTTAGAGAATTCCACTTGATCCCAGCTTCACTATACATGTGTCTGTTTGTCTTTTCTTCATTCTTCTGTCTGTGTGTCTGTTTCTTCTTTATTCAATGCCCTGACCAGGGATCTGTGTCCCAAGCCATGTGGATCTCAACATTTTTTTATTTACATAAATGTCCCAAGTAAGTCAGAAGCTAGTTTCAAGTAAGTTAGAATGATCATGGGAGACATGTCAGGTCCACCCCTGTACAGGAAGTTCTTTCTGCTCAACAGTCAAGATTTACCAAGCCTTAACTGCCACAGTCAAAATGTGACTACACTCACATCAACTGACCTGAATCCCACATCTAATGAGTCACTGAGTCTTTCAGACTTTTTTTTTAAAAAAGTAAACTCTGTGGTATTTTATCTCCTAAATGAATCTAATACATTTGGGGTTACTTTAAGGACTTGAGAAGAAAACTTGCACAGAAAGCCAAGGGCCAGAGACAAGTTAGCACAACAGAGCTAATCATGCTATTTGCTGTGAAGATGTGCCACGAGTGGACAGGCAGAAAACAATCAGAACCTAGCCAGACACACGTGACCTTCAAGTCCCTTGTTTTGTTAGGATTGATTGGTGGCTAAATTTACTCATGCAGGAAATTGGCTCATACTATGAACATTTGAACTCATAGGCACTAAACAAGATACCTTTTATTTAACCCTTTGTTTTGTTGATTTTATGCTGGGGATTGAAACTAGGTCTTATATATGCTAGGAAAGCATTTTACCACCAAGCTGTATCTCAAAAAAAAAAGTTTTTTTTTTTTTTTTAAATCTATTCTCAGAGGCTGGAAAGATGGCTCAGTGGTTAGGAGCACTTGTTGCTATTGTAGAGGTCCTGGGTTTGATTCCCAGCACACACATGATAGTTTACAACCATCTCTAACTCCAGCTACAAGGGATCTAATGTTCTCCTTTGAGCTCCCTGGATACCAACCACAACTGTGGTGCAAATACATATATGTAGATGAAACACTCACACACTAAAATAGGTAAATCTTAAGAAACAAAACAAAACAAAACACAAGCTCACTAAATTGATCAGGGTGCCCTTGAACTTGTAATCTTCTTAGCTCAATCTCCCAGATAGTTGGGATTAGAAGTGAGAGACACTAAGCCTGGTTCTGGATTTAGTATTTTTATGTTTTTGCCCTGCACCTGAAAATGTTCTGATAGGTGTAGCCCCAGTGATAGTAGCACACAAAGTGCACAGTAGGGGAATCCTTAACTCACCTTTGAGTTCCTAGCACATTGCTAGGAATTGGGTGGCACTAGGCAATAAGAATATTGTCGGGGAGGCACCAGGAGTATCTAGGGATGAGCAAGAACTTGGCCTCAGGAGACCCCTCTGTTTAGTGGTCCTTTTTATTTGCTCTCGGTGTTTCTCTGGGCTGACTAAAGCATATAGGTGCATAGGCACTGCATGTAGGGTCTGTAAACATTTTGTAGGCCCATGAAAATGTACTATTGATTGATTTTTTGACACAGTCTAACTATGTATGTAGTCTTGTTTGGTCTAGAACTTGCTGTGCAAACCAAGCTGACCTGGAACTTATAAAGATCTGCCTGCCGTGCTTCCTATGTGTTAAGATTAAAGGTTTGTGCTCCTTGTGTTTCTTTTTTTTTGTCAGAAGAAAGCAATGGATGTTTTATTCAAGGACAGTTTTGTAATAAACACAATTAATATATATTAACACCGTTGCAAAATATAGTTAAAATTCGTTTTTTGTTTGTTTTTTCTTTTTTTTCTTTTTTTCGGAGCTGGGGACCAAACTCAGGGCCTTGCGCACGCTAGGCAAGCGCTCTACCACTGAGCTAAATCCCCAACCTCAAAATTTATTTTTTGAGGGCTGGTGAGATGGCTTAGTGGAGAGAGGCACTTGGGCAGGGCCTGCACACTTGATGTTAGTCCCTATAACCCACAAGGTGGCAGGAGAGAACCAGTTCCTAAGAATTGCTTTGGGAATAAACACTAGAGTGATACAAATTAATTTGCAAATAGAAAGTATTATTCTGACCAGTTTTAGAAAGAGATGGATAATTTTAACGTTGATGCATACTTGTGAGAACTAGTAAAATATGCTAACATTGCAGTATATAATTCTAAATAAAATCTACCATAAAAATGTAAAAAATAGATTGCCTTTGACTACCACATGCAGTGTCTGTGTGTGTGTGTGTATGTGTGTGTGTGTGTGTGTGTGTGTGTGTGTGTGTGTGTGTTCATGTGCATCTGTATGCAGCTGCCTGCTGAGACCAGAAGAGTGCATTGGATTCCCTGGAACTAGAATTATAGGTGTTTGTGAGACTATGGCTCTGGCTCTGTGAACTGAACTTAGGTCCTCTGTAGGAACGTTATGTCCTCCTCACAGCACAGCCATCTCTCCACCCCAAAAATCAGTTTAAATTTGTCTGTCTCTTCAAACATTCATCACTTCCTTATGATGAATGGCAGATCATTGAAATACTATGTCCTTTTATCCAAGCAGGTTATAAGAATAAACATTTTGGGTTTCAGAAAGGACTACTACTATAATAAGGGAAATTTGCCCTCTATAAGCAAATATGGAATGCAGTATTATAAATATGCATCATTTCTCCTCCCCACACAGTTTGAGAAACCAAAAATAGATTTTATAAGCACTCCATGCAAACAGGGTCAGTGCCATCCGAACAGAACACAGCTCTGAAAATATGACCCACTTGGAAGAACATGAGGGACAGGAAGCAAGAGTTCCTCATACTCCATTCCCACAAGATGAGTACAGAAGAGTAAGACTGAGGTACCAGGCAGGCAGACACACAAACAGTGATGTCCAAAGCCTTTATCTCAGACAACTCTGGGAAGGAGAGGTTAAAACAGACTTACCCTTTGGCTCACACTCGAAACGCTTCCTTCATTTATATGCACATGTGAATGAATACACACTGGAAGACAGAGAAGTAGTAAAAGTCTGATATTGACTTTATTGAATGACTTCTTGGAGGTCATTGGAACTCTTGGAAGACTAAAGAGATTTGGAAGATTATTTGAACATACACATACGTGTGAATATGTTATGTGTGAATATACACACACACATTTACCAGAGTGCTACAGTTTATAAATTCCCCCAAACCATTTAAGGATGATTTTAAATTACTAGACTATTAAGTTACAATAATATAAAATTGTTAGATGAACAAAGTCACACTCCTGAAACTTTAAATAAATAAGATTGTGTAGCACAGTATCTTCAGGTCTATTTTTTAAAACTTTGTCGCTCCAAAATATCAAGCCAGTTGTTTCAATTAAAATTTTATTTCTATTATTTTATATGTATGGGTGTTTTAGCTGCATTTATGTCTTTGTTTCATGTGTTTGCTTGGTGGAACTGGAGTCACAGAGAGTTGCCAGCCACCATGTGGGTAGAGGTCTTTTGGAAGAGCAGCTAGTGCTCTTAACAATTGAGCAATCTCTCCAGCCCCTATTTTAATTTTTAAAATGAAAATGAAATTTGGAAAAATTATAAAGGATTTCATTTGTTCATCTATAAAGAAGTTTTAAATAACTATTTATATGGATTAAGATATACCTGTCCTTATCTAGACCTGGTGAAATACATCTATAATCCTAGAGGCTGAGAATTATAGCTATATATGTATAATTCAGGAAGCTGAGGCAGGAGATTTGTGAGATGAGACGAATTTGGCTGTATAGTAAGAGAGAGTCTGCCTCCACAAAAATTCTTCCCATATTCTCCAACTGTATTTTTAAATAATATATAGCATTAATACAATGAAGACAAAATATATGGGCATCTTTAATATTAAAGTCCACAGTTTATTTCACCAATAAACACACATACATTTTGAAATTTATTATGTGTGTGTACATGGTCATGTACACGCTGTGTGCACAGGTGAATGTCAGAGAGCAGTTTTGTGGAATGGATTCCTGTAATAGTATCTTCTATTTGCCAGATGTAATTGTCACCTTGGAGGCTCACTGCTGAATAAGCTCACCCTTTCTTTTTTTTTTTTTATTAACTTGAGTATTTCTTCTATACATTTCGAGTGTTATTCCCTTTCCCGGTATCCGGGCAAACATCCCCCTCCCCCCTCCCCTTCCTTATGGGTGTTCCCCTCCCAACCCTCCTCCCATTGCCGCCCTCCCCCCAACAGTCTAGTTCACTGAGGGTTCAGTCTTAGCAGGACCCAGGGCTTCCCCTTCCACTGGTGCTCTTACTAGGATATTCATTGCTACCTATGAGGTCAGAGTCCAGGGTCAGTCCATGTATAGATTTTAGGTAGTGGCTTAGTCCCTGGAAGCTCTGTTTGCTTGGCATTGTTGTACATATGGGGTCTCGAGCCCCTTCAAGATCTTCCAGTTCTTTCTCTGATTCCTTCAACGGGGGTCCTATTCTCAGTTCAGTGGTTTGCTGCTGGCATTCACCTCTGTATTTGCTGTATTCTGGCTGTGTCTCTCAGGAGCGATCTACATCCGGCTCCTGTCGGTCTGCACTTCTTTGCTTCATCCATCTTGTCTAATTGGGTGGCTGTATATGTATGGGCCACATGTGGGGCAGGCTCTGAATGGGTGTTCCTTCAGTCTCTGTTTTAATCTTTGCCTCTCTCTTCCCTGCCAAGGGTATTCTTGTTCCCCTTTTAAAGAAGGAGTGAAGCATTCACATTTTGATCATCCGTCTTGAGTTTCATTTGTTCTAGGCATCTAGGGTAATTCAAGCATTTGGGCTAATAAGCTCACCCTTTCTAAGAAAGTTCTTTCTGACTGTGTTGGCTGGCTCAACTCAGCTGTTCTCACTCAAGCTCCTCTCCAAGATGACTGATTCAATCTGGCTTCTCTCAGCTTCTCACTGAATTGCTTTGCCTGGCCTCAAACTAACTCTGGCAATGTGCTCTAATCTTCTGGCTCCTTCTTATTCTCTGGCTTCCACTGCCTCTGCTGACCTGCACTGAACTGCATGAACTCAGGAGTGAACGCAACTCTACTGCACGGCATTCAGTGCGTTGACTCCCACCTGGCCCACTCCCACTTTGCTGTCCGTACAAGGGCTGGGTGTATCCTACCTCTGACTCATCTTGTCAAATCTTACTCTCACTCCTCACTTTGACCCTCATCACTCTCAAACATGGCTGTTTCCTTTATAAACTAACCTTATCTATATTATTTGGGATTAAAGGAGTATACTAAGGGTACGTAGATTTACAGGATTACATAACCCCTTAACAGAGAAGCCAGGCTGCTAGATTAAAATTCCTCTACATATTCACTCTTTCCGCCTTGATGTGGGTTGAAACTCAGGTGGTTGGTCAAGCTTGCTCAGCAAGTGCCTTTATTTGTGAGCCATGTTAATCTCTCCTATATACGTATTTTTAAATTCAAGGTGTAGGAGATTGGGCCCAGGTTCTCACACATACAGATTACCTTGCTAGGTACCTCCTCGCCCTTTCTGAGGTGTATCCCTAATCCTCTTTTTTTTCTTTTTCTTTTTTCTTTTCTTTCTTTTTTGAGACAAGATTTTTATTTTTTAATTTTATTATTTTTATGTATTTATTCTTCTCTCATATAATACATGCCAAATGAAGCCTCCTCTTCCTCCACTCCTCCCAGTAATCTCCCCACCACCCCCCCCCCCCACACTTCTCCAGATTCACCTCTTCTGTTTCTCTTCAGAAAAGAGCAGGCCTCCTAGGGATATTAACTGAACATGGCATAACAATACCGCAAGAGCTGGCACAAACTCTCATGTCAAGGCTGGACAAGGCAACCCAGTAAGAGACACCCAACTCCTACTATTAGGAGCTAAACCCAAAGCTAAACAACATTAACATGTATGCAGAAGACCTAGCACAGCCCCAGGCAGGTCCCAAGCTTACCACCTCAGTCTTCATGAGCTGCTAGGAGCCCTGCTTAGTAGATACTGTGGGCCGTATTCTCCTGGTGTCCTCAACTCATCTGGCTCCTTTGATCCAGGAAGGTTGTGTTCTTCCTCTCTCAAGATCCCACATATGATAATCACAGGCATACACCACCGTGGCTAGCTTCCATTTTAATTTTAATCATCTAATAAAGGAATATCCTAATTGATAAGTATCACATCTCTGAGTTACATAGTTTTGCTGGTATATCTGTAGGTACATGGATGCCTACTTTAACGGATAGCAGTAAAGTGAAATTATGCAAGTCAGTGCAGGACATGTCATATAGGAACTTTTCTAAAATCGGAGTTGTGATAGATCTACTCCTTTCTTGATTCTGGAGCAGCTGGCCGAGGCTGAGTTTTTCACTGCTTAGATGACTTCTCTCCATCCTTATTTCTCCTATAAAAATCTATGTATGAAATAAATGTCAAGAGTTTGGATAGATTTCAAGTTTCTTTTTTCTTTCTATTTTTTTCCTGACATGTGCTTGATTGAAGCTTTCAGAGTCCCTATGATGGGAAAAGGTTGATGGAGAAACCATTCTGAAAGCAAGGTTAAGGTTGCAGACTGAATAAGAGATGGTATTTTGCTCATCTTGAATGAAGCCCATTGTATTACTTCAGTGCACTCGAGGACTGTACGGAATAATATAACTAGTAACTCAAACTACTTTTTTTTTTCCACAGAAAAATCACACATTTAGTCAGAAACTGATAAGATTTACACGTTCTCAATTTCTCACACATATGAATCACACATTCATTCTGGTCAAAATACACATTTCAAGAACAAGTTTCAAAAGGAAATTTCTCATATTTATGAATGAAAGTTTCATGTTCTACTTTAGGTATTTTTGATAATTCGCATGGAGGCACTGTGCTCGTTAGTTTTAACTGTCAATTCAGCACAACCACAAGTCATCTGACAAGAGAGTCTTAATGAAAAATTGGGCTAGAGATGGCTCAGAGGATAAGAGCACTGGATCCTCTTGCAGAGGTCCTGGGTTCAATTCCCAGCAGCCTCATGGTGGCTCACAGCCATCCATAACTCCAGTCCCAAGGGATCTGATGCCCTCTTCTGACCTTTGTGGGCATCAGATATTCGAGTGATGCTCATGCATATATTTAGGCAAAATACCCATACACATAAAATATAAATTAATCTTAGAAAAATCATGTAAATCAATGGCCCACGAGCATGTCTGTGGGGTATTGTCTCGGTCGTTGATTGAGATAAGAAGACATACACTGAATGTTGGTGGCACCATCCATGGGCTGTACCCTGAACTATATAAGAGTCAAGAAAGTTAATTGAGATAAACACGCAGGCGGCAGAACATTGCATTCGTTTTTGCTCTTAGCTATGGATGTGATGTGACCTACATAGGCTCCTACCCTGACTCCCCTACTATCATTGACTGCAAGTGGAGCTGTGAATCCACTAAACTCTTTCTCCCCTCAGGTGGATTTTGTCAGGATATTTTACCACAGCCATGGAAATGAGACCAGAACAGGTATCTCTTCAAGCAAACTTCTTAAAAATGCTGTATATACCTTCAAGGCCAACTCCCACTTATAAATGACGCCCCTTTCATTCACAAGCAGAGAGAAACATTAAACACCCGGTTTCAAGGATATTTCAGTTAAAAACATCAATTTATAGCAATAGAGATACATGTGCTTACAATGTCAGTTTTTAAGCTTATTTCCAGCCCTTTCCTGCTCCCCCTTCATTTCTTTCCCTCCCTTTCTTTATTTTGCATTTCCTTTACAGATAGCCAGGAAGACTGAAGAAAATATGTCTCTTAGAGACCAAACTAACTCCGTCTTGGGTTCAGGCTCCATCCTAGAGAACTTGACCTAAGGTTGAACTCACATTAACCAACAAGCCTGCACCTGGCACTGCTCTCCAGGTCACCCCCTAACAACGACCAGTCAGGAGGAAAGCAGAAGTCACAGTTGTTCCTAAAGATATTTACTTATGAAAGTCTATGGTTTGGCTCCCAGCTCCAGCCAACCATTCTAAAGGGCAACAGATTCCATAACAGCCCCCCAGTGAGATGTGTGCCAAGCTGGAAATCCTCGCTTGCTTGCTTGCTTGCCTCTATAAATGCTTGCTTGAAACTGGGCTTGGTGTTTCACCCTTCTGTCCTGTTGCATCAGTGGCAATGGTGTGGGCCCAGGCTTGAGCTTGAATAAAGATCCTAGGGCGATTGCATCGGAATTGGCTTCTTGGTGGTCTTTTGGGGTTAAAGAAATAGGCACAGCATCTCCACGACAGCAGTGCTCACATCGAGTCCCAAGCTCTTTCCAATTCCCTTTGCCAAACTATGAGTCCTCATTGTTTCAGGTCTTCCCCATCTTGTGATTGTGGTGTGTACAGAGGCATTTTGCATGAAGTCTAAATTACTATCTAATTTGATAAAATTTGCCTTTGAAACTGGCAGAACATTACGTGGATCTCAGGTAACTGATGTTTTCAGAATATAGAGAGAAATCAGAGAGAGGGTGATACAACATCAGTAGAAGGCAAAAACAACCGCCCCCTTCCCAAAACAAAACAACCAAAAGTATGTAGTATGGAAATTTCTTAGACATTCCACTTGGTAACTTAGAGGAGACCACACTGGTATAAGCAGCATGCTAATCTCTAGGTGATGGTAGAAACCCACTGTGTCCATATTTGCATGGTAGGTATGAGTGTTTTAGGCTGAGAAAAGAGAAACTGTCCTACTCCCAAGAAGCCTTATATCATTCTGGGGAGCTATTGAAATGTTAGATATAAATGAAAATTATGCCCTCTATATAGACAAAACCATGATTTTTATTATTATTAGCCAGGGAATTTTTCTCTTTTATGTTTTTTTTTTTTAAAGACAGGTTCTCTGTCTTTAACCTGGCCTGCCTGACTTGATTCATAGCTGAGGATGACCTTGAACTCTTGATCCTTTTGCCTCCACCTGTTGAGTGTGAGAATTATAGGCATTACCACCACACCCCAGCCAAGGAGGGTTTTTTGTTTTTGTTTTCAAGATTGGGTTTTTTTTTCCTGTGTAGCTCTGACTGTCCTGAATCTTGCTCTGTAGACCAGGCTAGCCCTCAAACTGAGAGATCTGCCCCCTGCTTCTGCTGAGATTAAAGGTGTGTGTCACAACACTTGGATCTTGCCAAGGAGTTTTAGCCGCTATAATAATAAAATTAATCTAAATATATGAAAAGATATTCATATATTGTTAACCTTGAAAGCAAGTATAGAATCATAAATTATAAGAAACTACTAAATATTTCGTACATGTACGAATATATTGTAATATGTGTATGTGTGTGTGTTGGTAGGAGCATGTGGAAAATATTCATATATTCATATAGTTCTGTAATTGTTTCAACAGACAAGAACACATTAATTTTAGTAAAAAGATAACAGGAAAATTCTACCTAAATCCAACTCTGAGGTCCTTGGGCAGAATGGAAAATAGTTCTCTATTTTCAATTTGTAATATACATATATATATACATATTTTAACTATTGGTTGTCAATATGAAGCTGTCTTTCAAAGGACAGGATTAGGGGATGAAGAGATGGCTCAGTGGTTAAGAGTACAGAGGCATGCTGGGATCATAGACATGTGCCACTGTGCCTGGCTTAGGAGTACATTCCTTAACCAAGGTGTTTGCAGCTTTTGCAACAGAGATGTAAGCAGAGGGCATGCGAGATGACTCAGTGGGTGGGGAGCACTTGCTGCCGAGCATGATGATTTTGGGTTCTATCCCTTCCACACGGTGGAAGAAAGGAACTGACTTCAGCAGGTTGTCCTCCAATTTCCACAGTCTTGCCCTGCACATACACAAAACAAACACATGCTTAAGAAATAAGCAGAACACAAACTAAGAATTATATCATTTAAACACAAATTTTATTTTACCATTTCTTCTCCTTCTTCTTCCTTTTCTTCTTCCTCTTCCTCTTCCTCTTCCTCCTCCTCTCCCTCCTCCTCCTCCTCTTCCTCTTCCTCTTCTTCTTCTTCTTGACACCAACAGGCACATATACAACCCAGGAAGCTAATTTGCTTATTTTGTATTCAGGAATAAGCACAGGAGACAGTACGTCAAATAAAGACCACACCCACAAAAATGACATTTCATGAAGCTCCCAAAATGACTAAGAATAATTTTAAAAGTATGGCAAACTATCAAAATCCAAAGGTTAAAAATACCAGTAAAGCAAATCATTTACACAGTATGATCCCAGATATTTTTTAAAAATCAAAATATGCATAAGAGAAAAGATTAGCTTAAAATGCCAACAGTGATGAGACACACACCTTCTTCTTTTCTTGTTTCCTTAGTTTCTCAATTAAGTCATGCTTGCAATGAGCATATATTTAATAAACAGTGAAGAGTAAATCTTAAAAAAAAATGTTAAGCTGTTAGGATCAAGCAAGTGAAACTCACCCCAAGTGCTGCCATTTTGTTTTCAGTCTCCACTTTCACCATAAGGTGAAATTAAGTTCAAATTCCCAAGCTGTAAGGGAACTTTGCAGATGGCTAGCCAACTTTCCCCTCATTCTTCTATTCTTGCTGCCTAATTTAAATAAATACCTTGCCTTGCTGGACTCTTGTGACTGCTTGGGTTGTTTGGATTTTTTTTTTGAGGGGGGCTAACAAAGCAACACTGAAAAATAGGCCCAAGTAAACAAAAACCATTAAACATGAGAGAGTGACGCCTCGTGAGTGCACAGTAGATGAAAGTTGAAGCACTTCTATGCCGATGTGTGCAGAGGTCCAAGGGGAGTTGAAGAAGTGCCATTTATCACGAGTGCTTCCCTCATCTGACTTATAGAGGGTAGTGAACTGAGATCGGAAACTTTATTTTCCTAATAGTCACACATCAAGAACTCTCAGATTGTGCTGAGAAATACAAAAACATCCAGCGCCTGTGTGCAGCAGTCAGTCATCCCTCCCTGGCAGAGCCCTAATAATGGAGCTATTCTATATTCCAGCTGAGCAGGCTCATCCTCATCACATCAGCTCTTGAGGGAAAATAAAACGGCAGGCACCCGAGTTAGTCATAGGAAGCTAAAGCTAAATTAAGAGGTGACAGGATGGAGGCGGCGGCAGTGGCGGTGGTGGTGGCGTGAATCCCAAGTACTGGCTTGTAAGATGTAAACACTTCGGATTTATATGGAGATCCAGAAGACCAGAATCTTTGGTGTAAAAAAAAAAAAGACAAGATGTCAACAGTCTTTATAATCCCCTGTGTACCATCATATAGATTCAACAATCTCTTGAGTCCTCAGTGTAGCATACTTAAAGCAGTCTCCCAGAAAGTAAGCTTGTTGGGGCTGGAGAGTTGGCTCAGTAGCTAAGAGATCTTCCTCTGCAATATTGACCAGTTTGGATCCTACATAACAAGCCAGGCATTCTGGAAAATGCCTGTAACTCAGCTCTGAGAGGGTGGAGACAGGAGGATCTCTGAGGCAGCTGGCTTCCAGTGTAGCTGAGACACAGGCCCTTGGGTTCAGGGACAGTTCTCAGTTCAAAGGAACAGGTAAAGAATGAGAGTATACCGAACGCTCTTTCTGGACTTCTCATATGCACACATACGAATGCTTACACACACACACACACACACACACACACACACACACACACACACACACACGGAATGTAAGCTTCCACTTCTCACCTTCCACCCCATTCTCTTTCTTCAATGCCTTCACTAACAATACCTTCATTGTCTCTATCCCCAAGGCTCAATTGTGTCTCACAGGCAAGTAGTTCACAAGTCTGCAGAAGTTGGTTGTGCACCATCTCCTAAGAGCATTTCCTGGTTGGTTGGCACAACCATAGTTAAGAATCCCATCACGTTTCATATGGACTCTTGAAGGCATCAGTACAGCCAATCTATTTTACATGCTCAGTGAGTCAAGTATTATTCTTGATTTTCTCCAGACATATGGCTTTCTGTCTTAGCCAGAGTAGCATTTTTGTATGACATTCATCAAGTTTTCTTTGTGTAATTGTTCTAACCTCCACTATACTCTGAGCTCCTTGAGAAAAGGGGCATAGTGACTTGGAGGAAAGGGGAATATTGACTTTATCTGTCAGAATTTCCACATATTACAAATACGTTCCAAAGTTATGGAAATTCTTGTTCTGCTTTGCAGTGTGCTGCTTCCAGGTCTATAATTGTGAGCTTCGCTTTCCTCTCTGCTTCCCCTGGGGCCATGAAGCTCTTTTCAAAAGTTTTCGAAGCCTGGTGGCTCACACCTGACATCCAAGCACCTGGGAGGCTCAGACAGGAGGGTTGCTGTAAGTTTGAGGTCATCTTTGGCCATATAGTGAATTGGAACCCAGATATAGACTATGGACTATAGGCCAATTTTTGACTCAAAAACAGAACAAAACAAACAAAAACCCAACCGACCAAACCAAATCAACTAAACCAAAAGCATGTCTGAGGTAAAGAGAAATGGAACTGATGTATCTTTTCTGAATCCAAATCTACCTCTTGAAATATCTTTTCTTCAAATTATCACTGATAGAGAAACTTAACACTCAACCTGTCCAAAATGTATTGAGATAGTTTCTTACAAGGACGCCTATTTGCTGATGCCTTCATTTAGTCACAGAAGAGTGACTCCATGCTTCGGCAGAGAACCTTGACTGAGCTTAGCTTTGAGATGATTGCGTGGGTCACAACCACCTGAACAGCTTGTCCTAACAGTCAGACACCGGCTTCAGTGCCAGTTGTGTGGATTGCTTGACTTAGTCATAACTCAATAGGAGCAGCAAAGAAGGAACCGGATGGGGAAAAGAGCTGAAATGCTTGGAGGAGGCTCAACAGCAGTACTGGAAGCCCCTAAGATTGGTGTCAGAAGGCAGGTACATTTCTGGAAAACACCAGGCCTTGGAGAAAGGGGTTATGAACTACAATTGTTTTCTGTTTAACTCAATATCATAGGTGTAGTGCACATGAGCATAAAGGCAGGAGAATCAGGACTTCCAGGTCATTCTTGCCTACTTAGTATGTGTGAGGCCAGCCTGAGCTGCGTGAAAAACTATTTCTGTATCTTCCCCTAACACGGTTGACATCATAGAGGTCAAGTGGCCTAATATTCATCATAGTGGCCAAGAGAAGTATTCAAGACTACTGAAGAAAAACCAAAGTAAGATGAGCCCTGAATATCTCATTCCAGCCCAGTGGGATGGGGAGGGGGGTCACAGAAATTCTTCTGCTGAGGATGGCAGTTGAGTTCCAGGCAGAGGTTTAGAACTTGCTGCAGATGTGCTTTTAAAGGTAAAGCTATCAACTGGCTACATAGAAGCATATCTTTTTTGTTAAGGCAAGGAATATATACATATATGCACACACACACACACACACACACACACACACACATATATATATACACACATACATATAAACATATATATTAGGGTCTCATGGCTAGCTTGCTCTGTTGGGTCCCAAATTTGTGATGTAGACCAGGTTAGCCTCAGACTCACAGAGATCTGCCTTCAGGCATGTGGCACTACACCCAGCAAAACATTCTATTTTATAAAGAAAGCAGGGGTCGATTAAGCCAAGCACGACAAACACCTAAAATTTAAGTCACTAACTAAGAGTTTGAAGTAGGAATATTGCCACAAATTGGAGGCCAGTTTGAGGTACATTATGAGATTCTTTCTCAAACTAAACCCAAACCAAACTTGTGGAAAAGGCAGCAGACACCGCAGAAGAGAGTTTTGCTGTGTCCCACCTCTCTAGACTTTTCTTCTTCAGATTGAACCTAGAGCCTCCTGTGTGCTAGGCAAACTCTCTACCACCAAGCTATGTGCCTAGTCATCAGCCTTTGATAGTATGTGGGGAACTGTTTGTTACGGGGTGCACATCACCAAAAGAAGAGAATGGTTAGCCCTCTTCGAGGAGAATGTGATCTATCATATTATCTGCCATATGGGTACAAGCAGAGAGCTCAGTGTTCAACAAACACATAAAACCTGTTAAGCATCATATAGCGTGTTTCTCTGAGTTAGAATAACAGAGCCTTACATTTGAATGGTTCCCTCTTGCGTACTTTTTTTTCTTAACTCTTTTTTTTTTAATTTATTTAATACTTAATAATAATTCTTTGGTTTCCGGGCAAACATCCCCCTCCCCCCTCCCCTTCCTTATGGGTGTTCCCCTCCCAACCCTCCCCCCATTGCCGCCCTCCCCCCAACAGTCTAGTTCACTGGGGGTTCAGTCTTAGCAGGACCCAGGGCTTCCCCTTCCACTGGTGCTCTTACTAGGATATTCATTGCTACCTATGAGGTCAGAGTCCAGGGTCAGTCCATGTATAGTCTTTAGGTAGTGGCTTAGTCCCTGGAAGCTCTGGTTGCTTGGCATTGTTGTACATATGGGGTCTTGAGCCCCTTCAAGCTCTTCCAGTTCTTTCTCTGATTCCTTCAACGGGGGTCCTATTCTCAGTTCAGTGGTTTGCTGCTGGCATTCGCCTCTGTATTTGCTGTATTCTGGCTGTGTCTCTCAGGAGCGATCTACATCCGGCTCCTGTCGGTCTGCACTTCTTTGCTTCATCCATCTTGTCTAATTGGGTGGCTGTATATGTATGGGCCACATGTGGGGCAGGCTCTGAATGGGTGTTCCTTCAGTCTCTGTTTTAATCTTTGCCTCTCTCTTCCCTGCCAAGGGTATTTTTGTTCCCCTTATAGAGAAGGAGTGAAGCATTCACATTTTGATCATCTGTCTTGAGTTTCATTTGTTCTAGGCATCTAGGGTAATTCAAGCATTTGGGCTAAAAGCCACTTATCAGTGAGTGCATACTATGTATGTCTTTCTGTGATTGGGTTAGCTCACTCAGGATGATATTTTCCAGTTCCAACCATTTGCCTATGAATTTCATAAAGCCGTTGTTTTTGATAGCTGAGTAATATTCCATTGTGTAGATGTACCACATTTTCTGTATCCATTCCTCTGTTGAAGGGCATCTGGGTTCTTTCCAGCTTCTGGCTATTATAAATAAGCCTCTTGCGTACTTTTGGGGTACATAGATTGTGTTAAGAGGAGTTGAATGGCCAGGGCAATGTTTGCTGAGATGTGTTTAATACAGGAAATGCACCAAGTGACTGCTGAGCTGGAAAGATACCATAAAGTTTCTAGAAAGTTCTGTGCTAAGTTGCTAGAAAAATTATGAATCTGGGCTGCCTTAAAAGTCTAACACCATTATCTTCAAGTCTCTAAGTTACCTGTGGTAGAGACAAAGGCAAGGGCACAGAGGACAGTAATTAAGTGGCTTAGTTCAAAGTAGATATACTAAAAGGTACATTTTGGGCAAAACCATGACAGATGTAAAAATCACCACTTTAAAGGAGACCTATGGAGTGCCAAAACCTGGTTAGAGGAGACTCCCAACCAAGACACATTTAGAGATCTGGAACATTAAAATTAATGTACAAATTGAGCCTCAGCAGACTTTTTGGGTTGCTTTCCCACTGGACAGAAGTCATTTGCATTTCTATAGACAAGACTCCGCTGCTGTCAGTTATTCAAATTGCAGAAGAGCTTAGCTTCCCTGAATCAGAATCAGACAGCCCAGCTGTGCCCTAGAATGACAACACACAATTTCTCACTTAACCACAATTTTTTTCTTTATAGTCTCCCCATTTTGGATTGTTCAAAAAAAGCATCTCAAAGACTTTTTTTTTTAATCACAAAGTGAGTCTGGCCTCATTAGGTTTGGTGAGGTCATTTGCATAGGTGCAGCGAGAATGTTAATTTACCATCTGGGCCTTTAATTATTTATTTTTTTTCTGGAGATTTCTGTGAGGAATCTTAACCTGGACTAGCTTTTTCTTTTAATGGCATTTGTCTATTTTACATAGTAATGGGCTTCATATGGTATTAGATACAAGTATTGTGCTGGTTAGTTTTAACTGTCAAATTGACGTAGGCGAGGATCAACTGAGAAGAGAGTCTTAAGGGCAAATCATCTAGATCAGGTTAATGAGTGTGCGCATGCACGCGCACGTGTGTGTGTGTGTGTGAGTATGTGTGTGAGTGTGTGTGTGAGTGTGTGTGTGAGTGTGTGTGTGAGTGTGTGTGTGAGTGTGTGTGAGTGTGTGTGAGTGTGTGTGTGTGAGTGTGTGTGAGTGAGTGTGTGTATGTGTGTGTGAGTGTCTGTGTGTGTGTGTGTGTGTGTGTGTGTGCTCTCTTCATTGTTACTTGATTTAGGGAGACCCTGCCCATTGTAGGCAGAGACATTCCCTAGGCAGGAGATCTTAAAGAGTATGAGAAAAGAAAGCTAGCTGAGAGCAGGCAGGAAGGCAGTCCTGGCTGTATTTTTTCTCTCTTTGCTCTTGACCATGGATATGGTGTGACCGCTTGAGTTCCTGTCTTGACTTCCTCTCAGTAGTGGACTATAATCTGGAATCTTATGCCAAATAAACCCTCTTTCCCCGAAACCACTTTTTGTCAGGGTATTTTCTCACAGAGGAAGAAATAAAACTAGAACAAGTGTATAATGTACTTTGATGGTGTTGCTCTCAACTCTCTCATAATTCCCTTCACTACTTTGGACAAGTTTGCTTCTTTCGTGTCATATATAAGCATATAATTTTTCGTGGGAATATAAACTAGTCCAGTTACTATGGAAACCTACATATAGCTTCTTAAAAAACAAAACAAAACAAAACAAAAAACAAGACAGAAAAACAACTGAGGATCGATTTAACATATTATTTACCCATACCACTTATGGGTATCTATCTGCAGGGCTCTATAGAGATGTTCATTGCAATACAATTCGCAGTAGCTAGGCCATGGAACTAACCTGACTGCTCTAAATGCCTCTGTTAGTTTGTGGTCTTAGAGATAGAAGCCAAGGCCAAGGAACTTTCTCCTTAAGATTTATTTGCAATATCTATACATGTTTGGCACCCCCTCCCCAGTCATTGTTTGTATGTAAGGTCTCAGTATGTACTCACCTTGTCCTGGAACTTGCCATGTAGCCTAGGCTGGCCAATTCTTTTGCCTTTATATCACTTATCATCCTTCCCATCTCACTTGGTGCTGCAAATTGAACCCAGGACTCCCTGCATTGTCAGGGAAGCATTACCAATTGAGCTACATCTCTAGCCCTAGGCATCAGAAAATTTAATTTTAGCCACGGTCTACTGCCATTCAGATAGGTAAGTATGGAACATTCTAGAATGAATTGCCTCTTCTGTGCTCTGTTTAAGAAACTTTTGCTCACTTCCAGGAAATCTCCCTGCTGAATCTGTAGAAGTTTTTTTTTTTTTTCATCACTAACAAGAACATGGATTGTGGTTTTAAAGCAGTTCATAATGTAAAAAGAAAAGAGGAAAGCAAAAGAAGGAATTGAAATCGGAAGAAGATGTTGCAGGGCCATGGCTTTTGGAACCAGAGAAGCATTCCCTATTTGAGAACCCACACATGCATAGCTGGAGAAAAGATAGAGGGATATTCAAGCCTAGAGTCTTGATAAGACTCTTGGGTAACCTTGGAGTTTCCTGTAGGTTATGACACAATTTTCTCTAACTTTTAAGAACATTCCTCTGAAGAGGAGAGGAATGGTGGACCAAAGTAAAAGAAAGTTAAAGTGTTGTCCTGCAACTTAATCTTTTTATGCTTCTCTTAGACGTGGTGTTTCAGGCCAGATTATGCCCAAGGGTAGCCTTTTATTGAATTAATGCTCATTGTTGACTTGGAATATAAGTTGTCTTACAAAAATCTCATCAATAAGCCGTGTCAGTGGATCGTAGAAAGATGTTGAAAGACCTTGAAATATTTACAGTATTCTTCGAGAGTCTGGAAAGATGGCTCATCTGGAGTTGGGACAGCTTACAACTTACCTGAAACAGTGGCTGCAGAGGATCTGACACCCTCTTTTGCCCTTTGAAGGCACTGTATTCATATGCACAAACCTATGCAACACACACACATGTAACACAGAACACACATACACAAAACATACATGTAACACCCATTCAACATACACATGAATCCACATACCCCACACACACCACACACACAAACCTACATACCACAAACACACACCACACACACCACACACAAACCCATACACCATGCATATACATTATATACACACTACACAGACATATCACACACACAGATACTTGACAGGAGATGGACTTTATTGCATGCAAGTAATATTTGTAACTAACTTTGCAGAAAGACCATATCAGGAAAACTGCTCAAACGCATTGCAGCCATTGGGAGACAGAAGAAAAACAACAATTAGAATCATGCCTTTGCGTTTCCAATGAAGGATATTAAAAGAGACGAGAATGACTGTACTGCTCTAAACTGCCAATCTAAAGACTCATGCATTATAGATGGCCATCAACGGATGACGGATACAATAGAATTTTATTCAGCTGAAAAGAAAAATGAAATATGAAAATTACAGAAAAATGGATGGGCCAGGCAGATATTATGCTAAGCAAGATACCTCAGGGTCAGAAGACAAACAGTGCATGTTTCCTCTAATATGAATTTAAAAATTTGCATGTTTAATTGGCAGTGTCTGCAGAGGCCGGGTAACTCATGACTGCTGCTGTAAACCTGGTCAAGAGTATGTAGCTGTGGATGTCACAGGCCTCTGGGAGAACAAAAGTGTTGTTTTGCTATATGGGCACAGTGACAAACCTTCTAAATATTTATTTTTATGCCCCTAGATTTGTGCTGTCAGCCTGTGCCACTCTTGCAGTGGCTGTCGCAGAAGCCCACAGTTGGTCAGACAGGTGATGACAGAATGAGTGGTTGGCCCTCAACAGGGCATCTGTAACATCTGTATCAACTCTCCCCCGGCTCAGGGGACATTGTAGGAACAGGGATTGAAAAGCATGTGAGAGGCAGAGCATGGAGAGGAGTGACTCAAAATCTTGTCATCTAGAAGAGACATGGCTGCTGCAACCATTGACTCACAGCAGCTGTGTTACTTGCACAGAATTGTCTCTGTCCCCACTTCCTCTGAAAGGCAAAGGGACTTGTGGCAGCTCATCGCACACTGGATGTGGTTGTTGGGATGCCATTCCCATTAGTGATGTAGTTACTGATACATTGCCCATGTTCTGGTAAATAACACTCCCCACACTCATACTTGTGAAAGCAACCATTACTAGGACTCTGAAAACTGTGTATGTTACTATTAAAACAGAATTTATTGAGGCTGGAGGTGTGGCTCAATGGTTAAGAGAATTTGCTAGTCTTGTAGCTTATGACCCTCATTTGGTTCTCAGCATCCATATAGCAACTCACAACCATCTCTTGGCCCAGTTCCAGCAGATCCAGCACCATCTTCGATCCTCCATGGGTACCAGTCTTTCATGAGGTACTCTTATATACATGCAGATAAAACATTCGTAAGTGTAAAATGAAAAAATAAATCTTTGCAGTGAGAATGGCTAATAAAGAACTGCTGAATTTTTCAAAGATTGGGTGGGGAGACTATGTTTCACCTAAGGAATGTTTCATTTCAGTTTACAAAGGCAAAGTCTACTGAGTTGTATGGCTTCAAGCTGACAGACAGCTCAGTGTTAGAGAGTGTGCCTAGAATGCTTGCACGAGGGCCTGATTTCAACCTCAGCACCAAAGAGGAAGTGTGTTTAAATGCAATGGGTATTGGTTCTTTTAGTTCTATGTAATTAATTCTTTGTGTGTGTGTGTGTGTGTGTGTGTGTGTATGTGTTTGTGCTGATCTCAGATTAGAAATACTATAGATCCATCTGCTTATTGACTCAGAAGAATTCAGGCAATTCTGACTCAGCCTATTGGTCCTGTCCTAAAGTGACTTAAGCAATTAGATTAGGAACCTAGGAGGGACCGATTAAAGTACCAGTACTTAAAGTACATCTACAGGCATTTTCTGTAGCTTCAAGACTATCTTTGTTGAAGACAGGAAGAACAAAACCTGTGGTTAATTGTAGACCCCTGAAAGAAAATAATAAACAGGGGTTGGGGATTTAGCTCAGTGGTAGAGCGCTTGCCTAGCAAGTGCAAGGCCCTGGGTTCGGTCCTCAGCTCCGGAAAGAAAAAAGAAAATAATAAATGCAATAAAAGAAAATCTGTCCAAGGATGAAAGAGAATCCAATGACTTTGGTTAGTTGCTAATAATTTTATAAGGACTGACCTGATGAGATCCTGTCACAGAAATAATCAATAAGGAATTTGGTGCATGCTGAAGCAAATCTGGGCCTCTACCTCCAAAAGCTTTAGAAGACATATTTACACTGTTAATAACTGTTACCATTTTGAAAAGAGGCAGTGACTATTACAGATAATTTATAAAAATGAACAAACATAGAGGGAAAATTTGGAGAGGTAACATTTATAATTCTGGAGTCACAATGCTAAATAATATATATCACCATTAATGAGTCTATTGTAAAACATTAAGTCAAGAGATATAGAGCCTACCCTAAACAGTTGTACAAAATTAAATTTGATCAATTACTTTTTTGAGACACTGTCTCACACAGCTTAGGTTGCTTGTAGTTAATGATAACCTCAAACTTAAGTCCTCTAGGCTCTATCTCTTGTGTGCTGGAATTTTTAACATTTCTATTCTAATAAACTCCATGTACAAGTTTGATGGTCAACTCCATGTAAAATCACTAGTTTAAGGGACTGGAGATGTGTCTCAGCTGTTAAGAGCACTGGGTACTCTTTCAGAGAACCTGGGATTCAATGCTTAGTACCCACATGATGGCTCACGACCAGCTTTAGTTTTCCTTCCAGAGGATCTTCTGCCTTCTTTTGGCTTCCACAGGCTCTGCATACATGTGCTACACTGACATACATGCAGTCAAAACATCCAAACATTAAAAAAATTAACAAAATTAAAAATAAAAATAAAATCACTGACTTAGAATATGTTGGATTCAACTTTAAAGGTAAGGTTGCAGCCAAGTAACCACTGCAAATGATATCCAAAATTATCACTGATAACATTATACTGTTTACTACCTAACATCTGACAAAGCACCATCAAGACAGGTGAATTGAAACATTGACACATCTCCAGGAACCACTCAGGAAGTGTTCAATTTCTTAAATACGTATTTATTTATTTTGTGTGCATCTGTGTGTGAGCACAGGTTCTTTCATGCCACCTTGTGGAAACCAGAGCTCTAGCTCAGCTGTCTGCCTGGTTGCTAACACTTCTCTACTACCATTGGCCCATATCCAATCTCTAATGCATTCATAGCAGTAATATTTACCTATACAAGCTAAACCTAGGGAAGGCTGAGTGAGCACTTTTCTTCTGATTGGACAACGTTTTCATGAAATGCATCAATAGTAAGATAGTAGCTAAAGTTCAATTATTTCTAATGAATTGCTTGGCGTATCTAATCTAATGCAGCAAATTACTGGCTTTTTCTATGATAAAATCTTAAAGAGAGTTTTAAGGAGGTAAAAAAATCACGAGTTGTCGAGAGGATGGGGAAGAGTGCTATGAAATGCTGTCTTCGGGACACGAGGTGGCTGCTGCAATTGTGAATACAGAGCAGCTATGACCACCTGAGTAAAATTGGCACACATACACACACACACACACACACACACACATAGGCACACATACCTATACACATATACACATACAATCACACACATACATACACACACTCTCACACAGACACACATACTCATATACTCACTCACACATACAGACATGTATACACATATGCACACACATGCATACACACATGAACACACTCGCACACATACATATGCACACACATATGCATACACATGTTTACACACTTATATATACACATACCCATATACACATTCACACACTCATCTACACATTCATATACATGTAGGTACACACTCAGTCACACACACACTCGCACAAATATATGGGCACACACACAACATACACACATATAGACACATACACAAACGCATTCACATACACAAACTCAGTCTACATGTATCTGCACACTCATACACATATACACACAAACACAGACAATACACACGTACACACACTCATACACACATATCTCATATACACATTCACACACATGGACATACACACAGTCACACACACAGTCATACACTAACATACATTCATACATTCACACACAATCATACACACATATACACTCTCACAACACGCCCGTGTGCACACATACAGACACACACACACAGATGTAAATGGGAACTAAATGAGAAGAAGAAAGGAGCTGACAGGAGTGGGAGAGGGCTAAGAGAGGGTAACAGAGGATAAATATGATCCACAGTGCATGTACACATACATGAAATTGTCAAAAAGAAAAAGAAAAAAGGAAAAGTTTTTCAGGATTATGATTAAATTTAATTACACTTAAATGTACTCTTCATAGTCAAACTTCAGGAGTGTCCTGGCTCGTTTTTATGTCTGAGAACCTCAACTGAGAAAAATATCTCTATAAGATAGGTCTGTAGGTATGTTTGTAGGTCATATTTTAAATTAGTGATTGATGGGGGAGGAACCAGCCCATTGTGTGTTTTGCTATCCCAGGCTGGTGATCCTGTCGTTCTATAAGAAAGCAGGCTGAGCAAGCCACGGGGAGCAAGCCAATACTGAGCACCCTCCATGGCCTCTGCATCAGCTCCTGCCTCCAGGTTCCTGCCCTGCTTGAGCTCCTGCTCTGACTTCCATCAATGATAAACAGTGATGTGGAAGTATAAGTTGAATAAACCTTTTCCTTCTTCCTAATTTGCTCTTCATGGTGTTCCATCACAGCAATAGTAATCCTGATTAAGATGAGTAATGTAGCTTATTGACCAGTTAAAGGTTAGAAAGAGCATACCAGAATGGAATATTATTCTAATTATACCCAGCATTGTTACTTCAGGGGGAAAAAAGCTATTTTATTATGCTACAAAATTTACTTAGACTTATTTTTACAGAGACTTACTTAAATTGTGAACTTGAATTTTTAATATCTAGATAGATTTTATAGGAATATATACATTATACATAGAGATGTACATACATGTTATATTTGAGTAGCACATTTATAACAGTTCGTGCTTAAGTTTATTATTTCCTGGAGGATTTCAGAACACTCTCTTTTGGTGAATGCTTGTGTATTTCTATCCTTTAATCAGAAAAATGCTTCTTTATCATCAGACTTTATGGACACTCTGTGGAAGTAGGAAAGTTTTTACAAGCACCATGAATGCCTTTAAAAGCTAAAAATGCATACTCAGTCAGAGACAGGTAGAGAGATCTTACACTTTTCAACTTTGCATTGAAGTCACGTAGCTCAGTTCATAGAATTCTTGTCTGGCATGCACAAGGTCCTGGGTTTAGTCCTCAGGGTGTCGGGGTAATGCCCGTAATTCTAGCTCTTGGGAGATGGAGGCAGGAAGATCAGAAGTTCAAAGTCATTCTTGGATACCTAGGGGATTGGAGGCTAGTCTGGGCTACATTAGACTTATCGGGGCCAGGGGATATCTTTTGTATTGCTGCAGCCAAACATCAATGCCAAACTAATTTGTTCTTAAATTAAATTTTATTTTTTAAAATTTTTATTATTTTATTTACATTCCTGTTGCTGCCCCCCTCTTGGTACCTCCCCATCCCACATTTCCCCATCCCATTCCTCCTTCCCCTTGCCTCCAAGAGGGTGTCTCCTCCCACTAGGCCTCCCCCTTCCTTGGGGCCTCAAGTCTTTCAAGGAGTAGGCGCACCTTCTCCCACTAAGGCCTGCCAGGCAGACTTTTCCACTCTATTTGTGCCAGGGGCCTTGGACTGTCCGGTGTATGCTCCTGATTGGTGGCTCAGTCTCTGGGAGCTCTCAGAGGGTCTCGGTAAGTTGAGACTGCAGGTCTCCCTATAGGGTTGAGGGAGACTAAACTAACTTTTAAAAGTCTTTAATCATTCCAGAGGGCTATAGTCTATGACCATCATGGCAGGGACCATAACGGCAGGCAGGCAGGCAGGCAGGCAGGCAGGCAGGCAGGCAGGCAGGCAGGCAGGCAGGCAGACTTAGTGATTGTTTTAATTAGGGTTACTATCAAACACCATGGCCAGAAACAAAGCTTACAATTAAATCACAGGGCATCAGGAATTCAAAAGAGCAGGAACTTAGACATATAGCTGATTCAGAAGAGTACTGCTTTGGGAACTTTTGAAATTGAATAAAAGCATTTTGAATTGTGATACGGCCATGACACTAGTGGGGTCAGAAAGCAGAATGTGGTGATCTTCCTGCCTCTACCTCCTGAGTGCTGACATTACAGGCAGGCAATGCTCTATCAACTGAGCTTCATCTACATCCTTCAGAAGGGGTAGGATCATTTGAAAAATTGTGTTCCTGAGAAACTAAAAGGCCAATGCAGCTAACACTTGACCCGTATGAGAGAAGGCTCTAGGAAAAGGGCCGTGGGGGTAGCCTGATGGTTAAGTGAGGTAGATGTCCAAGCCACTAAAAGCACAAAAGCGTGCTTCTGCCAGATACAGAAAGGAGAAAATGAACATCACAGTTGTCTTCAAGGATCTCCTGCCCAAGTGGGATTCCTGCTGGAAGATGCTACACAGAAGGAAGGGGTCATAGTAAGAAAACAAGCCTGTGACATTTGTGTCAAGGAAGGGAGGCCCTACAGTGCAGTGTATGGGGCTTTGCATAAGTGCCCCGTGAACACCCACCACGATCATGGATCACACCATTCCCACGAGAAACCTGAAGACCAGTCCAGCAATCAGAGGCCAAGGTGGCAGGTGGCACCAGTACCATGTGAGAAGACAAAAGCCACTTGAATCTGTGCCATGTCATCTCATGTCCTGTCTCCTTAATTCCATTTAGTTCAGGCTTCTGGGGAAGAAGCAAAAAGATGGAACCCATACCTGACATTGCTAAAGTGGCAGTAAGAACCTGAGACTAAATAAGCCATGGGCCCTAAGGGAAACCCTACTAATAATGTTCTTCTAAAGGATCATGGCAACAAAATGACTCCTAATGGCATATACCCATAGATCAGAGCATTGCTCACAGCTCCTCAGAGAAGCTCCTCTTCACAGGAGATGCTAATTAACACAGAGACCCACAACTACACAATGTGTAGAGAGTTGGAGAGTTGGAGACTCAGTCGTAAGTGGAATGTCTTTATCAAACCCTCCTTTCAAGTCTCAGGGATCTCTGCAGAAAAGGAGGTGGAAAGACTGTGAGAGCCACATAATGAATGTTTCCAAGGAAACTGCATCTTCCAGACACAACAGGGCCGATGCAGGTAAGGATTCCAGAGACTGTGGCATCACTCACAAGACCTGCCAGGTTCAAAACATACAACCTCCCAACACTAAGAGGAGAAAGTGGCCCCAAATCTCCACCCCTAACCAAGAAACTGTTTGCAATTGATACCTGCTGGGAAAGTGAAAGATCACTTTTCTACAACAGTGTCTCTGTGTATATCAACCACATTCCAGGGAAGAACCCATGCCAAGGAGTGGTTAGCCAGCATAAGATGCTCTCTCTCTCTCTCTCTCTCTCTCTCTCTGTGTGTGTGTGTGTGTGTGTGTGTGTGCTTTTTGTGTTTGTTGGTTTCTATTTATGTATTTTAAAAAGGGAATTAAAATAAAAGTGTATGGATAGAGAGATGAGGAAGATCTGGGAGGAGTTGGGGGAGGGGAAGGAATATGATCAAAAACATAAAACATGCACAAAACATGTTTAATGAAAAATTTAAAATAATGTTTTTAAAATATCAACAACAATGACAACAAAAAAGAGAAAGATTTGTCTTAAATATGAGTTTGATTATTATGGAAAACTGTGACTGATTTATGACTAGAAATGACTGGAGGACTTTTAATATTTTCAAGTGTCTGGGAAAAGTTATAAGAACCGATACAAGGTTTCATTAGCGGTCAAGGAGAAACCAGGCCCTAAGCAGAAGGAGTAGAAATTAAATTACTTGGACTTCAGCAGCCTAGGAGGCTTACATGAGGAACAGCATATGCCAAAAGTGGAGACTAAAGACTGCCTTCAGTATATCAAACAGTAGAGCAGACAGTTCTGACCTATGAATCAGTATTTTACAAATGCTTTTGTATAAAGGGAATCACCCAGGTATCTTGCTAAAGTGAGATTCTGTCTTAAGTCTGAGTTGGGCTTGAAGTCCTTTGCTACTAGCAATTTACCAACTGATCACACCTTTAAGAAGGAAATATGGGGACTGGAGGGATGGCTCAGTGGTAAAGATCATTTGTTGCTCTTGCAGAACTAGGGTTTGGTTCCTGGAACCTACATGGCAGTTCACAATCATCCTGACTCCTGTTTCAGAGAACTGACGCCCTCTTCTGGCCTCCACGGCCACTGTACATATGCAGTGTACTTACATTCAGACAAAATCACTCATACACATCAAATAAAAAATAAATGAATAATTTAAAAAGAAGGAAACACATTGAAGAAAAGATAGGAGGATAGGGATTGATGCTACATTGGAGAGTACAAAGTGTCAATCTTTGTAAAATTACATTGTACCGCAGCTAGTGATATTGGACATCAGATTTGAATCCAGGCACAAAACTAAGGAGGACAAAGAAAAGCAGTTGTGTTTGGAATGCAGAATAAGCCCATGGTTGTTCAGCTCACAATCACCTCCTCCCTATTCTTTAAAAATAAACATAAGTGGTCAGAGAAGTCTTGGGCTAGGTACCTGTGTGAGGGGTATGAGGTCATGGAAGTTTGCTGTGCAAAGGGAAAGAGCACAAGTAGAAGTGAATAATCTTACATGTTTGCATGGCTAAGAATTAAAATTGAAAGTCAATAAAAAGAGACAATTTAGAATAAGACAGCAGAAGATATTCTTTGTGTAAAACATGTTTAAACAGACTTGACTGAGTGAACAGAGTAACAAATTAGTCAAATGAAGATGGGGAGAACTTTTCGGGCAGAGGAAATTGTTGATGAAGAAAAGAAGTTGTTTCTGATGTAGGAACAAATAGAACTTGTATTTTTAATTTTTTTGAGGGAATCTTGTTAATTAACCCAGATTGGCCTTGAACTAACAGTGAACTCTTTATCTTCATGGCTTTGCCTCCAAAGTGCTGAGATCACAGACCTGTGACACTATGCCCAACTCCAAATAGGGCTTTTGAACAAATGAAGGCTACTAGATGTTTAGGAAGAGGTCAGACAGGAGGGAAATGTTAAAAGTCTCAGGGTATACTGGTAGGATGCAGGCATGTAGGGATACCTCTCTGGATTCCAGGCCAGATATAGTCATGAAGTGACCCTGGAAATGGGATAGCATACACTGAGAAAGGAACCAAGACTGCACTCCTGTTCCTTCTTCTTTCATGGTCTCGTATTCTCACAGATATCTCAGGTTTCCACTCATGCTTCTCATCCGTCCCTTCCCCTATTCTGATCAGACCTCCGTGCTGGGTTTTCAAACCATGTACTCAGCTTCACCTGCCTATTGTCACCTGCCCACAGTGTACCACATTCCTGGAGTCACGCAAGGTTCTACTGTTATGTAACCAAAGCTAGTGATTTTCCTTTTCCTTTTCCTTTTCTTTCTCCTTTTTCTTTTTTCCTCCCTTCCTTCCTTTCCTTACTTCTTCCCTCCCACCCTCCTTCCTTTTTCCTTCCTTCCTCTTCTCTTTTCTCTTTTCCCTCCCTCCCTCCCTCCCTCCCTCCCTCCCTCCCTCCATCCCTCCCTCCATCCCTTCCTTCCTTCCTTTTTAAATGAGGTTTCACTGTGCATCTTGCTTCAACCTCCTGAGTACTGGGAACATAAGCAATTTGTTTAAAGTATTTTTCTTCATTGGAATTCTGTTTTCTCTTACTAGTATCTGAAACATTTCCCCCTTTTTAGAGTTCTAGAGAAGTCTGCCTCAAAGGGTACTTCCTTCCTGAAGCCCTCAGTCACATCCCTTGAAAACTCCTACTTTATTCGTTGCTGCCCATTCAATGGAAGCATAGTTTTCTTGCCTTAAAATATTTCGTGTACACTAGTAGCGCTTTTCAAAAGTGAATGGGTTCCAGGCACAGACTGTAGTATGTCCACCGTCACAGGTCTAGATTCTGGCCTGTAATTTCTTCTCTAGAAGAGTTAGGTATTTATTCTCCTAGGACGCTCAGGAGCTTCATCCATTTTAGAACTGTCATCTTCTAGGTATAGTCCCAATGTCCCATGAAGGCACTTCATGTCCAAGAGTCACTTGGAACATTGTTAAACTCCAGACTCCTGGAGTTTGCCTTAAAATTAAAGAATCATGCTTTAAAATTAAAGAATATCAAAAATGATTCTTATTATGATGGGAGTTTTGGAAATATTGTTGAGTTGCCTTTAGGTCATAGGATTAACAGGGTGGCCCGTGTTCATTCCACTCACCTTTTCCTGTGTCTTCACCTTGCCTGTTCCTACCCACTTTCCTTCCTTAGATTTAATATCTATACATTAAATGACCACCTGACTACCGAAGCCATGCAGATCCTGCACAACAATCGGAAAAAGAACGAATAAGCATGTTACCAAACAATAAGGGAGAACAGACAAGGCAGCCAGCCAGCCTAAGCGTTGAGGTAGCTGTAACCTTGCCTCATCTCTGAAGAACGGAGAGTGTCGCCTGACGGTAATGGTGCCACCTAAGCAGTGAGTGACTCCCAGCTCAGAAGTGGCTACTGTTCTCAGCAATGCAATGCCTGACAGGGCTTCCCAAAGATGCTACAGGGAAATGAGGTGACTCAAGGCCTAGTGAGAGCAAAACCTGCCACCTAGGGCTTTATGGAAGGGAAGATGTATTTGGTTTTGTTTGTTTGCTTTTTGTTTTATTCTCTTCACTGTGACTGAATAAATGCTTGGCAGAAACAGTCTAAAGGAAGAGGGTTTACAGCTTGAGAGATACAGTTTTTCATGGAAGAGAAGACAGGGTGGAGTTCATGATAGCTGGAGACTATTTCAGGGCTTGCCGCATCTCTGCTGACAAGGAAACAGAGCTAGTCGTGGCAGCAGAACTGGGCTCTACTCTCAAGTCCCACCTATAGCCTTATGACAGCCAGTTTGCTTCAGCATCCAAAAAGTTCCCTAACCTCCTCAAATAGTGCCACTAGTTGGGGTTCAAGTGTTCAAGCATATGAGCTGGTTGGGGACATTTCATATCCAAACCATAATAGGAGGGAGCATTCCTTGTGGTCTCAAGTCACCATCTTTGTATTGTCTATTGTCATTTAGTCATTCTTTCATAACGGTGGTGGTGGTGGTGGTGGTGATGGTGGTGATGAAGATGATATGATGATGATGAGGAGGATGATAGCTGACTGGAAAATTTATCTCTACTCAGTTTTTTTTATTTGAATTATACCTCCAGACAAGTCATTTCACCTGAGTCTTAAATTCTTCATTTGTAGGTATTACAGGGTATGTGAACAAGAGGAAGCATTTTGAAAGAGTTCGGTGTTGTGTGATAAAGAGGTAGCGAGCACCATCACAGCTCTACATGAGTGACATCGCAGACAGCCCAGCAGGTATAGCTGTGTCTGCTAGGCCTCGAGAGCTGGGGCCTGACCTAGTTATTGAAACATTGCAGAGTCCCGGCCTGCCTAGGAAACTGTTTGCTGGCTCACTGCAACACAGGCTTTCCCTGGCCTTGATGAGGCCCTTTCCTTGCTGGTGTAGGAGAGCACAGCAGCTTGCTTCACAAGTCCTTTTCTCTGGGCCATAATTCCAGCCTTTTCTTTTCTTTTCCTCTTTCTTCTCGCGAATCTGTTCCTCCGCATCCCCAAGCCTCCCGGTCCTTCGCATGTAAACTAACCACCCTGGCTCCCTCCCTTTCATGACTTCCTTTTGTCCTGTTCCCATTATTTTCCCTCAGTTCAGATTTTTTTCTTCTTTCTCCTCTCCTGGTTCCAAATGCCCATTTTAGCTGTGACACGACTGACTTTATGTGTCAGGAGCAGCTTTCTTGGCCATAGGCTGTGAGGTTTTGGAGTGTCAGATGTTGGAAACACAAGGCTCCCTGTAGCTTTCCCTTCCGGGAATAGGCCTTAGAGTCAGCCCTTTCAGGAACCAGAAGTTTTGTGTGTCCTGGGAGGGGCCTCCCTGGGACACAGCATATTTACATCTCCCTCTGAACTGGTTGGAGGCGGTTTCACCTTCAGGCTCTGACCTTGAGACGAGTTCCAAGGAGGAAGACTGACACAAAGACCCAGCAGGTAAGAGTCAGTACTGACCTGTGGGAGGTTACTCCTTTCCTGCATTGTCTGTGAAAAAAACAAAAACAAAAACAAAAAACTATTCTTATAATTCTGTAGCTGTTAAATTATAGTTGTTATGATTAAAAGGATTATTTGGGAAATGTAAATTTATTGGTAGTGATAGTGCATCTCCAAGAGAACCCTCAGTATTTTCTCTTTTGAAAGCTTAGAGATGGCCTCAAAGCAGCAGCCCTCATTCCCCATCCCTGTCCCGTGCTCTAGACTTCGAGAGAAAAACTGAGCAGAGGCCCAGAGCGCTGCCTAATAAAGATTGCACTTCAAATAGACATACATTTTTTCTCCTTTCTCCATGAAAACCCAAGTGAAAGGAATTTTTAACTGTTTTTAGCATTCTCACGTGGGTGAAAGCAGAAAAAAAATGGTGGCTAAATTTTTTTTTTCATTTCCCTCTGCCAAAATGTACACAATGTTCCTCATATTCTAGCGCTGCCCTCCACCTGGCACCATGCCAAGGAACTGCTCAGATTTCTTAGCTGGGTTCAAAGCCCCCCCCCCCCCCCCCCGACTTTTGTCACGTTGGTGATTGAACCCAGGGTCTCATGTATGTATGCTAGGCAGGTGTGTATCACTAATCTGGACTCAGCCTGGGATCAGCTTCCCAACAGAATAAATCTTCAGAAATGCCAAGACAAAGAGATGACAAATGATAAACAAACAGATGAGTTTGTATTTTTTAGCCTGGTAGACTCATCTAAGCAGACTCTTGGCGATGTACCGGGTAAGAATTGACACAGTTAAATGATAAGCCCCTCAAAATACCCAAATGTGGGTAAGGCAAGGCATCCCTGGAAACAAAACCGGCAAGGGAAGAAAGGTAATAGAGGATTGGTGAAAGCTGATAAGAAGAGGGTTGACTTCCAGATTTCCTCCCCACCTCTCTTGCTCCACTCAACAGGCAGAAAACTAGTGCTTTACTCAGAGGCTGTAGAGTTGAGGGTCTTCTAGGAGCCTTTGAGAGCAGAGCATCAGAAACAAACTGGAAACTTGAGTGTGGATATGGTACGGATGTGCGTACTAAGTGGTCTTCTTTCTCCCACAGACTCCCCAGGTGACAGGACCTAGGGTTTTACCTCCTACCCAGGAATTAGGAAAACATTCTATTAGAGGTCAGAGTGGCCCTCAAAGAGAGATCTGAAGATCTTGGTGATTGGAATTCTCTCCAAAGAGACTACTAACTGGTTTGCCCCCCTGCCTTGTTGCTGCAAAGAGACACCATGACTAAGGCGACCTCTAAAAGAAGTATTTAATTGGGGGCTTGCTTACAGTTTCAGTGGGTGAGTCCATGACCACCATGGCTCGGAGTATGGTGCAGGCAGGCAGGCAGGCAGGCAGGCAGGCAAGGGTAGCACTGGAGCAGTAGCCGAGAGCTTACTTCTGATCCATAAGCAGAAGGTTTACAAATTCACGTGTACAAGTCATTCAATTAAAAACGTATCTTTCATGGATACATTGACAAAATAGGCTAGATAGACAGACTGGCCTTGGACAGCTAATTAATCCTCATCCTACTTCTAAATCCCAAATGCTTAGATTATAGACCTAGGCCGCCTTTCCTAGAACTTAATTTACATATTTATTTATTTATCTTTGTGATGCTGGGGATTGGATGCAGGGCTAGCGAATGCTATATAAATATTTTGTCGAACTGGAAGAGCTTGAAGGGGTTCGAGACCCCTTATGAACAACAATACCAAGCAACCAGAGCTTCCAGGGACTAAGCCACTACCTAAAGACTATACATGGACTGACCTTGGACTCTGACCTCATAGGTAGCAATGAATATCCTAGTAAGATCACCAGTGGAAGGAGAAGCCCTTGGTCCTGCTAAGACTGAACCCCCAGTGAATGTGATTGTTGGGGGGAGCGCGGCAATGGGGGGGGGGAGGGTGGGGAGGGGAACACCCATAAAGAAGGGGAGAGGGATGTTGGCCCAGAAACTGGGAAAGGGAATAACACTCGAAATGTAAATAAGAAATACTTAAGTTAATTAAAAAAAGTAATAAAAAATTATTGCTAAAAAAATAACAAATAAATATTTTGTCATGAGCTACACTTTCAGTCATAAGAAATATTTTTAAAACTCAGTATTAATTCCAAAAACCATAAGAGCTAGGCATACTTCTCAGTTGATGGTGTTGAAAACACCATGCACGAGGTTTTAGTTCAATCTCTTAGCCCCACACAGAGCAGACATGACTGTAGGCTTCTGTACTACTAGGACTCTAGAGCTGGAGGCCGGAAGATCAGGAGGTCACAGTCATTCTAGGCTACACACAGAGTTTAAAGCCAGCCTGGGATACAGAGATGATGTTTCAAGAATGAATAAATAAATAAATAGGCCACGTTAAATGAAACATCCAGAATTTAGACGTAGCATAAGAGCTTGCATTGAGTCAGCTGAGTCATGCAAACATGGCTGGGTCCTATTAAGTATTTTGATATTTTGTAGGTTGTCTAAGTCAGTCCTGTTTAAAGTGAAAAAGGAAATATACAGAGACATGGAAGGAAGACTTTATAAGAGAGTAAAAGACTGTCACTGAGAATTATTTTGGAACCTGATTGCTTTAACAGATATTCCATTATAATTAATTATATTGGAAAGGGAGTGATGTTAAAGGAGTGTGTGTGCACTCACGAGCATGTGTTTGATGGGCAGCTATAGAAGTGGGAGTTGAATTGTCCTCCTTCATGTTGGGCAGTGAATGGATCATTCTGTCACACAGAAAAACAGCAGTAATATCAGCATTTTATTGTTTAAAGATACAGAGGTGGGGGGGGGAGATACGGAGGTAAGGAAAAAAAAATGAGATTTGAAAGTGAGTCTCCATGGTAGCAAGGAAATAGGCACAGCCAGGCAGGGGGGCTGGGACCCTATTGGTCTTTGTGTTATGAAAATAGTTGTCTTTTCATGTATATGCCTGGCTAATAAACTTACCATAAGTTTGATGTTTGAGTAAAGTTTGATGTTTCAGTAAGAGGCTGACACACTCAGAGGGAGCAGTTTATTGAGTTCATCACAGGAATACAATGATCCAATATCATATTTGCTTTGAGGTACATAATAAATGTTAGGAGAATTGTCCCACTGCTGGGGCCGCTAACACTCTGTGGAGCTCACACTTTTCTAAAGGGAGCTCCATGTAACCCTGATGACCAACACCGAGCAATCGGGTATTCCCAGGTGAGAGACACTGACAGCTGAGGAGAACTAGGCTCAGAAGGCTAAGTACCCTGACAGCATTGGCCTTTCTAAGGTTGGTAAGTGGTGGTGGAGTAGGCTAAGCACCAGAGCCTTTTGTCACCATAGGGCTGTGGTCTTCGCTCTCCGTGCCATGGATACAATTGGTCTCATCTGGCCAGATCTCTTCATCTGTTATATTGCTCTTGTTTGCCCTATGCCGTTGTTCTAGGTTGACAAATGCAGCTGCGTCCTTCCTGCCCCACATGAAGGCCCCCCTTCTCTGGCATCAGTAACTGAAGATGCCTCTGAAAGTCAGCCTTCCCACCACCCTCCCCTGAACTGTGCCTGCAGACTTTTGGGTGGTGGTGGTGAATTATAGGTCCACATGAAGGCGGCTTAGGGGAAGGCTTTCACGTGCCATGAAGTAATACCCTAGTTTTAGGAAAAAGCAATACTGCTGACTTTGGAAGCATCAGGATGCTATCTCTGGATCGGGCAAGAATGGGATCCTCCTGTTTCTGTTTGGTAGGCCTTCACGCGATCCTTCCTTACACGTTCAGCCAGGTTACCTTGCTTCTTACAATATAATTGAGGTCCCGTGTTCCACTGTAGAATGCCTTGGCTTTCAGCCTCTTCCACGTTGCTCAAAGCCTGCTTGCTTTTTCCTGAGAAACCGGACACCTTATCTTTAGCTACCCTTATCCTCTAAGTGTACATTTCTTGGGAGCTTTCCAGTTCTTATCGATCACTACTTTTATGCCCACTTAGGGTTCTGACGTCCAAAACTATTTGATTAAGACAAGTTCTACTTCAGTGACTCTGATTCATTAACCGTTTCTTGTCCCCAAGATGTGGCTATGTGGCAAGGTTGGAAATTCCATTGCCGAAAGCTTGGGTCCTATCAGAAGGCGGGTGATGGTCTTTGTGTATGCCGCTAGTGATGAATCAATGTTCTGGCTGATAAGTGCCCCCAAGCTTGAGAAAGCTGTGGCTGATATTCAGAGTGCAAGCAGCAGCCAAAGGATCGTGGTTTGGCCCTACAGTAAGGGGTGCAGTTTACTGGAGAGCTGCACACTCACTGTACCACAACAGCATGGCTGAGACAGGTCCTGCCATCTTCACCGTGTCTCCTGCTCTGTTTCCTTTCCCGCTCCCCACAGATACCTTTCTCTCCCACTAGTCAGATCTGACCAATCAGCACTTGTCTCTGACAATCGATCTGACCAATCAGCACTTGTCTCTCACAACAGATCTGACCAATCGGCACTTGTCTCTGACAGCAGATGTCTGCACATTCGAGGTTAAAGCTCTTTCCCTCTAGCTTACCACCAGGAGTTTCTGAGACACAGATATAGAACCCGCCTTCGTGGGAGATGTCAAATGCCTAGTGCTTTTGTGTCATGGAAGATGGTTTTCAAGGGGCTTCCCTATGGGGATAGAGAGGCGGAACAAGGGTTTATGATGGATACATGCCTGCAGAGCTACAAATGTAATATCTATTCTCTGTTTTAAACTCCGGGAAGAGTCGTGAGCGGCTTCAAGTTGCTGTCAACAATTTCCTCCATCCCTGAGTGACCCCCTCCCTAGAAATCAGAGTCGGGATTTACGATAAAAAGAAGATGGACTTTGGGGTCAGGCAGAGCTGATTTGATTACTGACATTACTGTAGTGTGATTTTATAGCAGGTTCTGACTCTCCTCTTAAATGCGAAGGTCTGTGGTTTTCAGTTATGGACGGCTATCTGTGTAAGTCAGTTTCCTGATACCATAACAAATTACCTGAAACAATTATCTTATAAAGAGGAAAAGTTAGCTGGGAGGTGATGGCACACAGTTTTTCAGGAGGCAGAGGCAGGACAATATCTGAATTTGAGACCCGGTTGGTTTACAGAGTAAGTTCCAGGACAGCCAAGGGAGGCTACACAGAGAAGCCCTGTCTTGAAAAAACAAAACAAAACAAACAGGCAAACAAATAAAAAACAAAACCAGAAAAGTTTGCTTGGCTCACAGTTTTGAGGGTTTGGCTTGTTAACTAAATTGGAGAACAAATAAACAGTCCCCATCCCATTGCTCTTAGGCTGTGGAGGGGCAGTAGGTCATACTAGGGAGCATGTGATATAGCAAAACTATTTACTTCATGGTGGGAAAGAAGCAAAAAGAAAAATAGGGGGCTGGCATTCCAATATCCTCTTTGTGAGCATGCCTCCAAGGGCCTGAAGACTTTCTACTAAGCCCATTTCTTTAACAGGTTTAGGTTGGGAGGTGGGCCCATCTTTAATCCTGACACTTGGAAGGCAGAGGCAGATTTCCACATAGCAGGTTCCAGGCTGGCTGGGAAGTTGATAAACTACTTGCTGTGCAAACATGAGGATCTGGGTTAGAGCCCCAGGACCCACATTTAAAAAGCCAGGTGCAGGAGTACATGCTTTTAGTCCCAGCCTTGAAGAGATGTAAAGACAGATGGATCCTAAGGTTCTCTGGCTAGCTCACTGTTCCAAGTCAGTGAGGGACACTGTCTCAGAAAAATGAGGTGAGTGGCTCCTGAGGAAAGACTTCTGAGGTTGGCCTATCTCCATGCTAGCACACACACACATATGCACACACACATGTGGACCCACCACCATTTGAACACATATGTACACATACACACAGCTTTATCACCTGTACCTGCCTCTCCAGATGCACCTTCCACCACTTCCCAATGTCATGGAGCCAGCACTGCCACTTGAGTTAACCCGTGGGCATTAGGAAGGTCACTCTAGATCCGAGTGATAGACTGTCCACCTGCAGAGGCCCTGTTTCCTGGTGCTTTTCTTCCTCCAGGTCACAAAGGAACTTCAAGTTTCACCCTTCTCACGTTGTGTGCCGGTACAATGGTAATTCATTTTATGCTCCCTATTCTATTTCATTCTGAAGTAATATTATGAATCTATTGTAATCATTCCTCTTAGACAGTTGGGAGTGAAACTCACTGAGGTGATTTGAATAAAACCACATACACCCCCCCCCCTTTTTTTTTCTGGACAGGGTCTTACTGTGTAGTCCTGACTATCCTACTTATATAACTACTGTAAGTTTCCTCGGCTCAACTTTCCTCCCTGTTGGAGAAGAGAACTGCTCTGAAGGGTCTTGGGTAGTAAATCAAGGAGTCTGGCCAAATGACTGTCACAAGAGCATCAGGAAGCATCCGGTTTCGCCAGGATGTCCTGTCACCTGTCTCTGCCATCTTCCTGTGATGGCATCCTGGTTCCAGCCTGAGAGAAATGAGGCAGGAACACACATAACTGTCAGAAGAGACTACAGTGACGTCTGAACAAGCAGACGAGCCTTCTTCTAAATGACCAAGCAGGGACTCATGGGGACAGTGACATCGACTCTGCCCCAGGCATGACTTGCCGAGTTGCAACAAACACAAAACGATGGGAGATGCTCGGGACTTCACACCCGGCTATAGGAAAGTGCACAGCGTGGGAGGCGTGAGTGTTCCGTGAGTGAAAGGTTTCAGCATGTGCAGTGGAATTTCTCAGGCTATGCCCTGTACTTGGTTAAGCCTGGACTACAGTACTTCGGCTTACACTGGAAGTTCAGAGGCTGTGCTTAGTCTTCCCTCACCCCAGCTCTTGCTCTCTGTTTCCATGTCTCTCTGTCTCTGTTCTCTGTCTCTCTGTCCTCAGGAGTCAATGCCTCCCTAACAGAGGAGTAGCCCCTATCACACCCCTTTAGAAGAGCAGCCTATTCCTGCTCCTGTGGAAAAGCTGGCATGAGCGTAAGGCCTAATATCTCCCTCCAGCTCCTCAGGCCAGCTGGGATTCTATTTTTAAACAGCACGGTCTTAAGTTGACAGCTTGGAACGCCTTCTCCTTCGTTCTCTTCCTTCCCCCAGCCTTTCCCAGCCCAGAACCCAGGAGGAAGGATGGATAGGAATGACCCTGTAGTGGTAAACGGAGGGCCCGCTGTCCCGCTTCGGTGCATTTCCCTCCATCCAGCCTCTCTAGGGTGCTTGGTTAGTGGGTGGATGTTGGGCAAGGTGGATGAAGCTTACATTTCAGAGCTTCTTACTTGTATACGTGTTTTCCCAAAGTGCTGGGTCGGGCCCTAGCAATGTTATATCCACTAACTTTGCCTTCCTTTTCTTTAGTAAAGGCTTCAACATGTTGTGTACCAAGTCTACCTGTCTCCATCTCAGAGTTTACATCAATATGGTTCTTTAAATTTTTTAAAAAATATTCTTTGATAATTTCCTGTGTGAACACAGTGTATATGGATCATACTTACCACCAAATCCTCTTGAACTCCTTATCTCAATACCTAGCATGGAGAGGGACGGGCTCACAAGGTACCTCTAAACGATGAGTGGTTGGCTGTTATTTATTTTAAAACAGTTACTCATTATTATATATGTCTGATATATGTGAGTGCAAATACACAAGCTACAGTGCCCATTTGGAGGTCAGAGGTCAACTTTTAGCAGTTAATTCTCTCCTTCCATCAAGAGTTCCAGGGGCTGAACTCAGGTTACTAAGTACTTTTAACTACTGGGCCATCACTGGCCTGCCTGCTAAAATTATTCCTGTTTTCCCCTAAACTGTTATAAGACCTTTGGCACTGTGTGTGTGTGTGTGTGTGTGTGTGTGTGTGTGTGTGTGTGTGTGTGTTTTATGTCTGTGTGCTGTACAGTTTTATGTCAACTTGACACAAGCTAAAGCCATCTGAGAGGAATGAGCCTCAGTTAAGAAAGTGCCTCCATAAGATCTGGTTGCATACAAGCATACAGGACATTTTCTTAATTGGTCATTAGTGAGAGGGGGAGAGGGCACAGCCCACTGTAGGTGGTGCCATCCTTAGGCTGGTGGTCCTGGCCTATAGAAAAGTAATGTGAGCAAGCCACGGGAAGCAAACTAGTAGTCAGCATTCTCCAAGGCCTCCGAGTCAGCTCCTGTACCCAGCTTCCTGCCGTGTTTGTGCTCCTGCCTCACTTCCTCCAATAATGAATGGACTATGATTTGGAAATGTAAGCTGAATAAACTCTTTCCTCCCCAACTTGCGTTTGGTCATGGTGTCTTATCACAGCAATAGTAAAGGCCAAGACAGTCTGTTTCCCCAATCTGTTGCTAGATAAAGCATCAAGGACCTCTCCTGTCACCATCTCTTGCCTTTGATTATCTTTGTCCACCCTCTCCTGCCTTCCCTCTTCCTCCTCCTCCTCCTCCTCCTCTTCCTCCTCTTCTTCCTCCTCCTCTTCTTCCTCTTCCCCCTCTCCCTTTTGTGAAGAGTTGAGGTTGCTGGTCTCTATCTTTCTCTGGAGCTAGATGAGTTTATGGTCAAAAAGGGAGTTGGGTTCTGGGACTCACACTGACCTCAAGTCCTACACTTCACCCCACCACCCGCAGGTCTCTTTGTTGCCACAGCTAGTGAAGGCACTTCTATTCAACTGTATCTTGGCCAGTTGCTAACACTAAAAGAGCTCAAGTATGTAATAAAAAGACTTCCCTCTTGAATTAATGGCTATGTACCTGTCACGGTCTGATTCTTGGCATGTCAAACACACGTTGAATAATCTGAGTCTTATGTAGTCTTTCATCTTTTATCTTTTCATCAAAAAATCAACAGGCGGCCATTAGTGTCGTACTTTAACAATGGCACCAAACGAGGAGTCATGAAGTGTCATGGCCATCCCACCTGCCACAATGAGTCCCAGCTACTACATCACTGGAGTATGGTTAGGTCCAAGATGACAACCAAGAGAGGGTACGCTCATCCCTATCTTCATACCCTGGCCTTTTTGCACAAGGTTGGATATGGGGTAGATTAGTCATGGGAGCCAATAAATGAAGAAGCTTCCCATAAACCACACCTGTTCACCTACCTCAAGAAGTCCAGGAGGACACTAAGTCACTTATCCTTTTATGATGTGGTCTGGTGAGGGAGGAGAGGCAGGAGGGAAGAGGACTTTCCACAGTCTCCAATGGAAAGGAGTGGGGGGGGGGGGACTTTTCAGTGCTGAACGATCGGCAGCTCCGAAAGGTGAAAGGCGTGTGGTTGATAATTTCAGTGCTGGATGAGGAAGGCAATAATGAAGTCAAACGGGAACAGCCACAATGTCCTAAGTCACTTCTGCACTAGGCTATGGGCACTACAGAATAGTGTCAGTAATATGTTCATATGAGGAGCCAATCAGCCCTTGTCAGAGTTCCCCTTTATAGGTAAAGTTTACTGCTACGGACCTTGTGTCTGTCCATGTAATGGGGTCAGTGCAAGATGTCTAGGAAGGGACTCAGCCCCTTATCAGAAGTGAGCCTCCTTTCCTATGAGACTCCTATCTGTTTCAGGTAGGGCAGCAAAGATACTATTTTCTGTGTGTAGGGGTCTGTCTGTCCATGGTGTTGGGTGTTCACCTGGATTAATTCTGAATTTTGTTTCTTATGTGTTTGGATGGGTCATTTGATAGTAATTATGTATCTTGTCTCTTTCTCCAATCTCCCAACCCCTCAGCCAGGCCCCAGTGTGCTGATGGTGGTATAGCTTAGCCTGGACAGCGAAGCGATGGAGGGGGTAGGAGGATCCTCATCTGGAAGAGGCTGTGGGCGAGCTCGTGGAGGGCGTGGGCAACAGCGGGCACATGTGTCCAGGCAGGCCTGGCGGAAGCGGCGGTGCATGAAACAGTAGACCAGGGGGTTGACACAAGCAGAGACGTAGCTCAGCAAGTGGATGAAAGAGATAGGGGCCCCTGAGAGTGCTCGTTGTGCGCCTGGGCCATCGAAGGCGCGCCACGTGTTGACGCTGTACACTGGCAGCCAACACAGGAAGAAAAGCAAAACAATCACTAGCAGCATTCGCACCACCCGCTTCTTAGCCAGCAGCTTGGCCTGGTTGGGCCGAGGGCCAGGGACTGGCCCAGGAGTGGGTGTGGTTAGCGTTGTCATCTCCAGTCGGGAACGCGGAAGTTGCACACAGCAGCCATCACTGTCTTCCCCAGCTACGCTGGTTACAGGCCGGCAGCCCCCGTTCTGGTGGACAGGCCCTGAGCACAGAGCACGGAGTGTGCAATCAAAGCAGAAGGCAGACTACTCTCAAACTGCAGCCCAGCCTCCGCTCGATGCCCCTTCCCCACAGCTTTCACCACGGCCTCCCACCTTTCTACAATTCTTTCAGATCCACTCAAGTAAGGAGTTCATGCCCATCACTAAAGCCCTGTCCCTCGTGTTTTTCACCCACCTGGTGCTGCCCCACCCGGCAGGCCCCCTTGGTTTCGGGCCCGGCTTTGGGTCTCGCTGTCATTTTCACCATCAAAGTGGAGTCCTAGGTAGAGTTCGCGGGAGATGAGTCCATAGGCCACCGCAATAACCACACCCGGGATGAAGAACAAAAGCAGTAGCAGTAGCACGGACCTGGGAACACAACACAGACCAATCATTGTTTCCCTGTGGCCAGTCACAGGTGGATGGAGGCAAAAACTCAAGTTTCTAGGCTGCAGACTAGGTGGCTGAGGCAGGGGGTAGGATTTGGGATGCCACTGGGAAGGACAAGAGACCAACAAAGGGCCCTAAATTGGAATTTGGGGGTGTAGAATGAGGTTTGGTGAGAAAATTCCAGGAGATGGAGGACTGCTTTAGGGAGGGAGCGTAGCCATCTGATGGAAATGGGACTTCCTCACCAGGTTTGTTGGACACGTGCACTGGGCCAGCGATGCATGCACTGCAGCACTCGAGGTCCCACTGGCTGTACCATGGTGTACACAGGGTAGGGTACCATAAGCAGTCCAGACAGCAGCCACGTGGCTAAGATCACCCGAGCTGCGTGGGAGCGTGTTTGCCATACTCGTGCTTGCAGTGGTCGGCAGATGGCGCTGTATCGCTCCAGGGCTATGGCCACGAGATTTAGAGTGGATACACTCACTGATACCCCTAAACAAGGGTAAAGGAAAGGGTCATCTTGGAAACAACGCCCTCTGCATGCTCACCAGGATGATTTCCTCCACTCCTCTCAGGAAAAACCCTTGTATTTGTCAAGGGCTTTAAGAAGGGAGAGGGTAAAGGGGGAGATAGTGTTTGTCTCACCTACCCATGAGGTAGGAAATGGCCTTGCAGATGACTGTGCCGAAGATGAATGTGCCCATGAGGTTGGGCAGGAGTGTGAAGGGCATGCAAGCCACGGCCAGCAGGAGGTCGCTGACTGCCAGGGAGAGCAGGAAGGCGTTGGTGACCGTTCTTAGGCGTCGGCTCAGTCCCAGGACCACGATGATGAGCACGTTTCCGCCAACACTCATCAGAAAGATCACTGCATAAAGGGTGATTCTAATCGCCATCTCCAATTCTGGGTAGAAAAGAGAGGTGGCTGTAGGGGGATCTGAGCCCCATCCCTTCAGATCCCCAATTCTGCTTCACACCCGAAACTGTAATATCCAGCTAGATCCTGGCCGCTTGTGAATGCTTGCTAACCTCCTGGGACTGTGCAGTAAAATGATGATAGTAAATGCTATACCATCATAAATGCTGAGGCTTAGCTGAATTGGCTCAACCCTACTCTCCCGTAGAAAAGCCCACCTTTCAGGGAATCACTGATTGGATACTTCTTGAGATGACTAATCTGTAGCTACTGGGATTAAAAGGTTCCTTCCCTGACCATTCCATTGGACCTCCATGTACCCTTGACCACTCATTCCCTTTAGGACTGTGCTGAATCAAATCTGTGCTCTCTAAAAACAAAGACAAAACAGTATCCCCACAACTAAACAAGAGAGAAAAACCACCCACCACTCTGTACTATCTACAACCCCTCCTTAGGACTGTCACCTTCTCTCTGTGCCACGCCCACTCAACCCACTTGATGACTCAGTTTCTTTAATGCACCATGAGCACTTGTGACTCCCTTCTTAAGCTGGTTTCTCAGCCTGGGGATGAACACTCGTTCATAAAGCCCCTGCTTCCACCCCCATCACAAATTTATTTCCTAAATTTGATAAATCTCTATAAATCCCTCACCCTCCATGAATCAGACTGATTGCCACTGCTTTGGAAATGCTATTCTGGACACCTCATTTGGAACTAACGCCCACTCCTTTGACCCATGCATATTCCATATTCCCCACACACTTATTAGAACCTTTCGTTCCTTTCTGAGTTGTGCTTTACTATTCTCCAACTATTCATTCTCACTCAGTAAACATTTGCAGAGGACTCCTTTCTGTCAGGCAGTGGGGACAAAGAGGTGACTATGACAAATTCCTTGCCATCTGAAAGCTTACAGTACAGAGGAAATCTGAGATACTTTTAACAGATAATTGCCACACAGTGTGATAAGAAGTGAGGTTCAGAGATGTACAAGAAGCTAAGGGAGCCCCAGGAGGGACTGGTGTTGCTGGGTGAGTCAGAAGGGCTGGGAAGGTGACCCATTCATTTGTGTCACTGCCTATTGGGAGACAGACTCATCTTTGGACCTGTATCATAAGCGTGCGAACCCGAACAAAATTGGATTGAACCGAAGTAGACTGAGTCATCCGTATCCGTGGCCTCAGTGCCAGGGAGATTGGAGCTTGAAGAGAAAAAAGAGGGGAGAGCCGCCTACACTGTGGGGTAGTAAGTATCCAGAGGCACAGGCTCATCTTTAACTGCTAGCTAGCTCTCTTCTCTTGGCTTAGTTTCCAAACGGTATTACTGTTAATTAATTAAGGCTAACCAGCTTCTTTAGAAGTTGTTGTAGGATTCAAATAAAGCTCCCTTAACATGGGGCTGGAGAGCAGGCTCAAAGATATAAGGAGCACTTGTATGTTGGTTGGCTCACGAGCACCAGTAATTCCAGATCCTAGAAACCCTATTGTGACTCCCTATGTTGCACACACAATTGTGCACATGCATGTGCACACACACACACACCACCACCACCACCACCACTGCCGCCACCACCTCTGCCATCACCGGTTCTGCCACCTCTGCCACCATCACTACCATAAATCTTTAAAAAAAAAACCCTCAAATACGACTTAGCAGTAGCATTACTTGCTTAAATCTTTGAATACCCAAAATGCTTTGCTGCTGACAGCTACTGTAGGGCCCAGCCATTCATCATACTATTTCTTTCTTCTCCCAACCAAATCTCAGTCTAAATGCCTCTTTGTCCCCACCTTTATATTTCATCATGGCATCTCACTTTATTGGGCTTCTCTTTTCTGCCTGTGTATCTTGGGATACACATGTTAAAGGGTTTTGACGGACCATAGCATATGACAGGCTGATGTTGTTGCTGTTGTGTGTCCATTTTCAGGCTCCCCTCCTCCTCCACCTCCTCCTCCTCCTCCTCCTCCACCTCCTCCTCCTCTACCTCCTCCTCCTCCTCCTCTTCTTCCTTCACCTCCTCCTCCTCCTCCTCCTCTTCTTGACAGGGTTTCTTTATCTAGTCCTAGTTGTCCAGGAGCTCCCTGTGTAGACTAGGGTGGCCTTGAACACACCGAGATCCTACTGCCTCTACCTCCCGAGTGCTGAGATCAAAGGTGTGTGCCACCACACCTGATTCAGGCTATGGTCTTTTCACAGGGACAGATTATGGAAGGCTTATGTGTGAGAAATTTGAGGTGTGTGAGGTGTGTGTGTGTGTGTGTGTGTGTGTGTGTGTGTGTGTGTGTGCGCGCGAGCGCGTGCGTGCATGCAGGCAGGGATAACAAAGAAACACTGGAAGGAAGATCTTTGTTAGAGAGGCCCTTGAACCTAAGAAAAAAAGAGCAGGTGGCCTTTTTGAACTCTGTTTTCCAAGTCTACTTTCTTCTGTTTTCACCTTAACTTCCTCAGTTCTGCCATCTTTCTCCCATCCTCTGGATCTCTCTTCAACTAATTCTCTTTTTTTTTTTTTTTTTATTTTCAGGCACATTTTTTTATTTTCTTTTTTTTTTGTTTTTTTGTTTTTTTTTTTTTATTAACTTGAGTATTTCTTATATACATTTCGAGTGTTATTCCCTTTCCCGGTTTCCGGGCAAACATCCCCCTCCCCCCTCCCCTTCCTTATGGGTGTTCCCCTCCCAACCCTCCCCCCATTACCGCCCTCCCCCCATAGACTAGTTCACTGGGGGTTCAGTCTTAGCAGGACCCAGGGCTTCCCCTTCCACTGGTGCTCTTACTAAGATATTCATTGCTACCTATGGGGTCAGAGTCCAGGGTCAGTCCATGTATAGTCTTTAGGTAGTGGCTTAGTCTCTGGAAGCTCTGGTTGCTTGGCATTGTTGTACTTTTGGGGTCTCGAGCCCCTTCAAGCTCTTCCAGTTCTTTCTCTGATTCCTTCAATAGGGGACCTATTCTCAGTTCAGTGGTTTGCTGCTGGCATTCGCCTCTGTATTTGCTGTATTCTGGCTGTGTCTCTCAGGAGCCATCTACATCCGGCTCCTGTCGGTCTGCACTTCTTTGCTTCATCCATCTTGTCTAATTGGGTGGCTGTATATGTATGGGCCACATGTGGGGCAGGCTCTGAATGGGTGTTCCTTCAGTCTCTGTTTTAATCTTTGCCTCTCCCTTCCCTGCCAAGGGTATTCTTTTTCCTCATTTAAAGAAGGAGTGAAGCATTCACATTTTGATCATCTGTCTTGAGTTTCGTTTGTTCTAGGGATCTAGGGTAATTCACACATTTGGGCTAATAGCCACTTATCAATGAGTGCATACCATGTATGTCTTTCTGTGATTGGGTTAGCTCACTCAGGATGATATTTTCCAGTTCCAACCATTTGCCTACGAATTTCATAAACTCATTGTTTTTAATAGCTGAGTAATATTCCATTGTGTAGATGTACCACATTTTCTGTATCCATTCCTCTGTCTTCAACTAATTCTTAGTGTAGTCACCACACTGCAGCCTGGTGTAGCACTGTGAACTATACAAGCACTTAAAAACCTGCGTCTCTCTCATTCATCCAACAGATACACCCCATGTGTGTGCCTTTCAGCTTGCCTCATGTTGGCTCCAAAAGATGAAGCTACACTTCCCCTCTTAGGAAGTTCTTAATGTACTTGGAGTTTTCTGAAAACAAGAGGATAAAGTCACAGTAAGTGTGACAAGCAACTGTATAGCAAGTGTGTATGAGTGTATAGACTGTGTGTGTGTGCCTGAGTGTGCATGTGAGCATTGTGGGAGAGTGTGTAAGATTATGGGCTAGTGTGAGCATGTGAGTGTGTGTGAGTGTGTGAGTGTGTGTATGTGTGTGTGTGTGTGCATGTACGTTCGATCATCCAGATGATGGCAGAGAAATGTGAGTACAAGAATCGAGGCAGCCTCTGAACCTTGAGCTGAGGTTGTGGCTCAGTTGGTAGAGAGCTTACCTAGCATGCCCAAAACCAGGGGTTTGAAGCCCAGTACCCTCTAAACCATGTGTGTTGGAGCATGCTTGCAATCCCAGGGATTGGAAGCAGAAGGATCAGATGTTGGGGACCAGGCTAGGGTACACGATAGCCTATCTAGAAAACAAAACAAACACAAACAGGCTTCTCTAAGAAAGGCTTCACAGAAGCTGAAGCACCCAATGCCTTCACATGCTGTGCTGGTTCTGGTCACTCCCGAACAGTGATGTCAGCATAGTACTCGTGTCCATTCCTCTGTGGTGAATGTGGATAGTGTTCAACTGAGGACAATAGCTGGGTGTGTGGACGACATCCATGTGTCAGTGGTGCTCAGCAAGGATGCAGAGGTCATATGCATGGGTGAGTGGGTGACAGCAGAACAGAGTGATGCTTTACTGTTGGAGGATATTATAGAGGCGGGTAAAGGTATCCCTTATTTCTCTGTGAGATGATTGGAGACAGGTATCATCTACATGTCTGAAGGTAACATCAGGTTGAATTTAGGCCATATTTAAGTTTAAAGAACACCCGAGTAACTGTGGTGACATTGGAATAAGCAAGGACAATGACCAAGGCTAAATAACATCTCTGTGTGTGATATCTTCAGGAACCATGGGTTACATGCAGAGCTCTGTATGTGAACGGGACAATAATCACAGTCATTCTGACAGAGGATGAGGTAGTGATACCAAGATGTGTGGGTACTATTCAAGTGAGCATAAATGTCAGATGTGTTAACACAGTTAAGATGTTCATCTTGATTGTGTGAAATAGCCGAGAACTGAGTGGACATACAGTCTTTGCTGAAAACATCTGAGTGCTTAAGAACAATACTCCATGATTTTCTGAGTAGTATCTGGAGAAGGTTTACTTAAGCAGTCATGGGAAAGATGTGATATTTTGTGGGTACTAATAAAACAGTGGTAGCACGTGACAGACAAATAACTTCTAAATGACTGTGGACAATGCTAATGTGAGTGTTGGTGTTGGCTATTTTACTGTGGACAGCATCTGAGCTGATGGTAAAGTCACAGGTTCATCTAAGAATAAAGTGTGCAGCATACAAATTTCTCTCTTTTGTTGCAGTGAGCCCAGGTGACATATGCATCTCTGGGGGTCCTATTCCAGTGAGACTGGCCAACAGTCATTGCACATGATGTGAGAGCACCCAGGCAACCACCTGATGTCTGCATGCAACAGCATCCAGACAGATGAAGCCGATCCTTGCACTGGGTTCTGAATCACTGTACATCTTGCTTCTTCAAGGTCCCTTGCTCTACTGGCTGCCCTCCTTTGCATCAGAACCATTAACATCTCTCTCGATCCTTCTCTACTTGCAAACACCCACGGTGTAGCATCTCCTTGCTACTCTAGGAGCTAATACAAAAAAAATTTTTTTTTGAACCCATCACTTTGAGATCCTGTTTAAAAAAAAAGAAAAGAAAAAGAAAAGAAAGAAAAAGAAATGCTCTGCTACATTCCAACCTTTCCTCAAACCCATACATTTTCTACCACTGATCTATTTTTCTTTCTCCCTGACGCCCCCACTTCTTGGACATTTTGCTAACTACTCTTGTTCACTTCTTGCAACCCCTTCTCCATGGCCCAGTCCTCCTCCTTCTGAGTCAGGTCTTGGTATCACATCACCCTCTCTGTAGTTATTGTGTATGAACAACCCCGGTGTGGATATTTTGTTCATCTCTGATTCATCATAGCAATAATTAGTATCCCTTACCTGACCTCAGCTAAGACTCTTCTCTCACTTTCTGCAAAGACACGGCTACTGTTTCTATTTCACTTACATCTCCTCCTGGACCTTCTTTCCTCTGCCTTGCTTTTAAATGCCAGCCTTCTGTAGGGTCCTGGCTCAGCTTCCCTGCTCTCATTTTATACAATATTTTTTAAAAGTATTTTGCCAATTCCTATGGTTTCCGGTTCTCCCCCCCAAAGGTGAAGACTTGCCAAGTCTATGTTTCCAGCTCAGATCTCCAAGGTAAGTTCCAGATCTCAGGATTCAACAGCTTTGGTGAGTAACCATCAATTTTTGAACTCTATGGGCTCCAAATTGAGTTTATAATAATCCCCTCTTTCAAAACTGTTTCTGCTCCTTCGTTATTAGGAGCTGAATGTAGGGCCTTGCCGTTGCAAGCAGGTGCTGTAATATGAAATGCACGTCTAGTCCCCCTCCTTGGTTGTCTCTCTATGATATGCCATCCACATCCTTTCAGTTGCCTAAACCAGAAACTGGATCTCATCCCTTGACTTCATCCACCCTCTCTATTTCTAATCAATGTTTAGGTTCTGTTGACTCCGTTTCCAGAAGTCGCTCTCGGGTCCGTCCACTTCTTTGCATCCTCACTGCCAGCCTCTCCGTCTGTGCTAGCATCATCTTCCAGCCAGATTTGTGTAATGCAATAGCTTTCTAAAGTATCTTTCTGCATTCTATCTGAATCTCAACACCATGCAATCAATCCTGGCAGCACTATTTAGTGGATCCCAATGCCTCAGGAGGAAATCTACACATTATAGCAAGAGCTATAAAGCTCCCCAAGCACACTCTAGGTTGGTTTACACTGTTATTAGGAACCTTCAAGGGTACATGTTCCAGCATACAAAAACTGTGTTATACTGAACAGACATGCTATAGCCTTAAACTTTGAGCTTTTGAGACAGGATATCTTTCTCTAAGACACTTTATGCCTCTTCTGCTCTGTCACTTGGTTCTCTGTCATATTTCCCTACTTGATCACATCCATACCCCAGGAAACCCGTCTTAATCCCCAAGGGCAGAGTAGGCTGGAGATGTCCCTTTTATATATCCACAATGCTTCTTCTCTTTGTGCTACCATTCCTGGCTTACTGTCTGTTTCCCCTATAAACTCAGAGCTCCATGAAGTAGGGTTTTCGTCAGTTTTGTTAAATGCGTATCCTTGTTGCCTAGCAGTTTCTGGTCCAATAAATCTTTCCTGAGTGAAAGAGTAAGTGACAGTGGGTAAAAGCCAAACTGAGAAAGCATGAATTGTTTCATGGGCTGAGTAAATACGTAGGGTATAATTTAACAATGTTTACTTCTTGAACATAGAATCCAACTCCTTCCTTTTCCATTTACTGAACCCGAGCTCCCAGGTTCCACCCTCAGTGAAGTTACTAGACTCCCCAATTCCTTTGTGTGTCCATATTCCAATCAGACCCTCTGTGGGATTTCTAGGCAGTGATTTTCTCTGTCCCTGTGTACTTGGCTGCAGACTGCTGAGACTGCAGACTGTGTCTAGTTCGTTCAGTGTTCCCAGCACTAAGCCTAGTAAATGTTCATTAAACATTGCAAACAAATATGGGGATGGAAAGGGAACATGCATTTTAAGATGTTCATTGAAGCAATGAAGATGCTACTGATGGGAGGAATGAGTCATTTGCAGCCGGGATGAGGGAAAGCAGTAGGAAGGGAAGGTGACACAAAGGAATGGGGTGACTGTTGCCAGGGGAAGTTGGCTCTAGGCAAGTGAGAAAAGGGATACTTGGGGCGCTGTGGAAGGGACTCAGAGACCTTCAGAGTGACAGAGAAGACATGCAGATGGATGGAGGACTTGACCCTGGGAACAGAAGAGTTTGGGGACAAATGGAACAAGAAAGGTAGCATTCCCTTGTGCTGGTTAAATTCAGATCTGAATGTAGCCCTCTTTTCTTGGGAAAGGTTGGGGTGGGGTGGGAGACTATTACAACTCTTATCTCCCATTCAGGCAGTCCAGAGAGCTTATGCCCTCACCGGCCCAGCCCTCCTTTGCCCTTCATTCAGAGGTCCCTGTCGCTCTCTCTCCTTGGTACTGGCTCTGTGAACTGGATGTTAAAGGAAAAGAAAGCTAGACCTGCTGACAAGAAGAGGTCCTTGTTTCCCGGCTGTGTGATGCTGAGCTCGGGGATGATCTGAGTAGCTATGGCAGAGCAAGTATGAAGTCGGGGGTTTTGAACCATGATGGGAAGGTGTTGGAGTTATGAGAGCTTGGGAGCGCAGTGTGTGAAGGGGGGGGGGGGTCTCTGTGTGAGTCGCGGAAGTCCTACAAAGGAAAACTATGGGCAGCTGACAGAATAGAGGTCAGAAGGGTTCTTGAATAATGCTGTGGGGTTCAGTGAGAAGGGCTGAGGGAGGCACCCACCTCTGGTCCCGGTTCCGCGGATACGAGGGGGGTCACAGCTGAGGTTCCCGGCACTACTGCTGTTGAGAAGGGAGACACCCGGGCGGCACAAAGAAGACCCCGACCCGGGTCCTGGTCCCTGCACGCTGCGGTTCAGCTTGAGCAGCTCCATGGCTCCAGTGAAGTCCCACTTAGCTCTGCTAAGCGAGCTCTAGCACCGGTTCCACCTGCTCCCGCGGCGCTGGTGGCTCAGGCTCCCGCCCACCACATCGCCCGCCCCTCCTAGTTTCCGCCCCCTGCCCTGGCCCCTACTCCTCCACTCCCCCACCAGCCTCCCCTTAACCTCAGCCGGTTCCAGGCTCTAGGCGGCTTTTTGTCCCACCAGGTGACTCTCGGCGCGCCTCCTCGGCTCCAGAGTTCAGCGCGCGCTCCTGAGTGACTGCTCTCCAGGCTCGCCCCCGCGCTAGTTTCTCCCTTCTTCTCTTAAAGATGCCTTTTCTGCCCACCTCTTATACCAATGCCCCTAGTTCTGGAAGTGTGTGTGTGTGTGTGTGTGTGTGTGTGTGTGTGTGTGTGTGTGTGTGTGTGTGTGTGTTTACACGTGCGCCTGCCGGAGGGATGGGGTGATGGGAGAGTGAGTAGCTGCTGTGGAGTCCAGCATCTTTCTTTGGTGGTTTAGATGACGTGGTGATGGCGGTGGTGATCGGGTTTTGCGTACCAGGCTCCCCTGCTACAGAGCAGGTGCCTTAGTACGTTTGGAGCCGCAGTTACGGAGTTCTGCAGCAGTGGCCGCAGTGATCGCCACAGTGTCAGCTACCTTAGCTCTTTGGTGAGGATTAGCTTCTGCCTTGGCATATCCCACCTCCTATCTGAAACTCCAAACCTAGGCTTCTTCTTCAAAGACTCTAAAGAGGGTCCTGGAGGGTCGCAAAGAAGACAAGGAAAAGGGTTGGAGTGAACTAGGGCGACCGGGAATTGAAGTGAGAACTGCTCTAAATGAACTGAGTTGAGGTGTGGTACGGGTTCTGGTATGGGTTCTAGTTCTCGCCCTGACCAGGGTGAAAGATAGGGAGCAGGCAGCGTCCCTCGTCTTTAGGCAGCGTCCACCCACACCTAAAACGACGATGCTCCATTTGCTGTCAGCATAGGTGCAGCACCGGGGTAGGGTGTTGGGTTCCCATGAGAGGGGGCCAAGGGAGGACTGGGTCACTGGGTTGTGGCAGGAGAGAGCAGGGAACAAAGTCGAAGGCGCCTCTGGTGTGCAAGAAGGCTCAAGTGGACTCTGCTTCCTTAGGCAGGACTGGCCTCCTTTTCTTTTTCAGCCTTGTTTCTACCAGTCTCCTCCATTCCAAAGAAATTCTGGTGCAATGTGAAATATCTTTTGAGATCCCAAAGTGGCTATCAGAGGTTGGGTGGAGAGGGATACGAGGAAGAGAGAATTAGAGTTGGGGGTGGGGGTGGGGGAGTCTGGATATATGGGGAATTCAGAATCAGTATCCTGACTGTTTTGAAAGGACCTGATTACTCAGCAGAGTTCATAAGGGCTGAAGCGCTGGAGGAGGGGTTAAGCCTGTGATGTCATCATGCCCTCCCTCCACTGTTACCCCTGCTCTTCTGAGAGCCCAGGATCAGAGGAACCCGATGTGCTGTTTGCTCACCTCCAGCACAGGTGGTATCTCTGATAATCCGATGAGCTTTTCCCACATTGGATGATGGTAGCATTGAGAAACAAGGGGACAAAGGAAATGCAGGGGAAGAGAGAAGGGAGATGGATGTAGCTTGCATGTACGTATCCAGGTGTTAATTATGGGACTGTGTGCCATCTTCCCATGCAACCAGTCTGTCCCTGAAGAGCTCCCACTAAGTGGGGACTTTACCAAATAAGCCAGAGTTTGCAATACTCGGTCCTACATACAATTGTTATGATGTGCACATTGAAAAATTTGGAATTAGGACTGTATCGATGCCTCAGCCTTTAAGAGCACTTGATTCTTTTGCAAAGGATCTGGATGTGGTTCCCTAGCATTGACAAGGTGATTTTCAACCCCAGTTTTAATAGATCCACTTCTCTTCTGGCCTCTGTGGGTACCAGGCACTCACGTGGCACACATGCATATGTGTGGACAAAACACTTATAACACATAAACACATAAAGTAAAAAGAAAAAGGAAACCTAAGAATTATCCTAACTCTTCTATGCTTCTCCACCACTGTAATGGATGCTGTGACACAAAGCCCAGACTCCTTAAAAATAAAGGATTCATTGCCTAGCAGACAGCTCTCAAGTCTCAGTCCTTTTCAGAAATTGTTAGAGCAGAGTAACAAGTCCTTCAAAATCATGGACTCTTCCCAGGGTATTATGCATACAATGACTGATCAGCACAGAGGAATCAGCCCCAGCATCCTCGTTCCCTTGAAGGACAGTCTGTTCATAACCCTCTAGCTCCTCCTTTGAGGTTGGCTGAGGACTCTGTTGGGTCTGAATGACTGCTCAGCCTCTCACTTTGCCCAGTCCTATTTTCATTGGCTCTTGTAGAAGATCAGGAGTTCAAGGTCATTCTCAGCTACATAAAGAGTTCCAGGCCAACCAGGGCTACGAGTCCCTACTTTAACACACACTCCCTTCTTCAGAGTACTCCTTAGTAAACACCCTTTACAGCAGTTTCTGTTTTAGGGTCTGCTTCCTGGGGAATATAGCCATATCACTCCCACAGTCAATCGATCACAAAGCCCCGATCAGTGACATTCAGCAGTCTCTTGTGATCTGATCCCAGGCTCCTAGGACGGCTAACACACTTTGCTGGTTACATCCAATCCTCTATGGTATGGTAGAGTTTGATGTTCAGATACCATTTGAATTATGCCAACCCACCAACCTTTTCTTTTAGAAGAGAGGGAGTCTTCACTTGGATCTATGAAGTCCTTATAGCCTGGCTTCTGCTAACCTCTTTAGATAGCTCTGTAATTTTTGTTCCTCCTGTTGTACACACGTTGGTTTTCTTTAAGTACCCCCTTTTTGTTATGCACTTTCCAGTCATGTGGATTTTGCGTATGCTTTCTGGAAGGTTCTCTTTTCCTTCAATGCCCATCTATTTAATCTCATGTAGAGTAGCATTCGCAGAAATATTTTCCTTTCCTGACTGTCTCGGAGGGTGATGTCTAATCATGGCTATCCTTGTACAATCATTTCTCGAGGGTAGCTGAGTACAGTGAAGAATCAGCCACATGACAATGCTATGTGGAAACAGAGGTGTTGCAAGAGGAATTAATGTCACTAATCAGTTGCTCTCAAAAATACAGAAATTATTCAGATAGTCCTAGTCAAATCATATAGATCCTTTAACAGCTACGAGTTTTCCCTGACTGGACAGACAGCAGTGGGAATCATATAACTGAAGAAGGGTGTGTATGCAGAACTAGGGTCTTGTAGCTCTGGTGGCCTGGTATGTGGCTGAGAATGACCTTGAACTCCTGATCTTTCTACTTTCACTTTCTGGATGCTGGAACTAGAGGTCTGTACCACTGTCCTATCTGTTGTTGTTTTGTTTTATTTTGTTTTTGTTTTGTCAACTTTACAACAGCATGTATCTTGGAAGAAAGAGCCCAAGCAGAAAATGCCCCCATCAGATCGTCTCTTGGCAAGTCTGGTATTTTCTTGCTTGATCAATATGGGAAGGCCTAGCCTGTTGTGTTATTACCCCTGGGAAAATGATCTGGGATGCATAAGGAAGCAGGTTAAACAAACCATGCGGAGCACTAAGTAGCATTCTTCCATAACCTTTGCTTTAGTTCTGCCTCTAAGTTCCTACTTTGAGCTCCTATCTTGACTTCCTTTGATGATGGACTATGATATGGAAGTGTGAGCCAAATAGAGCCTTTCCTCCCCAAGTCGCTTTTGGCAGTTGTGTTTTACCACAGCAATAGAAACCGAACTAGACATCCACTATGCCCAACTCAGTACACTAGTGTTTTTAAGGCTGATTTTAAAAATTCTACTTATGTATATCACGTGTGTGTGTGTGTGTGTGTGTGTGTGTGTGTGTGTGTGTGTGCATGCCACGTGCGTGTGGGTGTCTGGGAGGACAGAAGAAAGTGTCGGATCCCTGAGCTGGAGCTATGGGCCGTTGTGAGTGTAGCTGATGCAAACTGAACTTTGGTTCTCCAGAAGAGTAATAAGCAATCTTAAACTGCTGAGCCACCTCTCCAACCCCTCAACATACCATTGGTGGCATGAAGACAGGGGACCCTGTGAGGAAGTGACAACAGCTGATGCAAGCTAGAGAACAAGGAGGGCACAGAGCAAGGACCTGAAAGTGATTTCTGAGAGCAAGTTACCCTACCACAGCCAGCAAAATACCAGGGACTTTTAGTCTTTTCTGAATCTCTGGAAGAGAAGTTGGTGCAAATGACAGCTTGTGACACCACATTGGGCAGACTTCTGGCTCAGGGCTCTGAGCAATAAGTGAATGGCTTTAATCTAAAGCAATCATTGTGATCTGTTGCAGCTGAAATAGAAAAGCAACACACCTTTTAGTTAAGTGGGTGGAGACTCTTGTAAGCCACACCAGGAAGATATGGGACACCGTAAAGACTGTAGGAATGACTCATGTCAAAACAATTCCATATACAGACAGTCATCAAACACAGACAACATTGTTGATGCCAAGAAGTGCATGCTGACAGGAGCCTGATATAACTGTCTCCTGAGAGGCTATGCCAGAGCATGACAAATACAGAGGCGAATGCTAGCAGCAAACCATTGACCTGAGAACGGGGTCCCCATTGGAGGAGTTAGAGAAAGGATTGAGGGAGCTGAAGGGGCTTGCAACCCCATATGAACAACAATAGCAACCAACCAGAGCTCCCAGGGACTAAACCACCATCTAAAGAGTACACATGGACAGACCCATGGCTCCAGTTGCATATGTAGCAGAGGGTGGCCTCCTTGGGCACCAATGGGAGGAGAAGCCCTTGGTCCTACCACAGCTGGACCCCCCAGTGTAAGGGAATTTCAGGGCAGGGAGGCGGGAAGGGGTGAGTGGTTAGGGGGAGCACCCTCATGGAAGAAAGGGGAGGGGGAATGGAATGGGAGTTTATGGACTGGAAACCAGGAAGGGGGATAACATTTGAAATGTACATAAAAAATAAAAAAAATGTGCAAAAAATGCTGTCTGGGAATAATAAAATATGTCAGATCAGAAAAAACAAAACAAAACAAAACAAAACCAATTCAGGAGGTGAGACCAGTTCAGATAGGACGTGCTAGTGGCTTGAAGTCATAGAAAGAATGTAGAAGATGGATGCAAAAGCTGTCCAGGAAGCAGGAAAGCAGAACTTGGGGTGTTTGCAGATAACAGAGGGGATGAGAGAAAAGTCCCTGAAATTTTTCAAAATTAACTACTGAATAAAAACTGCTAACAGAAACTGTTTCAGGCATGGTACTTTTGATGAATTCTTTTCCTCTCTCACAGAAAGTTATAAAATTAAGCCTGATATTATTTGTAAATTTATTATTATTTTGCTTTAGGAATTTTCAATGACCGTACATATATCAGGTTTGATTTGGGCATTTAAAAAGTATGTTTTAATTCTCCTACCATCCTCTTCTCCTATATCCCCTGACCCTTCCCAACCCTTCCAACCCTTTGTAGCCTCCTTTCATGACACAATGTCCTATTGCCTGCCTTCCTCAGCTCCTCTTCTCTTCTCATGGTCTCCTGTGCACACATATCTACTCAGATGCACATGTATAACCATTATATGCTAGGAGCTGCATATGAGACAATATTCTATTTTTTCCTCTTTTTGAGTTATCTGGCTTAATTCAGTATTTTCCAACATCACTCACTTTTGTCTGTGTTTACCTCTAGCATTTCAGCATTCTACCATTGTGTAGGGACACTACAGTTTAATCGTCCATTGTCTGTTGATGGACATGTAGGAAGGATGCATTTTCTTGCAATCATGACTAATGCAGCAGTGAACATGAATGTGCAGTAACCACTTGGGTAGGACATAGAGTCCTTGGGTACATGCCCTGGAGTTGTATAGGTGCGTTATGTGACAGATCTATTTTTCTTTTTTTAAACTGTATTTTATTTATCATTATTATTATGTGTGCACATGTGTGTATGATATGTGTACATCAAGGGTGTGTGTCTGCTTGTGGTACAATTTTGTAGATTAGGTTCTCTTCTTTCCACCTTTATGTGGGTTCCAGGGATAGAGTGCCAGATCATCAGGCTTACTTGTGTGGGTATATGTGTTCAAGCATGAACGTGTGTGTGTGTGTGTGTGTGTGTGTGTGTGTGTGTGTGTGTGTGCAACTCCCTTGTCTGTGCCTTCATAGTCTGGAATTTCAGTGCATGGCTACTCACCCAACATAAACAATGGCTTTAACTGGGGAGTCATCTCCCCAGCCCCAGTAATTCTTAAATTGATAAGTTTCCATATCAACTGTACCAGCTTATATCCCTACCAGCAGCAAATAACAGTTGTTCTTTGCAGAAGTTAGGCCTAGTTCTTCCTCCCAGCTCCATGCTCTCAGAAATCCTACTCGGACTAAAAATATATTTACAAATAAATACCTTTGGCCTTATAGGTACACTCTTCTGACTAGATTATAACTTAAAGTAACCCATTTATTCTAGCCTACAGTCTGCTATGTGGCTGGTGACCTGTGCTCAGGTACCCTGTGTCCATCCTGTCACATCGTCCTCCAGTGAATCTCCTGTGCCTGGCTCTTCCAGAATTCCCAGCGGATGTTCCACCTCCTATTTCCTGTCTAAGTCAAAGGCCATCAGTTTTATTATTGGCAGGTGTCACATCCATACAAGCATAAGATAATCTCTCTACCATTCCTCCCACACCCCCATCACAGGAGAATCCTGAACCTTTCAAACACTGTTCCTGGGTAAGAAACTGAGTGACTGAGAAATTGTTCAGAAGTTAGTGACCTGGAGACCCTTGATAAAGAGTCTCGGAAAGAGCCATTTTGGTCAGTGCCTGGAGGAAGTAGGGTGAGCGATTTCGGGAAGGTGCTTTAGAAACATGGTCATTACAGAAAGGGCAGAACTACAAAAGAATGTGGGAAGAAAGATTTTAGTTTGAATCTCAACGTTCGGACTTTCTTTAAAGATGGAATCCTTATAATAGAGAGACTTCCAATGTAGCTGGAAGGATGGAGGTTAGTTTATGATGCTAGATTTCTGGGAAGACAAGAAAATGGGCTCTAGAGAAGAGGAGGGACCTAGCCTTTTTTTTTTCTTTTTTTAAATAGAAGTAGAGACTCAATCTCGATGTCAAGTGTAAAAGGGAATCAAAATACAGCGAACAACTATATTTTCTTTGGTTTATTTATTTGTTGCCTTATTTTTCCTGAGGTGAAGTGAGGTCTTATGGCTAGGATAGTGGCTATGCCGGGAAGAGACAAAGCACAGCTTCTAGATGTGGGTGTTGAAGGAGAGAAGAAGCAGGCTCCTGTCCTTTGGAGGCTGACTGTAGTTTTGAGGGCAAGCCACCTTTGGTGATGTCTGGAGGCAATGTGGGAGAGGTGTCAAGGTGACAGAGCAAACGCCTGGATGGTCTTTACTCTGAAATGATTTTTACTGTTCTGGTTATTCTGCATAAAAAGCTCTCTACACTCTTCTCTCTCATTTCTTTCACTATTGCCATAGCAACGCAATGGGAATCTTAACTAACACAGTGGATTTGTGGGTTTGGTGTGCTTAGGAGCTACATGCTGTTGGTGAGTGTGTGTGTGTGTGTGTGTGTGTGTGTGTGTGTGTGTGTGTGTGTACATACATGACGCAGCTCCTGTATGGAGCTCAGAAGACAATTCTAAGTGTTTGCTCTTGTTTTCCTGTTGGAGACAAGATCTTTTTCTTGTTCTCCAGTGTGTATACCAGGCTAGCCACCTCCCATGTTTCTGAGGATTCTCCCCGTCTCTACCTCCCATCTGGAGTAGAAACACTGGGGTTGATATGTGCTGTTGGATTCAGCTTTGTGTGGGTTTTTAGGATTTGGACTCAGGTCCCCATGCCTACCCAGTAGGCACTTTCCCCACTGAGCCATCTCCCCTACCCAATATAGTTAAAACAACAATAACAATAACAAAACAAAACAAAACCCAAAAAACAAAACACACACACACACACACACACACACACACACACACACACACACACACACACCATAAAACAAGCCACAAAGCCAACACTACCTAAATGTAATAGGGGGCAGGAAGTGGAGCACAGAGAGGGATGGAGTAAGTCGGGACAGTAGGGTGGGCCCCCTAGAGTAGATCTTTCATTTTCTTCAGCACCTTAGTGGCAATGTTGATGGTTCAGCTCTTCAGAGGTGGGGAGTCACCAGGTAGGAAGGATGGAAGAACACAGGGACGAGTGCACAGTGATGGGCCGTGAACTCCAAGCTGGGCACAAGCAGGAACTACAAGGGGTGTGACAAAGCCTATGGAGACTTTGACTCTCCTCAGTGATAAGGAAAAGTGGACAGCATAATGGCATCCCGAACGTTCAAGTGCAGGACTGTAGAGAGTGAGGAAACAGCTTTGGTGAGTGCAGGCCCCAACTCATGGAGAATGCATTGCAAGAGGGCGAGAAGCTTCCAAGGCAGTAAGGGAGACCAGATACGGTCATAACGGATCTGGAGAGCTGATGTCTTCATAACAGAAGCAGGTCAGATATTGACCTATCTCCCTCTCAGGAATGACCACATAGGGGTACTGTGAGAAGGCAAACCCAGAAATGACCATCTCGAATAGCTGAATCTGCTGCCACCCAGACTTAAGACTTGTAGCTTAAGAACTGTTAGAAAATTTATTCCTGTTCTTTAAGCTACCCAGGCTGTGGTATTTTATTATGGAATGTTCTTCATTCTCTAACAGTTTCTCAGACCTTTCTCCATACATCTTTTAAATCACCCTTACCCCTCCTTCCCTCCCCCTCCTCGTGTGTGTGTGTGTGTGTGTGTGTGTGTGTGAGAGAGAGAGAGAGAGAGAGAGAGAGAGAGAGAGAGAGAGAGAGATTTGAGTGTATATGTATGTATATGAACTTCTGTGGGTTCTGTCACAGGTGTGCCTTGGCTTGGGTGTGGAGGTCAGAGGACAACCTTGGATGTTGGTCCTCATCTTTGAGAAAGGGTTTTTCTCATCACTGTGGAGCTGGCTGGTCCACAAGTTTCTGGGAATCTTCTGCATCTGCACTGAATCTCACTGTGGGTATGCTTCGATCACAGACATAGGCTGCTCTGTTGAGGTGTGCATGAGTTCTGAGGATCCCAAGGCGGCCCCAGAGCTTGCATGATAATGACTTTACTCACTGAGTCATCTCAGCCCTCTGCACCTCTTTCAATACTTGTTTTTTTCTCTCTTCTTTATTGTCATTCTCAGACCTTGGTTCCTAATGGCTTCAGGAACCTCAAATTGCTGACAATTTATTTTTGTCTTTATAATAGAGGTTTAAATTGTTTTCCTTTTTATATTTTGATCATATCATTTTCCTCCCCAACTACTCCCAGAACCTACCTACCACCCCACTTCCCACTCAACTTCATGTCCTTTATCCTTCCTTAAAAAAAAGAAACAAATCAAAATAAACAAAAGAAAAAAAAGCCAAACCAAGAAACAAAACATATAAAAAACCATGGAGTTCATTTTGTCAACTCACTACTCTTGCTCTCGGGGGCCTGCTCTGCAGTATGGTTGACATACCCACTCCCCTGGGGGTGGGTGTAGATTTTCTCTCTCCCAGCAGGTATCCTTATAAGCAGCTTCTTGGTAAGGGATGGGACTTCGTGTCCACTTCTTGTATTGGTCTTGCATAAACTCTCACAGTGTCTGTGAGCTCATCTGTGCGTCAGCTCTGCTTGTGTCTAAAGAGCCTGTTTCCCTTTGCTTTATCTACCACCTCTGGCCCTCACAATCTCCCCACTTCCTTTTCTTTGATGATAATTTCTTATGCATGGCATGTTGGTCCTCATCTCTTGACCAGGCTAATGTCCTCTGCAGCATCTAACTGCTGATGAGTAATGGGAGTTCAGGGCCAGGAAATACCATGAATATGCGGATTTAATGAAAGTTGTTTAGTTAATTAATTCATCAGTGTTGAAGATTAAACTTAGGGTCTTACTCATATGGATGAACACTACCACTGAGCTACGTTCTCAGCCAATGAAAATGACTTATAAAAAGGAAGGTAAACTAATTGCTACTTGGAGAAGAGGGGGTTCCCATGTATGAGAGAAGAACAGGATGCAATGTATTAAGAGGATACATATTCATAATTCCAAATGAGGAAGTTTCATCCAGGCCACTCTTCCAGAGTTTGAAGAGAAGGCTGTACAGAGCCAGGAAACAGGGAAGGTTTCAATGAGGACAAGAAGAGAACTGCAAAATCAGTATGAACATTCATAGGAGAAAGACTTGGATCCTCATCCCAGAATCAGTCAGAAGCTTATGTGCTCAAGAAGCAAGTCAAACCATACGATGTCCTGAGTAGAGCCAGGTTCTGTGCTGTGAGGCTGCTGTTGTGACTCATCCTGACCTGCCAAGGGTGTGTTTGGCTTTAATTTAGCTTTGTGTCTTGGGGCTTCTGGACCACCAACCTTGACTCTTGGTTTACATTTCCCTTTGGGAGGTTCTGTCACCCAGGCATGCTCTGAGCCGGTAACCCAAGTACAATCTCCTTTCAGTGCTCAGTACCACACATGAGGTAGGTGAGGGAATACTTACTGCTTCCATAAATGCTCAGGAAAAGCAGCCAAAGAGAGGAGAATGTAGCACCTAATTCCTGGTCAGATAACCTGTGTTGCAAGACAGTGTTTATTCTAAGCAGCTAAGCAGCTGAAGGTCCACAATGTGCTAGTTGTTTACTGGGAAACCCACCACTCACACACACACCGTAGTGTCATGACAGGGTCACATAGTAAGTTCTATCCCCGGTATTCATTCTCTCTCTCTCTCTCTCTCTCTCTCTCTCTCTCTCTCTCTCTCTCTCTCATTCTCTCTCTCTCTCTTTCTCTCTCTCTCTCTCATTCTCTCTCTCTCTTTCTCTCTCTCTCTCTCATTCTCTCTCTCTCACACACACTCTCTCTCTCATTCTCTCTCTCTCACACACACACACTCCACACACACTCTCTCTCATTCTCTCTCTCACACACACACTCATTCTCTCTCTCTCTCTCTCTCTCTCTCTCTCTCTCTCTCTCTCTCTCTCTCTCTCTCTCTCTCCACACACACACAGGAGATAAATGGCATTGTAGTCCCTGGACTTTCCAGCTTCCTCCTTGCCCCATCTCGTCAGTCCTTCTCTCTGGGTCTGACGAGGTTGCTTTCTTTTGAGTCCACACCTTTCAAGGCTTTCTCTGCATTTCTGTGACGTGTGGATATGCTTCTGTGTTGAGCTCCTGCCTACGCAATCCCTGCCCACATAGGAGGCTCTTCTCTTGCCATAATTAAACAAAGAGGAAAATGGCTGGGAAGGCAGCCAGCTGGAGTCAGAGCAGGCATTAATGTTGGGCAGGGGAAACATCAGGGGCAGTATTGGCCTTTCAGGTCCCTGAGCTTGTGATCTAGGAGAGCAGAGCCACACACCCAGAGGCTGCCTCTGACTGGATAATCACACTTGGTATCTAACTGAGCCTCATAGCTGGTCAGTAAAGACCAGAGATCTACCAGGTCAAGGCCTCACTCAAGAGCTAATAGAGTCAAAGAAAAGCCACTCAGAGAGAGCTTCCAAGTATGTGCCCAAATTATTAGCTTCTGGTGCTCCTGTGGGTCCTGCTGGTGACGAAGGCTGATAGCAACAGGCTGAGATATTGAAATTGGGAAGGTACTTGTTAATATTGTAGAGGAATTGGGTTCAGCTCCCAGGACTCACATAGTGACTCACAACCATCTGTAACTCCAGTTCTGTGGGATCTGATGTCCTCTTCTTACATACATAAATGCACATACAAATAAAATAAATCTAAAAATTAAAAAAGTGTTTTGACAGACCAGTCAAGATCACAATGCCCACCAATATTATTCTTTGCCCTTGAAATTCCATTTCTTCCGGGGTATGTCTCCCAGTTTTTCAAAGTAATTCTGAATCCTGGAACAGAGGGTTGTAAGAGGAGGAAGAACCTGGCACCCTCTGCTGGCTACATATGGTACTGCAAGAAGAGGCCGGAGGCCATAAATTCTTGGGCCCAAAGGAGCTTGACAGCTAGAGCCTCAGAATTCTCAAGGCAAAATCACAGGTAGAGGGAAATGAGTGATAAATGGTATTCATTATGGAGAAATCTCTATCCACCAGATGCTGGTGGGAATTCGACACTCATAAATTAATCTACATTTTAATTCTCTAGCATTTGCTCTCAATAGTGCTAAAAGATTTTGTAGAGCAGAAGCAAACCTCAAGCGTGATTGGCTACCATTACATGCTCTGTCCCACCTGCAGTATTTCAGTCCAGCTTAACAGGTACCCCGACTTGGGTCATGATTTTGATACCAGCTTGACAACCCATCTCTGATTCCAGACTCTGCCAAAACCAGCTGAATCCCAAGCAAGAATCCACCCACCTTGCCCCCTCTTCTTAGGAGTTTACATTAGCTCTTACCTTGGGGTGGATAGCCCTTCTTCCTATGAATCTGACTCTTTTCCAAGCTTGACAAGTTATTTCCATATCTTTCAGGGCTAGCAGCCAAACACAAAAAAAGAAAGAAAGAAAGAAAGAGAAAGAAAAGAGGAAGAGAGAAAGGGAGGAGAGAGAAAAGAGAGAGGCGGGTAGGATGAGATGATAATTTTTCTGCAGGAGATCAGCCAACTGGGAAAATAGAGTGTGAACACTGCATTTCAGCCAGCCCAAGGTATCCTGAAGCCATAACTCTTGAAGAAAAGACAGCGAGGGCCTATGTCTGCTGGCAGAGAGAAGAGCTAAATCTCAAGCAGCCATGATCTCAGCAGGAAAGCCCTTGATATATTTTGACACTTTGGGGCAAATCTAGCAGCACGCAGAATGTAGATCTCCAGTGTAGCAGGTGGTTCCCATCTTTGTGGCTGTGTCCTACAGCCTTGTCAGTAGGTAACAGCTTTGCTTTGCAGGAGTGACTACGTCTCCCCTGGTTACCACAGTGACTGATCAAAAGTGTCGCATCGCTCTCTGCGAAGGAAGGGGCTTGAATTGCTTTAGCCCCAAAGCTGGTATTCTCGCTGAATGAACGAATGAATGCATAAATAAGTATGAAATAATAGATGTGGGCTTCATTTCATTCATGTGACTTAGGAGCCTGTCATTTGGGGTGCGTTATTTAATCCCATAGCCTCATTTTCTTTATTTCAGCATGGGGAGAGTACTGATATCCTTGTCATATGGCTGCAATGATGAACCGAGACAATACGTGTGGCAGAACCAGCATAGAGTAACTCCTTGACAAATCAAACCTAGTATTTTCGGTTGCTCTAAGGGCTACAGCTTCCTGCTCTGGAAAGAGTGAGCATGATAGCAAACTTCCTAAAACCGGTATAAGAACCCAAACTATAGCATGTGTATAGCAGTCATGAATGCCTCCTTAGTGATAGGAAAAATACTGTATATATATCTTGAGTTTTGCAAATTTCATTAAAGTTTCTAACAATCTGACTTTCAGAGGATTCTTATCTCGGTTGCATTTTATGCATTTCTGTCTGTTTTCTCTTCCCCAACTTAGGGCAGAGTCTATGGTGTTCTGCCCTCAGTGCTAGCTGGATGTGCCTTGTTCAGGCTTACACACTCTTACGGTGTGTAAGATGAGATTCTCTATACGATGAGATTCCTAGTGCTTCATGATGACACTGTGGTCAGCCTCTAGTTTCTACAAACACACAACTCTGAGTTTTCCTGTCCTGTGCCCTCTGTGAAAGTGGGATTTAGTTGCTCCCTCCCAAGAGATTATTACAGTGGGCAGAAATTTGGTGATTACTATTGCCTTCTGATTTCGGCAAAGGGATCTTTGCAGATGTAATTAAAGCTAAGAGTCATCCAAACTTGAATAGAGAAGTTATTCCACATGATTCAGGTTGACCTAGCCTAATATGATGGGGCATGAAGAACATTTAGTTTGCTTGGTCCTGGGAGTTGAATGCTTGGGGGGAGAGGGGGTGGGGCTTGAAGAAGACATGCATCAGAAAACCAAAGATCTGAGTCCTCTAGTCAAGACTGGCAAGTTCTGCCAATAGCGTGAATGAATCTGGGAGTAGATTCTCCCCTGAGGCCTCCAGCTAAGAGCCTAGCCCAGCTGACATCTGAACTCAGTCTTAGCAGGCTCTGAGCAGAGCCCGGATCTGAGTCACACAAGTGTGAGGTAATTAGTGGGTGCTGTTTGAGGCCGTACAGTTTGGTAAGATCTTATAGTAAGGAACAAAAACCCTAACATATTCTTCAAGATTCCTGTTCCTTTAATTAATCTTAAGGAATATTCTACCCTGAGGTCCAGAAGTTTCTGTTCCTTCACCTCTAAACCTGTGTAGATGGACAGGAACATTTGCCTCCAAGTGAATTGTTGATGAGGTCCTAAGAGACCTAGCTTTTGTAAGCAAAATGGGACAGGGGCTTCTGATGATTCCTAGTTTTAGAAATAGTTTCATGTTCAGGCGACACAAACATCTCAGTTGTTTCCTATGATGGAGGGATGGAACGACTATTTCAATTCCATTTCTCACCATCTACTGAAGTGCCCCCCTTGGCGCTTGTTACATGCTGAGGGTTTCTCCAGACTACAAGAACTGACCTTTATTTTTGTTATTACAGAGATTTGAGATTGCATTCTACCCTCTCTACCCACAATTCCAAGCTGTGAAAGCACTGTCTTCAGTACAGTGACAGGAACTGCTCCACCACTGAAGGACCCCATATGGTGACACCACACCCCTCATCCTGGAAGAACAGAGGCAGAAGAAGATGCACATCTGACCTTGAAACTTATTTTCCTGTCTTCAGGCAACTGGAGATGGCCCAGTATCCGCGTACCTTTGCTGCTGCAGACAAGGATTCTATGGAGTGGCAGGAGCCACCCACTCTAACAGGGCTCCAAGTGGGTCAAGTGTGTCTGTCACACTGTACTGACAATAAGCTGATGTTTCACCTCCCTGAGTCCATGCGGTATGAGATGAAGCTTTCACAGCGGACCCCTCCCCCACTGTAGTTCACTGTGATTTGAGGGCAGAGATGGTAGAAAAGGCTCTCGAGGAACTGACACCTATCTTCTTCCAGCATTGGGCTTTACCTATGTTTCCTCACCAAATGTGTATGTGCACACCTACAATGTGCCAGGCAGCATGGGCCCTGGCAACAGAGATGAACGAGATAAACCCAGTGCCGATGTTATGAACCTTATATTTTATTAATAAATCACACATCAGGTTCATTTCAAAATACCGCCTGTCCCAGCTCAGACCTGAAGTCGGGCCATACCCTGAAGCAGCTGAAGTGGTGACCTAGAGTTCAGGAATTGTATCTGTCTACTTTCCCTGTAGCTCCAACACTGTCCTTGCCCTAAACCAGCAGACCTCCTTTAAGATGTGTAAAGCTTACCTCAAGAGTCCCAGTGCATTCAATTGTTCTCTGTGATCATGGTGCACATGTGTGCAGAAGACAGGAACATTATGTAGAACTCAGTCTTGAGCGTGTGCGTGCGCATGTTTGTGTGTGTGTGTGTGTGTACATTTGCTGGTGAGTATGGGACTAATGGATGCTGTGACCCACATCCCTAGCTAGGCATCTATAGACCAATTTACCTACGTTCTGTAACCTAGCAAAGAGGATGACAGTTCCTGCAGGCAGACTTTCCCACCACTCTGGATTTATTTGAGCTGGGAGTCCTAGGGTCAGGACGGGGTCATTCTATGCCTGAGGGTCCCGCCTGGCCAGCCTTTCCCTCTCCATCCTTGGACGTCCCTTCTCCAGGCTCAGCCTCATCATCAGCCTCACCCATGTCCTCTGGCATTGGCCACTCTCGAGTCTGCCACTCCAGCCTTTCGATGCGGTAAGCTATCTTCAGTGCACTGGACTCCAGCTCAGCCAGTAGGCGAGCAAACTTGGTCTGCAGATCATCAAGCTGCTGGTCGAGGCCTTTGAGCCGAGACTCTGTGGCCTCCTGGAGGGCGATCTCAGCTGCCTCAGCATTCACATCCAACTTATTCATTTTGAGCAAGATTTCTCGGCCCTTCTCCTCCATGACCGCCTGGGCCTGTGGGTACTCACTCAGTACCTCCCGCAGATCCTCCTTGCTGAGGCAGAACAGGTCTGAATAACCTAGGCTCTTGATGTTGGCTGTTCGTCGGTTTCCAGACATGTTCCCTGTGGTCCAAGGGCAGAAACGTGAGGGGTGGGTGGGTAGTAGAGACAGGAGTGTTGCATTTCACTCCTAAACCAGGACATACCTCCACATTGGTGCTTCTGAACCAGTTTTCCTGCCTTGTTTTCTCATTTTAGTAATGTGCTAGTGACCAAGCCCTGTGCTTATCAGTAACCTCCCTTGCTAGACCATTAATGGGTAGTTATATAGCAACATGGCTGGTGCAGTGATCTTTAGCTGATCTGTCCGCACTCCCACCAGTGCCAGTGCCTCGTCTTTTAAGGATCCATCCCACCCACCGACCTTGGCTCAACTGCTTCCCAGGCAACAGGTAATCCACACCCTGCTTCTCTCCTGAGTCCTGCAGCAACTCAGACAAGGGCCAGATCTCCTTAATCTATGTGCCCCAAAGTACCATTTGTCCTAGGGTCCTGCCACCCTGTCCCTAGCAGTTTCCCTCGGAGACTCACCTTTGATGTTGATGATACTGATCTCCCCAAAGTAGAGCCCTGCACCAAGCACAGCATACTGTGTGACACCATCATCGGCCACCACAGCCAGCTGGCCCTCACGGATGATGTACATCTCTCGGCCAATGTCCCCTTTGCGGCACACATATTCGCCTGGCGAGTAGGTCTGGGGCTGTAGCTTCAGCACCAGCTCTTCCAGCAGGCTGGCTTCACAGTTCTGGAAGATCTGTACTCGGCTCAGGGTAGACAGGTGCACGGACACAGCAACCTCCGCCCGCAGCCGCTCAGGCAGGTGCTGCAAGATGGCTACCTCGTTGGTCATCTTCTTGTTGATCTGAAGATGCTGGTACCTGGGAGAAAAGCAGTGCCATTTCTTCCCTGGAACCTAGTGTGTCCGCCTCTGCCTACTCATTAGGACTCAGTTCAGCCAAGGATCCCTTTTCTTTGTGACAGACATGATCTTTTCTACTTCATCCAAGGCATAGAGGTTTCTTGATAGTAGATAGACACATTTCTTTTACCTCCCATTAGGCTCCACCCCAGCCTCAGTGTCTTGTACCACTTCCACATTGAGTCATTCACTTTAGTCACCAAGCTCCCACCCACTTTGACAGGCTTTGTGGTGGCTCCCCGACATTGAGACATTTCCTTTATTCAGAACATAGTTTGCATTATCATGATACGATCAACCATCTATCGGCCATCTCCTGTCCGGATAGTTCCCTTCTCCACCCACTCCTTTTGGAGCCTCCCCAATCCTCTCAGTCAGTAGCAGCTATCATTCTCTGGTCTCTGTGTCACTCTTTAATACAAATTCCACTCCCTGTCAGTCTCTTGCACACCCTCTTCCTTCCCCTAGTCCAGATTCCCTCTGTAGAAGACACCATTTTCTAAGCCCAGTCTAGTAGACCTATGAACGAATGCCACCTCCCAGAAGGCACTAAGACCAGAGTTACTGGACTCAGATCCTAAGGCATACCTTCCCCTGGTCTACAACCAGCCCTCTCACCAGTCAATAACTCGCCGCTCCAGCCTCTTGTTGACATGCTGCAGCTTCATGTACTTCTTTACCAGCGCATGGTCTGGGTAGAAGGCCGCATCTGCAGTGTTCATGTTGTAAATGACAGAGCTCATGCTACCCATGATGGTGGCGAAACCCATGACGGCCAGCAGGAAGTCACCCACCATGAAGAGGTACTCTTCCTCTCGGTCTGGCAGCGGCGTGTCACCCACTGTGGTCAGGATCAGAGTGGAGAAGTAGAAGCTGTAGAGATACTGGCGCCGCAAGCGCTCAAAGCCAGGTTGCGCAGGGTCTGGGTATACCCACGCATCCCGTCCAAAGCCCAGGTACCTGGACAGGGCGAAGTATAAGCAACTGTTCCAATGGATGACAACAAAAATGTAAAGCATCAGCTTGGCTATGCGGAAGGCATTTGGGTAAGCCGTGCGGGTCTCTGTACGATCAAAAGCCTCGAAGAGGCGGGGCACTCGGAGAAAGCGGTTTAGCCGGAGTGTAGGGATGTGGGGGCCCAGCTGCACATAGGCCGCATCTGTGGGGACCAGGGACGCCAGGTCCAACAGGAAGCTCCAGGTGCGGACGTAGCGACTGGCGATCATGCCTTTGTCTACCACCAGGATGCCCTGCTCTAGGAATCCTAGGAGGAAAGAGGGAGATGGGCTAGAGTCAACCATGGGTAGGCCAACGGCAGACTGGGTATGCTGGGTATGCCAAGGCCAGACATGAGGGCAAGATGAAGGCAGGTTTCTGGGGTGAGTACTGTGGTGTTATCAAAGTGGCACATGACAGTGCAGGCCCTGGAGGTGGCTGCTTTCTTAACACTTTCTTGGGAGAAAGGCTAGTCCCAGGGACTCACTGACCTGTGTGGAAGCGTACCCCAATATCTAGTAGGTACAGCAGGTCACTCGTGTAGTCCAGCACGAACCAGGCCACCAGGTAACTGTGCTGCAAGTCAGGAAAGCAGGCCCTGCAGGGTAGGGACAGAGGGTCTTTGCTTAAAGGTACCAATGTGTAATTGGGTTGTCAGGACAGGTCCCTCAGCCCTCTGCCTTGAGCCCTTCCAGGGAAGACAGCTCTCCTTTAGGCCTCACCCTCTAGGCCTGCCCTTCTCTTAAGGAGCCTCACGTAGCACCCCTGCCAAACCTGCATACAACGATGATGAGGTTGTACATGATTGGGAAGACCATTGTGTTCAGCCACCAGTAGTAGTAATCCCCAGATGGGTCTAGGACTGGCAGCCACTTCCTGCAGGGAAGAAGAGACTCCACTCATTTATCCACCAGACATTCAGTGCTTGCCTTCTGACCAGGACACTGAGAAGAAGGAAGCCCCAGGGAGTGAGGTGATTAGACACCACACAGAGGAGCAGACTTCTCACCTGGCTTTGGTTGGGGCTGGGGGCGTGGACTCTGTGGTCTTCACTTTGCCGTCCTGGCTCATGTTTCCGTAGTGTGGTTCTAGTCTGTAGACTATCCAGTGATTCTCCGATTATAGGTGGCTTGGGAAAGTGCCTGGCTTCCTGGAAGAGGCTGCCCTCGGGCTCCAGCTTCGTCTTTTCTGTCTTTGAAGCTCTTAGCAACACAACTAGAGCTAGCAGGTATGGAGTGGGTGGAGGCAATGGAGCTCCAGCACCCTGCCCTGTCTCCCAGGCCCAAGGCTGGTTTACACCTGCCCAGCTAAACACCTTTAATGAGGTCCCTGGGGGTGATGGGAGGTGGATGCTTGGGAAGGAAGCTCACTTTTGTTGCTGTCTTCTTTCGCCTTCCCCAAGCCTGCCTTTGGTGTAGGTTTGAATTCTGTTTCACTTTATGCAGGCTCTCTGTTTGGGCCTAGTTATTTATTTAACAATTATGTGCCAAGCGGCTTCTTCATGTCAGGTGTTAAACTAGTCTCTAGGGACAAAGGGGTGCCTCTCACCTAGAGGTGTTTTCCCTGGCCACAGCTTTATCTGCATATACATCACCTAGCCTTTGGGGCTTATGTTACTTTTGTTCCTTTCTTATTATCTCTCATGCTCAATGCCGCCAGCCATTGGACATATTTTGTGGACCCTCAACTTCTTTCAAGTTTTCTTGTGAACATTTCTTTTTGTGAAAAAACAAACATATTACCTATAATTTCCCCCTCAGGCTGATGTCCCTGCTGCTATTACTGTGGAGATCGGAGGTCAGAGTAGAACTTTTGAAGTCAGTTGGTGTACCTAGGAGAGCGAATTGCAGTGGCGAGGCTCAAGCTTTTACCTTCAACCCATTGTATCAGCACCGTTATCTTCTTCCACCTACTCTTTTTTTTTCCAACACCCATTTCTGTCCTCTCAGTCTGTGATGGTTTGTAAATGCTCGGACCAGGGAGTGGCACTATTAGGAGGTGTGGCCTCGTTGGAGTAGGTGTGTCACTGTGAGCATGGGTTTAAGACCCTCACCCTAGCTGCCTGGAAGTCAGTATTCTGCTAGCCGCCTTCAGATGAAGATACAGAATTCTCAGCCTCTCCTGCACCATGCCTGCCTGGATGCTGCCATGTTCCCATCTAGATGATAATGGACTGAATCTCTGAACATGTAAGCTATCCCCGATTAAATGTTGTCCTTATAAGAGTTGTTTTAGGGGTTGGGGATTTAGCTCAGCGGTAGAGCGCTTGCCTAGCGAGCACAAGGCCCTGGGTTCGGTCCCCAGCTCTGAAAAAAAGAAAAAAAAATTTGTTTTAGTCATGGTGTCTGTTCACGGCAGTAAAACCCTAACTAAGGCATAGCCAAACACCTGGGACCAATATTTAGTATTACATAATGTGGTGTATATTTTACAAAACGACTACAAATATTTTGATGTTTGTCACTTGTGACTGCCAGCTGATAGAGCATACTAAGGGTGATGCTGTGTGATGTCTGAGGTTAGACCATCAAAGACGTTGCTGCTTTCTGGGTAGCTTGGCATGCAAATTGTGATCACCGCCTTTCAGGATGCTGCTGTCTTAGATTCTGTCTATCACACTGTGAGAAACTCGAGAAGTCCGAGCTAAGTTCAGCCTTCCAGTTGTTCCAGCCCAGCATTGTCCGTACAACTGAAAAAGCTTTAAGATGATTCTAACGATGGCTCAAGTCACTCCCACATTTGAGCTTCCTAGATGCAGCTTCAGATTTCACGAGATAGAAATAAGCCACTTCAGCTGCATCTTATTGGACACAGAATGACAGGCCTTCTGGTTTGTGCCACTAATTTGGAGTGGCGTGTTACTTAGCACTATGGTTTGGGTCTTAAATGTACCCCACAGGCTATGTGTTGAGGTCTTGGTCAATAGCTTCTGGCACAAATGGGGACAGTAGAACTTTTAGGAAGGAGACAGGTAGCATTCAATGAGTATGCCCTTGAAAAGAATACTGGGGTTCGAACATTTTTCTCTTACCCTTTACTTCCAGGATGGCATGAGGCAAACAGCCTCCTCTGCCATATACTCTGAGGCACAATCTCCTTCTTCACCACAGTTCCAAAAGCAACCATGGGCAGAGATTTCTAAGCCAAGATAAACTATTTCAAGTTATTAATTTCATTTTGTAACAGCAATGCACAGCTAATACATCCAATATAGTAACTACCACTATCACTGTAGCAACAGTAATCTAGAATATTACATTTTCACAAATTGAACTTCCCCAGCTCAGCACTGGGATCAAGAAGCAGAACTATTACTATAACCCTGAGGAGTCGCTCTTCTCCCTTCCAGTCACTGTTACTCCCACCTCTCATAACAATGCCCCCAGTTCTGGAAATTTGTGAGTATGCCCTCGAGTGGTGTGTGTGTGTGTGTGTGTGTGTGTGTGTGTGTGTGTGTGTGTGGTTTATATATGCGTGGGCACATGTATGTGCAGGTAGAGGCCTGAGACTGAAGAAAGAAATCATACTTGTTTGTTCTTCCCTCTGGTTTAATGAGGCAGGTTCTCTCAATAAAACAGTTCCCTTCCAACGCCAGGTACTGGTGGGTCACCACACTCACCCGGCATTTATGTAGATTCTGGGGAATTTGAACTCCGGTTGTCACACTTGCTCAGTCAGTGCTTTAACTATGATGGTATCTCTCTGGTTCCCTTTGATTGTTTTTAATTTATACAGGATATCAATATTTAATCCTTCCCCTTCCCTTTTACAGTTGGCTATTTCTCAAACTTTTCTAATGTCTACAACTCCCCCTTTTCTACATTCTTAATCCTATTTTGGGCTTTGCTTTTGAATGACCATTTGAAAAGGTGCCCTGTCCACCTGACCATGTTTAAAGCTGTATCTATTATTCCAAGAATACGATATAAACTAAAATGGTCAACTAGTCCTGCAGTATTCTATATTCCGTTTTCCTTCTTATCTGATCTTTGCTTTGCATGCTCCCAGGCTCCAGTCACACCGTACTGGTGTTCTCGGGGTCATGGCCATTGCCTTAGTATAGCTAATTCTTTAAGGTGAAATTTCCATTTCTTTCTTCTTTTTGAATACTTTTAATATGAACCAATTTTAGGCTCACAGAAAAGTCACAAAAACACACCAAACTGTAAACTCCTTATCCACGTTCCCCTGTCATCCATCATTTTAAGTAACCACAGAAGAATGATCACAACCAGGTAACACTGCTAGAATACTTTCAACTACAGATTTTATCGGAAACTGCTAATTCTCTTAGTGTTTCTCACTCTCGTTTCAGCCAGCATCTCCCCCTGGAAGCCATCTCTCAGCTCTTTCATCTTCTATGCACAGAAATCATGCTAAGTGCTGCGTCTAGATGCTTTTCCTTTTACAGCCCTAATACTGAGACAGGTTTTAATGGATCAGGAATCCAGGCTGTCATGTAGGAACTTATTCCGCGTTCCTCGAGGTCGCGGAAGCTTCGGGAGAGGCAGGAAGAGGAGGTCTGCGTGGGTAGGAAGGTAGAACCCAACCTGCGTGTACAAGTCTGGTGGAAACAAACTACCTTGGTAGCAACCAGCCTGGTCTAGGAGAGCTTTCCAGAGCCCTGCCCACAGACTGGCCCTTGGCCTATCCTTCAGGGAAAGCCCTGCCCACTTGACGCTCTAAGCACCGCCCAGAGTCTGTGTTCCCGCCCCTTCGGCCTCGCCCTCTATCTGGCTGGTGCTTTCCAAGGTCTAGTCTATCCTGGCCTCAGAAGCTTGTCCCTCCCTTAGAGCAGCCTTCTGCCCTCCGGTTCGAATTTTTCTCCTCAGGCCCCGCCCCTGCCCGCAGGCCTCCGCCTCTTCTCAGGTCGTCCCCTATGAAACGCCGGAATCCTCAGAAGGGCGGAGTCCGCGGCGCGAAGGGGCGGGGCCTGAGGGTGTGGAGCCGCTCCTTTCTTGGAATGCGGATGGGGACCACGCCCCTGCGCTCGGCCGTTGCCAGGAAACGAGCGTCGACGCTCTAGCTGGGGCCGGGCCCGGCCAATGAGCTGGTACGCCGCTGTCTAGCGGTGCGTCACTGGGCGGTTGCGTGAGGTGCGCGGGGGCGCGGGCTGCGTGTGGCGCTGGGCGGGGCGCGGCTGGTTCGCCTGAGGAGCGATGGCGGCGGCCTGAACTCACCTAGCCCGGCCGCCGACAGGCCCGGGCAGGGCGGCGCGGTGCAAGCGAAAGAGACGCGTGGGCCGCAGCGCGCGCAGACGCGCAAGGTGCCGAGGGGACTCGGGGTGACGGCACGGGGTTTGGGAATTGCTGGCGTTGAAGGGACAGGGTGAGGGGTTGGCAGGTGGTGAGGGGCTGCGAACGTGTGAGGTAGCGGGCAGGGGGACAGCCTAGGTGCTGTGGACCGGGAAGCCGACTAGAGGAGATTCTGGGTCCAGATCTGAAGGGCCCAGTTGAAGGAACTCATGACCACCGTTTGCAAAGGGTGTGGGTTCGCTGAGCTTGGAAAGGTGAGGGACGTCCTGGGACAAGAGTTGAGGGAGTAAGGCCTGTGCGAGGATGGGGGAGCGTTAAAGGCCAAGGCGGGAACCTGCGGGGCATGGCTGCGCCTTGATGTAGGAGAGGAAAGAGGGCTTGGTTGTGAGACTTGGATGAGAGATGAGGTTGGTTGTGGGGCCTCCTTGGATGTCCTGTCCAGGGAGAGCAGTAGTTTTAGATCAAGTACAGGTGCAAGTGTTGTGCACTTGCCCGCCCTGTGCCCATAGATGTTTTAGAAAGTGATAGAGAGGAAAATAATCACAACAGCAAACCAAAAACACCACACACAAAGCAGCATCATGAGCAATAATAACTGTGATAATGAAAATGTTTGAGGTTTAGTCATCCACAGAGTAATAATGGAGCCGGAGTTTCCTCAGGTTCTGTTTTGTAAGGCAGACTTTAAGATGAGACACTCATAAAGTTGTTTTTTTTTTTTTTTTTTTTTTTTTTTTTTTGAGGGGTGGAGAAATAGAACTACCCATATTTTCTCTCAGCCTGCTCTGCTTCTGGACACTCTTACTACAATCCTCCTTACCTATAGCTGTCATCTGTATTTGACTGTCAGTTGCTAATTCTACATTCATGGAAGCCACATGGCTTGTCACATGCAGCACTGTATTTAGGTTTGCTCTTAGGAGTTTGAGAAGCAGGAACAAAACAAGGCTTTGTGGAAGTAAATTTTTGTACATTAAACTGCTCATACACATGTTTTGACCTATGTGCATATTTGTGAAATCAAGATGCCAAACACTTTGACCACCTGGAAAAGTTTTCTCTATTCTTTTACAGTTCATCTTTTCCTCTGTACCCTGTAATTAAGTTCATTTTAGTTGTATTTTTCAAGCTGTACAGACATGAACTTGGGAAGTTGGTCTTACTCAGTGATATGGCCATTTTCACATCTCTGGATCTTCTCTGCTGACAGTTTGCTATGTAGTTGAGGCATCCTGAGCCTCCTTTAAGCATAACAATATTTAGGTCTATGAAGACTATCTCTTGAGAATTTGAGGCAGCCTCAGTTTGTATCCTGTTAAAAAAATCTCAGCTTCAGAGAGAGTTGTTTTATCCTGTGATATATTTTCTTCTCTCTGGAGACCAAAGAGGTCTGTGATCTATTTTCATTTCTTCTTTCTGCAGGCCAGAGAGGCCTTCTTCATAATGATATGCCTGGTCAGATAATCAGAACTTTTTAGGACTGACAAGCTTTACAGGTTGTAGTAGTGGTCCCTAAACACTGAGCTGTGTGTGGATCTAGTCCATGGTAGTGTTCATCTGTATAAGACAGGATGGAAGAACTAAAGTTATATCCTGGGGGTGTGGCTCAGTAGGAGTATGCCCTTCCATGTTCAAGACCCAACAGTTTGATCCCAATACTGCCAAAAGAGGGGTGGGGTTAACTTACTCTAATATTATTATTCTTACTTTGGTGTTAAGGTGCTCTTTGCTCTTTCAGTGAAGAAATTAGTGATAAAGTACGTGGTAAGTTTAAAGAAAGTCATGAAAATAAAAAGTTGATCATCTTTTTAAAAATAAATATTTCTACTGGTTTATGAAATCCTGACATTCAGAATGATAGTGGTGTGTGTGTGTGTGTGTGTGTGTGTGTGTGTGTGTTGTTTGAAGTCGAAGAACCATGTACTTAATATAGTAACTTAATATAAGTTACATAAAATAATTTTATGTAACTTTAGATATCTGAATAGCATGCATGCTTACGTATTATGTTAATTCATATAAAATCAAAGCGACATGCTTTACATAGCATCCTCAAAATTTGTTGAATACCTTGTGAAACAGGCAAAGGAAGGAATTTTACAGATGAGGAATCAGATTCAAAAGCTAGCAGACTCACAGAGATAGAGTAACAAAACAAGTCAGTTTGTCATCTTCATAGTGCTAGTGACTAGAGGAAGAAAGATTTGTAAGAGAGAGTAAAGGCAGTGCGGGCAAAGGGCACATTATGTATTGGAAAAGTTGTGATGAAGTAGAGGACTTCATACCTGCAAGAAGTTTTCTTTATGATTTGTAATTGTTATACTAAAAAAAAAAGGTGTGAGCATGTCATAGGTATGAGGGCTTTGATTAATAGTGTATCAATGACATGGAATAGGAATTGGGTGCATATTACTGATAATTATGTTAATCACATGTTAGAGAATTTCTTTGCCTTTTTCTCTCCTTCCTTCTCCCTCCCCCACTCCTTTTTGTCCCCCCCCCCCCCCCCGTGCCCCTGCTGAGGTCTTACTGTGTAGCTTGGCTGGTCACAGAGATGTGCCTACATGGGTGTTCACTACTGTGGCTGGCATGTTAGAGCATTCTTAGGATCTATCTAAATTCTTTGTTGTACTAGAGAAGGCACAGAATTTGAAAAGTTTTTGTTTGCTATACTAAACTTTTTGTTGCCACAATAACACATTAATTAAAATAGATTTTAACTTCTGATATATAGAGGAATGGTAGGTCTGAGAGGATGTAACCTGGATCAGGATGCTGTAGTGATAGAAACATTTTTGTAGTGGTGTGTACTGTTAGTAAGGGCTAGGAAAACAAATTCATTTATTCTTTCAACAAATTCTTGTGAATTCAGTCCCATAAGATAGCAATAGAAATAAGTTATAGTCTTATGAAGTTTCATAGAGTTCTCATTCTGGTTAGGGGAGAAAAAGATAGTTTTAGTTTAAAGGGAGAATGTGAAAATATAAAAAGAATGATATGATTATTTCTCTGTATCTGTCTCAGTCCCTGTGTTCTAAATATACATAGGCACTTACGCAGAAATCTCCACAGGGATCTTTGAATTAACATGCCTGAAACAGAACTTAGTCTTTTTGCCCCAAAGATCCTTTTTTAAATTTTTTGCCATCATCTGCCCTTATATCAATCCAGAGGATGACTTTGGTGTCACCCTCTATTCTTTTTGCTCCTTTACCTCCTAAATTTGGTCAGTCACTAAGATGATAATATACTTTCCTCCGTTATCTCCATTGCCACATCATCACCAACTTTTGCCTGAGTCCTAAGCTTTTTGGCGCTTATCTAAATTTTTAAAAATGTCTATTGCTTTAAAAGTTGATCTTTTCTTGCCTATTCCTAGAATGATCTTTCTAAAAATACAAACTCAATCATGGAACTATGCTGCTTAAAAAAGTTGGCTCTTTGTAGCCTGTAGGACTACATCCAATTTCCTTAATATGGCCTCAACTCACCTCTTCATGCCTTGTCTGTTGCCACTCCCTCCTCTGTGTTCTAGCTTGAATAAATTGTTCACAGTTCTCTAACAAACATGTTACTTTTTTAGCCTTGAAATCTTTGTAAAAGCTGCTTCCTCTTCTAGGAACACCTTTTCTTCTCTTCCCAGTGAACTTTTCATACCCTTTAGGATCAATTTCACCCAGTCTTTGACTTCCTCTTTGTCACCCTCAAACAACAGGTATAGAGATAACCATGTGTGACACTGAGGAGTTCACTGTTGTAAAGACAATCACTGTGTGCGAGAAGTTCACTGTGCCTTATGACTGAGATGAAGAGATACCTATAAGAGGCCCAGGTGGTATGGGGAGAGGTGGGCTGTATTCTGAAAGCCCATTTGTCTGAGACATTGAAAAGCAGGGATGGTATGTGTGAATTGAGCTCCAGATAGGCTATTGAGTCACCCCCTTCTCCACCTCTCATTTCTACAGGTTTTATCAGGTCTTTCCACTTTCAGTGTTTGGGGCAACGGCTTTATGCCAACAATCAGTCTTGCTTAGGAAGAGGTTTGTTCTCGGAAGGTCATTTGGTCTCTCCTTGTCTGGTAAAGTTATATACGTCTATCTATCTATCTATCCCTTCCTACTTCTTTCTCTTTGCCTCTCCCAGGGCAAAGGTTCTTTAGAGAGGCTGAAGCTGAGCCACTTCCTGTCTCTGTTGTCTTAAGGTTGGTTGACAGCTTTTGGTCTGTGGGCCTGTAAAGCTGTTTTTATTGTGCTTTGGACCCTGAGGTGAGTGGCTGACTCTGGCTATGTGTAGATCAGGAAGTCAGTTGCTTCTTCCCTACTCACTGTGTGGTTTAGCCTGAAGATAAAATAGGGAAGACCTAGGAATCTATCTTTTTTTTTGGACTTTGCTTTGGGACAAAGGGCATCATAGCGAATGCAGTTTTGCCTCTTTGCCAGGAGTTTAAAGAGGTGGTAGGAATACCAAGGAAAGACCTTTCTGAAATTTTTTTCAGCATGCGAACAGGGCCTAGATTAAATGTTTAGTTTTGACTTCTGAGATGCTGATTTTATGTGGTTCTTTTCCAAGGCCTGCAGGAGGTAGTTCAAAAAGGCCTGGAGGTCAGTCTTACATCTGTAGGTGCTTTGTGGTGGTTAAAGGAGGGGAGGAAGACTGGGTACCTTAGATATTGCACGATGGAAACAGTTTGTTAATCTTCCAAAACCTGGAGGGGTTTTGTTTTAGACACATGAAAGGCTTATTTTGCTGAGCATCCTGAGACTTGAGTGTGCAGAACATACTTTAGAGCAGGTTAGATCTCTTATCTCAGAGGTGTGAGCATCCTATCATACAGGATCAGAAAGGAAAAAAAAGAGCAAAGAAACAGTTTACAGAGGATTTGCTTTTTGTCTGAAGTGCTGTTACCTCATTTACTTCTTAAAAGGAGTAGTTACTTTGTTAGGAATTTTTTTGGACAAGGAAACAAGCTCAGATCTGTGGTTTATTTAATATCACACAGTTAAGAGATAGTACACTGAGATTTAAACTTTTGTTTGAGGAATTTTAGAGCTCAAGCCTTACCTCCTATTTGTGTTATGCTTTTCCAAGCATAAGGTTTCTATTTGTTTTCAGTGCTCAAATGAGATATGTTGTAGAGAGTACTCTGTAAACAGTGATATTCTTGTATCAGTCAAGCTCCTTGGCAGGTGGCAGGTGGCAGATGGCTCAGGCTGGGTTTCACAAGAATTTAATTAATAATGGGACTATATTTACAAAGGTATAGGCAGTGATTAAAGAAACCGGCGGAGGCTGATACATTATCAAAGGCTAATAGCAGTAAGAGTTTTTATCATTTAACTGTGGGGTTTGTGTTTCTCAGCCTGTGCCTGTCTGGGACCTCAAATCCTTGGGATTTGAGTATTTTTTCCAGTGCATTCTTTCTGTTCTTAGCCACTAGTGTGCAGTTGTTGATAGTTTATAGGATGCTGTGTATGAAAGAGTGAGCATCCATTCTGTGGCTTTACTTTCTCACTTCTCCTTTCTTCCTTACTGTTAGTCTCCTGAGTGAGGGGGCAGGCTGAGGCTGGAGTGGGAGTGTGGAGGGTGGAGGATTTGGGGGGCGGTGAGGTGGTAGATACTTCCCTCTGTCTTTGCATTTATATTTACTTGAGGGGACACTCATCCTGTACTGCTCCCTCCCTCCCTCCCTCCCTCCCTCCCTCCCTCCCTCCCTCCCTCCCTCCCTCCCTCCCTCCCTCCCTCCCTTCCTTCCTTCCTTCCTTCCTTCCTTCCTTCCTTCCTTTCAAAAAAGATGGTATATGCTTTTTTCCCCTCAGATATTGTATTCCTTATTTTTGTCTGCTATTCCTAACTTATTTATCCATGTGATCTTTTTCCTTTCTTCAGACTTATTTTCTCATTTGACAAATATCCTTGAGGCTGGCCTGGAACTCACTGTGATTTTCCTGCTTCAACCTCCCAGGCCTGAGCCAGCAGCATTCACTTCTGAACCATATGAACTCTTGACTCCCAACCTCCTCATTTTTCTACACAAATGACCCTGTTTTCATCCTTCTCTGTGTCACTGAATTTTGTTCAAGTATTTTATACTCTAATTCTCAGTCATTCTTAGTCATTCTAACTATTTTTCTGAAATTATATTTAAAAAAATCAGTAAAACCAGTGGACAGTTTTCCCTCTTCATTCTACTTGTTCTTTTTATGGGATTATGAGGAATCTCCAGTCTCTTGAAACATCCATACCTTAGTTTCTAGATTATTACTTCTTAGGTGTCTCTAATTTCTGACTATCTTTACTGTTTTTATTTGGGGTGTGAGTGTGTGTGTGTGTGTGTGTGTGTGTGTGTGTATGTATATGTATATATATATATATGTAATATATATATGTAATATATATATATATATATATATATATATATATATTTGGTTTTTTTTTGGAGGGACAGTGTTTCACTGTGTACCCCTGCTGGCTGGTCTGAAACTCTCCATGCAGATAGTCCAGCTGGCTTTGAACTCATAGACCTTTGCCTCCTGAGTGCTGGGATTAAAGGCATATACAGCCATGCCTTGTATTTTTATTTTATTTTATTTATTTATTTTGAGAAATTATCTGGTTATATAACCCAAACTTTCTTCCCCCCCTCAGCTTCTCAAGTGCTGGGATTATAGGGATGAAGATTTCATCTGGCTAAATATTTGTCAGTGAATTCTCATTGTGTTTTAGTTTAGGTTTTTGTTGTAAAGAGGCACCATGACCGTGGCAATTCTTAAAAGGAAAAATATTTGGGGCTGACTTACAGGTCCAGAGGTTTAGTCCATTATGGTCATGGTGTAGAGGCAGATAAGGAGCACAGAGTGAAAGTTCTATATCTGGATTGGCAGAGAGACAGATATTGGACCTGGTTTGAACATTGGAAATCACAGAGCTCAATCCCGGTGACAACAAGGCTGCATCTACTCCAACAAGGCAAAGCCTTCTTAATAGTGTTATTCCTATGATCCTGTTGAGGCCATTTTCATTCAAACCACCACACTCTGCTTCCCAAAATCCTGTTTTTTTTTTTTTTTTTTTTTTTAAGATTTCACATTTACCTTCTTTCATGATGCCATTTCGCAGCTTCATTGATCACTTATGGACTGGCAGCTCCTGAATTTTATAGCTCTAGTTTACTTTCACTCTTGAACTTAAGTCTGCTTGCTGTCTGTCTGTCTGTCTGACTGTCTATCTATTTTTGCCAGTCTCACAACCCAGGCTGGCTTCTAAGTTTTGTAGTTGAAGATTATCTAGGACTTCTGCTAGAATTGTAGGTGTGCACCATCATTCCTGGTTTATGTGGTGCTGAGGATTGAACCCAGGGCTTTGTGCATGTTGGACAAAGTACTCTACCAATGGGGCTGCATTCCTAGCCCATTTTCTGGATATTAGAAGTATTCTTTAAGTGTCTCAAAATTTAACATGCTTAAAACTCTTGTCTGTTCTCCTCCTCTCTGTCTTCTCTTTTTCCATCTTTTTTCCCCCCATCTGACTTATTTTTATCTGGCTAATTGGGGACCTGCTATATTAGCTCAGACTGGCCTTGAACTAGTCTTCCTGCTTTAGTCTTGAGTGCTGGCGTTTCAGGTGTGTAATATACTTGATCTCATCACCTTTTGTGAAGCACAAGACAGTCGACAGGGCTCCCAAGTCTCTAGTGTTAGGTGCATTAATCATCTCTCTTGCTCATCTCTGGATGTGCCAGGCCTCACTGTTTTCACCCTTTGATTTAAATCCAGAGGCAGATTATCTTTAGTTATATTCTAGACTAGCTGTTTACCACCTGCCTTATTTGAGGCAGTTTGTCTAGCTCCTTTGGGCTTTGATTCCCTCAGTTGTAAAATGAGTATATTAAAAAGTAGTGCTTTGAGCAGAGCTTGGTATGTATGTAGTAAGTGACATATGTTTGTATGTGTGTGTGTATATATGTACATTTATACATACACATATATGTGTATATATGCTATTATTATATTGTGCCATTGTTTCACAAACATCTTTGGATGCTGTGTTGGTACTGGGATTTCAAAGGATGAATGATATGACTTCCTGCAGAAGGAGAAGAAAAATGGTTAAATAATTTCCAGAGACATTATAGATATGAATACTCATTGCACAGGACATGTTTAGATAGAGGTGAATCTAAGATTTAGCTTTTTATTGGTATTTTTGCTATCTTACCATTACTTTAAAAAAAAAAGAGAGATCTTTTTAAATTTCTTTTAAGTTGTCTACTGACATCTGTCTATCTCTGCTCTACCTTATGATGCTATCTGAAGTATTTTTAAAGGTAAATCTGATCTTATGTCTTGGTTGAAAACATTTTTGTCTCCAGGATGTCAGTAGTTAAAACTTAAGGTTCCTGTAGCATCACATTCAGTGGTGTTTGTAACCTTCACTCTTTTCAACTCAGTACCATGCCTCTGCTCTCTAAGTAGTGATTAAGCTTCACTAAACTTGCAGCTCACTTTAGATTTGTCATGCTTTTTTCCCTGTGTTCTACTTTTTGCTAGACTTTTTATTTTTGTTTGTTTTATGGAGATTTCTTTTAGCTTATATAGCTCAGGCTATAATACAACTCATGATTCTCCTGCCTGCCTTCCCAAGTGCTGGGATTTTAAGGCCATTTTGAACATTGGAAAGCCATTTTGCCTGACTTTATTGTTTTTGCTATGAAGAAAGCTCCTCGTGTAACTGGTGTATCATTAGAGACCTAAGTCAGATACTATCTCTGTGGAGCCCTCTTACAGCACCCCTGGCAAAGTTAGTTGCATCTCTTCACTCTTCTGTTACAGTTTTGCAAATATTTCTATTTATTTTGCCTATGCTATGCCATTTTTGTTTTACCTGTATTTTCAGGGCTTACTTAGTACAATGTCCAGTACTTCTATCAGTATTGTTATACATTGAATTAATCAGTTGAGTATGCCTCTCTTGATCTGTAGGACTGGCCCTTCCCTGTATAAGGTCATTTTTACAAAAGGTGTCCTTCAGCACAGTTGCCACCTTCCTTTAGTTGTGATGTGATTAATTGTAAAAGAAATGGCTGAAAGGATATGTTGGTTAATATAACGTTAGGTCAAAGTGTGGCACTTGAATCAAATTTCTGGGTTCTTTCAGCTCCTTTAGAGTCTAAAGAGGAAACACAGTTGAACCACATCATTCTGTGAAGAGCTTTTGCTCTTCAGAGACAGTACTGATGAAGAGGTGTTAGATATGGTGGAGAAGGAACTGTGGGTTATGGTCTGAGCCAGTAGCTAGTTTGAAATATGTTACCTCTTTGTTCATTCATTGAGCCTGTATTTATTCAAGCACTTAACAAATAGATACTATTCTAGCCACTGGAGATGCAAAAGTAAATAAGATAGGCAGATCCTGCCCTCTAAGAACCAATTTCTTGGTAGAGAAAATAGCTAGCTAGAGAAGATAGGTTTCAGATAATAGAAACTATTAAGGGATTATGAACTAGAAAGTGAAGATAGGAAGATAAGCTGTTTAAAAAATTGTTAATTACGGAGAACTTCTCTGGGAAGATAGATAGCACTTGAATAGAACTGTTGAGAGCCAGCAGAAGAGCTGGAGAACATTCTAGACATAGGGAATAGAAACTATTAAAGAACTGTGTGACTAAAGCATCAGTGAGGAGGAGACTGACAGAAGCTTGTAGAGATTACATTGTGTAGGCTTCTATAAGGTAAAGAATTAGGACTTACTAGTGTGATAGGAAGCCATTGAGGGCTGTCCAACAAAGAAGAGGTATAGTAAAGTCTAGATTTAAAAGCAATATGGTTGCTAAATGGAGAATGAACTCTCACGATGGCAAAGATAGAACTAAAAGCCAGGCATGGTGTCTGGCAGGGGTGAGGCACTGAGGCAAGAGAATGAAAAATTTGAGGCAAGAATGATGAACTAACTTACATAGTGAGTTAGTTTAAAGCTAGCCTGTTCAGTATATTGAGAGCCTGTCTCAAAAAAAGCTACATTAGAAACTATTATAATAGACATAATTTGATTTTTGTACTTTTCGTCCCTGTTGTTTTCTTTTTGAAAAAAAGTCTATGAGACAAACTATGTAGCTTTAGCTTGCCTTGAACTTTATGTAGTCCAAGCTGGCTTTGAACTCATAATCCTCTGGAATGACAAGATTTGTTGAATGAATTAGATATTGGAAGGAAGAGGATAAACAAGGGACTTTGGCCAGATTTTTGATCTAAGCATATAGGTGAATGTTTGTGACATTTGAAAAAGGTTGAGGAAGCTATAAGTTTGGTGGTAGAAATGAATGCATTCTATTTTGGGCATGTAAGTTTCATATACTGTGTGGAATTGTGTAATTTGTGTGATTTTCAGTGGAGTGCTTCTGAGTTATTGTTTCAGGGAAGTTGAGAGAAGTGAGCTTGTTTATCCTTTTCATCTCCCTTTGAATTAGATTTGCAACACTGGACTGGACAGTGAACTCTGGCCTTGCTACTACTCTAGTTTGGTGTAATCTGTGGCTCTGTGGCCAGCTACTGGCTCCTACAGACCGGATGAAGCAGATTGGAGACAGAAGTGGAGAAAACCTCCAGCTGGTACATTCTCAGAGTGTAGTCCTCTGGCTGCTGGCCCTGTCCAGCCTGCCTCATGGAGAAGATGAACTGGCTGAGCAGGCTGGCCTCCCGGGTTCCTGGTCACCGTGTACCTCAAGGGGCCAGTCTACAGACCCCTGTCATGGCTGACCCTGAGACATGCCTCATGGTCTTCAAGAATCACTGGTCCCAGGTAGGAGACTCCATGACAAAATACCTAGGCTGTTACCCGTCCCAAAGTTCTAACCTTCTGAGTTTGATATTATCCCCCCATTCAAATGTTACCTTCTCATCTTAGACTCTTCCTCTTTCCTGTTTTTTGCCTCAGGTGGTGCGAATCCTGGAGCGGCAAGGCTCTCGGGCAGCTGCTGGAGGTGCAGATGATCTCAGTGCTGTGAGAAACCACACGTACCAAATGCTAACATTGCTGGCAGAGGATCGAGCAGTTCCTTCAGCCCCCTCAGGCCCTGGGCCCCTGCTAGAGTTTGCTCTGCGTGAGGATCTGCTGAGCCGAGTATTGACATGGCAGCTGCAATGGGATGAGTTTGGGGATGGGGTCGAAGAACGGCGGGCTGAACAGCTGAAACTATTTGAGATGCTAGTGAGCGAAGCTCGGCAGCCTCTGTTGCGGCACGGGCCAGTTCGTGAGGCTCTGCTTGCCCTGCTTGATGCCTGTGGCCGCCCTGTGCCCAGTAGCCCAGCACTGGATGAAGGCCTGGTGCTACTTCTCAGCCAGTTGTGTGTGTGTGTTGCTCGGGAGCCTTCATTGCTCGAGTTCTTCTTGCAGCCACCCCCAGAGCCTGGAGCTGCTCCACGTCTTCTCCTCTTTTCTCGCCTTGTCCCCTTTGTCCATCGAGAAGGCACCCTGGGTCAGCAGGCCCGTGATGCTCTACTTCTGCTCATGGCTCTGTCAGATGGGAGCCCCACTGTGGGCCGCTACATCGCAGATCACTCTTACTTCTGCCCGGTTAGCAAACCCTAGGATGGGGGGGGGTAGGGTGAGGCATGTGAACATTGGACAGCATCTTTCTATCCAGGAGACGTGGAAAGGCTAGGAATCAAGGAGGTCCTTTTGCTTCAGATTTGAAAGCAACTCCTTGATGTTGGAATGGGGATGAAACATGAGCATAGCTAGATAGGGCAGATGTTGTAGGTGAGGTCCTGATACATGGCAACTTAATACCTGCCTTGGTAGTATCTTTTAGCTGTATTCCCATAAAATCTTATGGTTAGTTAGTTCCCTTTTGTTGTTATATTATCTGAGCCTTTGGTAACCCTCCTTAGGTGCTGGCCACAGGGCTGAGTGCCCTGTACTCCTCACTGCCTCGAAAGATTGAGGTTCCAGGGGATGATTGGCACTGCTTGCGCCGGGAAGACTGGATAGGAGTGCCTGCCCTCGCACTCTTCATGAGTTCCCTAGAGTTCTGCAATGCAGTCATTCAGGTAGGGATAGTATTCCTAAGCGGTATGACACTTGGTCCTTCTGGGAAGTTGGGGTGAGAGGGTCCGTTTCCTGGAGTTCTGCTATAGAAATTGGGGTTATTATGCCTATCTTTATGCTCCCTTTAGGCAGTGGATTCTTGATCATCTCTTTCTTCTCTCTTGTTCTATCTAGGTAGCTCACCCCCTGGTGCAGAAGCAGCTGGTTGACTATATCCATAATGGTTTCCTGGTGCCTGTCATGGGCCCTGCCCTGCACAAGGTAAGAATGATAGTGAGTCATTCTTGTCTGGAGGGTGGTTGACCAGTGAAAGGACTTATATGGGAGGCAGTGGGTAGTGCTCTCCTTCCTTTTTCCCTTTCTGATACTTCTTGTTTCCTAGAACCCAGGGAATATGAATCACTATATGTGTAGGGAAACCCTAAGTCTCCAAATGTTCCCTTTCCTTCATCCAGACCTCTGTGGAGGAGATGATCGCGAGTACCGCCTATCTGGAACTTTTCCTGCGGAGCATCTCAGAGCCTGCCTTGCTCCGTACCTTCCTGCGATTCCTGTTGTTACATCGGCATGATACCCACACCATCCTTGACACCCTCGTTGCCCGTATTGGCAGCAACTCCCGGGTATGGCTCTTAAACTCTGTCCTGGCTTACTACCTGGGTGAGCCATCTTTCTCTGATCTCTATTGTCCAAGAGTGTTCCTGCTCTTTTTTTGGGTTTTGACTCTGGCAGTCACTTCAAGCTGGCACTATGTAGCACTAAACTTTTAGCCATTTTGAGTACAGAATTTAATTTATTTCCCTGTTTTTCATTTGTGCATCTGTAGTGCAGGGCTCTAGGCTTTGCCGCAAAGTAGTGCTTGTAGTGTGGTACTGCTTCACTGGTTCCTTAAGCTGTTTACCACTCTCTCAGCTGCTGTGGGTGATGTAAGAGTCTCTACTAATAAATGTGTCTCTACTAGTTCTTGTAGGCTTGCTGTCTCTCCTTTTTGGATTGACTGCATTTGAACTCTAATCAGGGCACAAATCCACCTGCTTACCCACTTATATTGCCTCTACTTGCACATTTGTATTGCTACAACATCCTGTTGGGTCACTGGATGCTGGGGATATCATGGTAGATATTGTTGCTGATACCTTAGAGCTATTTAATGGAGAAAATAGATAACAAGTTACTAAAATAGTTGAAAATTGAGGTTACTGTTTGCAAAACAAACAAATAGTTTAGAAAAGAATGAATTGGCTAGAAGAGAAGATGTCCCAGAGGAGGTGACGTTATGCCCAGGATGATGGAGTATCTCTTGAATATTAAGTGAGAATAATTTAGGTAGAGGGACCAATATGCAAAGGGCATGTGATAGGGGATGAGTATAACGTATTTTAGGACTGAATGATCTCTGTGACTAGAGATGGCTGAACAAGAGGGAGAAAGAATGAGAGGAGTGAGAGTTGAGACGATTAGGACTAATGCATTCTAGAGAGGAGAGAGAAAAGAAGAGGTGAGTATGTTCCTGATATCAAACACTTAATTTTATAAAGGTATACATCTTTTATCCTTATTTTAAAGGTAGGGAATGCCTGTGTCTGAGGTCTATCTAACCCCATGGGTTGCCCTGACAGTTATTCCCTCAAGGTGCATTTCTCTATCATCCTTTTGACTGTCTGTCATTTTTCATCCTAATCTTACTTTTGTAGTTTTCTTTCATGGTTTTTAGTTTCTAGCACTTCTATTAGTCTCCAAGGGTTTTTAGGAGCTTTTCATGTTCGTGGCTTGTTCCTTCTTCATTGCTGGTTCTTACAGTAACTAGATCTCTTCTGATTGCAGGATACTCATGATAAATATAGATGATTTCATTTCCACCTTCCAGTCCTTTAAGATAGTGCATTAGTTTGACTTCTGTGCCTTCAAGTGACCCACTGGCTAACTTGTTTGTGGGCTTGGTAATCTTTGTTAGTTTCTAATTGCTGTCAAAACAAATGACCACGGACTTGATGAATTAAAACAATAGTTTTTCATTCTGAAGTACACATTTGGGCTGTTGTTCCTGGTGAAGGACCATCGCTAGCTTGACTGCTTTCTTCCATTCTCAGAGCCACAGCTGTGGGTCACATCCCTGCTATATTTTGAGCCCCTTTCTCAGTTTTTCTTTTCTTTACAATGTTTTCTTAGGAATAGTGCCGTGAGCCAAACCCTGGGTCTTGTGTGTGTGTGCTAGGCAAGCAATCTACCTCTGAGCTACATTCCTAAGCCCTCTTTCTTTTCTTTGAGACAGTCTCACATTCTAAACTCTGATGCTGTATATCATAACCAGGGCCTCTTGCATACTAAATAAGTACTCATCACTGAGCTACACTGTGAAGCCCCATAGGGTTCATAATTTTAATCACATCTGTAAAGTCTCTTTTGGACTGTAAATGCTTACGGGTTCTGGTGATCAAGTCTTTGAAAAACTAAATTGCTGCTCACCTTACTATTGAGGAGTCTGAATTCTCATTGCTAGTTAAAGTGGTCATGTAGGAAATCTGTGTTGCCCCAAGTGTGAACTTTTTCCATTTATTGATCCATTTAATTCTTTAGTAGCCATTTAGCAAGCAATGCCAAGACTATACAAGACAAAGATATCTGATATATTTGCCATAAAGAAAGCATGAAACATTAAGGAACTCAGAGCTATGAGAGTTAGCTTATTGCCGGTCTGTTATTTATGTCTGGCCAGAAAGGAATAAAGCTTTTCTGTTTTAAAACAAAATGTTTTCCTGCTCTTGACCCTACCCACTTACTTTCTCCTTTTTCTGTCAGTTGCTCTGAGCTCTTTATCCCACTTCCTGAGATACACTGGTGTTGGAGAGGTGACTCTGACTCAATACTCATAGTTCCACCTACTTCCCAGTTGGGATTCTTCTAGGTTCCCTCTGATTCTTTATTGGTAGCCATCCAAGTACTATTTGGCTACAGTCCCCTCTGACTGACATTTGCTTGGCTATCATATTGCTGTAGTTTCCTTTGAATCATTTACTTTGTTTTAGTCTTTCTTAGTGTCTGTTTTTCTGGGGTCTCATTGAAACATTGATGGAATCAGTATGTTGGTCAGATAGTCTTCAGTTATGTATATGGTCTGTAGAATTCCAGTGGATTTGACATGATTATTTATCTGTGAATGGTAAAGTCTTGCTCACAAAGATTATGTGTTTATCTAGTTAATACTTGTATACTGATTATGTGCTAGACCTTGGCACATGGGCCAACTAGGAGTGGCTAGTTGGGTTGGGGGAATGGTAGTTCCCATTGGTAAATAGTTTGGAGGATAGAGAGCTCCTATGGTGACTCCCTCCCTCCCCTTCCCCCTCAGCTCTGCATGGTCTCTCTGAGTCTCTTCAGGACCCTTCTGAACCTCAGCTGTGAGGATGTTCTGCTGCAGCTGGTTCTCAGGTACCTGTGGGGGCAGGGCTGAGGGATGGCTGACCCTCAGGGCCTAGTATTTTGTTGGGGCGATGGGTGTATTGGGGTTGCTTATGAGCGTCTCTTGGAGCTTGCTTTAGCATTTTAGTTCACTTGCCCTGCTCTTCCAGGTACTTTGTTTTTCCTGATCACCCTTTTTTCTTTTGCTCTCTCCCAGGTATCTTGTCCCATGTAACCATGTGATGCTGAGCCAGAAGCCAGCTGTGCGTGATGTGGATCTTTATGGACGGGCAGCCGACAAGTTTCTCTCCCTAATCCCACGCTGCTGTCGACACCATGCCCCTAGCCCACCTCGTCCTGAGCATGCCTCGTGGGCACGAGGTGGGCCTAGCAGAGAGCCAGGGAGAAGGGAGGACATCACGGGTATGGCCTGGGTTCTGGGTGAGCCTAAAGAGAAAGCAGGGCTTGGGTGAGGGGAGGAAGGTGACAATATGTACAGTCCTTCTCTAGGGAGATTGATGAGTGGTCCTGCAGAGAGGATCTTTAGCATTTCCAGAGAAATATAGGGTTACCTTCTAGCCCTCCTCTTCTTATTTCAGTCCTGTATTCTGTTTGCATAATTTCATTTATGGAGGTGGTGAGGGAGGTGGTGAATTAGGATAAATTAGTCTAGAGACTGGAGAGTCAGCTATCAAATTGGTTCCATTTCTACCTCCTCATTTTCTTCTTTTTTAGTCTCTAGATCTCTTGTCTCCTCTTGATCTTTTCTTGGTTTTGCTTATTTTTCTTTTTTTCTCTAAAGGCCCTGGAAGCCCCAGTGTTGATTCTTCATCCGTGGTAACAGTGCCCCGGCCCTCCACACCATCTCGTCTGGCTTTGTTTCTCCGTCAGCAGAGCCTAGGTGGCTCTGAGTCCCCAGGTCCAGCTCCTCGATCCCCAGGGCTTACTGCATCACCAACCTCCAGCCCTGGTCGAAGACCCAGTCCTGCAGAGGAGCCTGGTGAGCTAGAAGACAATTACCTGGAGTATCTGCGTGAGGCACGCCGTGGTGTAGACCGCTGTGTCCGAGCCTGCCGAACCTGGTCTGCCCCTTATGATGGCGAGCGTCCCCCACCTGAGCCTAACCCTCTTGGCTCCCGGACTAAGAAACGCAGCCTACTGCCAGAGGAAGACAGGGACAATGTGAGGGAAGGAGAGGAGGAAAACCTAGGGAGTCGGGGGCTAGCTGTGGGTGTAGGGGATACTCCTGGCTACCTACCCCCACCCCAGCTCAATGGGGTACCAGGGCCATGGCCAGAAGGAGCCAAGAAGGTTCGTCTGGTGCCACGATTGGTGTCACAGGAAGGAGTTAGGGAATTGTTAGAGGGTACCTCTGAGGGCATGGCAGGACTAGAGAGCTTTGGGCAAGAGCTCCAGGAGCTGGAGGTGGCATTGAGCAATGGTGGAGCTGGCTCAGAGCCTCCCTTAGAGCCTCCACTACCTCCTGAGGAGGAGGAGGCCTACGAGAGCTTCACCTGCCCTCCTGAGCCCCCTGGCCCCTTCCTCAGCAGCCCTTTGCGGACTCTCCACCAGCTGCCCAGCCAGCCCTTCACCGGTAAGCTATTTGACCTAAGCCTTCGCTCTGTGTACTCTTGCATGTTCTCAACATGTTTGTGCCGATTTCTAAGACCTTTTTGGCTATGCCATTTTTGTGTATTTGCCTGTCATCCATTTTGCTTGAGTCTCTTCTACATTCATATCATGTCATACTGTTTGTTGATATGTCTTTCCATGCTTGTGCTGGTTTGGATATTGACTTATGTCTGAGCCTTGTATGTCCTTATATGCATGTTCCTCCTTTTCCTTTAGTCTGGCCATTTTCTGGGATTTGTAAATAGGATGCTCTGGGCGTGATGAAAAATACATTTGAGCCACATGGATGATTGTACTGTCCTGTATGAAAGACACACGTGCACCTCTGTTTTGTGCCATTCCCAACAGTGTGTATTTGAGTTTTCAATCTTATGCTAGGTCTCTTATGGTCCTGGAGTCAGCCATTTTGGTGTTTTCCTTCCTGCACAGAACCTTCTGTCTCTTCAAAGAAGGGCCCTATTTCATTTCTTTCATCTACTGTCCTGTACTTTCTTGGTTGCCATGATTTTCCAATATACTTATTTTAAGGACATGATTAATAAGGATTGGATGGTAAGCAGTACTTCTCTTTGAGGGGAAATGACAAAGTATGGTTCTGAGTGTCCCTGGTAGGCCCTTTTGGATAGATGCCCCTGGAGCTAGACCCAACCTGAGATTTTGGGCTGACTCTGTTTTGTTTATGAGCAAGACAAGCCTTTATCAGGCTCTAATGTACATCTCAGCATGGGAAAACAAAGCAGTCTGGGAAGCAGTGCAGTGGCTAAGGTTAAGACCATAGGCTTTCGATTAAGCAGACCTCAAGTTAGCACCTATCGTTAGTGCTTGAAAATCATTTACCATTATATTGGCACATTGTGAAAACTCAGCAAATAGTAGCTTTTCACTGGGATTATCATCAGTGAGTTATGGAAGATTTAAGTTGACTAAAACACCACCTATCCTAGTTGTTGGTATCCAAGTTTATCTACTATGTATCTTGGAAAGCTTGGGACTATCTTGTTATAGCACCATATAGGGCCATATTCCTTCTCTAGCCGACTATAGAAAACTATCTTTCTATTCATTTAAGCCAGGGCTCCACTCCTTTCCTGCTCAGTGCCTTTAGGAGGTAGTGTGGTTTTTTTTACTACAGTCTTGATGTGTTAGTAAAAGGAAATCTCTTTCCTTTTTCTTTTTGGTAAAGTTATTTGCGGTGTTTGTATTATCCTTTACAAGATACTCCCAGGGAATGAGCAGAAGGAAAAAGTTAAGAGATTTTAATAGGCTCTTAAGCTAGTATTACTTTTGCTTTATGGCTAGTAATATGGATACCTCCAGCAGATGGTAGAATAAAATCTTTTAGGATTCACCACCTCTTGTTTACTATTCCAGAATCGTAGTTGTGAGTACAGCTTCATCTAATTCTCTCTTTCCTCCAAAAATCCTTCATTAGAAATACTGTGATGGCTTTAGTGGTCTAGTGTCCTGTTATGTCTTAAGGCATCTCTCCGAGGACATAATGCTAATCCCTTCTTATCCTGAATCACTTTTCTGTTCCCCAACTAAGCTATTCTTTTCCTGCAGTGTCTAGTTTACTTCACTCACTTCCCTGTTCCTGAAAAACAGAGCTAATGTTATCTTTGTTTCCTTAAAGACTTAATACTTGCTTTGAATATCATAGTTTCTTCTTTGTTACATCTCTTTTTTACTTTCTTCGTGACCAGTTTCATGTTACTCTGTCTCACTTGGAACCTTATTCTGTGTTTTGGTTCTCTGTATTCTGTTGTATTCTTGAGTGAAGCTTCTTAGAAAACTGAGAAATACAGTATAGGTTATGATTACAATCAAATGAAAAAAATTGCTAGATCTTGTACTTGATATTTGACATCAGTATCTCATTGGTCCTCTTAATTATCATATGAGGTAGGTATATTTATTTTACTACAAACAAGGAACTAAATGTTGGTGAGCTTTCAGCTTATCCTGGCCCAGGGCACGTCTGAAATCTGAGATGAGATCTCTGATTCTAGAACTTAAGGTCCGACTCATAGGTTATAATGTCTGTAATGGGCATCTGGATTGCCTTAGTTTTCTAGAGAAACTGGTCACAGGTCATTTGACACACTCAGATACTTAATATAATTTCATCTAGTGGGGGTCTTGTTTGGGGGAGTAATGCGTGCAGTGTGCATTGTGTTCAGGCCTTGTATCCTTGTGCCCACCCCCTTCCCAGGCCCCTTCATGGCTGTGCTCTTTGCCAAACTCGAGAACATGCTGCAGAACTCCGTCTATGTCAACTTCCTGCTGACGGGGCTGGTGGCCCAGCTGGCCTGTCACCCCCAGCCCCTGCTCCGCTCTTTCCTGCTCAACACCAACATGGTCTTCCAGCCCAGTGTCAAGTCCCTGCTGCAGGTGTGCGATGCATGCATGCATGGGTGCGTCCAGGCTCAGTGGTGGGCCAGGCCCACAACTAGTGACCTTGGGTGGGCTGGGAACAGGTGCAGTGGTACTAGAAAGGCCTTGTATAAACATGGAGCCACGAGAAATGTCATAAGTTGTGCTTCCTAGGTGCTGGGCTCTGTGAAGAATAAGATTGAGAGCTTTGCGGCCTCCCAGGAGGACTTCCCTGCCCTGCTATCCAAAGCCAAGAAGTACCTCATTGCCCGTGGGAAGCTGGACTGGGCTGAAGGTCCTACAGCAGGACCTACCCCCCGCCGCTCTGATTCCCTAGGTGAGGACCACCTTCCTTTATTCTCCCTAGATATCTCAGTAGCCAGCATTAGTTAAGATCCACAAACTGGTGAGTTGTTTAAAAGCAAGTCTTCATGCCAGGCTTTGGGTCAGAGAATAGTTATTTTATTAAAAGAGCCTAATTGACAGTATCAGCAAAAACTGCGGACGGGTCTAGGGGCAAGGAAGGAGAAAGAAGTTGTTGGGTTGAGGTATTGTGAGAATTTGATATGGTATGTGGCCTTGAGTAATAAGTAGGGATTAGGTAGGCATAGAAGTATTCTATTCTTTTATTCAGGAGAGATCTTAGATTTTAGTTGGAATAGGGAGTTTTACAAGGTTGTGGAACAGTTGGTGGTAAGATAGGAAAACTTTGACCAGAGTAAAAGTGGTTTTTAGAGTGGCAGTTAGGCTGAACAGCAGTTGGATCTTTCAGTCACTTAGAAATCAGGAGAGACTTAAAAACCTGCATGTGCTCAGTAATTGCAGGTAATTGGCACTAAGAGAAGGGATTTAGGAAGAACAGTCAGGACCAGGAAGTTTGAAAAGAAAGAAAGCATGTGATAGGGCAGAGATAGGAAAGAAGTTTTTGCAGAATATGTTCAGTGGTTGGGAAGCATTAAATGTGACAGTCTGAGTTCATAGTTTATGAACTATGAGTTCATAGGCATGAGATAGAAGTTTTGGGAAGAAATTATTGACGTTAGTGATAGTAGAGCCAGTCAGTGTAGGGAACATCACAGGTGTTTTCAGGGTTCTCCCAGGTGGAGCTAACTAAGCTAGAAAGGATAAAGTAGGAATGGCAAATTTTAGCCAGAGGAAGCTACTGATAGATGTAAGGCGCCTGTTAGATCTCAGGAAGGTAGGTATCCTCCACACAGAAGTGAGTGTGCTTTAGAGAGTTTGAGAAAAAGTTGGTGAGTAAGACCCTGAATGCAAGGTTAATAAGTCTGTATGTTGTCTCTGTAACCAATACGAATTGGTGAATAAAAACATTTATTATGATCTGGGGGGATATTTCTAGGCTCCATAGTGGTAAAGTCCAGAAAGTAAGACAGAGGACAGTATTTTAGACAGCTCTATTCAGTTTAAACAAATGTGAATTTGTCTGGGTATACCCAATGGGAGGGAGGTCTTGGTGGATATAGGAGAAGGACTGATGAGTGATGAAGTAGTAGTGTAAGGAAGTCTACTGTTGATGGGCACTAGAGTGTGAAGAAATGAAGCAGTCCTGAACTACAGTTGTACATGTAGGTATTGAAGGAGCAGAGGATGTGGGTCAGCTCTAGGTAGGCAGAGCAAAGTAGAAGCAGTTGTCTCTATATGTATGTAGGTCTAGAGTACAGTGGTTCTTAACCTGTGGGTCATGACCCCTTTGGAGCTCTCATATCAGATATTTACATTACAATTCATAACAGTAGCAAAATTAGGTAGTGACAATGAAATAATTTTATGTTTAGGAGTTACCACAACATAAAATGTATTAAAGGGTTGAAGCATTAGGAAAGTTGAGACTTAACTGATCTAGAGCATGATAGGAAACAAGAATTAGGGCATATTAGACTGAAGAGAATGGTCTTGGTGGTGGTAGAATAATGATTAAATTCTTTAGGGGGAGGGACTATGGAGAGGGAAGGAGTTGTAGCTGGGAATAAAATAGTTTAAATATTGGCTGTGAGGAGACTTGATGGAGGGGAAGTGACTGAACAAGCTGGATTTGGTGTGAGACTGAGAAAAAGCATCTCTCTCATCTTCAGTCAACTTTAGAAACGAGACAAGAAATGGACTTCAATTCATTTCTTGTTCATCTTGTCCTTCTTCCAGAACCCCAGGGGAAAAGTTCAATAACTTAAGGGGATTGGGGAATCTCTTCCTCAGACTAAGGCAGGCTCCCTGATCTAGCACCTTCTTGATACCCCTGTTTATTTCCAGTGAGGAGCCGGAGGCCATCCTTGGGGGAATTACTCCTGCGGCATGCACACAGCCCAACCAGGGCCCGACAGGCGGTACAGGTTCTTCAACCTGGGCGAGATGGAACAGGACTTGGACTAGGTGGGGGCTCTCCAGGGGCTTCAACTCCAGTTCTGCTCCCCCGGGGTGGGGCTTCTGAGCGCCAAGGTGAGGCTCTTCGAGTCAAGAATGCTGTCTACTGTGCAGTCATTTTCCCTGAGTTTCTCAAGGAGTTGGCTGCCATCTCCCAGGCCCATGCTGTCACCTCGCCTTTCTTGTTGGATACTTCAGAGGAGGTATCTGTTCCTCCCATCTCAGGCTTTGGGCCCCTCAATCCTTAATTTTCTTCCATGGACAATCAGGGCCTTCTGTGTTCTGGGCTGAAATCCAGGACACGGGCTCCTTTTTATGTTTGGAGGCAGTGGCAAATGGACTTTTTAATTTATTTCAGATGAATGTTTTATGAGAACTTGTTGCAATATGTATAAAAGGGAAATCTCTATTCTGTGCTCAATTCTTCTTTGCCACCCTTTATCTGTGGGGCTCTGGCCCTATGAAGGTTGTATATAGGTGGGGAAATGAATCATCAGGGGCATTTTTCTCTTTGGTGATGATAGGGTTTCAAGAATGCCCTTTTATTGTTAGAAGGTGAGCGGACTTGATGCTTAGGGGAAAATGGAGACTCTTCATCTTTCTGGACCCTGGAAGGAAGAAGCACACAGGCCCAGAGTGGTTTGGGGGTGCAGCAGCTGATGTTTATTGGGAACCAGTATCCCTATGCCAGATCTTAGGGGCCTTGCCCCCTGCATCTCTTGACTCAGCTTCATTCGTCGCTGTCGAACTCCGAGGACAGACCCTGCAGCAGGGGCAGGGACATGGAGTGCCGGTCGGGGTCCCCGGGGCCCCCACCCTGGGCTCCTGGTGGAGGGTTGCGGGGGCTGAAGAGCCAGTTGTCTGCTAGGGTTGGGGATAGTCACAGCTTGACTCATGCCCTGGTCTTCCTCCCTAGTCCCTCCCTCTGAATCTCTGTGCTACAACTCCCCATCCCGCCCACTTACCACAGCCATGCTTCCACCTCACCCTCCCCTTGGCTCCCATAGTCCTTCATGAAGGTCCTGTACAAACTCTGGGCTGCTGAACCCATTCCTCGGTTATATTCCCTGTACTCTCTCCCTCCAATGGTCTTTCCCATTCCTCATCTTCATTTCCCCTAGCAGTACCTGAAAGCATATAGGGGCCCCTCCGGAAGGGGTTTCGACCTTTATAGGAGAATCTGGTGGGTCTGCCTTCTGGCCCTTCTTGGGGAGGTGGTGTAGGTGGGGCTGGGACAGGTGGAGGTACGTCAGCAACTTCAGGGGTATCAGCAGGTACTGATGTGGGGGCCAGAGTTGATATGATGCTAAGGCTAGGTCTAACCCAGTTGGCTCCTTGGGGCAATGGGTCTTTGGTCAGAGATTTCTGTGGTCCCAGCACACCCTTGGGCTGCAGTGAAAACTTGAGGCAGGAGAAAGCAATAGGTAGTGACCGCTGTAACCGGAGCATCTGGGGTTCACGGGATGTAGGCAAAAGCCCTAGCTGCAGCCAGGTGCAGGTGAAGACCTGGTAGATGACATAGATGCTGTGGGTGCTTCGGAGCCAGGAAAGATTCTGCTGTAGGCTCACCTGCCCTGGTGGTAGCAGCAGGAAAGCAACTTTCTTGCGCAAGCCTCCCATATGTAGGCGAATCCTGCAGGGCTGCCCATCCAACATTCGCATTTCTTCATAAGCTATCTCAGCTCGGCCATTTGGTGAGTATTCCCGAGTGCAGTGGGCAAAGACACCCTCAGACCCTGCCTGTTCTAGAAGATTTGGTAGCAGCCCTACTGATTTCAGTGCCCTTCGGCCCTGCCGACCTGGCAAAGCCAGGCGGGTGTGGGCTGGACGGGACTGTTTGACTAGCACGCCCAGTAGATCATAGTAGGCTGCGTCCGACAGGAAAGGTACTGCCACTACATTGGACCCAAAACGCTCCTCGATGACCTGCAGGTGGCCAGTTTATAAGTCAGGGGCTGAGTTAAGGTCAGAGGTTAACTTGTGTTGTCTAAATTGACCTACCCACCATTGTTCACTGTTTAAATACATTGCTACAGTATACACAGATCCATTTCTTATTTCCCAGTTCCCTCCTGTAGAAGAATCTAATGTCTTATTTTGTGCCAAATTTTGGTAAATACTTGGATACATTAAAGAAAGAGACTTTGTCTTTATCTCATGTAACTTGGGCTAATAGAGGAGACAAAAATGTGAATAGTAGTTAAGTAAAATAATAGCAGGGTGTGACAAAGACAAGTAAGTGATTTAACAGCCTTTGTCTCTGATAGAAAGGTGGTTAAAGACATTTGGTAGGTGACAGTACTTGAGCTTTGGAGGAATTAACATGTTGGGCAATAGTCGTTCCTGGCAGAATGGACACCAGGGAAAATTCCTGAACCTTTAGGAACATTTAGGAGTACATCATTTCATATTACTTGCATTTAAAGAAGGAAGAGGAAAGGCATACAGGAAGTAGGATATGGAAAGTCACGTGTGTATGCCTTTCATAAGTAACTGTTTTATTTGGAGGCCAATGGGAAGCCACTTAAGGCCTGTGGTGGGAAGCTGGGACCAGGAAGAAGAGAGCTGATTTTTAATATGCATAAAGCAGGAAAGAGAAATAACTTAAGACTGTTGCAATAATAGCCAGCAAAACATGATTTTAGTTCCTGAACTAAATAATGGGAAAGAGTTAAGGTTACAGAATTGGTAGAACTTGGTCTCTTCATGGATGGGGGAAAAGGAATCTTCAAGGATTATGCCTAAGTGCTGGGTTATATGGGTAATATTAGTGAAAAATGGGTACACCGATGCAGGCTTATAATGCCCATCCTTTTGGGCGGGGGCAGTTATCTTTTACTTGCTTTCTACTCTAGCTACAAGGAATAGTTCTTTCCATGTTTGTGTGATGTCTAATCTTTGTATTGTTCCAATGTCTGTTTAGGGTTTCCAGTTCCTTTAGTTTTATTATTATTATTTTTGGGGTATTTGTGCTTGTGATCAGTTCTCTAGAGGACCTGGGAACCAGATCCTCTTCAGTAGTTAGTAACTTAGCTGTTACACTTTTGACCTGTTATAGATTTCATTGGCTGATCCTTCTGGCTCTCAGTCATGCTAGATTGCAAAGCCATACAGAAGTTCAAGTAATCTACCTTTTATCTCCCAGATCCCACATATCTGTGTTCTTACACTGAATTCACCCAATGACCCCTGAAGCTGCTCTGCTTTTATTTTGTAACATAAAGCAGTTTTGAAATGCTGGCCTGTTGCATTGAAAGAAAGAAATCAGGGCACTTAGAGGTGCCCTGTTCTCCTTGAAGTTACCACATTAATCCTGTGTATCAGTGCCTCAGTTATCACTGAGATAATATAAGGAGACTTTCCTTTTTTTCTTTTCTATAGTGGAATACCTCATTTATGATAATGTATTTTATCAAGTCTAGTATAAGTATAGACTTCAGCACCGTTGAAACCAATTATTCTTAATCTTGTAAAGACCCTTTCTCTTTTGTTTCTGCCTCCTTCACTTTTGTGGTTAGCATATTCCCAAGCAATGAGAGTTAATGCCATTAAGGTTGCTTCAAGTCTGGTGGATGCTGAGATGGTGGTTTAAGATGGGAAATACACATTTTTTTTTCTTTTTTCCCCTCTCATAGATTTTGGTTTTCATCTTAAATTTGTTGCTGTTCATTCACCCATTGTTCACTCATTCAGTTGTATTTTGTGGCTTTTATAAGTTGATTGCTACTGCCACTCTTATCTTAGATTTTTCCATCTTTTCCTACATAGAAACCACCTAAGACCCAGCCTGGCCATGCTTTGCCACTTTCTCCTTATCCCTCTCACTTTACCTACCTTATCCTTGATGAGGGCCCAAGTGGCATCTGCTTCATCCAGTGTTAGCAGATGGGGAGTACTGACCAACATGGTGGGGAGTGGGAGTGTTTGGGCAAAGTAGTGGCTGCTGCAGGAACCCCAAAGCTGCCCAGAGAGGTAAGGCCCACCTACCTTGGGCTGTGACCTACTCTAGCATGAGGTCACAGAGGCCCTGCTAGGTGATAGAGCCTTGGATACAGAGAGCACCGTAACTCTCCTAGCCTCATTGCAGCCAGTGGATCATAATATTTACAAATTTTTATTTCCTTTTTCCACTTCTATTACCCTTTGCCCTTTTATGTTTCCTTTATGCCCCTGCCCTGCCCTGTCCTTAAACAGCACAAAGATGCTCTCCTCTCTCATCTCTCTTCACCCACCTTTTCTTTCTTCTTACACAGTCTTGCCTCATGGTCTCATGTTCTTCTGCCTCAGCCTAGAGTGGTCATTATATTGCTTTGGGAGAGGAAAATGCAACACATTCTTTCTGTCCCAGTTTCTCATCTGTAGTTCTTGGTTTGAGTTCTTTAAGGAAATAGGATAGGACCACTCCTTTTTAACTACATCACTAGAGAAACTGCTGTCTAGTTAGTTGTGGATTACTTCTCTTTGAGGTTGCATTGGGGTCTAGAAGGACACAGAAGTATAGATCAAGACTTATACTGAAAAATACATAAACAACATCAACAAAAGCAACAAAATCCTAGGGATTCCCAACCTTTAAATTACCCGGGAAGATTTGAAAATTACTGATACCTGTCTCCTATTCTTACAAATTATGATCTAATTCATCTGGGAGGGTATGCCTGGGACTCCTAACTTCTAAAAGCTCCTAGACTGAAACCAGTTATTACTGAGTGGGATGTGGTGGAAAGCAGGTGTGTGTAGGAGGGTGTTAGGCTGAGCAGGCAATGTGGAGCATAAGATCTAAATGGAATTATGTTCCCTTAGTAACTGGCAGGAATTTTCAGGAAGCCAGAATTACCCAGGTAAACATGAAGATTTTCTTCTTTTGCTTCATGTTCCATTCCTGTCACAGGCCAATTTATGTGTAGTAGTTTCTCTCCCATTCTTGTTAATACTCTTCTCACTTGTGTCTTTGCTCAAAGAGCTCACCTAGTATTTTGTTAGAGAAGAATGATTCTTCAAAAAAATTACTTTAGAACTTTTTAGTAGTCATTTTCCCACTGCACACTTTGTCTTTACTGTTTCTGAGGTTACCCGGAGGTCTCCTATGTAGGGGGTGACCTGTTACAGCTTGACCTAGAGAGGAATGCTGTTCTGCAAAGCTGGTTATCTCAGAGCCAGCTTGAAGTGGTATGCGTCATGCTACACAGAAGGGTATAGTAGTGATGGGAAAGTGTTATCAAGAAAACTGTCCAAAAGGAAGTCTCTCAAGGGAAAGGCACGTCTCCTCAGACAGTATAATGCACGGAACCAGTGCATTAGTTCTTTGAGCAAATGCTGGACAGTAGTCATGGCCCTGTTCCAGGAGATGACTTAATGTCAGATATTTGTTGAACTCTTCAGTGCTAGGGTGTGGGTCCAATGCTAAATGTATTATCTTAGATGATCCCTTTAGATATTTCTTGTTTTTGTTTTGTGTTTGTTGCTGTAATCCAGAATGGCTCTGAACTCATGTAGCTGCAAGATGCCTGAATCTCACAGCAATCCTCCTGCCTCAGCCTTCTGAATGCTGGGATTACAGGTGTGCACCACTGCCAGCTTCTTTTCTGGAGTATGAGCTATTGTTTCATTTTATAGTGAAGAAAAGGCTGGGAAAAACTAATTAGCCAACAACACATAGTAACTAGTTAACTACAGATCTAGGGGTCCAGCTCTTAATATTGAACAGTAGCTCCTTTTGGTGGTGTTGCATTGCTCACCTCAGTGTGTAAGGAGAGAAATACATGTGGCTTAGTAAGAAGGAAGTGGATAGGGTGCAAGAGAAGCCACAACAGTCCAAGTGAGAAACCTCAGGTTTCTTTAGACAGCTAAAACCAACTTCCTTCTTTTTTGTGTCTATTTGGCAAGCCCCTCACAAATACCATCTTTGATATTAGGACTGTAATTTTTAATGTTTATGGGTGTTTTGCCTACATATCTGGCTGTGTATCGTGTGTGTGTGTGTGTGTGTGTGTGTGTGTGTGTGTTTGTTTGTGTGTGTGCATGCTTGGTGCAAGTGGAGGCTAGAAGAGATAATTGGATTCCTTGGACTGGAATCTGGAATTAGAGACAGTTGTGAGCTGCCATGTGGTTGTTGGGACTTGAACCCTCGTCCTCTGGAAGAGCAATCATTGCTTTTAATCACTGAATCATTCTCTCCATTCCTGAGCCAGCGTGTCACTGTGTTACTGAAGCTGGCCTCCCACTTGTGTACTTCTGACTTAATTGCTACATTCAAAGATGTATCCAAAGATGTATCCTTTGATTTTGGTTGACAAGGAAAAGAAATACAGTGCAGTGTAGTTGGTACTTCTGTTCCCCAAGAAAGCATTCTGATGAGCAACACTGAGGTGGAATAAGAGGCAGATAGACACAAGTAGGACAAAATTGTGTCCCTCTGCACCTCTGCAGTGTAAAAGTAGAGCTGACTGAGAAGCAAACACAGGTGACAAAGGGAGTCCAGAATGAGAAGACATGCATGAGGCCAGTGCAGGAATGGCTTATTGGTCATTAGGCAGCAGAAGTTCTAAGAATTTTGTTCAGGACATGGTGCAGAGGTTAGATTGGGTTCTAATAAACTACTCAATTGGAAGTCATCTTCTGTTCTTTTCCTGCCTTCCAATTCCCATGAATTTATAGGCTTCCTAAATTCTATGATGCTATACTTTAACTTTGAGTAAGTCTGTCTTTCCTTTTTGCTCAGAGTCTGGTGACTGAAAGATGCTCAAGGAAAACAGATGATAACCAAGTCATGAATTAGTTGGTGAGCCCTAGAGTCAGACTGTTTGGGTCATATCTTTCTGGGATTTGTTTCCCATGTGACACCATTCTGTGGTTATCTTTGGAAAGGCACTGATCGCCTTGAGGATATGAAAGAGTGATGTGGATGGAGATAGGAAATAAAGAAATAGGACTGTTTATGCAGAGAACATGGAATTCTCGTGGTGCATAAAGTAGCATGGACAGCAAAGATAAAGAGTGATAGAGATCCCTAATGGTCTCTTGCTTCAGACTGCAGGGATAACTATACAAACTCTGGATGCTTTACTTTAAACTTTTTGTCATAAATATGTAATAAAGCTGAGAATTTTTAAGTTTACAGAAAGGGAATAATATTTCATATGTTTAGGAGTGTCCCCATTGAAATTCAGGACAATGGCCTCTAGTCAAACCTGTCTACATTCTTTTCATCTAAATATGTGAACATTTACACTAAGTGAAATAATGGCTATAAATAGGATCATAATGGTTGGGGCCAAAGTTATGGAAAAGATGTTTCTACAGAGATTATTTATTTTGAAAGTATAGGTGATGGGCAGTGGGCATATAGTTAATTCTCAGGTTATTATGAAGAATGAGAATGAGTGTGTGCTGGCAAAGCTTTCTGAACATATCACACGATAGGTATGTATGGAAGATCATCAAAACACAAATGTGTTAGATTTTTGCCTTGAAGAAAAAGCGTTCTCAGCACACAGCTTTGGAACAGCAAACTGGGAGAACTGTGCACAGCTATGAGTTGAAGGTGCCTTATCTTCCCATGGTGGGATGGTAACAGACTCATGCTAATGAACATTGATTACACATGATTTCCCTTTCCATGTATCAGAGAAGAAAACGGTGTGTGTGTATGTATGTGTGACATGGGATTATCACACATGAATTCCTTTATATTTCTTTATAATAATGTAATAAATATCCTACTGCCATACGTGTTTGTTCATATCTCAGTTATTTTCTCAGACTAGATCAATCAAAGGGAAATCTCATAAGAGAAGTAAATGGATATTGTAGCTTGTGGTTCATCAGGTTCAGTATGTCTGTGTGTGTGCGCGCGCACACACACACACACACACACACACACACACACACACACACACACACAGAGGACCCAGAGCTGAATGAGGGTGTCTTCACTCTGTCATTCCCCACTTTATATTTTGAAACAGTTTCTCACTGAACCTGAGCCCACTGATTGGCTAGGGAGCTCCAGGGATCTGTCTCCTCCCAGTCCTCCTCTTCCTCAGTACTGGACTAACAGATTTGCACCTGGATTTTATGTGGATGCTGGGAATCTGAGTGGAGGTCATCATGCACGCAGGCAAAGAGCGTTTCCCAGTGCCATCTCCTCCAGCTCCAGGACTACTATTTTGTTAGCTTTTTACAAAAGCATTTTGTGGAAGACTTAAACTTACAACTGCATGAAAAAGATTAGTTTTGAGAATGACTGAACACATACACGATTGACTAGACTAGTGGTTCTCAGCCTAAGGGTCACAACCACTTTGGCAAACTTCTACCTTCAAAGATTATTTACATTATGATTCATAACAGTAGTAAAATTACAGAAATGAAAATAATTTTATGGTTAGAGATCACCACAACATGAGGTACTGTATTAAAGGGTTACAGTTTAGGAAGGTTGCTCTAGGTAGGACTAGAGCTCTCTTCACTGAGTCAGATTCAGTGTGATTTGAAATCATGCAGACATTTTGAGGTACTTTTTCCTTGTTTATAGGTGTCTATTGAGATCCCATTTAGCCCTAGAAATGACCAATGTCCTTCAGTTCTGGAGCTACCTCCTCTGTGTGGTGTCTCATGGTGCTTGGTCTGGCTCTTTGGGATGTGTTCTTGCTTCAGGTTTCCATAACTAACACCAATACTGTGGTTATGACTAAGTTTTCTCTGACCTTACAGATGTGACTCCCTGCCTATTATATATTACTCCTTCCATTGTCCAGTCATAACTGAAATTGGATTCCCCCATTGGGTAACACCATGCTGCTTCCTGTTTAATATTCTGCTGGGCAGCTGCAGCAGCATGAAATAGTCCCGTTTCATCATATTGCACTGGTATCACATGCTGTTAGTGACAATGAGCGAGACAGAGAGGAGTGCTGCTGGAGATTTTACATTATGGATGAGGGCACACAAAAGGGCAGGTTGACACATGATCATGACTTGACCCTTTAAATATCAGCTTCATCGTTATTATATCACTATTACTTATTATAGTTGGATTCCTGACTCCCAAAGTCCCAGCCTCAGAGAAAGAAGTTGTAGCTATTACTTTGGGGGTCTTTGTTGGAACTGAAGGAAGGTAAAGTAGTGATTACACATGAGACCAGGAAAATTCTTTGATTGGGAGTATCTTAAGTCCTATATGCTGGCTTAATTGGCCCTATAGGGTATATTTTTCAGATTCTTACAATGTGGAGTATAAGTTTCTATAAGATCTTTAGAACAGGCTGAAAATAGAATCTGGTTCCAGGGACAGACAGAGGTGTAACTTCAGACAAATACCTACACATCTAAGAAGCAGAGTGAGACTTGGGTTGAAGGGATAGGGTTGGACAGGAGAGGGAAATTCTCCAATAGACTAGATCTTAGAATCTCTACTAGTTCCTTCATCTCCTTATGTTCCCTGCATGGTAATGTTCAGCCCCTGCCTTTGCCTCCTTTCAAGTAATAGATATGGCTGTCTAGGCCAAAGTTTACAGGTGCCAATGATATGCACACTAAGGGTTCACCTTTGAGTGATCAAAGTTCTATGCATATATAGACAATATAACCCACATTCCCAGACTCCAAGTTTTGCTCCAAGGGCGTTCCCCTACCCAGTTTACGTCACGGTCCATTAAAACTGCTTTTTTCTGAATTTGACCATTTCTAAGAATCGGTCCCTGATCTGCTTGGTGCGGACCCCATAGATGAGGGGGTTGAGGGCAGGTGGCAGCAGCAAATAGATGATGGACAGAAGGATGTGCACAGGCTTTGGGACAGTGTGGTGACCAAAGCGGTGTGTGAGGAAGGAGAAGAGACCAGGTACATAGAAGGCCAGGATGACACAAATGTGAGAACTACATGTACCAAAGGCCTTTACTCGGGCCTCATGGGTAGGTACCCGAAGTACAGCATGGGCAACGAGCCCATAAGATCCAGCAATGCCCAGAATATCTACACCAGACACAGCCAGTGAAAGTGCTAGCCCATACATGTTGTTGACCCATGTGTTACCCATCACCAGCTCTACAACTGCCATGTGTGCACAGTAGGCGTGGTATATGATCTTGGTATGAAAGTGCTTAAATCGTACCACCAGCAGAGGGAAAGGCACTATAACAGCCACGACTTTCAGTGTCAGTGCCAAGACTGCATAGCCGACACGGGCTTTAGTAACCAAGATAGAGTAGTGTAGTGGACGCCCTACTGCCACAGCACGATCACAGGCCATGGCCAAAAGCACACCAGATTCCATAGCAGTCAGTGCATGGACAAAGAACATCTGGATGAGGCAGGCAGTATATTGCACAGGTTGGGGCCCAAGCCACAGCACAGCCAGCAACTCTGGGGCTATAGATGTGGCTAAGCCCAGGTCAGTAGCTGCCAGTGTGGCCAGGAGTAGAAACATGGGTTGGTGCAGTGTAGAGTCTATTCGGATCACTGTCAGAAGTGTTGTATTGCCTAGTAGGGCCAGCAGGTACATGAGCCCAAACACTAGGGTCAGCCAGGCCTGGCCATCTCCCAACCCTGGGATGCCAGTCAATATAAAGAAAGCTGGGCATTGAAAGGTAGAATTGGACTGTGAACCTTCTGCCATTCTGTAAGGATGAAGTTTGGGTCTCTTAGGGGTATTGTTCTTGATGAAGGAAGGACAAGAGGAGGAGAGATTCTAGGGATGTTACAGTGCCACAAACCCATCCATGGACTGGAATATTACAGGAGCATCATCTTTGCTTGAGACGGGTTGGATTGGTAATTATGGCCATGCCCATAATTAGGTCATGGGGTAATCTTTTGCCCCTAGTTATCCATGAGTGTTATAAGGAGAACAGAGGTGTAGAGAGCGGCGCGGCAAAACAAAGATGGCGCCGACATCCAGCCTTGTCTGGATATAAACGACTTACTGCGCATGTGCAGGCTTGTCCCCTTGCTAGGGCTCCCTCTAGTGGTGAACAGCGGTACTGCACATGTGCGGTTTATGCACCAGGTGTTAGTTGACCGTTAATATGCTAATGAGGTGATTCATTCTCCTGGAGGACAAGTAGTGGGGTGATCCAAGCCCCACCAATCCCTGAGAGATAATTAGCATACTGTTGTCTATATAAGCCGAGCGATTTTGCTGCTCGGAGTCCCTGTTCAAGAGAGCTGTAACACTGAGAAGAGCTGTAACACTAAGAAGAGCTGTAACACAGTAAAGGCTTGCTCGCAGAAGAATCCTGTTGCCACGCGTCGTTCTTGCTGGCGGGACATTGGGCGCGCGACACAGAGGCAGGGGTAGAAAGGAAAGGTTAAGGAAGTGGGTGACTGATGAGGTGGCTGCTACAGTCAAAGAGTCCTCCCATATGAGGTCATCTGAGGAGATAGAGCTGAGATGACTGCCTTCTCCCTCAAAGTCCATGGACAGTCTTGTTCTCTGTATTTGGGGAGAAAACTGATGTGGAGTGAGGACCATGTTATCTCATCTTGACTGTTTTGGGGAGGGTCCTTGAACCTCTATGATTTTGATTCTATAATAGGGCTAAACACAGTGATGTTAAGTATTTACTTCAATTAATCATTAGGACACTAATACACCAGGAAGCAAAGAGGAGGCAGTATAGAAAGACAGGGAGAAACTATACCGGCACAAGTAGGATCTTAGTGAAGCTGGGAACCTGAAATGATAGGAGAAATTTGGTAGGCTCAAGGGGTGCTTACATTATTCTGCATTTGGTGCTGAAGTTGTAATCTTGAACATCAGGCGGAGAGAAGTTGTGAGCAGGGAGCAATGGAGAGAGAGAGATGGCAGCAAAAAAAGAAACATTTCTTGTTGGTATCCTTTCATTCTTCCGGATTTGGAAGGGGGCTCCACTGGAGTCTTATTCCTGGACTACCTCAGAGGTAAGGCAACTGAAGGAGGAATGATAAGAATCCCAGAGTTCTGAGTATATGAAGAAACACCTCTGACGGAGGAGGCACAGTGAGTAGATGGAGTCCTTGCAAGCATCTAACCCCGGCAGAAGCTTAAATGTTGAGTGAAGACAAAACCAGTGGAAGACTTGACTAGGGAGTGACCCTGAGCACCGAGTGCTGGCAGTCTCCCTTCACATTGATCAGTGCCTCTTGGGACATTTCTGCACTGCATCCCTCAGGGCCCTTGTCTCTTCCACCTGTGCCACATTAACTCTTCTTTGTATCCTTGCTCATTGCTCACAGTCTCAGCGTGTTCAGTAAGGAGAAAGGAAAGGAGACATGGAAGGAAAACCTTGGGAAAAAAAATCTGAGAATGAGGAACACTTCCTCTGGAAAGCCTTTGAGGCTGGAGAGAACTTGTGTCATTCTGTAATGGCATCTGCTTCACTCTAATAAACTATTTGTCTCTCCTCACCCACGTAGAAGTGCAGTGCAAGCATTGCTTCTGCTTAACCACATTGTCTTCACATCTTCATATTGTCTAGCATGCATGTTCAGGTTATGAGTGAACATTTATGACTTAACTGTGAGCAAATCTGTTAACCTCAAAGTCTAGGATGACAGGTACACTTGTTACAGTTTTAGGAGTTAGGTATCCATGGAGACTATCTGTTAATCATCATCAACCAGAACAATACTGAATGCAGTTCTTTTCAGTTCTTTTTTTTTTTAACTGTAAAAAGGCATCCTTAAAATGACCACAGTATGCAAAAATCACAGTGAAAACCAGTGGATTATTGGAAAAATGAAAATAAAAATACAGCATCCCAAAATATCAGTGACTCATATAAAAAATGGTAGGAATGGGGACCAAGGAGTTAGCTCATTGGATAAAGTACTTGCCACACAGGTGTGAAGACTGAGTTTGGATCCTTGGCACCTACATAAAATCCAAGTGGATGTGGTGGGCCACCTGAATTCCCAGCAATTAGGACACAAAAACAGGAGGTCCCTGGACCAAGTTAGCTAGCCTAGGGTATGTCTAGATCTAGTAAGAGACCCTGCTTCCATAGTAAATGGAGAACAGTTGAGGGTGTCAACCTCTGGCCTCCACATGTGTACACCATACACATGCAAAAAAACCTAAAAATCCCACAGTACAATTGTTTTAGGTATTATGTGGTTAGAAAGTATGCAGATACTACACTTTATCCAGAGAAAAAACATGAGTTTCATAGAAGGCTTGTCAAAACTGTGTTGAAAGTTATAGGGAAGCTGAGGTATCTGTGAGAAGTTTGAAGTGCATGCGGAGTTTTTGTGCTCAGCCAAGATCTATGCCAGGGTTTCCAATCTCGGCCTGTGCCTGAACAGAACACACCCAGACAACCTGGTTCCACGTGGAGAGCTTTAATGAGAGAAAAAGGGTAGAGGAGAGGAAAGGCAGCCGACCATAGGCACGTGGAGGGAAGCACAGAGGGGGCAAGAGCAGTGAAGAAGAAAGAGCAAGAGGGGTAAGAGGGGAGTAAGAGAGGGGTAAGGGAAGGAGGAGGGGGCAAGCAGCCCCTTATATAGTCAGGCACAGCTGGCTGTTGCTAGGCGACTGTGAGGCGGAGCATACCTGACTGCTGCCAGGTAGCTGTGGGGGTGGAACTTAGACAGAATCCCAACAATCTAGGTGAAGTTTTCTGTGGCTATCTAGTCTCCAAAATGCAGAATCATTTATAAGTATAAAGCTCATGGCTCAGTTTCCTAATGTGTCAGCTGTGTTTGGACAAATTTGCATTTCAAAAACAGCACTATAGCAGAACTGACTGAACCCTTTTTGTTCCTGGTCCTTTGCTACATGGAGGAAGATGCAGGGACCATAACAAGACCTGTTGCTCTCCAGGAGTTTATACGCTCATACACCCAATGATATACAGGGTTGTTGGAGGCCTACTAAGCCAGCTGCACTAACCAAGGTCAGTACTTGATACAGTGGCCACACAGAAGAAGCCTCTTATTCTTCCTGGGGGCATCTGAAAATGAGTGAACATTTATGACTTTCAACTGTGAGCAAATCCTATTGTGTTTCCTGTGTGCATGTACTGATCTAGGCCCTCATCTCCAAACAGATTTTAAAGTGAGTGTGATTTTTTTCTCTCTTTTAAATAAAACCAAACAAAAACAAACACAAACAAACAAACAAACACCCTAAGGCACAAGAGAAAATAACCTGCCAATAGTCACAACCAACAATTAATACACAAACTCAAGTAGTTTGACTTTAGTGTACTTGCACTTAGCCACCACTAAGTACTTCAGTTGAAATTTGGCTTGTGGATAAAAGTTTAGTAGAATAGCTAGGGGCAATAGATACTTGTTCCAGGGACAGATAATTCAGGGGGCTTTGGTTTTGGGTGGGCGGTTGCAGTTTGATGCAATCCACTCCTGGAAGAAGTGGCATGCTTGAGGAAGGAGGGGGAATGCTCAGGAACTGTACAAGGACAGCTATGCAGGGAGTTGGAGAAAAATGCTTTTGGCTTCAAGAGACTCAGAGGTTTTTGCCTGTCCATTCGCGAAGGCTTGATAAAAGCACAGATCTCTTAGATCCAACAATCTAGACTTGAGGTAATTGGGCTCTTGGAAACCTGCTGAATTTGAGTTTACAAGGAGGTTTGTTTCTAGAAAATTCTCTTGCTGAGAATTCTAGGTATTCTAGACTCTAGATCATATTTATAGAAGTTCTCTGGGTGCATGTTGGGGTCACCTGACAAGATGGAAATGGAAATTTGACAATATGTCCATGACTACTATGTTAGGGCCTGCTTCCCATAGGAGGATGTGAAACCTCGCACGTTTGTGGGAAGTGGCAGGGAAGAAGTATTGGGAGCACCAGTGTCATTGTACTCACAGATAGCATTAAAGAAATGAGATGTTAAACACATTGGGTTGTCTTTTCAAAGGAGAAGATACACAACCTGTTTCCTGCCTAGAGGGCTTGGGATGGAAGTGACTAATGGCCTAGATAACCCCTGGGCCATGCCATATCTGGCTCCCAAAGCTCCCACAACCCAGATGGAGTTGGCTAATAGTCTAGAATGACCTCTGTACTGCCTTTATGGCCAAGGGCTCTCCCAAGCTTCCACAAGCAGGACCAGAGGTGGCTAATAACCTAGGTAACTTCTGTGCTATCTCTATGACTGAGACCACACCGGATCCTCCCCTAGTCCCTTAAGGTAACACATGCAGCCTATCTTTAGAATCCATGTTCCTGGAAGAAGTGGCATGTTCTTTAAGAAGAGTTTCTATGTAATTTATGCCTCCTCGTGCACACAAGATTGTGTTACACCAGGAAAGTTTCCCCAAAACTGTACTATACTTAAACATATCTAAAGCAAACAGTCTGGTATCAGACTCTAGAAGTTTTAACCAATACTGGCTACTGAGTTGTGTTGAGCAGGATTTTCTTCTTGCCTTACACAGATTGTTACTCCAGCCTTGGTGTTTGCCGAGACCCCTGAGGAGAAGACATTGAACCCCTCAGTTGCTTCAGGACTGGCATAGAAAAATGATGGGGAGGCTCTGTTTGAGATTGACTCTGACTTTCTCACTTAGACTAGTATAGCTTCCACCATCATTTTCCATAGACAGCATTGTCAGATATCAGCATGATTCCATGTGGACCTCTTCTGTGTTTGTTTGTTTACTTTCAATGGTCTGTAAACACAACACACGTTATTCATTTATACAGTAGATTACATTTCAGAAAACCGTGGATTTAGTGGTGCCACTCAACACTGAATCCCCTTACAGGGTCCTACGTAATTCTGAAATACCAAACCACAACTACCAGGTCAGTCTGAGACGCCTGCAGACCTAGCAGCATTACAGTAGTTGAGGCTCCATCTTCCCTGAATATGAGGAGAAAGGACCCTGTAAGGTTGGGTGACATTACCATATGGAAATGTGGAAAGATCATGGAATCACCTCATCCATTCTGTCTTCTAGCATCAATCACCCTGCCATCTCCAGCTTTCTAACCCTTGCATGCGAAGGTCTTTAAAATAGTCTCTAAACCATGGGGCACTTTTCTCTACTCCTTGGAGTAGTAGATGTGCTTGAATGGAGGGCATTGATTTGTGACAGGAATTATTTTTTCTCCATCTTCCTTATAGTGGGATCTTGTGGAACTTGAGTTGTGTTAGGACTGTAGAATAGGTCATGTCTAGTATGAATGTGTGTGTGTGTGTGTGTGTGTGTGTGTTTGTATATATTTTATGTATGTATTTTTTACCTCACTGGAGGTTTGAAATTAGGGCTCATACATGCTCTAGGCAAGTTACCTACCATTGAGCTACATTCCTAGTCCCTTACTATTTTTTTTTTTGGAGATATTAACTCAGTAATTTACCCAACTAGTACTGGAATTCACTACATAACGTTAGCTGGCCTCTGACTAATGATCCTACTGCCTCAGATTCTGAGATTACTGGTGTGTGCTACCACAACCTGCCATGTCAAGTTTAGCAGATAATACTTGTGTGTATTATCTGCTCTCCCTATATAGTTTTTTTCCTATGCAATATAGTTGTCCTTTCTAATTATAGAATTCTGAGACTGACACCATCTTTGATCCTATTTAGCTAGTGACTAGAATTCTCCTCCTGCATGCTGATGTCATAGTCTCCTGGTTCACACGGAGATTGTGAGACTGGGTTAGGGCACAAAGGAACCCCTTTAACATACAGAATATTTTTTCTTTCTAGGAGAGGCATGGAAGAGGTTTATTTATTTATTTATTTACTTATTTATACTATTATTAGCTGAAAACATAGACATTTATGGGGTGTTTCTCTAAAAGCTTACAGGACTGTGAGATAGAGATGCCTGTTGTTTAAGCCACGCAGTCTGTGGTACTTTATCACTGCAGCCTGGATATACACTCAAAGAGCCACCCAGACCATCTCTATAGGACCTTATGTGTCTGAGATTCCTGTCTTTGCTGGAGCATGTCCTTTTTACGTCTTATGCCTATTCTGGAATATTGTAGTGGTCTCATCCTCTTGTCTCTAGTATGTTTTTGTATTTTATTTTTTAAAAAATCATACTTTTATCTTAGAAGTGGCCAACATTATAAATGTAAAAAGAAAGAATATATACACATATTCTTAAGCCCCAAATTGTCAGTTGTTGACTTTTTTTTATCCAACTTGCTTTTAGATATTTTTAATACAGGTAATAACGATTATAGATACTAAAGTCTTTTTTAACTCTTATAATGACCTGTTCTCTCATGTTAAAACAATTATTAATCTTTAATGCTTTTCTTTGTTGGTGCTTTTATATACTTGTGTGAAGTAATTCCTATTATATGTAGAAATTATGGTTTTGAGTGATGATTATACAAATAAGCAGATTTTTATCATCCATTTAAATCACTATAGAGCTTTATAGCTTATGAGCACACCAAATATGAAAATTAAAATGTATTTAAAATTGCTACTGGCTGTTTTGCTATGTTTACTATTATTGACAATGTTGCATACATCTGTATAAAGGGAGATGTGAAAATTTCATGTCTTTCTCTAGAGCATATCTATTTATATGGAGTTGTAAATTTTAAGATATGCACATTTCTTCTTTAGCAGAGTACTATAAAATTGTTCTCAAAATTGTTGTTCTAATTTGGCTTCTCCTTAGCAATTTATGCAAGATCTTATTTTTTAAACACTGTTGACAACTATATATTAGACTGATATTTTTATGACTGTGACTGATAGATAATATTACCTTGTTTTAATATACTTTTTATATGCCTTTACTGGTTATTTATGGTTTCTCTATTGGAAATCTCCCAGTCATTTCTTTGGTCTGTTTTTCTAGCCAGCTGTTTTCCTGGCTGCATAAATATGTAGATAGCTGTAAGTATTCTAGACAGCAACTCTTTATTTTACATTAGAAGTATAACGTGCCAGTCTGATGTCTTTTAATTTTATTTGTGGTCTCATTTATCTTGAAGGAAATTTAAATTTTAATAAGAACATGTCTAGGACATACGATTTTTGTATGTGGTTTATTATATGTTTCCTCCCCTGAGGTTGTAAAGACCCTGCTCTTCACTCTCAACAATGCTCAGGTCATGAGATGTCAAACCCTTCCTATGAGTCAGGTTTAAACTAAGCATTTGTACGTCTATCATCTTAGCGTGCAGCTAGATGCTATTATTTCTACATTATGTCTGATATGACTGACGAATGAGTAGCTTACTGATAACACCCAAACATCTAATGAATCTGAATTTAAATTCAGGTCAGTATGAGTCCAGAATGGATTCTCTTAATGACAGCATGCTTCAGGGTTATGTGAACTTAATAACACGAAATCAGCTTGGGCCTCATCATGTGTTCCTGGAGTAATCTCATTTCTCCTCAGCTCGCACTTCCTTTCCTCAGAACAACACCCTGTTTGAGATTGAAGGAGCAGCTCCAAATGCTTTGCTTGAAATCAGTAGGCAAATAAATGCCTTTTCTTTTGTCCTCTGTATTTACTTAACTATCCTCATGTCCGTTCAAATTATATTTAAAGAATCTTCTACATTATGGTTCCTGTCTATGAGAGACCCGCACTTTCTCCCTGCGCTCTGGAGTTCTCTTTTGAATTTGATGAAATTTTCCCCGTCAAAAGCACACAGATGTATCTTTCAGCTTTTTTTTTTTTTTTTGGTTCTTTTTTTCGGAGCTGGGGACCGAACCCAGGGCTTTGCGCTTCCTAGGCAAGCGCTCTACCACTGAGCTAAATCCCCAACCCCCAGCTTTTCTGAAGATTCATTCAGTACCCCCAGTTCCATGTCTAGCATCTCATCTCACCTCCTTTCCTTGAGTACTGAACAGTTTTAGACATTCCATGGAACTGGCTGTCCTGAAAACATGGAGGTCAGTGCTGGGCAAGAGTCTTTGAAAATGTCAATTTTCTCCATTTTCACATTACTCAAATATATTTTTTTCCTGTCTTCGTCTTCCACTCCTACATGGGCCAGGCTGTCCTTTTCCAGTTCTGACTGGTGGGTACAGAGTCACAGAGCTGTGTGGTGCCTGAGGACAGGCAGTCCTTGAGTCCCTCAGCTACCCTCCTCTAGCTGTGATTGCTTTGGTGTTGAATCTTCCATCACAGAATCTTCCCACTTCCTTTTCTTCTGATTGCCATGAGAGTCATGAAAATAAGATTGTGTTTGCCTCAGTTGAAAATCTCTTATTGTCCAATCATAACTGTATCCAAGCTGCCCTCCAGCCACGCTCCTGCTGTTCAGTGTTTCCTTTTATTTTGCTAGGTTATTTGCTTTTAAATCATCCAAATATATTTAGGAATGTTTATTTGTTGTCTCCTCTTAACACAGATTTCACAACTACTTATTAAATAAAAATAAAGGCATATAAAGACCAAAATAATAGCAATCTCTGTCCATCTTGTCCTTGTATGAGCAGCTCCTCCATGCCTGATGCTTTCATTAATGTCTGACACACCCTCCTCTTAGTCTGTGACTATTAATGACGTCGTCTTTATAGACGGCACTACTCTTACATACTTGAAAAGAACACATTTCAGATCTTCTTCAGGTCTACAGATATAGCTATTTTTTTTCTTTTTTGAGGAGAGCTTTTTTACTTTATTTCAAAGAGAAGAAGCCTTTATGTGGTAAGAAAATACAAGATAGATCTGTTTTCTCTTTCTATGAAACACTGCTGCTCAAACAGCGAGTGAATTGTTTCAGTTCATGGCTTGAAGTCCCTCCACACTCGAGTGGATATGGACGGTCCTGGCTGCAGAAACTTAGGCCTGTTAGTGCACGGGGCAAGAAAGTTCCCTAACCAGCAGTTGTAGAAAACCCCACTTCCATATATTACATCCTAGCACATCTCTAAAATAGAGTTGGGCAAACATTTTCCCAGTAGATTTATATATAATATATACACATTGTGCATAATCCTTTATTCACGTGTTGTTCAGAATTTTTTGTTTTAACTTGAGTATTTCTTATTTACATTTCGAGTGTTATTCCCTTTCCCCGTTTCCGGCCAAACAACCCCCTAATCCCTCCCCCTCCCCTTCTTTATGGGTGTTCCCCTCCCCATCCTACCCCCATTGCCGCCCTCCCCCCAACAATCACGTTCACTGGGGGTTCAGTCTTAGCAGGACCAAGGGCTTCCCCTTCCACTGGTGATCTTACTAGAATATTCATTGCTGCCTATGAGGTCAGAGTCCAGGGTCAGTCCATGTATAGTCTTTAGGTAGTGGCTTAGTCCCTGGAAGCTCTGGTTGCTTGGCATTGTTGTTCATAAGGGGTCTCGAGCTCCTTCAAGCTCTTCGAGTTCTTTCTCTGATTCCTCCAACGGGGGTCCCGTTCTCAGTTCAGTGGTTTGCTGCTGGCATTCGCCTCTGTATTTGCTGTACTCTGGCTGTGTCTCTCAGGAGCGATCTATATCCGGCTCCTGTCGGCCTGTACTTCTTTGCTTCATCCATCTTGTCTAATTGGATGGCTGTATATGTATGGGCCATATGTGGGGTAGGCTCTGAATGGGTGTTCCTTCTGTGTCTGTTTTAATCTTTGCCTCTCTATTCCCTGCCAAGGGTATTCTTGTTCCCCTTTTAGAGAAGGAGTGAAGCATTCACATTTTGGTCATCGGTCTTGAGTTTCATTTGTTCTAGGCATCTAGGGTAATTCAAGCATTTGGGCTAATAGCCACTTATCAATGAATGCATACCATGTGTGTTTTTCTGTGATTGGGTTAGCTCACTCAGGATGATATTTTCCAGTTCCAACCATTTGCCTACGAATTTCATAAAGTCATTGTTTTTGATAGCTGAGTAATATTCCATTGTGTAGATGTACCACATTTTCTGTATCCATTCCTCTGTTGAAGGGCATCTGGGTTCTTTCCAGCTTCTGGCTATTATAAATAAGGCTGCTATGAACATAGTGGAGCATGTGTCTTTTTTATATGTTGGGGCATCTTTTGGGTATATGCCCAAGAGAGGTATAGCTGGATCCTCAGGCAGTTCAATGTCCAATTTTCTGAGGAACCTCAAGACTGATTTCCAGAATGGTTTTACCAGTCTGCAATCCCACCAACAATGGAGGAGTGTTCCTCTTTCTCCGCATCCTCGCCAGCATCTGCTGTCACCTGAGTTTTTGATCTTAGCCATTTTCACTGGTGTGAGGTGAAATCTCAGGGTCGTTTTGATTTGCATTTCCCTTATGACTGTTGTTCAGATTTTTAAAAGATGTACACATTTATCACAAAATCGTAATGAAGACTGGACAGTGTTTTGCTCATTCTGGGAATATGAAACTCAGTGACCACAGCCCTGGAAGCCACCAGAGACTGTGGTAATCCCTTCTGCACAGTCATATTCTTGCAGTAAGTCTGACAAAACTGCTTTTCCACAACAGAGGGGGAAGTAACATGAAAGAATACCTTACTCATCTTAGCAAATGAAATACAAGAAGGATCTTCACATCAAAGCCCACAAACACCCATTACTTCATTACCAATAAAGCTACAATGAAGGACACACATTTTGTTGCCTGATTTTGTTGAGTCAACAGACCTATTATGCTTTAAATTTATGTTTGCCTGTACGTGTACATACACCATCTAGAGGCCCCCTGAGATGAGTTACAAGCATCTGCGAGCCTCCATGTGGGTGCTAGGAGTCAAACACAGGTCCTCTGCAAGAGCAATAAGAGCCCTTAATCACTGAGCTGTTTCTCCACACCCCCATTTCTGTTCTTAATGATATTATTTTCTGCCTATGTTTACTTCAACTAAGTTTTAATATAGCTTTCCTAACAAGTACAAAATTTTAGCTTCTTGTGATTGGGTGCTTAGACAACTGATCTGGAACCTTTTCTTTTCTAACGTAGGTTTGCAGTGCTACAAGAGTTCTCTTAGAACATTTAGCTATGGCCCCACACATTTTTCTGTGTTATTTTTTGTCTTTATTTATTCAGTCTTTGTGTGTATACAGAGGGATGGATAGCTGGGTCCTGTAGTTGATTACTTTCTGATGACGTCCATGTTTACACCAGTTTATTCTTCCACCAGGAAGAAACAAAGAGCCCATTCTCCATTCTTCCACATCCTCTCCAGTGCTTGCTGGTGTTCATTCTGATTGGGGTGAGGTGATCTCAAAATAGCTTTAAATTGGTCATTTGTATTTCCTCTTTTGAGAACTTAGAGATCTATCTGCCTCTGCCTCCCAAGTGCTAGGATCAAAGGTATGCCTCACCACCACCCAGCTGCAGGGTTTTTTTCTTTTCCTTTTTTTGAGACAGGTTCTCATATAACCCAGGCTAGCCTTGATCTTTAAATTCATATTGTAACCAAAGGCTGGCCTTGAATTCCTGATTCTTCTCATTCTCCTGAATTGCCAGTATGCTTTTGCATTGGGATCCATAATAAATATTCCTTTCAAATAGTTTCTCTCAGTTATATGTTGTCACATTAACAAAGAGCCAAGGCATATAGGTGGTAACTGATAAAATACTATGAACTGCCTATCTCCGTGTGTGTGTGTGTGTGTGTGTGTGTGTGTGTATGTTTGTCTGTGTGTGTGTATGTTTGTCTGTGTGTGTATGTGTGTGTGTTTGTCTGTGTGTGTATGTGTGTGTGTATGTGTGTGTGTATGTGTGTGTGTATGTGTGTGTATGTTTGTCTGTGTATGTGTGTGTGTATGTTTGTCTATGTGTGTATGTGTGTGTATGTTTGTCTGTGTGTGTGTGTGTATGTGTGTGTGTGTGTATGTGTGTGTATGTTTGTCTGTGTGTGTATGTGTGTGTGTGTATGTGTGTGTATGTTTGTCTGTGTGTGTATGTGTGTGTATGTTTGTCTGTGTGTGTGTGTTTGTCTGTGTGTGTGTGTGTTTGTCTGTGTGTGTATGTGTGTGTGTGTATGTGTGTGTATGTTTGTGTGTGTGTGTGTTTGTCTGTGTGTGTATGTGTGTGTGTGTTTGTCTGTGTGTGTTTGTCTGTGTGTGTGTGTGTGTATGTGTGTGTGTGTATGTTTGTCTGTGTATGTGTGTGTGTATGTTTGTCTATGTGTGTATGTTTGTCTGTGTGTGTGTGTGTGTGTGTGCATGTTCGAGTATGTAGGTGTGCGTGTGGATGTGTGCATGTTCGAGTATGTAGGTGTGCGTGTGGATGTGTGCATGTGGAGGCTTGAGGTTGACATTGGTGTCTTCCTTGATCACTCTCCATCTTACGTACTGAGGCAGGGTCTCTTGTTCAACCCCAGTTTAGTTAGTCTCACCTCAAGTGTTGGGATCACACACACACACCACTTTTCTTGTACTGCAATTCTATGCAATATATTCTAGGTATTAACCCCTCCCCCCCAGTTTCATGTATAGTTAGGAAAGATTTTTTTCATCTGCCCATTATTTAAAATAAAATTTGTGTGTGATTGTACAGGCACGCCAAGGAGTGTGTGTGTGTGTGTGTGTATGTGTGTGTATGTGTGTGTATGTGTGTGTGTATGTGTGTGTGTATGTGTGTGTATGTTTGTCTGTGTGTGTGTTTGTCTGTGTGTGTATGTGTGTGTGTTTGTGTGTGTATGTGTGTGTGTATGTGTGTGTATGTTTGTGTGTGTGTATGTGTGTGTGTATGTGTGTGTATGTTTGTCTGTGTATGTGTGTGTGTATGTGTGTGTGTGTATGTGTGTGTGTATGTGTGTGTATGTTTGTCTGTGTATGTGTGTGTATGTGTGTGTGTGTGTCTGTGTGTGTGTGTGTGTGTGTGTGTGTGTGTGTGTGTGTGTGGGGTCAGAAGGCAACCTCAGGCATTGGACCCACCCTGCGCCTTGTTTGGGACAGCATCTCTTGTTCTCTGTTGCACATGCCAGGCTAAATCCCAAGCATCAGTTAGTTCTTCTGTTTCACCTCACCTCTCACTGTTAGTGAGTCCTGGGGTAGAAAATGAGATCGTCAGATCGTGCGTGGCACAGACTTTGCCCTGTCCCCCTTTTCTCTGTCCTTCAGTCCTTCAGGCTCTCTTTTCCCTCTGGGGAAGATTTCTGGGCAGAATCTTTTAATCGTAATGTAGTACATTTGTCATCTCTTGAGATTTTATGTGCTGTCCAGATTTCAATTGCTATGGGTATGTGCCAAGAAATGGAGTTTCTGGGTCATATAGTAATTTTATGTTTTGAGGAACCAGTATAGTGGGTCATATAGTAATTTTATGTTTTGAGGAGTTGGCATGCTGATTCCAGAGCAGTTGCGCCATTTGGGATTGGCATTAACAAAGCATAGTCTCTAACACCCTGGCCAGAACTTGTTATTTTCTGTTCTTTTAATCTTAACTTGAATTTTTAATAGTAGGTCTCCTAATGAGTACACAGTGGTGTCTCCATGTAGTTTTGATTTGCATTTCCCTGGTAATGATCATGAACTTGTACATTTTGCTTTTAATGGTGCGAGAATTTTAATCAGATTTTTCCTTAGTTCTGTCCTTTTTCTTTGAGATTACTTCGAGGTATTGGCCCTCCAGGGTTATTTCCTAATTAGTTGGGGACTGAGTTTATGACTGAGTCTGAGCACTTTTATGTATTCAGTTTTAGGATTTTATATTTTTCCCTTGATGAACTATTTAGTTCATTCTCAGCCTCTATTTTTTTTAAATCTGAAAATGGATATAATGATAGTGCCTTTTATCATTGGGTTATTTTGAGAATCAAATGATACAATCTGTGGTTAAAAACTCAAAGTAATGACAGGGATATAGTAAACGGTTATCACACCTGAGTGTGACTATGTTATTTTGTTGTTAGGATGTCCAATACTGCTCTTACGTTGTGTCTTTTTCTTTCTTTTTGCTGTTACCAATTATCCATGGAGATAGTGTTCCTGGTGGCACCAGTGAAAAGGTTTTCATTTCCCCTGAGGTTTGCTGGATGCATGCTCCATGATCCCAAGGGTGACACTGATAGCGGCCTCCAGGAGAGGGGTGCCCACGGCTTCTCAGTGTCTGGCTATAAAGGTCCTGCCCAGACTAGGAGCAGTGATACCCACACAAGCCAACATGATCAGCATGCAGACTTTTTCCCTATTGCTCCTGTCTTCTCAGAATGAGTCGTTCTTTAGCTTTTCTCAGTCCCTCAGCTGATACTGTGATGTAATAGGTGAGTGGAAGAACACTGGTGGCAAAAGGAGGAATAGGCAGGGATGAGTGTATCTTCAAAGATTGAGGCCAGGAGGGGAAGTGCATGGGGGAGAAAGTAAAGGAGTTAAATAAATAACGTGTGTGATAATGCCTTTTATCACACTACATCAGAATAGATGGGGAGACATCACTGGAGCTTACGGCGGACACAGAGGGAGGTAGAAATGAGAGTCCGACGAGGGGACTGGCAAGCCCCAGGAGGATGTGGTGAGGAGTCAGCTCTTGATAAAGATTTGAAGGTCTGGGATCGGACTGTCGGAGGAAAAGGATGCCAGAGGAGTCCTCATAGAAATAACTTAGGTTTTGACCATTGTCTCCTTTTGGTGGAATAAGATACTAGATAAATAGTAAATATTAATTTGCCAGTTTCATATGTTTTTATTCAAATATTTCTTAAATGCTAGCATGACTGACTCTTAGTGCTGTGAATGCCTATCCTAAGGTGAGGAGAATTCCTTACTTTTTGTTTTATTTATTTTTGTTATTTGTATGTGAGTGGTACATAGGTGTCATGGATGCTGCATGCATGGAGATCAGAGGACAGATCTGGGAGTTGGTTCTCTCTTGTGAGTCCTGCGGATCTAAATCAGGTCCTGAGGCTTGTGTGGCCAGACTCTTACCACTACGCCATGGCATTAGCTCCAGTGAGAACTGTTCAGGACATTTTTTCTTGGTAATCTGGGAGTCTGGTTTACTCAGCTTTTAAACTCATCCTGTCCACTGTCTTGCATTTTATTTTGGAGAGCAGATTTAGACTCTGGGAGAGAGGTTGCTTATGGAGCTGTCACCATTTTGGTACATCTCAAGAGCACAGAGATGGTCATCGCACACGACACACTGGGTCATTCCAGTTTGAACACAATCCCCAAAATACTTATAGAGAGGGAAACCAGTAGGTAGGGTGGGCATTTTTCTTGAACAGTTTATTCATTAAAACAAATAATTATGCTGAGTAGCAGAGAGTATGAGGTCCAGGGCTTTAGAGAGACATCAATAAGAACATGTAAATTTTCATTAGGCAGAGGGAATTAAAATCAAGTGATCTATTTTTCACCCTAGTGACTGTGGTTAATAAGAGCATATTATGTGTTTAAAATTGCTCAGAAAGTAGATTTTAAGGGTATGATGTGAAGTAATACACACAATACTTCACCTTAATAGATATGCCACTGTATAAAATAGGTGTGTGTGTGTGTGTGTGTGTGTGTGTGTGTGTGTGTGTGTGTGTATAATGTTGGGTACCATGCATAAATTTTTATTTGTTAAGCATGACTTACCAATTTTCTAAAGATGTAACAAGTCGGGAGTTCTCTGTGCCTCTGCAGTGTAGCTAATGCTGACTTTAGATTGTGAAGATGAAGGGCACACTTCTGAGTGCCTGTGGGCAGGAGTGAGGACTAAATCTGAATTTGCATCAGTACGTTAAGAGGTAAACAGTTTCCAAATTGCGAGTTTTGCCCCATTAATGTGTACAGTTAGTGCATGCTAGTGAGGAGAGTTGAAGAAAACCAAAGTTCTGTGATACAACTCACAATAAACCTGCTATAATGTATGCTGTTGTGTCCATCAGACGCATGGCTTCAGTGTGCAGGCTAGAGAGTATGAATGGTGGAAAAATGCTTGAAATATGAAGGGCATTTTCACAGAGGATGGCAAAGTGAAATTAATACGTGTATTAATAAGTGTCCAGATGATTCAGCTAGGCAAAAAGCAAACCACATAGTCATCTAGCAGTTCCATAGGGTGGAACTCATGAATGCACTCTACTATGTTAATATGATATTAAGCCTTTCAAATTCAGACCGTAGACATCCAAAAGGTCTTTGTGTAACTACAGATGGAAGGAAGGGACAGTGACAGAGTCTGTAGACAGGTAGGACTCTACACAGAGAAGGAAAAGAACAGCCCTAGATAGCAGCAGCCACAGGACACCTTGGTTCCTAGCTTGGACAGCCTCCCTATGGCTCCCACTCCAGCTTCCTTCATACTGTAGCTACCCTTGTCACCTCACTATGTCCCAGGAAGATCCGTAAATCACAGGGACAATTTCTCTTTATTTCTGCTGAGACACATGGTTATTTTTTAAAGCACTTGCTTGAAGTCTTCTGTGTAGTTCTGAGCCAGGCTGAGCCTGGGTCTGGGTCTAAGCTTGGGTTCTGAGAGGTCAGGTCTACCTGAGAGACCTGCTTGCCAGTGACTCTTTTCTTTGGAGCTTCTTTGGTTCAATTTCTTCCTCTCCTCCTGGGAAAGGTGTTTCATTTGGTCCTGTCTGGGTGAAGAGTAGGGTTTCAGCATGGTGTTCACTCTAGCTTGGTGCTCAGCTGTTTTGCGTCCAGGAAAAGTACAGTAGGACGACATCCAAACAGACACTGATGCGATAACAGCAACGGCTCTCAGCACGCTGCCCTAGAGAGCACCATAACCCCCACAGTTACCCTCACAGCTGATTATTGTCCTCTCATTGCTGAGGAGAAAATAGAGGCACGGAGAAGGAGAGTGACTCTGTAAGTAAGTGCTCCCACCCAACACAACACAGTCTCCTACATCCACATGGCTCCTGGCCCCTTCTCTACCTTTCTGACGCTCCTTCTCTTTTGTAAAATTGCTCTAATCTTCCTCTAGAGCCTTGGGAAGTGCTCTCTGTGAGTCCACACGTAGCTCTTTGTGACCCTCACTCTCTGTGGTTTGACGGAGAAGCAGCAGGGCTGAGATGCTCCCCTGGGAAGCACACAGTGAAGTGACAGTCCTTGCCAGTCAGTAGCACTCTTTGAAGAACTCCATCAACAGCTTCCCAGTGCCCTGGCATCTCAGTCTTGTGGTCATACCACATAGTTGCGAGAGAAGAGCAGGGGTTTATTAGGGGCTTGTATCTTGCAATAAAGCTAATATCTGCTTTATTTTAAAAAAGAATACATTAGCATGTAGCAGAGTTGGAAGAAGCAGTAAAGATTTAAATACCGGTATCTTTTCTTCTGAGAAAAGTGGATTGGTTTTCTGGTGTGGCTTTGGTTTCTACAGACTTGAGGGAGGGCCTTCAGAATAGAGGCAGCACTGTTCCAGCACACACTCCTCAGTGTTTACTCAGCAAAGCTCAGGGTCTCCTTCAAGTGCACACTGAGCACACATTTAAGAGATTCGGCTTGAGAGGTATCTGCCTGGCCATTACCTATTGTTGAGATCTGGTTATGTTCTCTCCCTGGTATCCACCTGTAGTTCCACTGTTCCTTCCTCAAAGCTGGTTGTGGTTCAAGGAAATACAATCCCACAGTCAGGAGGATGAACTCCTGAATTGAGGATTTTATTCCTTCTCATGGCTTCTTCCATAGGGCTCCTGGAACATGTTTATCAGGGTGTCTGTCTAGTTTTTATGTGATGCCTTTATTGTTTTAATTCTTTCTTTATTCTCTCATGGCATTTTATTTGTTTATTTGAGATAAAAACCTATTCTTTAGCATTGGTCTAACCTGGGGCTCTGTGTATCCCAGGTTAGCCTGGATTTGTGCCCATTTTCATGCCCCTGCTTCCTTCTGGAGCGCTGGGATGACAGGCACATGTCATCACACCTGACCCATGGAGGCTTCATCATGGTCCTGTCTACATTATTAATACTAACCCTTTCTTTAGTCCAAAGAGCAGACAGATAACTACCTTCAGAGACAAATGTTCATTGTGTGTTGGATAACCAAGGAGAATTTCGAACACTTTTTAGTAACAAGGAGACTTGGTTACTTTTGGAGTGAAGGGGCAAGTAGGGAAAGCTGCACCAGAGCTGATAGAGGGCAGGGAGACAGAGTCGATGATTCTCTCTTGTTCAGACAGTTTGTCCTGAAGAGGGGTCCATCAGCTGCAGGGTAATGTGGATAAGCAGATGTAGGACTGATTAAAAGGTGTTTGTGTGGAGCGTTTGGGAGCACAGGTTCACGAGGAGAGTGATGAAAATTGTTCCTTCAGTTTCATTGGTTGGCTCCTATTTACTGCCGTCAGGGAAGAGGTAATCTGGCCCAGAGTAGATAGATCCATCCCTTAGCTGCTTCCAGTTTCCAACTGACTCCCCATGTCCATCACAGGGAGCCATGAGGACAGTTGTCCTGAGAAATGCTCAAGGTAATAGGCGGATAAACAGTACGATTACATATAATCGAGTTTAAAGACATTTAGTTAATATGTCTTCAGGAAGGAGAAATATTAAAAACATTACAGAGTGGTGTGTTTTGAGGTGCTATTTTAAGGCTAAGATTTGGGCAAACAAGAAGAAGGGGAGAGAAATTTAGGTAAATACAGAACAAAATGTCGTGGATGGGACAAGCACAAGCTAGGTAGCAGGCAATCTGTGCTTCTGTGGAAATGGTAGAATCAACATTAAAAGGCGGGGGTACGTCAGAACTCCGGGGGCAGGATGAACAGAGGCAGGTATAACTTCTGTTGGTTCTTAAAGCACATTGCCACAGAAACTGTACAACTGGAACTCTCAGGGCCAGAAGCTATTCCAACACCCTAGCCACTATCCTCTAGGTGAACTTGGGAGCTCAGCAGTTCACAAGTTCACATCTATGTTTGTGTCACTGCATTATGCCCAAGTTCCTTTCTGTTCCTTTAGCACTATAGTGAGATCATGATTCACAGCAATATCAGCATCATCCACCCTGCAGTTTTTGTGCTACTTGGCATTCCTGGGTTGGAGGCTTATCACATCTGGCTGTCTATACCCCTGTGCCTCATGTATGTCACTGCAGTCCTCGGAAACAGCATCTTGATAATGGTCATCATCACAGAACGGAACCTTCATGAACCCATGTATTTTTTCCTCTCCATGTTGGCCATCACAGACATCTTACTGTCCACCACTACTGTACCCAAGGCCCTCGCTATCTTTTGGTTCCATGCCCACAACATTGCCTTTGATGCCTGTGTCACCCAAGTCTTCTTTGTGCATACAATGTTTGTGGGGGAGTCAGCCATCTTGTTAGCCATGGCCTTTGACCGCTTTGTAGCTATCTGTGCCCCACTGAGATATGCAACAGTGCTAACCTGGCCCACAGTTGGGAGGATGGCTCTAGCCATTGTCATCAGAAGCGTCTGTATTATCTTTCCTGTGATTTTCTTGCTCAAGCGGCTGCCATTCTGCAGAACCAACATTGTCCCCCATTCCTACTGTGAGCACATTGGGGTGGCCCGCTTAGCTTGTGCCGACATCACCGTTAACATTTGGTACGGCTTCTCAGTGCCTATCGTCATGGTCATCGTGGATGTGATCCTCATTGCTGTGTCATACTCGCTCATCCTCCGAGCGGTGTTTCGTTTGCCCTCCCAGGATGCTCGGCACAAAGCTCTCAGCACCTGTGGCTCGCATCTCTGCGTCATCCTCATGTTTTACGTTCCGTCCTTCTTTACTTTACTGACCCACCGCTTTGGGAGAAACATTCCCCGACATGTGCATATCCTGCTGGCCAATCTTTATGTGGTGGTGCCTCCAATGCTGAACCCCATTGTCTACGGAGTGAAGACTAAGCAGATCCGGGAGGGTGTGGTCCACTGGTTCTTGGACATTAAGACTCAGTGTTGTTCCTTGCCTTTGGGATGACTGGTCCCTGTGAATCTTTTATCCAGCTTCACCAAGGAGCACAGATCTCCTGGACAGAAAAGACTGTCTTTTTGCTTCCTTCTTCCCTGCTCTGCACATCTCCATTTTCTGATTGGTCCTCCTTTCTCTTTCTCATGTTTAATGTTTGCTACCCACTTCATACATTTATCCTTAAAAACCAGAAATGATTAGCTGTACATTTCCCGGATAATGAGCATTTGACTTTCTCAGTAATTGATATGTCACAGGAAGTAAAGCTATAAACAAATGAACATCGTTAAACATTTAATATATGAAGGGGGTCTGCTATTTTAAAGTCCTTAAGATGATTTACTTTTTCTTTTTTCTTTGGTATAGAATCAAGTAAGTGTGGCTTGGTGGCTCATGCCTGTACTCCCAGCACTGAGGCAGCTAAGTCAGCAGGGTTGATCTGGGTTTGAGAACAGCATGGCTTTCTTACTCAGTTCAAGAACTACCTGAGTTACAAAGCAAAACTCTTTCACAAACACCAAACAAATAAAACAAATAAAAGTTCTTCACTAACTTCTATGGTGTTATGTGTTTTTTTTAAAGACCATATATGTCTTTCTCTCTTTTGGGAAATTCCTTAAATTCTTTCTTTCTTTCTTTCTTTCTTTCTTTCTTTCTTTCTTTCTTTCTTTCTTTCTTCCTTTCTTCCTTCCTTCCTTCCTTCCTTTCTTCCTTCCTTCCTTCCTTTCTTTCTTTCTTTCTTTCTTTCTTTCTTTTTTCTTTCTTTATTTTTAATTTTTTATTGGCTATATTTCTTTATTTACATTTCAAATGTCATTCCCTTTCCAGGTTTCCTGTACATAAGCCACCTAGCCCCTCCCCCTCCTCCATAAGGATGTTACCCCCCATCCACCCCCCTTACTACCAGCCCGTCCCCTGCACTGGGGGTCCAAACTTGGCAGGACCAAGGGCTTCTCCTCCCATTGGTGTCCAACAAAGCTATCCTCTGCTACATATGCCATTGAAGCCATGGGTCAGTCTATGTATATAGTCTTTGGGTAGTGGTTTAGTCCCTAAAAGCTCTGGTTGGTTGGCGTTTTTGTTTTTATGGGGGTTGCAAGCCCCTTCGGCTCTTTCAATCCTTTCTCTAACTCCTCCAATGGGGGTTCTGTTCTCAGTTCAGTGGTTTGCTGCTAGCATTTGTCCCTGTATTTGACATGCTCTGGTTATGTCTCAGGAGAGATCTATATCCGGTTCCTGTCAGCATGCACTCCTTAGCTTCATCAATCTTATCTAGTTTTGGTGGCTGTGTATATATGAGTCACATGTGGGGCAGGCTCTGAATGGTCATTCCTTCAGTCTTTGCTCCAAACTTTGCCTCCATATCCCCTTCTATGGGTATTTTTGTTCCCTCTTTTAAGAAGGAGTGAAGCATCTGCATTTTGGTCATCCTTCTTCTTGAGCTACCTGTGGTCTGTGGGTTGCATCTTGGGTAATTTGAGCTTTTGGGCTAATAACCACTTATTAGTGAGTGCATACTGTGTGTGTTTTTCTGTGATTGGGTTACATCACAGGATGATATTTTCCAGTTCCATCCATTTGCCTATGAATTTCATGAAGTCATTGTTTTTGATAGCTAAGTAATACTCCATTGTGTAGATGTACCGCATTTTCTGTATCCATTCCTCTATTGAAGGACATCTGGGTTCTTTCCAGCTTCTGGCTATTATAAATAAGGCAACTATGAACATAGTGGAGCATGTGTCTTTGTTGTATGTTGGAGCATCTTTTGGGTATATGCCCAAGAGAGGTATAGCTATGTCCTCAGGTAGTTCAATGTCCAATTTTCTGAGGAGCCTCCAGACTGATTTCCAGAGCAAACCAAGAACTACTTTGTAAGCAGAGTGGTGGTATCGCAAAACTTTAGTCCCAGCACTCAGGAGGTGAAGGCAAGCAGAGGCAGGGGTCAGGCCTTGGGTTCTGAGGAAACTACCTTCTCTGTCAGGTCTTTCCTATTTTCTTCAGGCAAGCCATGGCTCCTACTTTTGCCTGCCTAGTTCATCTCGTAAAAATCTCTACGTGTGCAGAATTAGTTGTAGTAAGTTGCTCATTTCTTTGTAACCAGAAATAATTGTGGTTTGAATATGCTTGTCCCAGGGACTATTAGGAGGTGTAGCCTTGTTGTAGTAGAAGTTGTCTTGTTGGAGAAAGTGTGTCAGTGTGGGGTGGGCTTTGAGAGACCTTCCTCCTAGCTGCCTGGAAGCCAGTCTTTTCCTAGCTGCCTTTAGATGAAGCTGTAGAACTCTTAGCTCCTGTGCCATGCCTGCCTGGATGCTGCCATGCTCCTACCTTGTTGATAATGGACTGAATCTCTGAACCTGTACACCAGCCCCAATTAAATGTGTCCTTATAGGAGTTGCCCTGGTCATGGTGTCTCTTCACAGCAATGGAAACCCTAAGACAGACTGTAAACACTTTGAAACAAGAAGAGTTTCATATTTATGCCCTTATCTGTGAAAACATCTGGCATTTAACAAATGGGAAGTGAAAGTACAATGACCTTTATGAACTCAGAACATGAATCTCAAGGATGCACGGAAATGGCCAACAGCATAGATCCATGGAAACAGTGATGTTTTAGCATCACTAAGGTAAGTCAGTTGCCCTGTGAGGCTCCCTCTTCTCACAGCTCGGCTCTAACTCAGCACTGGGGAATAGATGAGGCAGGGAGACACAGGACACACTTGCCTCTTCTGCCTGGATCCTGACAGCTCCTCTGCGGTGTTGTATGGAATGGTGTTTTCTAAACCCTACGGTCACATCAGCAGAGTTGTACTCATGTTTTTGGGCTCTGCTCATTCATACTTTTCTAGGAAAGGTCACGCCCGTTTCTTCAACTCCCATCTACACTGTGGACACTACGTTTATGTCTCTACTCTAGAATTTGTTCAAATTAGGGCAGTCTCATGAACTTCACCATGTAGGGAACCCTGGAGTCCTCTCAACTTCTTCCTCTCAGGGTTCCTCCTCAATAAGTTATTATCAATACTACTAATAATGAAATTTCTGCATAGTCATGTTGGTGGTATTTGGAGTCATATAAAATTTTATTTGAATTTTGCTTGTTTTTATTGTTTTCTGTGTGCAAATCTGGAAATTCACTTTTCAACCTATAAAATGGTAACTATGTGGTAACACATGTGGTAACTATGGACACTTTCATAGAGCTACTGAGAGCTAAATTAGATAATACATAAATACAAACATATATCACTTATATAGCCTTAGCTTGTATTATACAGCAAATATTTTACTAGTACTGAGTTATTTGTTCGGTTATAATCATCTATTTTAACACAGCCTCTGCAAATTACTACTGAACTTTATCTTATCAAGTTTTGTATTAGTTTCCCTTTCTTCCTCCCTTCCTCCCTCCTTCCCTCCCTCCTTCCCTCTCTCCCTCCCTTCTTTCCTTCCTTCCTTCCCTCCCTCCCTCCCTCCCTTCTTTCCTTCCTTCCTTCCTTCCTTCCTTCCTTCCTTCCTTCCTTCCTTCCTTCCTTCCTTTTTTTCCCTGTTAGATAGAATTTCTCTGTGTAGCTCTGGTTGTTCTGGAACTCACTTTGTAGACCAGGCTGAACTTGAACTCAGAGATCTGCCAACCTCTGCTTCCCAGGTGCTGGGATTAAAGGTGTACACTACCACACCCAACTTTAATTTCTTAACTGAATTAATGTTTTATATCTTTTATACCTTAACCTATACAAGTGGCTTGGTGTTAAGCATGTTGTAAATGGCAGAATACAGCTGCTGCTTTCTGTCAGATACTCAGAGGATCATTTCATTAATTGCAGAATGTTTTCCATAGAATAAGCTATAGCTGTATGCATGGAATACTGGTGTTTTGTAGTTTGATGTTCCTTGGTCAAATAAAGGTGGGGTATATTGACATCTTTTGAGTTGTGTACCTGGGAGTCCAAGAGAAGATACGGTTCATGGTTGTCCACGTAATCATTGTTGACGACACAACAATTTTTTTTTAATTTTTTATTAACTTGAGTATTTCTTATATACATTTCGAGTGTTATTCCCTTTCCCGGTTTCCGGGCAAACATCCCCCTCCCCCCTCCCCTTCCTTATGGGTGTTCCTCTCCCAACCCTCCCCCCATTGCCGCCCTCCCCCCATAGACTAGTTCACTGGGGGTTCAGTCTTAGCAGGACCCAGGGCTTCCCCTTCCACTGGTGCTCTTACTAGGATATTCATTGCTACCTATGGGGTCAGAGTCCAGGGTCAGTCCATGTATAGTCTTTAGGTAGTGGCTTAGTCTCTGGAAGCTCTGGTTGCTTGGCATTGTTGTACTTTTGGGGTCTCGAGCCCCTTCAAGCTCTTCCAGTTCTTTCTCTGATTCCTTCAACAGGGGACCTATTCTCAGTTCAGTGGTTTGCTGCTGGCATTCGCCTCTGTATTTGCTGTATTCTGGCTGTGTCTCTCAGGAGCGATCTACATCCGGCTCCTGTCGGTCTGCACTTCTTTGCTTCATCCATCTTGTCTAATTGGGTGGCTGTATATGTATGGGCCACATGTGGGGCAGGCTCTGAATGGGTGTTCCTTCAGCCTCTGTTTTAATCTTTGCCTCTCCCTTCCCTGCCAAGGGTATTCTTTTTCCTCATTAACAATTTATATTTCTAATATAATCTATTATTTCTTTAGTCAAAGCCTGGAAATTAGGATCACTCATAAAGTAAGCATTAGTTTAATAATATGGTCATGACTTAATATTCCATCTTTTTCAAACATGTCTTTGTACAATAATGTATTAATGTAGAACATAATAAGCAGTATTTATAGGGGGTGGTTCTGATGCTAAGGTTCTGCTCCCCAATTGGTTCTTAATCAATCAGTAAAGATGCCACGGGCCAGTTGCTGGGCAGAAGGAAAGAAGTGGGACGTCTAGGTGCTCTCAGGAAGGCTAAGAGATGAGAAAGATTTTTACCATGCTTCAGAGGGAGAAAAGGTGACCAGCCATGTGAGATCTTGGGCAGAGCAGCCTCCCAGGCAGGAGATTAGAAACACAACTAGGAGGAGGGCAGTTTTGGGTTGTTGAAAAAGGAGAAGGAAACTGAGCAACTGAGCATCTGTTGAGGACAGATTTAGGGTGCTGAGCTGGGAGTGAGAAGGGCACAAGAGAGCTGAGGAAGGCTAAGAAGAATCCAACCATTGAGCCAATAAGGCAGGTTGAAATGGAGCTACCTGTGTGTCTGTATTTTACATCCACAGATCCAATATTCTCTGGGTAGGGGCTGGTGGTGCAGTCTGCCTGGAGTTTAAAGTGGAGGAGCAAAAGCTGCATGCTACAAGTAATAATGATGGTAATAATGACTATTAGGATGTGGCTATAAAGTGGTCCCCACAAAAGGCTTGTGGGATAAAGACTTGGCCCCATTCTATTTAGGTAGAACTTTTTTAAAAAAATATATATGAGAACACTATCACTGTCTTCAGACACATCAGAAGACAGCACTGAATCCCATTATAGATGGTTGTGAACCACCATGTGGTTGCTGGGAGCCAAACCCATGTCCTCTACAAGAGCAGTCAAGTCTTAACTGCTGAGACAGCCATCTCTCCAGCCTTCTTAGGTGAGAGTCTTGAGATGTGATTGAATTGCAATGGCATTGGTTTTATCAGCAGATTCATCCACTGATGGATTTATAATTTTGTGGAACTACTGGGAGGTGGCAGAGACCATGTCTTACTCATCATTATGTTTCAGCATATTACTACAAAGCTAAATTTCTCTCTCTCTCTCTCTCTCTCTCTCTCTCTCTCTCTCTCTCTCTCTCACCCTCTCTCTCTCTCTTTCTCTCTCTCTCACTCTCACTCTCTCATACTCTTGCATGCATGTCCTTAGTTCCTTCTGATCTATTGTTTCCTCTTTATTCTACAGATGTCTATGCATAGTGAAGTTTTGTGGGTATGGGTGGGCTCTTAAGAATCTACACATTGAGCAGCAGCATCTCAGATTCACTGATGCCTGTGAGCTGGAGATCTGGAGTCCTCAGCAGGCGCACGTGCAGAAACAGTAGGAAGGATTCCTCTGGCTTCTGAGATGGTGATCTCTGGAGACTGGCTCTGCTGGGGTTTGCTTCTGTCTAGCCAAACCAGATACGCTCTACAGAATGCTGGGGAGGAAGCTGTTTCCTGACACAAAGGACTCTGGGGTGAGGTACAAATATCACCCTACTCCACTTCAGAGCCTAAACCACATGTGGAGGAAGAACGTTCTCTTCAGCTTGGGTAAATTTCTGGGCTGACTGGTTCTGGGGTTTTTAGGTTTTCCCTGCATGATGTAGATTTCTTTTTTTTTCTTTTTTTTTTTTTTTTTGGAGCTGGGGACCGAACCCAGGGCCTTGCGCTTCCTAGGCAAGCGTTCTACCACTGAGCTAAATCCCCAACCCCATGATGTAGATTTCAATAGGATCTTTCATGTCGTCTGGGGAGTGAGCTATACTAAACATATTCATTTTGACATCTTGCTGTGTTGTGCAGGAGTGGGAATAGAGTTATTTTCCCCTGGAATATTAAAGTAGCTTAAACTGTTGAAATACTGAAGGCAGGCATATTAAAAACTACAACTTCAGGTTGCTTAAGACTTCACTGTTACAGCATTGGGATTCATTATAATGGCTTTAATGAAAGAAATTCACCAAAATAATTGAAAAATAAAGACTTAGAACCAATTTCATCATTACTACTTCATAAATGTATGGATTTCTATTTTCTTCTTCTCTCACGCTTTGGGTATGGCTCAGTGTTGTGTTGTCACACACTGACCTGCATTTCAAATTCTGATTCTTTGTTCATTGTGGAGTTTTACTTAGGTTTTTTTGCTGAAATAATGTTTCTCTTGTTTTGTGGCTTTGTTGTACAGAAGACAAGTTCATCACTCACTTTGTCTTAGGTGACTGAGCACCTGGAGGCCCAAGCCCTAAAATGATCCTTATGATGTCTTGAATCCTTATGTGATCTTGAGACAGAAACGTTTTGCGCTCCCTCTCTGTCTCTGTCTCTGTCTCTGTCTCTCTCTCTCTCTCTCTGTGTGTGTGTGTTGGATGTGCACCACATGTATGAGCATGTCCTTGTACATGTGCAGAGATCAGAGGACATTCCCTACCCTGTCCTATCTCTCTCTGCCTTCATCTTTTTTCTTGAATCTAGAAGCAAGGCCAGTGGCCAGCAAACTCCAGTGATGCTCTTGTCTTAACCTCCATAGGGTTGGGATTGTAGACTGACAAAGGACCATGCCTGGCTTTTTAAATGCACAACAAGCACTTTTGCCACTGAGCTGTCTCCCCAGTCCTTAGTTTTTTATTCAGAAACAGAATTAAAGACAGTCCCTGTGTGTTCAAGCCAAAGTGGATTTGGGTTTTCTGTTGTTTGTAATGTAGTACAGTGTGTCTCACAGACAGAACTCAGAGTTCGCATCTGGATCTACAACTAGTTTTTGTTTACTTCATTATGTGCCCTCATGGATGCTTCTTTGTGTGTATATATGTATGTGTGTGTGTATTTTCATGTGTGTAGAGGTACACGTGTGTGCATGTGTTCACATTAATATGGAGACCAGATGCCAGCTTTAATTGTTTCTCCTGAGGAGTCATCCATCTTTTGTGGTGAGACAAACACTTTCACTGAGACCTGGGCTTGCTGAGTAGTGAGGCTGGTCTCTAGCAAATCCCAGTGATTCTCCTGTTGTCACCTTTAAGCAATGGTATTCCAGAACATATAGCTTCTTATGCGGGTGCTGGAGCTCAGATCAGAACCTCCAGTGCTTTGCAGACAGTTATCTCTCCAGCTCCTAGACATGAAAAACAACAAACAAGCAAGCAAACAACTGGCAACAAAACATCTCATTGAAATATAGGAACCCTAACTTACGTCCCTTGGGTGGTTATGAAATTATACAGCTAACTTGATAGTGTAAGAATGTAGACGTCTGTAGATTCTCTTGCTGTTGCTGTGATTTCAGAAAGTAGATGGCAGAAATTACTGAACAGAAACATTTGCAGAGTTAAAACTTTAAAAAGTGCTGGGCCGTAGTAGAGCATGTCTTTAATCCCAGCACTCCGGAGGCAAAGGCAGATACATTTCTGAGTTTGAGGCAAGCCTGTGACAACTAGGTCTACACACAGAAACTCTGTCTCAAAAAACCAAGCCAAACCAAACCAAACCAAACCAAACCAAACCAAACCAAACCAAACCAAACCAAACCAAACCAAACCACCAACAGCAACTTCCCCCAAACCCCTCCAAAAAAAAAAAAACCCAACCAACCAATCAACCAAAACTCCAAACAAACAAAACAAAAACTAAAACAATAAAACCCAAAACCAAAAGCAAGCAAACAAATAACAACAAAATAAAACAACAAATGCTTAAAAGCTGTGGTCAAGTCACTGTCCAAAGTGGCCATAGAAAGGTACAAGTCTCCACAGGGAGCTGGGATATATTTCAGTTTTTAAAATTTTATGTGATTTTTCATTTCTTTAAATATTATGTGATTGAACATATGTTCATATGTATAGGCTGATTTTATTATAGTACATATCCATTTTGATTCTTTGCATGTTCAAAAATATTTCTTTTTTTATTTTCACCAACCTTTATTATTTTAAGACATTAATTTTTTTCTATTGCAAGCTTTGTATATATCTTTTTTCTAGAGTTATTTTTTTATATTCTTCATTCTGTTTTTGCAAAACTGTCAGTCATTTGCTACTTTTTATGGAATATGTTTCCCTTATTTTATTCAGGTCTTTCAAATGCCAAAAATGTTTTATCTTAAAACACTCATTTTAATTTTAAATATTCTTATAGTTTTGCTGTTTAGGCATCTGGAATTTCTACTTGTTTACCTAACAAATCGGGCAATAATCTTATTCTCTCACAAAAGTAACCTTGTCAAATATCCCAATGTCATTAATTGAATAGATTGTTTTTCTCCATTAGATTGGAATTGTAAGTTCCAAATATATTTCTATTACTTGCTTGGATTTCTGTTAAGTTGGAGTGATTCCTTCACTAACAGTAATTAGTATTGATTTTGTGTTTTTCTACTAGGCACTATGTGAAGCAGTCTGTGCTGCATATTTGATTTAATTCTGACAAGAAAAGTATGAATAATTCAACAGCAAAGATCTGCCAAATTTCTAAGATGTAAAAAAAACTTGTCTTAAAAAAAATTTAGTAACAAAAGGTCAGAGGCCTAGGATAGGAGCTGGAGAGGGCTATGTGGTAATGTGTAGTCTATAAACGAGGAGATTTTCAAGGTAGAAAGATTTGTTGTAGGTGAGGAAAGTGCTTGCCAAAAGTGATGAAAACTGGAAAATTCAGGTTCTGAGTGGAGAGCAGGTAACACTGTAAATTAGCCTTGACAACATCTCTAAAGCTGAAAAAAAAAAGAGTATTGTAGGATTGTGGAGGGTTTTCTATGTTTAAAAAGTTTTGGCTTTATTCTATAAATTGATTGGGCTATTAAAAACCATAGAGACTGAGGAGATGGCTCTGTGGGCAGGAGTGATTGTGAAAGCAGGCACACTTGGTTCAAATTTCCAGAACTCATGCAAATAGTTGGGAATTTCTGTAAGCACCTGTAACTCCACCACTGGTAGGTGAAACAGGAGGCTCCTGAGAGTTTGGTGGCACACACGCATGCACACACACGTGCACGCACGAACACACACCACACCCCCATACCTCACATACAGCAAACCAAACCAAACCAAACCACAGTAAGCATTTTGTTACCAAGGCTGTAACCTTCTGAAAGTAAAAGGGTGAGGATGCGAAGCCTTGCCTAGCATAGGAGGAACAGGTGAATGATCAAACCCTGGGGAAGAGTTATGTGGAACATGCATGTGTGTATGGGTTCCGGACACTGCCGAGGTGTGGTCAGGAACAATTGTTTGTATCTTCAATGCTAACGTGGGAAATGGAGGATCTACATTATTCACGTGTAAGTCACTGGGATGTTTGCTCACCTCCTACCAGAGCTCACAGCTGGCTCTTCTTCCTACTGTCTCTCCATTATTTTTAGTCTTCACAGGGAGAATTCAAAAGAAAGCATGCTTGGAGCTAACTTTACCATCATCCATCCAGCTGTGTTCATCTTACTTGGAATCCCAGGGCTGGAGCAGTACCACACCTGGCTTGCTATCCCCTTTTGTCTCATGTACATTGCTGCAGTCTTGGGAAATGGAGCCCTCATCCTTGTTGTCCTGAGTGAACACACCCTCCACGAGCCCATGTATGTCTTTCTATCCATGCTGGCAGGCACGGACATTCTCCTGTCAACCAGCACTGTGCCTAAGGCCTTGGCTATCTTTTGGTTCCATGCTGGGGAGATCCCCTTTGATGCCTGCATTGCTCAGATGTTTTTCATTCATGTTGCTTTTGTGGCCGAGTCGGGAATCCTTCTGGCCATGGCATTTGACCGCTATGTGGCAATTTGTACTCCTCTGAGATACTCAGCTGTCTTAACACCTATGACAATTGGAAAAATGACCCTGGCCATCTGGGGACGGAGCATTGGAACCATTTTCCCTATTGTATTCCTGCTGAAGAGACTGTCATACTGCAGGACCAATGTCATCCCACACTCATACTGTGAGCATATTGGTGTAGCCAGATTGGCCTGTGCTGACATCACTGTCAATATCTGGTATGGCTTCTCAGTGCCAATGGCTTCAGTTTTGGTAGATGTTGCCCTCATTGGTATTTCTTATACTTTGATCCTCCAGGCTGTGTTTAGACTTCCTTCTCAGGATGCCAGGCACAAGGCCCTCAACACCTGTGGGTCTCACATTGGAGTCATTCTCCTCTTCTTCATACCATCATTTTTTACTTTTCTTACTCATCGCTTTGGCAAGAACATCCCCCACCATGTGCACATTCTTCTGGCAAATCTCTATGTGTTAGTCCCCCCCATGCTTAACCCTATTATCTATGGTGCTAAGACCAAGCAAATTAGGGACAGCATGACTCACATGTTATCTGTTATGTGGAAGTCTTGAGAGAGGTCACAGTTCACAAAACTGTCTCAGTTTCTTACCAACAGGAGAGACAGAGAGAGAGAGAGAGAGAGAGAGAGAGAGAGAGAGAGAGAGAGAACTTGCCAGTGAGTTCTTATGTTCCAGAACCATGTTATCTGTTGCAGAAAGCAAATGAGTACTAGAGTAAAATATATATGGGTTCAAATCCTGGTTTTATTACATTCTGATTGTGAGCCATGGGGAGTTCTATCTTTTGGCAATTTAATTTTAACCTATAAAATAAAACCTCTTTGCCTATGTTCTAAGCTTATTGTGAAGATTAATTTGAATATATAAACCACTTGCCTGGCATTATATAGGTTCTCGATAGCTGTAATTCTAACTTGAAGCATGTTGACTGAAAACGGTATCATTTATTTATGTGAGATTTTCAGCATGTCCAGAGGCCTCTCTTCTCTCTCATGCTTGCCTGTTCAGACAACACCATGACCATCGTCTTCTCCAGCATCATGGCTGATGTCACTACACAGCTCCAGTAAATATAAAAATAGGTGAAAATGTCACAGTGCCTTGAAATACACCGATGTGTTTAAGTACATTAAGGTTGGGATTGATCGTATTTATATGTAATGGAATTTGATCATTGTTATATATAAAAGATCCACTTCTTCATCTAGCAAGTGGGTCATGTGAGACAGCATAGGCACAATCTTTAGAGTGCTAAGTATCTGAGTTGAATGCATGAACAAAGGGTAAATACAATCAGATCATACTGGTAATATAAAAATAAATGGTATCTAACTAAGCATTTTGATTCTAGGTCCTTTAGAGTTTTTCTCCCTCATCAGTTGTCCAGCTTTCAATCTGACAAAAATCAATTGTCTGGCTTTAAATCGCATTGACTACGATGATTTACAAATTAATAATTCTAGCTTAGTCTTTTCCTTTGATATCCACATTCATATATTCAGCTCTTTCTTTTTCATAACTAAATTCCATTCTTGGCAACTTCATGTGTTATATGTAATACATTCAATTGTTTTCACCTCATTTTTGTTTTAAGTTTAAATATTAAAAAAAACACATATATGGATGTTTTTACCTACGTGTGAGTCTATGTACCATGTACATGCTTTGTGCCCACAGAGGCCAAAAGAATTGGAGTTACAGATTGTGTGGGCTGAGAACTGACCCCAGAGCTTCTGTAAGAATGGCTAGTATTCTTAACTGCTGAGTTCTCTCTCCAGCATCTCACCAGTATTACATCCTGCCATCTCCTGCACTCCAGTCTTTTTCCCATGCCCAAGCTACTTGTGTTCTTGAGTTCAGAGTTATCATGGAGTATGTTGGGCTCAGCAGCATAGATAGATTCTAAGAGAGCACCATCACTGTCTTCAGTTAGAGTATACTATCTCTTGGCATTTTCCTTTTGGTGTCTTGTGGGTATTTCAGAATAAACATGTCTACATTAGAAAGGATAGCTTAGGCTACACTGTGCAACAAATTATAAAATTTCAGGGGAATTAGCAAAAGAAATATCATTGCTATTTCATTTAAAATGTTGCTTGTGGCACTAGGAACTATTCTTTCTGTAGTGGCTGCTGTGGCTATATATCACCTTTAGTCGCAGGTTCTCACCTATAGTCTCATGTTCTTGAACATGCTGTCTTCTTTCTGGTGATAAAATGTTGGACTAAGAGTTATAGCAGTTCTTTCTCCCCCATTTTGCATCAGTTTCTTGCTATATAACCCAAGTTGGTCTTGAACTCATCCTGTAGACTAGGCTGGCCTCAAATTTGCAACCTTGAGTGCTGTGATTATGGCTACTATGCCTGACTTTATGTTAATTTTTAATAGTCCAAATATTTTCTTAGTTAAGCTGTTGGTTTCATTGGCAAGATATGTTTATTAGATCCCCAGGAGTCCTCTCATGGTTTTATTCCACTTTGTGCCAATCAGCACCCTGCCAATGTCTTCTATAGACATAATTCTTAACTTTTCTCTATTTTCCCCCTGATATCCCCGGTGTTTACCTTTGTAACTTATTGGAGGGTAATTTGGAGTAATAATGATTTATTGAGACCTTTGCTGTTAATTGCCTCATATGAGGTATTTATTGGGCACCACACTCATAACACAGACTTCTCCCTAAGGTATTTTATTTAACTAAGAAGTTTGGTTTGGATAGTTTTGCTTGAAGCTTTGAAAAAAAAACCTACTGTGAATGGGAAAAGTACAACTGGAAATGAATCAGTACAAAAAGTCAACAACTGTGTGCAAAAGAGCCAGATTCTCCTAGGGCTTGCAAAGTTATTTCTAGAAAGACACACAGCCTTGCTCATGCCTTTGTTTTAACATCAAGAAATGCATTTCATAGTTCTACCTGAGGATCCAGCTACACCACTCCTGGGCATATACCCAAAAGATGCTCCAACATATAACAAGGACACATGCTCTCCTATGTTCATAGTAGCCTTATTTATAATAGCCAGAAGCTGGAAAGAACCCAGATGTCCTTCAATAGAGGAATGGATACAGAAAATGTGGTACATTTACACAGTAGAATACTATTCAGCTATTAAAAACAATGACTTCATGAAATTCTTAGGCAAATGGATGGAACTTGAAAATATCCTGAGTGAGGTAACTCAGTCACAAAAGAACTTACATGGTATGAACTCACTGATTAGTAGATATTAGACAAAAAGAAGCTCAGAATACGCACGATACAACTCACAGACCATATGAAACCCAAGAAGAAAGATCACACCAAAGTGTGGATGCTACAGTACTACTCAGTAGGGGGAAGAGAATAATTTCTGAGAAGTGGAGGAAGAGAGGGATCTTGGAGGGAGAGAGGAGGAGGAGGGAAAAAGGGGGACCAGTTCAGATATGGGAGGAGATGGGGGAGAAGTACAGAGGGTCAGGAATTTGAAAGTAGATGTGTAGCAGTGGGGGGAGGGGGAACTGGGGGATGGCTACTAGAAAGTCCCAGATGCTAGGGATCCAAGAGGTTCCCAGGACCCAACAGGGAGGAAATACTCAACAAAGGGGAGATAGAACCTGTAGAGACCATATCCAGTGGATAGGCATAGCCCCCCAGTTGAAGGATAGGGCTACTCACACACCTCAAAAATATTAATCCAGAATTGCTTCTGTCAAAAGAAAATGCAGAGAGCAGAGACTGAAGGAAAGGCCAACCAGAGACTGCCCCACCTGGGGATCCATCTCATGTGCTGACACCAAATCCAGAAACTATTGCTGATGCCGAAAGTGCTTACTGACAGGAGCCTGGCATAACTGTCCCCAGAGAGGCTCTGCCAAAGCCAGACCAATACAGCTGCGGATGTACACAGTCAAACATTGGACTGAGTAAGGGGCCCCAATGGAGGAGTTAGGGCAAAGACTGTAGGACCTGAAGAGGATTGCAACCTCATAGGAAGAACAACAATATCAACCAACCAGTCTCCCCAAAGCTTCCAGGGACCAAACCACCAACCAAAGAGTACACAGGGGGTACCCATAGCTCCAGCTGGATATGTAGCAGAGGCATCACTTATCTGGCATCACTGAGAGGGGAGCCCTTTGGTCCTGTGGAGGCTTGATGACCCAGGGATAGGGAAATGCTAGGGTGTTGAGGCAGGAGTGGGTGGGTTGGGGAGCTCCCTCATAGAGGCAGGGGGAGAGAGGAGGAGATAGGGGACTTATAGAGTGGAAACTGGGAAGTGGGATAACACTTGAAATGTAAATAAATAAGATAGCTAATAAAAAAAGAAAAAAAAGATATGCATTTTAGACTTCTGACCTGCAGAACTGGAAGAATGTAGACATGGTTTCAAGCCACTAAGTCTTGAATCCATCTTGCTTCCTGCTGAGAAAGTGACCAATTATTTCTATGTTTTCTGCTCAGTTCTTCTCATTTAGCTACTTCAGAAATGTAGCCAACACACATCACCAACCTTTTCTTTACCAACATATCTTCTGCTAGCGCTGAGTTTAGGAGGCAGATGGTCTGATCTCATAGGACACCCCTGAACCAACTGTCTCCCTATTGTCACTAAGCTCTCTTCAGTTTCTGTCATAACTTGACAACTATTAAACTTCCATGCCCATCAGTTTGTTATCCATTCACTTATTTCCAGCCACGAACAGGGTAAGAGATCACAGAACACACAATCCTGTTAACCTCCAGCCACATAGGATAAAAGTTCCTAGGAATCTATGAGGGACTTTGCAATCTCTCCTCTAGATGGGGCCATATGACTGGCTATCATCAGGAAGTACAGGCAGAAGAAATTAATATGTGTCTTTTTCACATTAAGGTCATTGGTTATCCTGCAGATTCTCTGTGACCAGAAGACAGCAGCACTTAAAGTGAAAGGGGTTTAGAAGTCCATTAGAGGCTCTCAAACTCACCCATCCTTGTGTAAGGGCTGACTACTTGTGGCTGTGGTATTGTACTAAACCGTGTAGTTCTGATTTCCTCAGAATTTTTACCATTCTTCTACATTAGGGAGTGCCACTAACAGTCACTTATCCAGAAAGATCACAGCATTTTACAGTGTGTGTGTGTGTGTGTGTGTGTGTGTGTGTGTGTGTTAGTGAGCAGCACAGTGTTTTGCTACACTAAGCAATGTGAACATTTGAAGTTATTTTCTTACTAACATTGTTGCTGAATTATCCTGATTCATGGAACTGCTGTGTGCCAAGTATTATTTCACTAATTCCAAAGGACAGGGCAGTTGTATTGTGGGCACCTTAACACTGCCCACAGCTATAACTGTTCTTGTATGCTTCCCCAAGTGCACTACTGGGCTAGTCAGAGTGGTTTCAGTATTCATCGTTTACCCCCTAGCTCTTGTGTTTTAGAGACTGAAATTGCAGATTGTGAATGATGCACCTATCTCACTAGGAGAGGATGCAGCTTTACCTTGTGGATACCTGAACATGGCTCCCAAATTCGCCCATCCTCATTTAAGGGCTGATTACCTGTGACTGTGCTCCAGTTTTTTATTTCCTTGTGTCATTCTGTGCTAAACCATGTAGTTCTGATTTCCTCATCTTTTGCACCATTTTTCCTCATTCAGGGCCTGTTTCACAGGCAACTCATGGTTAAACTTAAGTTCATCTACAGATGTCTTTGAAGGATGTTCTTGTTCACAGGTGTGTGTGTGTGTGTGTGTGTGTGTGTGTGTGTGTGTGTGTATTCAGATAAGTCTCTATATAGTTTGAGGCTATTCTCAAACTATGATTCTCCTTCCTCTGCATCCCAGGTATTGGGATTTCAGGTCTGTGCTGGTCCACTCACCTACATTATTTTTATCTACTGGGAACTACACCACCTTTACTTTCTTTGACTACTTTGAACCATCCATAATTCATAGTTTGTTGGGTAGGTTCAGGAATAGGCATTCCCTGTCAGACACCCTGTTTTGTTCATAGTTTCACTAGAGTTAAAAATATTAAAAAATTATTTCAATGCTATAAAAGGGCATATGGAATGATTTTAGTAGGCTTTGAATTTTACTGCAAGTAAATTACTATTCTAAGGGATTCATATTTAGACCTAGTCTTTTCTATTTCCTCTTTCTCCCTCCACATCCAAATCCCCACCCTTTTTCTTTATCATTTTGTTCTGGTGTTAAGGATCATATCTAGGGTCCCAGGCATACTAGGCACACTTTAACACAGAGCTAACCCTCAACTCACTCTTGGTTTTCTGAACATTGTAGTCACATAGAGAAGTATCAAGTCTGTCTCTCCTTGCACAGATGAGGAAAGAAATTTGAGGGGTTGGTAATTTGCAAATAATATAATTCTCTCTTGGCTTTGGGATTGTTGTTGACAAATAGAACAAGTTCTTCAAGAGAAATTAGAATGTGTTGGTGTTTAGGACAGAAAGAAAGTCTTAGAAACCAGATATTTGACCATATAACATTTCTATTTGTCTTATCAGAAGGAGAACATGACCAATATGTTGAGTAACTTAGAAAGTCATCTTTCATTCAGATGATATGTATGTACAGATTCCTTTCTAGGGTGTGGAATATAGATGTGTCCTGACAGGATGGAATATGTAAGTGATGAATTCTTTCTTCCACCCTCTCTCACTCCTTACTTTTTATATTATATTAATTATATTATATATTATATCCTTATATGTTAACTCTGCTTCATATGAAAAATGGCACCCCGAGTTTGTGCATCCAGTTGATGATAGCATGACTTCTTACCATTAAGGGAATTCTTCATCTCAGTTGTAAATTGGAGTGCATCATATATAACATCATACACTTAGGGAGTATGGAGAGCTTAGTGTCACTTCAAGGATATCAGTAAGACTATTTGACATTGGGCTAGGACAAAAAAGTAGGCTCAAGATAAATACAGCTGAGGAATGTGTTCCTTGTATTTTGATCATCCTGATAACTTCATGAATACAATGATCACGGGGCTTTTGTTTATGTCTTGTTTGATCTTGACCAAGAACTGATCTTATTCTTTGTGTGTACTTAGAGTAGTATAAAAACAGCTTGGGAAAAATTATGACTCAGCACTTTCCAGAGTTATACTATAGTATTGTCTAATTGTCTTTTATTTCTTTGTTCTCACTCTCTTCCCAGAGCCCTGTTGACTTACTGAGTGGGCTTGGTCATGGGAGTAAAGGATAAGAAGTAGATCACCTAGGGCATCTTCATTGACATTTGGTTAGGTTCAGGAGCTAGGAAGTAAGAGAAGACAAGTGCAAATGGAAGCTGCTTCCCTACTCCACAGCTTCCTCACAGCAGAGTCAACTTCATGGACTGTTTCTACTTTTGATTAGATCTAAACAGTTTTCCACATATCCTGGGAAAATAGCACAGTGTTTTTTTTGGGAGTAAATGAAATATTTGTCAGCATTAAGGTAAATACTTTTGCTGTTTCCTAGCTGCAATCAGTATCTGGTTATGAATGTTAGAATAGGTTATAGGCTTATATGTGTACTGGAATAAAGTGTAACTTTGTAGATTTCCTGGGAGCATACAAACATCCACAAAGAATATTGTGATAGTTTACTAAACATATATCCTGTCTGAAAGGCAAAGTCACAATTCTGATGCTTGCTGGGGGTGGAACATGTCCCCTTTGTTTTATCACAGTCTTTACTGTGTAAGCTTGGCTGTTCTAGAATTTGCTTTGTAGACTAGACTATCCTTGAACTCAGAGACTGGCATGCCTCTCTGGGCCTAAGCCTTTCTTTACCTGGAACTTGCACTGTACCAGGCTGGCCTTGAACTCAAAGATCTGCTTACTTCTGTCTCTTGGGATTAAATGTGTATACCACCATACCTGAGTCTAGACTTTTCAGGGCCACCATGCCTCAAGTTCTGGATCCAAAGTCTGTGTTCTTCATTTCTGGATTGTAGTTCATTCCAGATTCAGTCTAAATGAAAACAATAATTAAGTAATAATAACATCTAACAGGATCTAATCATTCCTTGTTCAATGGCAAATGCATAAACAATAAGATTAACTAGGTAGGATCTTGCCCCAAAGTCAACACTCCCTTAAGCTATTTATCTCCCTGATCACAGGATTTAGGTCCATTGCACTTCCTGGCAAACTTTTATTACTTGAACTAAACATTTTTTTAGTTTTCCTTTCTAAGCTTGCTATTTGATCAAAATACTCTTCATGAGAATAAAACAGAGGACAAAATCTATGTTGGGCTTTTCTGAAACTTGCTTTGTCAATGCAATTAATTGAAACTCTTCACCTTAGCCTTACATTAGGTTCCTTAGACAAGGGCAGAAAGCAGCAACATTCTTCACCAAAACATCAGAAGAATCTTCAGAGTTCAAATCAACTTCAGTATCAATGTCTTCCATATTCTGAAGTGGAAATTTTTGGTTTCATTGGAGACTCAGTTGTGTTGTGTGATATTTTCCTAAAAGCTGTCTTTGTGAAAGGACATGTGATTTTTTTTGGAGTGGACACTTGAGAGAACATGTGATGATGGAAAGAGTCTAAGTATAACCCAACAGACAGAGAATGAGGAGATTCCATTGGTTCACTTCACAGTTCTTTACTGGTTATCATTGGGCTTTGCTGACAGTGGTCTTCACTGATGACACCCTGGCACTGGTTTGCCTTGCCCTGCATCACTGATCTTTGTTGTGACGTCATAGACAGACATGCACCAAAGAACTTACCTTGCTGCTTTCCTGGACTTGTGCTGATTGGGGAAGCCTCTCGGCTTCTTTTCGATCTAGCCGCTGCTGCTGCTTCATGCACATCATCTAGTTTGCTGGCTCTATATGTATGGGCCACATGTGGGGCAGGCTCTGAATGGGTGTTCCTTCTGCCTCTGTTCTAAACTTTGCCTCTCTATTCCCTGCCAAGGGTATTCTTGTTCCCCTTTTAAAGAAGGAGTGAAGCATTCACATTTTGATCATCCGTCTTGAGTTTCAAGCATTCTAGGCATCTAGGGTAATTCAAGCATTTGGGCTAATAGCCACTTATCAATGAGTGCATACCATGTGTGTTATTCTGTGATTGGATTACCTCACTCAGGATGATATTTTCCAGTTCGAACCATTTGCCTATGAATTTCATAAAGGCATTGTTTTTTGATAGCTGAGTAATATTCCATTGCATAGATGTACCACCTTTTCTGTATCCATTCCTCTGTTGAAGGGCATATGGGTTGTTTCCAGCTTCTGACTGTTATAAATAAGGCTGCTATGAACATAGTGGAGCACGTGTCTTTTTTATATGTTGGGGCATCTTTTGGGTATATACCCAAGAGAGGTATAGCTGGATCCTCAGGCAGTTCAATGTCCAATTTTCTGAGGAACCTCCAGACTGATTTCTAGAATGGTTGTACCAGTCTGCAATCCCACCAACAATGGAGGAGTGTTCCTCTTTCTCCGCATCCTCGCCAGCATTTGCTGTCACCTGAGTTTTTGATCTTAGCCATTCTCACTGGTGTGAGGTGAAATCTCAGGGTTGTTCTGATTTGCATTTCCCTTATGACTAAAGATGTTGAGCATTTCTTTAGGTTTTTCTCAGCCATTTGGCATTCCTCAGCTGTGAATTCTTTGTTTAGCTCTGAACCCCATTTTTTAATAGGGTTATTTGTCCCCCTGTGGTCTAACTTCTTGAGTTCTTTGTATATTTTGGATATAAGGCCTCTATCTGTTGTAGGATTGGTAAAGATCTTTTCCCAATAGTTGGTTGCCGTTTTGTCCTAACCACAGTGTCCTTTGCCTTACAGAAGCTTTGCAGTTTTAGGAGATCCCATTTGTCGATTCTTGATCTTAGAGCATAAGCCATTGGTGTTTTGTTCAGGAAATGTTTTCCAGTGCCCATGTGTTTGAGATGCTGCCCTAGTTTTTCTTCTATTAGTTTGAGTGTATCTGGTTTGATGTGGAGGTCCTTGATCCACTTGGACTTAAGCTTTGTACAGGGTGATAAGCATGGATTGATCTGCATTCTTCTACATGTTGACCTCCAGTTGAACCAGCACCATTTGCTGAAAATGCTATCTTTTTTTCCATTTGATGGTTTTGGTTCCTTTGTCAAAAATCAAGTGACCATAAGTGTGTGGGTTCATTTTTGGGTCTTCAATTCTGTTCCATTGGTCTATCTGTCTGTCTCTGTACCAATACCATGCAGTTTTTATCACTATTGCTCTGTAATACTGCTTGAGTTCAGGGATAGTGATTCCCCCTGAAGTCCTTTTATTGTTGAGGATAGTTTTAGCTATCCTGGGTTTTTTGCTATTGCAGATGAATTTGCAAATTGTTCTGTCTAACTCTTTGAAGAAATGGATTTGTATTTTGATGGGGATTGCATTTAATCTGTAGATTGCTTTGGTAAAATGGCCATGTTTACTATGTTAATCCTGCCAATCCATGAGCATGGGAGATCTTTCCATCTTCTGAGGTCTTCTTCAATTTCTTTCTTCAGAGGCTTGAAGTTCTTATCAGACAGATCTTTTACTTGCTTGCTTAAAGTCACACTGAGGTACTTTATATTATTTGGATCTATTATGAAGGGTGTTGTTTCCCTAATTTCTTTCTCGGCTGGTTTCTCTTTTGTGTAGAGGAAGGCTACTGATTTATTTGAGTTAATTTTATACCCAGCCACTTTGCTGAAGTTGTTTATCAGCTTTAGTAGTTCTCTGGTGGAACTTTTGGGATCACTTAAATATACTATCATATCATCTGCAAATAGTGATATTCTGATAGGTCTGCCTTTATATGTTACTTGACCTTTTTTCCTTACTGCTTTTAATATTCTTTCTTTGTTTTGTGCATTTGGTCTATTTGGAGTTCTGTAGGCTTCTTGCATGCTTATCTCTTTCTTTAGGTTAGGGAAGTTTTCTTCTATGATTTTGTTGAAGATATTTACTGGTCCTTTGAGCTGGGAGTCTTCACTCTCTTCTATACCTATTATCTTTAGGTTTGATCTTCTCATTGAGTCCTGGATTTCCTGTATGTTTTGGACCAGTAGCTTTTTCCACTTTACATTATCTTTGACAGTTGAGTCGATGATTTCCACGGACTCTTCTGCTCCTGAGATTCTCTCTTCTATCTCTTGTATTCTGTTGGTGAAGATTGTATCTACGACTCCTTGTCTCTTCTTTTGGTTTTCTATATCCAGGGTTGTTTCCATGTGTTCTTTCTCGATTGCTTCTATTTCCATTTTTAATTCCTTCAACTGTTTGATTGTGTTTTCCTGGAATTCTTTCAGGGATTTTTGCGATTCCTCTCTGTAGGCTTCTACTTGTTTATTTATGTTTTCCTGTGTTTCTCTAAGGGAGTTCTTCATGTCTTTCTTGAAGTCCTCCAGCATCATGATCAAATATGATTTTTAAACTAGAGCTTGCTTTTCTTGTGTGTTTGGATATTCAGTGTTTGCTTTGGTGGGAGAATTGGGCTCCGATGATGCCTTGTAGTCTTGGTTTCTGTTACTTGGGTTCCTGCGCTTGCCTCTTGCCATCAGATTATCTCTAGTGTTACTTTGTTCTTCTATTTCTGACAGTGACTAGACTGACCTATAAGCCTGTGTGTCAGGAGTTCTGTAGACCTGTTTTCCTGTTTTCTTTCAGCCAGTTATGGGAACAGAGTGTTCTGCTTTCGGGCATGTAGTTTTTCCTATCTACAGGTCTTCAGCTGTTCCTGTGGGCCTGTGTCTTGAGTTCACCAGGCAGGTCGCTTGGAGCAGGAAGGTTTGTCTTATCTGTGGTCCTGAGGCTCAAGTTTGCTTGTGGGGTGTTGCTTATGAGCTCTCCGCTGGGGCAGCAACCAGGAAGATCTGTGCCGCCCTTTCCGGGAGCTTCTGTGCACCAGGGTTCCAGATGGCGTTTGGTGTTTTCCTCTGGAATCAGTAATGTGGGCAGAGTGTAGTCTCTCCTGGTTTCCCAGGCGTGTCTGCCTCTCTGAAGGTTTTCTCTCCCTCCCACGGGATTTGGGTGCAGAGAACTATTTATCTTGTGGTCCCTTCAGGTTCTGGCGGTGTCTCAGAAGCAGGGGACCTGCTTCTCCTGTGCCCTTATCTCCAGGAACCCAGAGGCTGTATACAGTTTCCTCTTGGGCCAGGGATGTGGGCAGGGGTGGGCAGTGTTGGTGGTCTCTTCTGTTCTACAGTCTCAGGAGTGCCCACCTGTCCGGGCGGTGAGCTCTCTCTCCCATGGGATTTGGGAGCAGTGAGCTGCTGCGGGCAGGGATCCTTGAGTTTGGGAATCCCACTAAAAACCGGAAGTGTCCGGTCCTATAAGAATTTTGCCTCTGTGTGTCTTGAGTTCACCAGGCAGGTCGCTTGGAGCAGGAAGGTTTGTCTTACCTGTGGTCCCAAGGCTCAAGTTTGCTCGTGGGATGTTGCTTATGAGCTCTCCGCGGGGGCAGCAACCAGGAAGATCTGTGCCGCCCTTTCCGGAAGCTTCCGTGCACCAGGACCAAGGCAATTCTTATAAAGGACAACACTTAACTGGGATGAGCTTACAGTTTCAGAGGTTCAGTCCGTTAACATCATGGCAGGAAGCATGACAGCATCCAAGTAGGTACCGAAGAAGGAGCTGGTAGTCAGCATCTTGATCTGATTGTAACCAGGAGAAGACTGTCTCCCACTCAGCTAAGAGAAAGTTCTTATTGCTCATGCCCACAGAAACATACTTCCTTCAACAAGGCCACATCTACTCCAAAAAGGCTACAACTTCTTGGCCCAAGCATATTCAAACCACTACACAAGGTCAGTAAATACCTGTGTTGTAATTTTGATGGGAATTGTATTGAATCTGTAGATTAATTTGATAGGATGGTTATTTTTACTATTTTAATTCTATCAATCCATGAGCATGGGAGATTCATCCATCTTCTGATAACTTTTTAAATTTCTTTCTTTAAAGACTTGAAGTTTTTGTTACTTGCTTGTTACTACAAGTCTTTCACTTGCTTGGATAGGGTTACTCCAAGATATTTTACTATTTGTGATTACTATGAAGGGTGTAGTTTTCCTGACTTCTTTCTCAGTACATTTGTATATAAGAGGGCTTCTGATTTTTTTTTTGAGTTAATCTTGTATGCAGTCGCATTGCTGATTTTATTTATCAGCAATAAGAGTTCCATGGTAGAATATTTGGAGTCAGTTATGTATACTATCATATGGAAATCAATATGGAAGTTCCTCAGAAAATTGGGAATCAGTATACATCGAGACCCAGCTGTACAACTCAGTCCTAAGCTCAAAGGATGCTCCATCCTACCACAATGAGATTTCCTCAACCATGTTTTCTGTGGCTTTATTTATAAGAGCCAGAAACTGAAAGCAACAGAGATAAACATCTCTCAAGAGAAGAATGGATAAAGAAAATGTGGTACATTTATTCAGCTGGTAGGAAAAAAAATGACATAATGAAATGTGTAGACAAATGGATGGAATTAGAAAACAACCATCCTGAGTGAGGTAATCCAGACTCAGAGAGACAAACGTGATATCTACTCACTTATAAGTGGATATTAGTGTTAAGTAAAGGATGATCACACTCCACTCTACAGACTCAAAGAGGCTAAACAACAAGGAGAGCTCTAGGGCAGGACATATGGATATCCCTGGGAAGAGGAAATAGTAAAGATTTTTGTGGGTAGAGTGGGAGCCAGTGGGTATGAGAACAAGAGGGATCAGGTGGGGAATGGAGGGGTGGAGGGTGAGAATATATTAAAAGATGAATAGAACTAGGGGTAATATATAAATCTAGCACAGTGGAAACTTCCTATAACCTCTGAGGATGACTCTATGGAGGACTCCTAGTAATGGAGGATACAGAGCCTGAACCATCCATCTTCTATATCCAAGCAAGCCTTCCAGTGGTGAGACTGGACAGCAACCCAGATACAAAATTTTTGACTCACAACCTGTTCTGACTAAAAGATGTGCTGGGATTATGAGCATGTGAGAATTACCAACTAATAACTGCATTAAATTGTGACCCAAGCCAGGAGATAAAGTCCATACCCAACCCTGCCTGGATTTCTAGAAACTGGAAGGTGGCTGGGCCAGAGACTTGTGATAGAATCAAATATGAAAAAAAATGAAATGATTCTTTTATTTCTACTTTATTAACTTGGGTATTTCTTATTTACATTTCGATTGTTATTCCCCTTACTGGTTCCTGGACCAACATTCCCCTAACCCTTCCCCCTCCCCTTCTCTATGGTGTTTCCCTCCCCATCCTCCCCCCATTACAGCCCTCCCCCCAACAGTCACATTCACTGAGGGTTCAGGCTTGGCAGGACCAAGGGCTTCCCCTTCCACTGGTGCTCTTACTAGGCTATTCATTGCTACCTATGAGGTTGGAGCCCAGGGTCAGTCCATGTATAGTCTTTAGGTAGTGGCTTAGTCCCTGGAAGCTCTGGTTGCTTGGCATTATTGTTCATATGAGGTCTCAAGCTCCTTCAAGCTCTTTAAGTTCTTTCTAAGATTCCTTCAATGGGGGTCCCGTTCTCAGTTCAGTGGTTTAATGATGGCATTCGCCTATGTATTTGCCATATTCTGGCTGTGTCTCTCAGGAGAGATCTACATCCGGTTCCTGTCAGCCTGCACTTCTTTGCTTCATCCATCTTATCTAGTTTGGTGGCTGTATGTGTATGGGCCACATGTGGGGCAGGCTCTGAATGGGTGTTCCTTCTGTGTCTGTTTTAATCTTTGCCTCCCTATTCCCTGCCAAGGGTATTCTTGTTCCCCTTTTAAAGAAGGAGTGAAGCATTCGCATTTTGGTCATCTTTCTTGAGTTTCATGTGTTCTATGCATCTAGGGTAGTTCAAGCATTTGGGCTAATATCCACTTAACATGAGTGCATACCATGTGTGTTTTTCTGTGATTGGGTTACCTCACTCAGGATGATATTTTCCAGTTCCATCCATTTGCCTATCAATGTCATAAAGTCATTGTTTTTGATAGCTGAGTAATATTCCATTGTGTAGATATACCACCTTTTCTGTATCCATTCCTCTGTTGAAGGGCATCTGTGTTCTTTCCACCTTCCGGCTATTATAAATAAAGCTGCTATGAATATAGTGGAGCATGTGTCTTTGTTGTATTTTGGAGCATCTTTTGGGTATATGCCCAAGAGAGGTATAGCTGGGTCCTCAGGTAGCTCAATGTCCAATTTTCTGAGGAACCTCCAGACTGATTTCCAGAATGGTTGTACCAGTCTGCAATCCCACCAACAATGGAGGAGTGTTCCTCTTTCTCCGCATCCTCGCCAGCATTTGCTGTCACCTGAGTTTTTGATCTTAGCCATTCTCACTGGTGTGAGGTGAAATCTCAGGGTTGTTTTGATTTGCATTTCCCTTATGACTAAAAATGTTTAACATTTCTTTAGGTGTTTCACAGCCATTTGGCATTGCTCAGCTGTGAATTCTTTGTTTAGCACTGAACCCCAATTTTAAAAGGGTTATTTGTTTCCCTGCGGTCCTACTTCTTGAGTTCTTTGTATATTTTGGAGATAAGCCCTCTGTCAGTTGTAGGATTGGTAAAGATCTTTTCCCAATCTGTTGGTTGCCATTTTGTCCTAACAACAGTGTCCTTTGCCTTACAGAAGCTTTGCAGTTTTATGAGATCCCATTTGTCAATTCTTGATCTTAGAGCATAAGCCATTGGTGTTTTGTTCAGGAAATTTTCTCCAGTGCCCATGTGTTCGAGATGCTTACCCACTTTTTCTTCTATTAGTTTGAGTGTATCTGGTTTGATATGGAGGTCCTTGATCCACTTGGACTTAAGCTTTGTACAGGGTGATAAGCATGGATCAATTTGCATTCTTCTACATGTTGCCCTCCAGTTGAACTAGCACCATTTGCTGAAAATGCTATCTTTTTTCCATTGGATGGTTTTGGCTCCTTTGTCAAAAATCAAGTGACCATAGGTGTGTGGGTTCATTTCTGGGTCTTAAATTCTATTCTGCTGGTCTATCTGCCTGTCTCTGTACCAATACTGTGCAGTTTTTATCACTATTACTGTGTAATACTGCTTGAGTTCAGGCATAGTGATTCTCCCTGAAGTCCTTTTATTGTTGAGGATAGTTTTAGCTATCCTGGGTTTTTTGTTATTCCAGATGAATTTGGAAATTGTTTTATTTAACTCTCTGAAGAATTGGATTGGTATTTTGATGGGGATTGCATTGAATCTGTAGATCGCTTTTGGTAAAATGGCCATGTTTACCGTGTTAATCCTGCCAATCCATGAGCATGGGAGATCTTTCCATCTTCTGAGGTCTTCTTCAATTTCTTTCTTCAGAGTCTTGAAGTTCTTATAAGACAGATCTTTTACTTGCTTGGTTAAAGTCAAACCGAGATATTTTATATTATTTGGGACTATTATGAAGGGTGTCTTTCCCCTAATCTCTTTCTCGGCTTGTTTCTCTTTTGTGTAGAGGAAGGCTACTGATATATTTGAGTTAATTTTATATCCAGCCACTTTGCTGAAGTTGTTTATCAGCTTTAGTAGTTCTCTGGTTGAACTTTTGGGATCACTTAAATATATTATCTTATCATCTGCCAATTGTGATATTTTGACTTCTTCTGTTCTAATCTGTATCCCTTTGATCTCCTTCTGTTGTTTGATTGCTCTGGCTAGAATTTCCAGGACTATATTGAACAAGTAGGGAGAGAGTGGGCAGCCTTGTCTAGTCCCTGCTTTTAGTGGGATTGCATCAAGTTTGTCTCCATTTAGTTTAATATTAGCTACTGGTTTGCTATATATGGCTTTTATTATGTTTAGGTATGGGACTTGAATTCCTATTCTTTCCAGGACTTTTATCATGAAGGGGTGTTGAATTTTGTCAAATGCGTTCTCAGCATCTAATGAAATGATCATGTGGTTTTTATCTTTCAGTTTGTTTATATAGTGGATTACATTGATGGTTTTCCATATATATGCATGCCTGGGATGAAGCCTACTTGATCCTGATGGATGATTGTTTAGATGTGCTCTTGGATTCGCTTTGCCATAATTTTTTTTATTAACTTGAGTATTTCTTATTTACATTTCAAATGTTATTCCCTTTCCCGGTTTCCAGGCCAACATCCCCCTAACCCCTCCCCCTCCCCTTCTATATGGGTGTTCCCCTCCCCATCCTCCCCCCATTACTGCCCTCCCCCCAACAATCACATTCACTGGGGGTTCAGTCTTAGCAGGACCAAGGGCTTCCCCTTCCACTGGTGCTCTTACTAGGCTATTCATTGCTACCTATGAGGTTAGAGTCCAGGGTCAGTCCATGTATAGTCTTTGGGTAGTGCTTTGCCATAATTTTATTGAGTATTTTTATGCCGATATTCATAAGGGAAATTGGTCTGAAGTTTTCTTTCTTTGTTGAGTCTTTGTGTGGTTTAGGTATAAGAGTAATCGTGGCTTCATAGAAGGATTTCGGTAGCACTCCATCTGTTTCAATTTTGTGGAATAGTTTGGATAGTATTGTTATGAGGTCTTCTATGAAGGTCTGATAGAATTCTGCACTGAACCCATCTGGACCTGGGCTCTTTTTGGTTGGGAGAACTTTAATGACTGCTTTTATTTCTTTAGGAGTTATAGGGGTGTTTAAATGGTTTGTCTGCTCCTGATTTAACTTTGGTACCTGGTATCTGTCTAGGAAATTGTACATTTCCTGCAGATTTTCAAGTTCTGTTGAATATAAGCCTTTGTAGTGGGATCTGATGATTTTTTGAATTTCCTCTGATTCTGTAGTTATGTTTTCCTTTTCATTTCTTATTTTGTTATTTTGGACACACTCTTTGTGTCCTCTTGTTAGTCTGGCTAAGGGTTGATCTATCTTGTTGATTTTCTCAAAGAACCAACTTTTGGTTCTGTTGATTCTTTCTATGGTCCTTTTTGTTTTTACTAGGTTGATTTCAGCTCTGAGTTTGATTATTTCCTGCATTCTGCTCCTCCTGGGTGTGTTTGCTTCTTTTTGTTCTAGAGCTTTTAGGTGTGCTGTCAAGCTGCTGATGTATGCTGTCTCCTGTTTCTTTCTGCAGGCACTCAGAGCTATGAATTTTTCTCTTAGCAAAGCTTTCATTGTGTCCCATAAGTTTGGGTATGTTGTACCTTCATTTTCATTAAATTCTAAGAAGTCTTTAATTTCTTTCTTTATATTTTCCTTGACCAGGTTATCATTGAGTAGAGCATTGTTCAACTTCCATGTATATGTGGGCATTCTTATTTTGTTGAAGACCAGCTTTAACCTGTGCTGGTCTTATAGGACACATGGGATTATTTCTATCTTTGTGTATGTATTGAGGCCTGTTTTCACTTTTTTTTTTTTCGGAGCTGGGGACCGAACTCAGGGCCTTGTGCTTGCTAGGCAAGCGCTCTACCACTGAGCTAAATCCCCAACCCCAAGGCCTGTTTTATTACCAATTATATGGTCAATTTTGGAGAAAGTACCATGAGGTAGTGAGAAGAAGGCATATCCTTTTGTTTTAGGATAGAATGTTCAATAAATATCTGTTAAGTCCATTTGGTTCATGGCTTCTCTTAGTCTGTCTATGTCTCTGTTTAATTTCTCTTTCCATGATCTGTCCATTGATGAGAGTGGGGTGTTGAAATCTTCCACTATTATTGTGTGAGGTGAAATGTGTGCTTTGAGCTTTAGTAAGGTTTCTTTTATGTATATTGGTGCCCTTGTATTTGGAGCATAGATATTTAGGATTGAGAGTTCATCTTGGTGGATTTTTCCTTTGATGGATATGAAGTGTCCTTCCTTATCTTATTTGATGACTTGTTGTTGAAAATCAATTTTATTTGATATTAGAATGGCTATTCCAGCTTCCTTCTTCAGACCATTTTCTTGGAAAGTTGCTTTCCAGCCTTTCACTCTGAGGTAGTGTCTGTCTTTGTCTCTGAGGTATGTTTTCTGTAGGCAGCAGAATGCAGGGTCCTCATTGTGTATCCTTTGTGCAATCTATGTCTTTTTATTGGGGAATTGAGTCCATCGATGTTGAGAGATATTAAGGAATAGTGATTGTTGCTTTCTTTTATATTCGTATTTGGAGGTGAGATTATGTTTGTGTGCTTCTCTTTGTTTTGTTGCCAAGATGATTAGTTTCTTGCTTTTTCTAGGGTGTAGCTTGCCTCCTCATGTTGGGCTTTGCCATTATTATCCTATGTATGGCTGGATTTGTAGAAAGATATTGTGTAAATTTGGTTTTGTCATGGAATATCTTGGTTTCTCCATCTGTGTTAATTGAGAGTTTTGCTGGATACAGTAACCTGGGCTGGCATTTGTTTTCTCTCAGTGTCTGTATGACATCTGTCCAGGATCTTCTGGCTTTCATAGTCTCTGGTTAGGAGTCTGGTATGATTCTGATAGGTCTGCCTTTATATGTTACTTGACCTTTTTCCCTTACTGCTTTTAATATTCTTTCTTTATTTTGTGCATTTGGTGTTTTGACTATTATGTGACAGGAGGAGTTTCTTTTCTGCTCCAATCTATTTGGAGTTCTGTAGGCTTCTTGTATGTTTATGGGCATCTCTTTCTTCAGGTTAGGGAAGTTTTCTTCTATGATTTTGTTGAAGATATTTACTGGTCCTTTGAGCTGGGAGTCTTCACTTTCTTCTATACCTATTATCCTTAGGTTTGATCTTCTCATTGAGTCCTGGATTTCCTGTATGTTTGGACCAGTAGCATTTTCTGTTTTACATTATCTTTGACAGATGTGTCCATGATTTCTATGGAATCTTCTGCTCCTGAGATTCTCTCTTCTATCTCTTGTATTCTGTTGGTGATGCTTGTATATGGCTCCTTGTGTCTGCCTTTGGTTTTCTATATCCACGGTTGTCTCCCTTTGTGATTTCTTTATTGCTTCTATTTCCATTTTTAATTCATTCAACTGTTTGATTGTGTTTTCCTGGAATTCTTTCAGGGATTTTTGTGATTTCTCTCTATAGGCTTCTACTTGTTTATTTTTGTTTTCCTGCGTTTCTCTAAGGGAGTTCTTTATGTCTTTCTTGGAGTCCTCCATCATCATGATCAAATGTGATTTAAAATGAAGATCTTGCTTTTCTGGTTTGTTTGGTTAGTCCATGTTTGCTTTGGTGGGAGAATTGGGTTCCGATGATGCTATGTAGTCTTGGTTTCTGTTGCTTGGGTTCCTGCACTTGCCTCTCTTCATCAGGTTGTCTCTGGTGTTACCTTGTTCTGCTATTTCTGACAGTGGCTAGCCCGTCCTTTAGGCCTGTGTGTCAGGAGTGCCATAGACCTGTTTTCCTGTTTTCTTTCAGACATTTGTGGGAACAGAGTGTTCTGCTTTTGTGCATGTAGTCTTTCCTGTCTACTGGTCTTCAGCTGTTCCTGTGGGCTTGTGTCCTGAGTCTACCAGGCAGGTCACTTTGAGCAGAAAAGTTGGTCTTACCTCTGGTTCTGGGGCTGAAGTTCCTCCTGGGTGGCTGCTTTTGAGCTCTCTGTGAGGGCGGCACCAGAAGGGCCTGCCTCCCTGTTTTCCAAGGGCCCTGGTACACTGGGGTCTCAGAGGGCGTTAGGTGTTTTCCTCTCAAGTCAGAAATGTGGGCAGAGTGTAGTCTCTTTTGGCTTCCCAGGCCCGTCTGCCCCTCTGAAAGTTTAGTTCTCCCTCCCACGGGATTTGGGTTCAGGGGCCTGTTGACCAGGTCCCTTCAGATCCGGGAGGTTTCTGGACCGCAGGGGACCTGCCACTTGATTGCCCCTATCTTCCTGTTCGAAGAGGCACTATACAGTTCCTTCTTGGGTCAGGGATGTGGGCAGGGGTGGGCAGTATTGGTGGTCTCTGCTGCTCTGTAGTCTCAGGAGTGTCCATCAGTCCGGCTGGTGAGCTCTCTCTCCCTTGGGATTTGGGAGCAGGGAGCTGTGGGCAGGGATCAGTGAGGTTTGGGCTCTAGCTAAAAACGGGAAGTGTCCGGTCCCAGAGGACTTCTGCCTCTGTGCGTCCTGAGTCCACCATGCAGGTCACATGGAGCAGGAAAGTTGGCCTTACTTCTCTTCCCGCGGCTCAAGTTGCTCCTGGGGGGCTGTTTTTGAGCTCTGCGTGAGTGGATAAACTAAAAGGCCTGCCCCCTATTTTTTCTCCTTTTAATAGGAAGTGGGAGCATCCGCATTTTGGTCATCCTTCTTCTTGAGCTTTCTGTGGTTTGTGAATTGCATCTTGGGTAGTTCCAGCTTTTGGGCTAATATCCACTTAACATGAGTGAATATCAAGTGTGGTTTTCTGTAATTGGTTTACCTCACTCAGGATATTTTCCGGTTCCAACCATTTGCCTACGAATTTCATAAAGTCATTGTTTTTGATAGCTGAGTAATATTCCATTGTGTAGATGTACCACATTTTCTGTATCCATTCCTCTGTTGAAGGGCATCTGGGTTCTTTCCAGCTTCTGGCTATTATAAATAAAGCTGCTATGAACATAGTGGAGCATGTGTCTTTGTTATATGTTGGGGCATCTTTTGTGTATATGCCCAAGAGAGGTATAGCTGGGTCCTCAGGTAGTTGAAAGAGAAGTAAGAGTCCAATAATTTCATACACACAGAGAAACATGCATACATAATACTCACATATGTTTATGCATACAGATCTACAGACAGAGATATACACATTATCCACACATAGAATGATTAGAGCAAAGCTCCTGTGAGCATGGTACAAACATTCCACACATACATACAATACATACATACATACATATATACATACATACATACATACATACATACACACACAATTATTAGATGGATCAAGCTCCAAATACATCCAGGCATGCTGTAGATATGTACATATGTACATACATACATACACACATACAAGCATAGATACATACATACATTCACATAGTTGATGAGGTGAAGAAACTTGTTCCACCACTCATTCACAGAAACCTTACACATACACACAGACACACACACAGACACACAGACACACACACACACAGACACACACACACACACAGACATACACACATAGACAAACATGGTTGATGGATGGAACGAACAATGCCCCAACCTTCCACTCACACAAACCTTACACATACAAATTGTTGAGGGATGCTTCAATCCCCATTTCTTCCAAGGCTTATACATCTCAGTGAAATCTTTCAAGTGGTACGAAATTACAATGTTATTACATTTTAGTATTCCTCTACTAAAAGGTCATGACAAAACAATGTTTTTTCCAATACTATTATAGGAAATAACATTACGTAGTACGGGTAAAGAAAACAAATTATTCCCCAAACCCTTATACATTTGTAACTAAGCAACTTGTTATAGATTAACAAAGAGCAAGCAATCTCGAACACATGGGCACTGGAGAAAATTTCCTGAACAAAACACCAATGGCTTATGCTCTAAGATCAAGAATCGACAAATGGGATCTCCTAAAACTGCAAAGCTTCTGTAAGGCAATGACACTGTTGTTAGGACAAAACAACAACCAACAGATTGGGAAAAGATCTTTACAAATCCTACAACAGATAGAGGGCTTATCTCCAAAATATACAAAGAACTCAAGAAGTTAGACTGCAGGGAGACAAATAACCCTATAAAAAATGGGGTTCAGAGCTAAACAAAGAATTCACAGCTGAGGAATGCCGAATGGCTGGGAAACACCTAAAGAAATGTTCAACACCTTTAGTCATAAGGGAAATGCAAATCAAAACAATCCTGAGATTTCACCTCACACCAGTGAGAATGGCTAAGATCAAAAACTCAGGTGACAGCAAATGCTGTCGAGGATGTGGAGAATGAGGAACACTCCTCCATTTTTGGTGGGATTGCAAACTGGTACAACCATTCTGGAAATCAGTCTGGAGATTCCTCAGAAAATTGGACATTGAACTACCTGAGGACCCAGCTATACCTCTCTTGGGCATATACCCAAAAGATGCCCCAACATATAACAAAGACACATGCTCCACTATGTTCATAGCAGCCTTATTTATAATAGCCAGAAGCTGGAAAGAACCCAGATGCCCTTCAACAGAGGAATGGATACAGAAAAGGTGGTACATATACACAATGGAATATCACTCAGCTATCCAAAACAATGACTTTATGACATTGATAGGCAAATGGATGGAACTGGAAAATATCATCCTGAGTGAGGTAACCCAATCACAGAAAAACACACATGGTATGCACTCATTGATAAGTGGATATTAGCCCAAATGCTTGAATTACCCTAGATGCACAGAACACATGAAACTCAAGAAGGATGACCAAATGCAAATGCTTCACTCCTTCTTTAAAAGGGGAACAAGAATACCCTTGGCAGGGAATAGGGAGACAAAGTTTAGAACAGAGACTGAAGGAACACCCATTCAGAGCCTGCCCCACATGTGGCCCATACATATACAGCCACCCAATTAGATAAGATGGATGAAGCAAAGAAGCACAGGCCAACAGGAACCGGATGTAGATCGCTCCTGAGAGACACAGCCAGAATAGAGCAAATACATAGGCGAAAGCCAGCAGCAAACCACTGAACTGAGAACGGGACCCCCGTTGAAGGAATCAGAGAAAGAACTGGAAGAGCTTGAAGGGGCTCGAGACCCCATATGTACAACAATGCCAAGCAACCAGAGCTTCCAGGGACTAAGCCACTACCTAAAGACTATACATGGACTGACCCTGGGCTCCAACCTCATAGGTAGCAATGAATAGCCTTGTAAGAGCACCAGTGGAAGGGGAAGCCCTTGGTCCTGCCAAGCCTGAACCCCCAGTGAATGTGATTGTTGGGGGGAGGGCGGTAATGTGGGGAGGATGGGGAGGGGAACACCCATATAGAAGGGGAGGGGGAGGGGCTGGGGGTGTTGGCCTGGAAACCAGGAAGGGGAATATCAATCGAAATGTAAAGAAGAAATACTCAAGTTAATAAAGATTAAAAAAAATTAAAAACAAGTAAAATAAAAAATAACCAATTTAAAAAAATAAAAAAATAAAAATAAATAATTTATGCTTCATAGTAAAGGCTGATAACCATTAAGAACATAAAACAAATAGCAAACAAACAAAACAAACAAACAAAAAAAACCAAAGAGCAAGCAAGCAAGGTAGTTTTCCAGCCAGTTTCTCTTACTGGTCGGCAGCAATGTATGGTTACAAAGAAAGGATTAACCATTTTATTATTTAATTAAAGATAATCTTGTAAAAATCATAAGGGAATCACAAATATAATCTTTTATATAAAATTGTTTATATCTAACATAAATACTCAAAATGCATATCTACTCATCAGCAATTCCTAATAAATCGTATCAGGGAGCTGAGGGCAAAAATGGGTATACGAAATCAATCGTCAAAAAAAAAAAAAAAGAAAGAAATCAATCGTCAATAGTGCAGACTCAGTGAGAATCATTTCAGCCATTGTTCTTGTTCCCTGACCATGGAGTTCTCTTGCTTAACTAATAAGAGTGTTTCTTTCTGAAATTGTTTCCTAAGATTTTTTTCTTTTTACATCAGAGTCAGTAGTAAGAGCATCACAGTCTACCTTCACTAACAGTTTCATTTTTCCAAAATTTTTCAAAGTGTGGTGGACTGACAATCTATGTCTCTAAGTTCTTTCCTAATGTGGTGACTGAATCATTTATCTGCTCCACCAGCAATGCGTGAAAGAGATCAAATATTATTATTGTGTTTGCCAGAGATACTGCCCAGTGGAGGACTGGAAGCTTCCTTAGAGTTGTGATATAATTCTTGGTCTTTTTTTTTTTCCTTTTTTTTTTCCGGAGCTGGGGACTGAACCTAGGGCCTTGAGCTTGCTAGGCAAGTGCTCTACCACTGAGCTAAATCCCCAACCCCCTGTGATATTAAGAGGGATGCGAGGGCAGCAAGCAGAGCAGAACACCATAACAGTATCAAGTCCTCAGGACACGTGGTTCTCGGGTCTGAGGCTCACCCACGTGGCTGTGGTAATCTGTGGGCAGTATTCCTTGAGCTCTAAAACCAATCATTGTTCCTAATGCATGGCCCTTGGCTTGGCATTATTTTTTGCTTCCTGTGTGTGGTAATTACACACACACACACACACACACACACACACAGGCAGACTCCAAGAACTTCATACACACAACACATATGCATACACACTACACACTAATAAACAGTATGGATAGTGATAATATCCTGGAATTTTATTTTACTGTTTGAAAGGGTTTTATGGTTCTAGTGTTTGTGAAGTGGTTAAACATGGCTGTTGCACACTGTTCAGTGCTTTTTCCAAAGTGTTTCTGGTGGAATGTGATTACACCTGATTCATATGATCTGAATATTCATACTCCTGATCATTTGGACTTGACCTCCTGTTTTTCAGTCAAGCTGTAGTCATGAACATCTTCCCCCTCTTCTTTTTTCAGAAATAAAGATTAATTATTGTGTATGTGAGTGTTTTGTCTGTATATACTTCTTGGTACCAAATGCATGCTCAAGGATCCTGGACAAGGGCATCAGATTCCCTAGGACTGGAGTTAAACACAGCTGTGAACCACTATGTGGATGCTAGGAATTAAATCCACATCTTCTGCAAGAGTGACAAGGGCTTTTAACCACAGAATCTTCTCTTTAGCTCCCACCTTCCATTTCTTGATGGTTGTAGAATTAATTATTCATTTGCTGCCATTCACTCTGCGGCCATGACCTGAAGGCGATTTTACTAACAAATAAATATATAAATGTTAACTTGTTTTACTAGCTTAACTTATTCTTCGAAAGTAATTATAAGGTGAATGGAGAGGAACGGTTAAGATACTATCTGAGTAGAAGTACAGGCTGACAGGAACCAGATGTAGATCTCTTCTGAGAGACACAGCCAGAATATGGCAAATACATAGGCGAATGCCAGCAGCAATCCACCGAACTGAGAACGGGACCCCCTTGAAGGATTCAGAGAAAGGACTGAAAGAGCTTGAAGGGGCTTGAGTCCCCATATGAACAACAATGCCAACCGACCAGAGCTTCCAGGGACTAAGACACTACCCAAAGACTATGCATCAACTGACCCTGTGCTCCAACCTCATAAGTAGCAATGAATAGCCTAGTAAGGGCACCAGTGGAAGTGGAAGCCCTTGGTCCTGCCAAGGCTGAACCCCCATTGAACAGGATTGTTGCGGGGAGGGTGGTAATGGGAGGAGGATGGGGAGGGGAACACCCATATAGAGGGGGAGGGAGAGGGGTTGGGGGATGTTTGCTTGGAAATCGGGAAAGGTAATAACAATTTTAATGTAAATAAGAAATACCCAATTTAATAAAGATGGAGAAAAGAAAGATACTATCTGAATTCAAATCTCAGATTTAAACTTCCAAGTCAACATTGGCAGTTTCCCAGTCCATTTCCAATGCAGAACATACAAAACAGAGTACTGCATCATAGGCTCTCATAGGAAGTGGGAAGGAACATTTATGAAAAGCATCAGGGACAATTTATATATGGAATATAGTCCTCATGGTAGGTGAGCTTGAGTCAATGATCTAGAAACGGGGAGAGATAAAATTTTAACAATGTATTTTGGGGCTAAAGTCTATACTTTCTTTTTTCTGCAAAACTGCCTTTAGAGTTCTTTCCCATACAGTTCACTTCCTGGACATATACTCACTAAAGCCAAGTACCTTCTGGAAGGCTACCTTCAGCTCCTGTGTCCTAAGGGCATATACCACTGGGTTAAGAGATGGGGGGATGACAATATGCATCACATTGAGGAGAACTGGGATGAGGGGAACCCTTCTTCCTGCTAGGTGAGTGACGGATAATATAACAATAGCTGTGTAGTAAAACAAAATGAGAATGAGGTGGGAGCTGCAGGTACTGAGGGCCTTAGATATTGCCTCAGTGGAGTTCAGCCTCAGTACTGAGCAAATAATCAAAGCATATGATGCACAGACCAGAATCATGTCACTTCCAACCATAATCCAGGCCAAGGTCAACTGGTAGAACCTGTTAACAGTGATATCATCACAGGCCAGACTAATAACGCCCAAGTTAGAGCAAAGGCAGTGATCTATTTCATTTCTGGAGCAGTACTGTCTCTGGGCAGCTAGTACAGGGACTGGCATGGATAACAGGCTGTTCCTTAGCAGCATGGTCAGTGTGGCTTTGATTACAAAAGCTTCAGTGACTATGGAAGGATACCTGAGGGGATAACAAATGGCTACGTATCTATCTATTGCCATGCACAGGAAGATGCTTGACTCCATGCACATAAAAGTATGGATTGCATAGATTTGAGCAAAACACTCAGGGAGGCTGATGGTCTTGGCATCAAACCACAAGATGGCCAGGATCTTGGGGGTGCTGGTGGTAGCCAAGCCAATATCTACTGCAGCCAAGATACCAAGAAACTGGTACATTGGCTGATGCAGGCTCGGCTCACAGTAGATGGTGATCAAGATAAGGATATTGGCACCAAGAGCTACAATGTAAAGCAGAGCCATAGGCAAGGAGATCCAGTGCTGGAAGTCATGAATGCCTGGGAATCCCAGCAGAATGAACTCGGTCACGTGGAAGTCTGAGCTGTTGGTTTCATGCAAGGCAGTACCCATTTTATGGAGTGTCTGGTTCTCAGCATCTGTCTGTAGATTGAATGAAACAGAAAAATTCTATTGTTATTTAGGCTTAAGGAGTGATACATGTCTCACCCATAATACAGTCATTTGACAATATGAATTCTCAATAAGACCTTTAGAAAAAATTCCAAATAAGTACAAAAAACCCAAACATTGATTGTTTTTGTTATCTTTTCCCCAACATCTTTATGGTGGTTTTTACAGATTATTAAATGTCTACTTAATTATATACATATTTAAAACTTGCATATTGCATTATTGAAACAAGTAATGTATATGATCAATGAAGAGTAATTTTATCAATATTGAGTTCAGAAATGCTATTAATTCTTAATAGTTGAGTTTTTTCTTTATATCATAACTAGTTTTCATGGATTTCATTTGTCTATTAATGTGAGTTATTTAACCAAATTTATTTTAATAATGAATCATAGGTTCTGGTTCCTCATCAAATGATTATTATGCCTCTTATGTCATATAGTAAAGACATACATAAACAGATATTTGTGTGAACATGAACACACTGGCACACAGCACAATTCCGTTCTTGGTATACACTTTCTTTATTTCTGATTATTGTTGTATAAAGCTCAGTAAGCTTAGTAGACACCAAATTTCCTTCCTTTTACCGTTCTCTTCAGTTTAATCTCCCATGCATGTACTCACTTTCATACAAACTTCAGAGAGTCTTGGTCAATTCATAAAACAGCATTGTTTTGTTTGTGGTTACAAATGTTTGAATTTTGGAAAAGAAGTGTCACTTTTGCATCAAGTCTTTTATTCACAAACATGGACCATTTGTTGTCTTAGTTACATCCTTTAACATTCACAGTAAAACTGTGCACTGGGAGCTTGAGAGAGTTCTCTGTGGACAAGAATGCTTGGTCCTCTTCAGACTGTAACTGAGTTCTCAGTGCTCACTCATGTCTGGGCTCATGAACCTCTATGATTCCAGCTCCAGTGGACTTGACTCTTTGTGGCCTCTTATCTCACTCCCACGCATATGTGCACAAATATACACTCATACTTGCACACAAGTAGTAAAAAATAAAGCTTCAGGATGCTGTGTTGTGATGTTCTTATAATTATTAATATCTTGCGATCTTTTAAAGCAAATACGATTTTTATCTATGTTATGTACTGTTGTGTTGATCTTTATTATTCTCATTTTTGTTATTTAATTTTGTATACATCAAGTGTAATAAGCATTACTGCTTCTATTTTCTAATTTACTTTTTGTTATAGATGCTCATATAATTCAAACAGGTCTCAAGTTGACTCTATCCTAAGATGACTTGAAATGCCAGATCCTCCTGCCTCTTCATCGTAAGGATTCCGATTACAGGATCATGTCAACATTGTTCTCAATTTAAAAGCTCTGTGATTTTTGTTCATTTTGTATTTTCCCAAGTAAACAATTAATGCTGGTTAAGAGTGCCTTATATTTTAATTTTTTTGTCCTTTATATCATCCATTTTCTAAAGTATCATTAATTTCTACCATTTCTCATTAGTACATTCTCTACAATATTTCTTTTCTACATGAAACAAAGTTGCACAAAAATGTATTTTTCTTCTTCTCAAGTATTTATAATATTTATTTCCCTTTATTCTATTTTCATGTGTCAAAGTAATGGTTTCAATTCATGGACAGAATATCAGTGTAAAACAATGCCATAATGAGCACTTGTAAATCAAGTTTTGAATTTATGTTAATTGGAATTCATTAGGATTTGATTGAATTCATATTAAAAATTGTCTTTGACACTATATATCTTTTATCAAATATAAAACAATAGTCTGGAATTTATTGTTATTGTTCTAGGGCTGGAGAGATGGCTCAGCAGTTAAGAGCACCCGACTACTCTTCCAGAGGTCCTGAGTTCAATTCCCAGCAACCACATGGTGGCTCACAACCATCTGTAAAGAGATCCGATGCCCTCTTCTGGTGTTATTGTTCTGGGGAAGCTGGTATACTTTACTACAAGTCACCTTGTCTGTCACTCACTGCTCAGTCTAGACGTCAGCCTCATTTCTCTCTTGCTTTCTGATCACAGTTCCCAGTCCTGAGAGAAGGCAAGTATTGAAGAGAACAAATTTTAAAAACAAGAGAAAAGATAAGGAAAGGAATTAAGAGGAAAGAAAAGAGAAAAGCAATTGTGGAAGCCAGAGATGAGGACTGTAGTCAGAGACTAGGGTTGACCTACAGGACAGGGACTCTGCTGCCTCACCTCTCAGAGACCAGGACTCTGTCCTTCCCCTCTGAACCTGCAGCCCCTTCCCTGGCTTACTCACCCATCAGGAGCGTGTGATGAGGCTTCCTGTTACAGGGCCCTGCAGCAGCTTCTGCTTTCCATGCTACAGTACCTGTGCTCATCCTACCATCCTGGACACTTCCCTTCTCTCACTCCTCAGCCCTGAAGTCTGGGGCTTACATAACTCCCTAAGTCTCCTGCTTGTGAGGTGCTGATTCTTGGGCCCTTTTTATTCTATCCGTAAGCGTGAGTCCCATGCTTCACAGGTTGCTATGGGAATAAGACTAAAGTGCTCTCTGGCATGTAGCCCTGGTGCCAGGAGCAGCCTGTAAGACTACTTTTCACTCCAGTTTCCTGAGGGAATCCATGCCAGTCTCATCGATCTCTCTCCTAGTTATAGGGTTATGTTAAGATCACTGTTATCATTAGTTAACATTTCTTCTAAAAACACACCCTACATTCTTCTACTTATTTGTGTTCTACTGACTTTTAAATCTCACAGTCATTTCCTTTGTCTTAACCTAAGCATTGTCCTTGGTAAAGGACTCAAAACGCTGAAGATTATTTCCTTTCTTTTATGACAATTTCGAAGGTGAAATTGGAATAAAGAACAATGAGATTATATTCTTTGTCAGAAGCACTAATCTGTCTTTGTAAAGGCTGTTCTTTTTGGTAATTTTCACCAACCAATCTATTTTGAAAAGAAATGAATTTGCTCTACTGTGCTTGGTGATGGCTTGCTGGACAGATGACTCAGTATTTAAGAGGACTGATTGCTTTTTTACAGGACTTGGGTTCAATTCCCAGCAACCAGATGTTGGCCTACAACCATCTCTAACTCCAGTTACAGGGGATCTGATGTTGTTCACTGGCAGCAGACATGTACTTAAGTGTTGTATAGTCATATATGTAGGTAAAAACCTTTATACACAAAGTAAATAGATCTTTAAAATGGACTCAAATTCTTTATGCCTTCAGTGGAGTTCTATGACAAGTGTATAATGGGATGGAATATACATATGCTTTGGTCAAAGTTGATGTTGTGTGAAATGAACTTTGAATGACAGAATAAAAGCAATAAACCCCAGGATGTTAGTGCTTAATACAACAAATTTGTTTGATTTTGGTGACGTTCTTGTTGATGCTCATCAGAATACTGGTGAATTCAGAGGTACACTAGAATCAACACATTGATACTCTAACCTACTTTCAGAGGAGTCTTCTGGGGTTCTTAGATGAGTAGTCAGGAAGTTGGTCTAGTGATGGGAAGCAAGTGTAGATAGACAGATGTAATCCTTGTCTGATTTTTAAATCCAATGTTGATGTGATGATTAGCAGTGACAACAAGAAATGTGTGGCTACTTTAGCCTTCTGTCCAGACTATTGTGGAACTAGCTAGTGTGTTATATGGTCTCGCAGCATGTACTGATATTTTCTGGTTGGGATAGGTACTTATCCTGGTTTTCAATTGGTATATATGCCAATGGCACAAATGCAAATATCAATAGAGACCTGTAACATGTTCGTTTCTGAAGCAATTTTTCTGGATTTATTTATTTACATTTCAAATATTATTCCCTTTGCTGGTTTCTTTGCCTAAGCCCACTAATCCATCCCCTCTCTCCCTTCTTTTATGATGGTGTTCCTCCTTCCCAACCACCCCCTTTCTTCCCTGACAGTCCACTACACTGGGGGTCCAGCCTTGGCAGTACCAAGAGCTTCTCCTCCCATTGGTACCCAACAAGGCCATCCTATGCTGCATGTGCAGCTGGAGCCATGGGTCTGTTCTTGTGTAGTCTTTGGGTACTGCTTTAGTCCCTGGGAGCTCTGGTTGGTTGGTATTATTTTTCTTATGTGGTTGCAAGCCCCTCTAACTCCTTCAATCCTTTCTCTAACTCTTTATATTGGGACCCGTTCTCTGCTCAACGGTTTGCTGTTAGCATCGCCTATGTATTTGCCATGTTATAGCTTAGCCTCTCAGGAGACCGCTATATCACGCTCCTGTTCGCATGCACTTCTTGTCTTCATTGTATTGTCTAGGTTTGGCGGCTATATGCATATACATACATACATACATACATACATACATACATACATACACACATACATACCTACCTACATACATACATACATACATACATGAATGCACACCCCCCCCCCCACATATACATTATGTGCTGAATCCCCATGTGGGGCAGTATCTGAAAGGTCATTCCTTTAGTATCTGTTCCAATCTTGGTCTCCCTATCTCCCTCTATGAATATTCTTATTCCCCTTTTAAAGAAGGACTCAAACATCTTTAAAGAAGGACTTTGGTTGTTCTTCTTCTTAATGTTTGTGTGGTCCGTGGATTATATCTTGGGTAATTCTAGCTTTTGGGCTAATATCCACTTATCAGTGAATGCATGTGTTTTTTGTTTTTTGTTTTTTTTTTTTTTTTTGTTAATGGGCTACCTCACTCAGGATGACATTTTCAAGTTCCATCCATTTGCCTGTAAATTTCATGAAGTCATTGTTCTTGATAGCTGAGTAGTATTCAATTGTGTAGATGTACCACATTTTCTATATCCATTCCTCTGTTGAAGGGCATCTGGGTTCTTTCCAGCTTCTGGCTATTATAAATAAGTCTGCTATAAACATAGAGGAGCATGTGTCTTTGTTATATGTTGGGGCATCTTTTGGGTATATGCCCAAGAGAGGTATAGTTGGGTCCTCAGGTAGGTCAATGTCCAATTTTCTGAGGAACCTCCAGACTGATTTCCAGAGTGGTTGTACCAGCTTGCAATCCCACCATCAATGGAGGAGTGTTTCTCTTTCTTCACATCCTTGCCAGCATCTGTTGTCACCTGCGTTTTTGATCTTAGTCATTCTGACTGTTGTGAGGTGTAATCTCAGTGTTGTTTCGATTTGCATTTCCCTGATAACTAAGTATGTTGAACATTTCTTCAGGTAACTCTTAGCCATTCGATATTCCTTCGCTGAGAATTCTTTGTTTAGCTCTGTAACTCATTTTTTAGTAGTGTTATTTGTTTCTTGGAGTCTAACTTCTTGAGTTCTTTGTATATATTAGATATTAGCCCTCCATCAGATGTAGGGCTGGTAAAGATCTTTTCCCAATCTTTTGGTTGCTGTTTTGTCCTTTCCCTTACAGAAGCTTTGTAGTTTTATGAGGTCCCATTTGTCAATTCTTGATATTAGAGCATAAGCGATTGGAGTTCTGTTCAGGAAGTTTTTCCCAGTGCCCATGTGATCGAGACTCTTTCTCACTTTTTCTTATATCTGTTTTTATATGGAGGTCCTTTATCCACTTGGACTTCAGGTTTGTATCGGGAATAAGAATGGATGGATTTGCCTTCTTCTACATGCTGACTTCTAGTTGAACCAGCAACATTAGTTGAAAATTCTATCTTTTTTTCTGTTGGATGATCTTAGCTCCTTTGTCAAAGATCAAGTGACCATAGGTGTTTAGTTTTATTTTTGGGTCTTCAATAGCATTCCATTGATCTACCTTTCTGTCTCTGTAACAATACCATGCAGTTTTTTTTTAAATTACTCTTGCTCTCTAATACAGCTTGAGGTCAGGTATGGTGATTCTCCCAGAAGTTCTTATATTATTGAGGTTAGTTTTTGCTATTATGGTTTTTTGTTATTCCAAATGAATTTGCAAATTGTTTTTTCTAACTCTATGAAGAATTGAGTAGGAATTTCAATGGCGATTGCATTGAATCTGTAGATTGCTTTTGGCAAAATGGCCATTTTTATTATATTAATCCTGCCAATTCATGGAGTTCTTTCCGTCTTCTGAAGTCTTCTTCAATTTCTCTCTTCAGAAGCTTGAAGTTCTTGTTGTACAGACTTTTCACTTGCTTGGTTAGAGTCATACTGAGGTATTTTATGTTATTCGTGACTATTGTCAAGGGTGTCATTTTCCTAATTTCTTTCTCAGCTTCTTTATCCTTTGAGTAGAGGGAGGCTATTGATTTGTTTGAGTTAATTTTTTATCCAGCCACTTTGCTGAAGTTGTTTATCAGCCTTAGTAGTTCTGGTGGAACTTTTGGGTTCACTTAAATATACTGTTATTTTCTGTGCAAATAGTGATATTTTGACTTACTTATCCTAAGGAAAGAATTAAACTGGTGGTGTGTAAATAATAATGCTGTTAAGCTTATTACCTGCATTACAAGTTAATTATCAGCTTGACAATACAGAGTCCAAGTCTCTATTGTCAGAGGGGACAAATCAAGTAAACACACATGTCTTAGAGACAATGTGATATTGTTTTAAATTGAAGAAGACGAGTGATTAATTCCAATTCAGGTCTAACTGTGGTATGCCTTATAGTATCCCACTGTATAAATACACTGACAATGTTCTAGTTTAAAATGGCATGGATCAGGGGTTTATACTCCCTTGTGACTGTTTATTCATTCAGCTCAAACTATTTCCTCTCATCTGCTCTGGCATGGACTCAAAAAACAACATATGTTGATTAAAGAATTGTGCTATGGTACAATAACCATGGTATCTTTTATACAAACAGCACAAGTTGATATATGCGATAGTGCTGAAATATATCTGCATCATACTTTTAAGTTTGTAAGCTTTCAGAGAAGAAAACGTGTTCCAGATGATTGAGAGACCAAGACACTCCTGCAAAAGGGCTGAGATATTTAATGAGAAAGGATGTTTTTTGAAAGACTATGGACGTCATTACGTTGGGTTATCCTTCATGTACTTCATAAGGACAATCAAACCAATGATTCATATGGGTGTGGCCTGATCTTTTTAATAAACTCTGAACCTCTGTCTCAAGGGGAGGCTTCAAGGCCTGACACTATTACCGATGATATGGTGTGCTTACAGACAGGAGCCTAGCATGGCGGTCCTCCAAGTGATCCAATAAGCAACTGACTGAGACAGATGAGGATACTTTCTCCCAACCACTGTACTGATGTCGGGCACACCTGGGGTTGAAATAGGGGCAGGATTGAAAGAGCTGAGTAGGAGAGAAAACCCACAGGAAGATCAGCAGTTGCAACTCTCCTGGACCCCTGAGATCTTTCAGATACTGAACCACCAACAAGGCAGCATAGAGGAGCTGGTCCAAGTCCCTGACTCATTTATAGCACAAAACTGCCTGTTCTGGCCTCAGTGGGAGAAGATGCACTTTATACCACATAGACTTGAGACCTTCCTCTTAAAGACAGTTGTGATGAAGAATGATATGAGGAACTGTGGGAGGTTAGACTGTGACATGTTAATGAATGTAGTGTAAAGAAAAAGTAATAATATCTTTACTTTATTAGTACTCAATCATAAGCATTAATAAGTAATAATACTTAATACTTTAAGTTATAAAATACTAAAGACTGATACAAGCATGCTAGGTAATGTAAAAGCTTGATAGATCATAGATTTTTGTGTGTAATTAGCAATCCTCATGACTTTTTTTTCCTTTTTTTTGGATATTTTCTTTATTTACCTTTCAGATGTTATCCTCTTTCATGGCTTCCCCTCTGGTAACCCCCTATCCCATGCCCCTCCAACTGATGCCTGAAAAGGACATCCTTTGCTACATATTCAGAAGGAGCCATGGGTCTCTCATGTCTACACTTTTGTGGGTGGTTCCTTCACCTGGAATACTGTGGGGGAGAGGTTCTGGTTGGTTGGTCTTATTGTTCTTACTATGGATTGCAAACCCCTTCAGCTCCTTCAGTCCTTTTTCTAACTCTTCCATTGTGGACCATGTGATCAGTACAATGGTTGGCTGAGCACATCCACCTCTGTATTTGTCAGGCACTAGCAGAGCCTCTCAGAAGACAGGTATATAAGGCTCCTGTCAGCATGTACTTCTTGGTATTTGCAATATTTTCGGAGTTTGGTAACTGTATATGAGATGCATCCCATGGTAGGGTAGTCTCTGTATGGCCTTCTCTTCAGACTCTATTCCACACTTTGTCTCTGTTTTTCCTCCTGTGACAATTTTGTTCCCCCTTCTATGAAGCATCCATGCTTTGGTCGTCGTCGTCATCTTCTTCTTCTTCTTCTTCTTCTTCTTCTTCTTCTTCTTCTTCTTCTTCTTCTTCTTCTTCTTCTTCTTCTTCTTCTTCTTCTTCTTCTTCCTCCTCCTCTTCTTCTTCCTCTCCTCCTCCTCCTCCTCCTCCTCCTCCTCCTCCTCCTCCTCCTCCTCCTCCTCCTCCTCCTCTTCTTCTTCTTCTTCTTCTTCTTCTTCTTCTTCTTCTTCTTCTTCTTCTTCCTCTTCTTCTTCCTCTCCTCCTCCTCCTCCTCCTCCTCCTCCTTCTGCTTCGCTTCACGTGGTCTGTGAATTGTATCTTGGATATTCTGAGCTTTTGTGTTAATATCCACTTATCAGTGAGTATATATGACAACCAACAAATTGGGAAAAGACCTTTACCAATCCTACATCCAATAGACAGCTAATATCCAATATATACAAAGAACTCAAAAAGTTAGACTCATAGAAACATATAACCATATTAAAAATGGGGTACAGAGATAAATAATTCTCAGCTTAGGAATATCAAATGGCTGAGAAGCTCCTAAAGAAATGTTCAATATTCTTAGTCATCAGGGAAAGGCAAATGAAAACAACCGTGAGATTCCACCTCACATCAGTCAGAGTGGTTTAGATCAAAAAGTTAGGCGACAGCAGATGCTGGTGAGGATGTGGAGATAGAGGAACACTCCTCCATTGTTGGTGGGATTGCAAGCTTCTACAACCACTGTGGAGAACATTGGGGCTGTTCTTCACATAATTAGACATAGTACTACCTAAGGACCCAGCAATGCCACTCCTGGGCTTATATCTAAATAATGCTACAAAATATAACAAGGACACATGCTCCACTCTGTTTATAGCAGCCTTATATATAGTATCCAGAAGCTGGAAAGAACCTAGATATTCTTCAACAGAGGAATGAATATAGAAAATGTGGTATAAGAGGCGAATGCCAGCAGCAAACCACTGAACTGAGAATAGGTCCCCTATTGAAGGAATCAGAGAAAGAACTGGAAGAGCTTGAAGGGGCTCGAGACCCCAAAAGTACAACAATGCCAAGCAATCAGAGCTTCCAGGGACTAAGCCACTACCTAAAGACTATACATGGACTGACCCTGGACTCTGACCCCATAGGTAGCAATGAATATCCTAGTAAGAGCACCAGTGGAAGGGGAAGCCCTGGGTCCTGCTAAGACTGAACCCCCAGTGAACTAGTCTATGGGGGGAGGGCGGCAATGGGGGGAGGGTTGGGAGGGGAACACCCATAAGGAAGGGGGGGGGAGGGGGATGTTTGCCCGGAAACCGGGAAAGGGAATAACACTCGAAATGTATATAAGAAATACTCAAGTTAATAAAAAAAAAATAAATAGCACGAGTAGATACTAGTTTCTAAAAAAAAAAAAAAAAAAAAAAAGAAAATGTGGTATATTTACACCGTGGAGTATGTCTCAGCTTTTAAAAACAATGACTTTATCAAATTCTTAGGCAAATGGATGGAACTTGAAAATGTCATCCTGAATGAGGTAACCCAACCACAAAAGAACACACATGGTATGCACTCATGATTGTTTTTATTGTAAAACATTTTGCTGTGTTAGAGATAAAGGCTTTTTAAAAATTTAAACAGAAGTAGGATATGTTACATGATGTTTGATTACTGTACAGTAGTGGAAAGAAAATTCTTTAGTAAGCAGAACTAGCCCAAGAGAGATGCTCTGTGGACTATACCCAGGAAAGTCATATGAATGAGCCCCTCTCAGTTTTTTTTGAATTTATAGCACAGCATCATGTGCCCTTGATGATGGACATGGATTCTGACCTTAGCCCTTTATTTGGTGGGTTTTGGTCTGGTCTTGTCCCTCCCTTCTGGAGTGAGAGTGTTTGTAAAATATAATTGGATTTTGGAAAAGCATAACTTAATTTCTCTCTCTCTCTCTCTCTCTCTCTGTCTTTCTTTCTTTTCTTTCTTCCTTTCTTTTGGGCTTACAGAAAGTACACCTTAAGTCTCAAGGTGTACTTGGAACTTTGAGAAATGTGGAAATATTGAGACTTCAAGAACTCATGAAGGTCTATGCACTTAGCAGTACATGCATTTTTGCATCATGAGATGGACATGGGCCTTTTGTGTTGAGGCATAAAATATTATAGTTAAGATACCAAGATTCTTCTGGAAAGGCTTATATGATTAAGGTATGGTCCCTAGCTTGTGACAATATTGAGGCAATTGGATTATGAAAGTACTAACATCATCAACACCTTAATCTATTGATAAATTCATAGTCACATGAGCTCTTAGGAAATGGTGCCTAGTTAAAAGACTTAGGTCATTAGGAGCATGGACTTGAAGGGTCTTGTCCTTAAACCTCTTCCACTCTCTCTATTCTCACACATGCTTTTCTATTCTGATACCTCTGCCTTACCAGAGACATGAAACAACAGAACCAGCTGAGAGTGACTGGGCATCATTAGCTTAGTCTTAGTATGATTGAAGAATGTCAAATAAACTCACAGGTCAAGTTTTGCCTTATTCACAGGGGATGGCCATGCTATCCAACTCACTCTTCGATAGAAAAGAGGATCCAACTCCATGGGAGTCAATAGTCTATCTTTTGGCTTCCAAATTACTGGCACAGTTCTTCTTTTTATTTTTATTTATTTTTATTTTTTTTTTCAGAGCTGGGGACCGAACCCAGGGCCTTGCGCTTCCTAGGTAAGCGCTCTACCACTGAGCTAAATCCCCAGCCCCCCAGTTCTTCTTTTTGAAGAGTCTATGGAATTGCCATGGTATTGTGTCAGAAATTCTCCTACTGTACACAAATTGTCCTGTTCCAGTACTTTGCCTTTGTTACTCATACTTGGATATTTAAATAGGCAACAAACAAATTTAGTCTTTTAGTTCTCTGTTCCTGCCAAGCATCACTTTCCTATAGAACTTCTATTTTTCTTTATGGTGTCAGTGAACTATCAGGCTCCATTGGACTTTTGAATTTCACTAGAGAAGTTCAAGTCAAGTTGACTTTTTAAAAATACTTTCCTTTATTCTTTATAGAGCTCCAGGGAAAATTAATTCAAGAGTTTGTGAACTGAAGAAATAAACCCTATTCATCTATTCCTAGTTAGTTGTGTTGAGTGTGTCTTGAAGAGGGTTTGAAAGTACTGTCATTTACAGTGATGTAGAATTGCTGCTGGTGTCTTTGTTTTCCTCATGAATGGAAGAATCTGTATCTGGGACCAGAGGCCATGGCTATGTCCAGAGTTTCCTGTTTCTATAAGTTACTCTTTAAATTATTGTTATGTAAGGGTACATTTGGCCGATGACATTGTAGAAATTGAATCATTTGATCTTTTCGAAGAATTGAATCTTCTCAAAAGAGAATATTCAGTTTTTCACAGGGATATTTTTCTATTTTAAAGAGGAACAGTGATTGAAACTTTTGTGTTTTACTGTTTTTGAAGGGAAATAGAGGGACTGTGGTTCTGGGGAGTGCCGTTTTAGGGAGGACTGGAAGGAGTCGAGGGAGTGGAAGATGAGATAGGAGTACATTATTGTACAAGAGAAGAAGAATGTAGAAAAAGCAGATAGAATTTCTTCTGGATTCTGTACACTATTGCTTTTCCTTGCAATATCTTATTATTTTCTTCCTAATGACTGGCATTGTTATCCATATTGTGGAAAAAAACTGAGGCAGGCAACTCTTGGTGGTCAGTGCTTAGAGCAATTGATTGGGGTGGGTTAAGTAAGATACCTGTAGTAGTTGCTGCCAAAGGTAGCCAACGATTACAGAAATTACTCAGCAGACATTTTTTTTCTTAGGGAGCAAAGCTTAATTTACTGGTGCTAGCACTCCCTGTTGCCAGCAGAACATCTTTCAACTCCTTAGGTCTGGCAAGAAAGAGAAGGAAAGAGAGACAATTCACACACACACACACACACACACACACACACACACACACACACACTGAGTTGATGAAATAGAATTAAGAGTCCAATAATTTCATACATACAGACATACATTATACACAGACATGCATGCATACATACATACTCACATACATACATTCCTACTGTTCCACAGACAGACATATACACGTTATTCACACATGGAATGGTTAGAGCAAAGCTCATGTGAGCATGCTCCAAACATTTCACACATACATACATACATATACATACATACCCACAATTGTTGGATGATGAAAGCTCCAAACACACCTAGACATGCTGTATATACATATGTACGTACATACATACCTAAAAATGTCTATATATACATAAATACACACATACATATTTACATACATACATACATACATACATACATACATACATACAATCTTGGTTGATGGATGGAAGGAACAATGCTCCAACCTTCCACTCACACAAACCTTCAAACCTTACACATACACATAGTTGAGGGATGCTTCAATCCCCATACTTTATTCTTTCTTCCAAGGCTTATATATCCCAGCAAAATCTTTCAAGTGGTATGAAATGACACTGTTATTACATTTTAGTTTTCTTCTACTAAATGGTTATGACAAAACAATGTGTTTTCCAATACTATTATAAGATATAACATTATGTAGTACAGGTAAAGAAAACAAATTATTCCCCCAAACCCTTATACATTTGTAACTAAGCAACTTCTTATAGATTAACAAAGAGCAAGCAAGCAAGGGAGTTTACCAGCCAGTTTCCCTTACTGGTAGGCAGCAAGGTATGGTTACAAAGAAAGGATTAACCATTTTATTATTTAATTTAAAGGCAATCTTGTAAAAATCTTAAGGGAATCACAAATATAATCTTTTATATAAAATTATTTATATCTAACTTAAATCCTCAAAATGCATACCTACTCATCAGCAATTCCTAATAAATCATATCAGGGAGCTGAGGGCAAAAATAGGTATAAGAAATCAATCATCGGTCTGAGACACCGCCGGAACCTGAAGGGACCGACTGGATAAACAGTTCTCTGCACCCAAATCCCATGGGAGGGAGAGCTAAACCTTCAGAGGCAGACAGGCCTGGGAAACCAGAAGAGACTACACTCTGCCCACATCGCTGACTCCAGAGGAAAACAACAAATGCCATCAGGGACTCTGGTGCACGGGGGCTCCCGGAAAGGGCAGCGCAGGTCCTCCTGGTGGCTACCCCCACGGAGAGCTCATAAGTAACATCCCACGAGCAAAGCTGAGCCTCAGGACCACAGATAAGACCAACTTTTCTGCTCCAAGTGACCTGCCTGGTGAACTCAGGGCACAGGCCCACAGGAACAGCTGAAGACCTGTAGATAGGAAAAACTACACGCCCAAAAGGAGAACACTCTGTTCCCATAACTGGCTGAAAGAAAACAGGAAAACAGGTCTACAGCACTCCTGACACACAGGCTTATAGGACAGTCTAGTCACTGTCAGAAATAGCAGAACAAAGTAACACTAGAGATAATCTGATGGCGAGAGGCAAGCGCAGGAACCCAAGCAACAGAAACCAAGACTACATGGCATCATCGGAGCCCAATTTTCCCACCAAAGCAAACACAGAATATCCAAACACACCAGAAAAGCAAGATCTAGATTCAAAATCATATTTAATCATGATGCTGGAGGACTTCAAGAACGGCATGTAAAACTCCCTTAGAGAAATAAACATAAATAAACAAGTAGAAGCCTACAGAGAGGAATCATAAAAATCCCTGAAAGAATTTCAGGAAAACATAATCAAACAATTGAAGGAATTAAAAATGGAAATAGAAGCAGACAAGAAAGAACACATGGAAACAACCCTGGATATAGAAAACCAAAGGAAGGGACAAGGAGCCGAAGATACAAGCATCACCAACAGAATACAAGAGATAGAAGCGAGAATCTCAGGAGCAGAAGATTCCATAGAAATCATCGACTCAACTGTCAAAGATAATGTAAAGCGGAAAAAGCTACTGGTCCAAAACATACAGGAAATCCAGGACTCAATGAGAAGATCAAACCTAAGGATAATAGGTATAGAAGAGAGTGAAGACTCCTAGATCAAAGGACCAGTAAATATCTTCAACAAAATCATAGAAGAAAACTTCCCTAACCTAAAGAAAGAGATACCCATAAGCATACAAGAAGCCTACAGAACTCCAAATAGATTGGACCAGAAAAGAAACACCTCCCTTCACATAATAGTCAAAACACCAAATGCACAAAATAAAGAAAGAATATTAAAAGCGGTAAGGGAAAAAGGTCAAGTAACATATAAAGGCAGACCTATCAGAATCACACCAGACTTTTTGCCAGAGACTATGAAAGCCAGAAGATCCTGGACAGATGTCATACAGACCCTAAGAGAACACAAATACCAGCCCAGGTTACTGTATCCAGCAAAACTCTCAATTAACATAGATGGAGAAACCAAGATATTCCATGACAAAACCAAATTTACACAAAATCTTTCTACAAATCCAGCACTACAAAGGATAATAAATGGTAAAGCCCAACATGAGGAGGCAAGCTACACCCTAGAAGAAGCAAGAAACTAATCATCTTGGCAACAAAACAAAGAGAAGAAAAGCACACACAAAAAAAACCTCACATCCAAATATGAATATAACAGGAAGCAATAATCACTATTCCTTAATATCTCTCAACATCAATGGTCTCAACTCCCCAATAAAAAGACATAGATTAACAAACTGGATACGCAACGAGGACCTTGCATTCTGCTGCCTACAGGAAACACACCTCAGAGACAAAGACAGACACTACCTCAGAGTGAAAGGCTGGAAAACAACTTTCCAAGCAAATGGTCAGAAGAAGCAAGCTGGAGTAGACATTCTAATATCAAATAAAATCAATTTTCAACTAAAAGTCATCAAAAAAGATAAGGAAGGACACTTCATATTCATCAAAGGAAAAATCCACCAAGATGAACTCTCAATCCTAAATATCTATGCCCCAAATACAAGGGCACCTACGTACGTAAAAGAAACCTTACTAAAGCTCAAAACACACATTGCATCTCATACAATAATAGTGGGAGATTTCAACACCCCACTCTCATCAATGGACAGATCATGGAAACAGAAATTAAACAGAGACGTAGACAGACTAAGAGAAGTTATGAGCCAAATGGACTTAACGGATATTTATAGAACATTCTATCCTAAAGCAAAAGGATATACATTCTTCTCAGCTCCTCATGGAACCTTCTCCAAAATTGACCATATAATTGGTCAAAAAACGGGCCTCAACAGGTACAGAAAGATAGAAATAATCCCATGCGTGCTATCAGACCACCATGGCCTAATGCTGGTCTTCGATAACAATAAGGGAAGAACGCCCACATATACGTGGAAGTTGAACAATGCTCTACTCAATGATAACCTGGTCAAGGAAGAAATAAAGAAAGAAATTAAAGACTTCTTAGAATTTAATGAAAATGAAGGTACAATATATCCAAACTTCTGGGACACAATGAAAGTTGTGCTAAGAGGAAAACTCATAGCTCTGAGTGCCTGCAGAAAGAAACAGGAGAGAGCATCTGTCAGCAGCTTGACAGCACACCTAAAAGCTCTAGAACAAAAAGAAGCAAATACACCCAGGAGGAGTAGAAGGCAGGAAATAATCAAACTCAGAGCTGAAATCAACCAAGTAGAAACAAAAAGGACCATAGAAAGAATCAACAGAACCAAAAGTTGGTTCTTTGAGAAAATCAACAAGATAGATAAACCCTTAGCCAGACTAACGAGAGGACACAGAGAGTGTGTCCAAATTAATAAAATCAGAAATGAAAAGGGAGACATAACTACAGAATCAGAGGAAATTCAAAAAATCATCAGATCTTACTACAAAAGCCTATATTCAACAAAACTTGAAAATCTGCAGGAAATGGATAATTTCCTAGACAGATACCAGGTACCGAAGTTAAATCAGGAACAGATAAACCATTTAAACAACCCCATAACTCCTAAGGAAATAGAAGCAGTCATTAAAGGTCTCCCAACCAAAAAGAGCCCAGGTCCAGACGGGTTTAATGCAGAATTCTATCAGACCTTCATAGAAGACCTCATACCAATATTATCCAAACTATTCCACAAAATTGAATCAGATGGAGCACTACCGAATTCCTTCTATGAATCCACAATTACTCTTATACCTAAACCACACAAAGACCCAACAAAGAAAGAGAACTTCAGACCAATTTTTCTTATGAATATCGACGCAAAAATACTCAATAAAATTCTGGCAAACCGAATCCAAGAACGCATCAAAACAATCATCCACCATGATCAAGTAGGCTTCATCCCAGGCATGCAGGGATGGCTTAATATATGGAAAACCATCAACGTGATCCATTATATAAACAAACTGAAAGAACAAGAGCACATGATCATTTCATTAGATGCTGAGAAAGCATTTGACAAAATTCAACACCCCTTCATGATAAAAGTCCTGGAAAGAATAGGAATTCAAGGCCCATACCTAAACATAGTAAAAGCCATATACAGCAAACCAGTTGCTAACATTAAACTAAATGGAGAGAAACTTGAAGCAATCCCACTAAAATCAGGGACTAGACAAGGCTGCCCACTCTCTCCCTACTTATTCAATATAGTTCTTGAAGTTCTAGCCAGAGCAATCAGACAACAAAAGGAAATCAAGGGGATACAGATTGGTAAGGAAGAAGTCAAAATATCACTATTTGCAGATGATATGATAGTATCTTTAAGTGATCCCAAAAGTTCCACCAGAGAACTACTGAAGCTGATAAACAACTTCAGCAAAGTGGCTGGGTATAAAATTAACTCAAATAAATCAGTAGCCTTCCTCTACACAAAAGAGAAACAAGCCGAGAAAGAAATTAGGGAAATGACACCCTTCATAATAGACCCAAACAATATAAAGGACCTCGATGTGACTTTAACCAAGCAAGTAAAAGATCTGTACAATAAGAACTTCAAGCCTCTGAAGAAAGAAATTGAAGAAGACCTCAGAAGATGGAAAGATCTTCCATGCTCATGGATCGGCAGGATTAACATAGTAAAAATGGCCATTTTACCAAAAGCGATCTACAGATTCAATGCAATCCCCATCAAAATACCAATCCAGTTCTTCAAAGAGTTAGACAGAACAATTTGCAAATTCATCTGGAATAACAAAAAACCCAGGCTAGCTAAAACTATCCTCAACAATAAAAGGACTTCAGGGGGAATCACTATCCCTGATTGATATCAAGCAGTATTACAGAGCAATAGTGATAAAAATTGTATGGTATTGGTACAGAGACAGACAGATAGACCAGTGGAATAGAATTGAAGACCCAAAAATGAACCCAGACACCTATGGTTACTTGATTTTTGACAAAGGAGCCAAAACCATCCTATGGAAAAAAGATAGCATTTTCAGCAAATGGTGCTGGTTCAACTGAAGGTCAACATGTAGAAGAATACAGATTGATCCATGCTTATCACCCTGTACAAAGCTTAAGTCCAAGTGGATCAAGGACCTCCACATCAAACCAGATACACTCAAACTAATAGAAGAAAAGCTAGGGCAGCATCTCGAACACATGGGCACTGGAAAAAATTTCCTGAACAAGACACCAATGGCTTATGCTCTAAGATCAAGAATCGACAAATGGGATCTCATAAAACTGCAAAGCTTCTGTAAGGCAAAGGACACTGTTGTTAGGACAAAATGGCAACCAACAGATTGGGAAAAGATCTTTACAAATCCTACAACAGATAGAGGCCTTATATCCAAAATATACAAAGAACTCAAGAAGTTAGACCGCAGGGAGACAAATAACCCTATTAAAAATGGGGTTTATCCCCCAGTGAACTAGATTGTAGGGGGGATGGCGGCAATGGGGGGAGGAGGGGGAGGGGACCACCCATCAAGAAGGGGAGGGGGGAGGGGATGTTTGCCCGGAAACCGGGAAAGGGAATAACACTCGAAATGTATATAAGAAATACTCAAGTTAATAAAAAAAAGAAAAAAAAAAAGAGAAAAAAAAGAGAAAAAAAAAGAGAAAAAAATGGGGTTCAGAACTAAACAAAGAATTCACAGCTGAGGAATGCCGAATGGCTGAGAAACACCTAAAGAAATGTTCAACATCTTTAGTCATAAGGGAAATGCAAATCAAAACAACCCTGAGATTTCACCTCACACCAGTGAGAATGGCTAAGATCAAAACCTCAGGTGACAGCAAATGCTGGCGAGGACGCAGAGAAAGAGAAACAGTGCTCCATTGTTGGTGGGATTGCAGACTGGTACAACCATTTGGAAATCTGTCTGGAGGTTCCTCAGAAAATTGGACATTGAACTGCCTGAGGATCCAGCTATACCTCTCTTGGGCATATACCCAAATGATGCCCCAACATATAAAAAAGACACGTGCTCCACTATGTTCATAGCAGCCTTATTTATAATAGCCAGAACCTGGAAAGAACCCAGATGTCCTTCAACAGAGGAATGGATACAGACAATGTGGTACATCTACACAATGGAATACTACTCAGCTATCAAAAACAATGGCTTTATGAAATTCATAGGCAAATGGTTGGAACTGGAAAATAACATCCTGAGTGAGGTAACCCAATCACAGAAAAACACACATGGTATGCATTCATTGATAAGTGGCTATTAGCCCAAATGCTTGAATTACCCTAGATGCATAGAACACATGAAACTCAAGACGGATGATCAAAATGTGAATGCTTCACTCCTTTAAAAGGGGGAACAAGAATACCCTTGGCAGGGAATAGAGAAGCAAAGATTAAAACAGAGACAGAAGGAACACCCATTCAGAGCCTGCCCCACATGTGGCCCATACATATACAGCCAGCCAATTAGACAAGATGGATGAAGCAAAGAGGTGGAGGCCGACAGGAGTCGGATGTAGATCTCTCCTGAGAGACACAGCCAGAATACAGCAAATACAGAGGTGAATGCCAGAAGCAAACCACTGAACTGAGAATAGGACCCCCATTGAAGGAATCAGAGAAAGAACTGGAAGAGCTTGAAGGGGCTCGAGACCCCATATGAACAAGCAACTAGAGGTTCCAGGGACTAAGCCACTACCTAAAGACTATACATGGACTGACCCTGGACTCTGACCTCATAGGAAGCAATGAATATCATAGTAAGATCGCCAGTGTAAGAGAAATCCCTTGGTCCTGCTAAGACTGAACCCCCAGTGAACGTGATTGATGGGGAGAGGGCGGCAATGGGGGGAGGGTGGGGAGGGGAACACCCATAAAGAAGGGGAGGGGGAGGGATTAGGGGGATGTTTGCCCGGAACCCGGGAAAAGGAATAACCCTCGAAATGTAAATAAGAAATACTCAATTAAAAAAAAGATAAAATTAAAAAAAAAGAAATCAATCATCACTGTTCCAGCCTCAGTGAGAATCACATCAACCAGTTCTGCTATTGTTACTGTTCCCTGACCATAGAGGTCCCTAGCTTACCTAATAAGAGTTTCTCTTTCTGAAATTGTTTCCTAATATTTTTTTTAAATCAGAGCCAGTAGCAAAAGCATCACAGCCTACCTTCACTAACAGTTTTATTTTTCCAAATGTTTTCTAAGTGTGGTGGTCATACAATTTATGTCTCTAAGTTCTTTCCTAGTGTGGTGACTGAATCATTTACCTGCTCCACAAGCAATTCATGAAAGTGATCAAATATTATTATTGTGATTGCCAGAGATACTGTCCAGTGAAGGACTGGAAGCTCCCTTAGAGTTGTGATATAATTATTAGATTAAGAGGGATGTGAGGGCAGCAAGCAGAGCAGAACACCATAACAGCATCAAGTCTTCAGGTCATGTAGTACTTGGGTCTGAGGCACATTCTTGTGGCTGTGGTAATCTGTAGGCAGTATTCCATGAGCTGTAAAACCAATCACTGTTCCAAATGCATGGCCCTTGGCTTGGCATTTTCTTTTGCTTCCCATGTAATTTACACACACACACACACACACACACACACACACACACACACACACACACACACACACACACAGAGTAGGTGAAACAGAAGGCAGACGCCAATAACTTCATACACACAAGCACATATGCATTCACACTAACACACAGTATGGACAATGATAATACCTTGGATTTTTATTTTACTCTTTGAAAGGGTTTTATGGTAGTGTTTGTGAAGTGGTTAAACATGACTGTTGCATACTGTACAATGTTTTTCCCAAAGTATTTCTGGTGGCATGTAATTACACCTGATTCACATGATCTGAATAATCATACTCCTTTTCAACTGGACTTGATCTCTTTCTGTTCCTCAGTCATGGACATCTTCCTCTTCTTTTTTCAGAAATAAAGATTAATTTATTTTACTATATTGTGTATGTGAGTGTTTTGTCTGTATATACTTCTGGGTAAAAAATGCATGCTCAAGGATCATGGACAAGGGCACCAGATTCCCTAGGACTGGAGTTAAACACAGCTTTGAACCACTATGTGGATGCTAGGAATTAAATCCACATCCTCTCCAAGAGCAACAAGTGCTTTTAACCCCAGAGTCATCTCTTTAGCTCCCACCTTCCACTTCTTGATGGTTGTAGAATTAATTATTCCATTGCTGCCATTCACTCTGTGGCCATGATCTAAAGTCAACTTTACTAAAAAATAAATACATAAATGTTACCTTGTTTTATTATCTCAACTTAGTCTTCAAAACTAATGATGAAGTGAATGGAGAGGAAGGTTTAAGATACTATCTGAGTTCAAATCTCAGGTTTAATCTTCCAAGTCAACATTGGGAAAGTTTCCCAGTCTATTTCCACTGCAGAACATACAAAAAACAGTACTGCATCATAGGCTCTCATAGGAAGTGGGAAGGAACATTTATGAAAAGCATCCGGACACAATTTATATATGGAATATACTACTCACCGTTTGTGAGCTTGAGTCAATGATCTAGAAATGGGGAGAGATAAAATTTTAACAATGTGTTTTGGGGTTAAAGTCTACTTTCTTTTTCCTGCAAAACTGCCTTTAGAGTTCTTTCCCATACAGTTCACGTCCTAGACATCTACTCACTAAAGCCAAGTACCTTCTGGAAGCCTATCTTCAGCTCCTGTGTCCTAAGGGCATATACCACTGGGTTAAGAGATGGGGGGATGACAATATGCATCACATTGAGGAGAACTGGGATGAGGGGAACCCTTCTTCCTGCTAGGTGAGTGACAGATAATATAACAATAGCTGTGCAGTAAAACAAAATGAGGATGAGGTGGGAGCTGCAGGTACTGAGGGCCTTAGATATTGCCTCAGTGGAGTTCAGCCTCAGTACTGAGCGAATAATCAAAGCATAGGATGCACAGACCAGAACCATGTCACTTCCAGCCATAATCCAGGCCAAGGCCAACTGGTAGTCCCTGTTAACAGTGATATCATCACAGGCCAGACTAATGACCCCCAAGTTAGAGCAAAGGCAGTGATCTATTTCATTTCTGGAGCAGTACTGTCTCTGGGCAGCTAGTACAGGGACTGGCATGGATAACAGGCTGTTCCTTAGCAGCATAGTCAGTGTAGCTTTGATTACAAAAGCTTCAGTGACTATGGAAGGATACCTGAGGGGATAACAAATGGCTACGTATCTATCTATTGCCATGCACAGGAGGATGCCTGACTCCATGCCCATAAAAGAATGGATTGCATAGATCTGAGCAAAACACTCAGGGAGGCTGATGGTCTTGGCATCAAACCACAAGATGGCCAGGATCTTGGGGGTGCTGGTGGTAGCCAAGCCAATATCTACTGCAGCCAAGATACCAAGAAACTGGTACATAGACTGATGCAGGCTCGGCTCACAGTAGATGGTGATTAAGATAAGGAGATTGGCACCAAGAGCTGCAATGTAAAGCAGAGCCATAGGCAAGGAGATCCAGTGCTGGAAGTCATGAATGCCTGGGAATCCCAGCAGAATGAACTCGGTCACGTGGAAGTCTGATCTGTTGGTTTCATGCTGGGCAGTACCCATTTTATGGAGTGTCTGGTTCTTGGCATCTGTCTGTAGATTGAGTGAAACAAAAATTCTATTGTTATTTAGGTTTAAGGTAGTGATATATATCTCACCCACAATACAATCATTTGACAATATTAATTCTCAATAAGACCTTTAGAAAAGTTCCAGATAAGAACAAAAAACCCAAACATTGATTGTTTTTGTTATCTTTTCCCCAACATCTTTATGGTTGTTTATCCAGACTGTTGAATGTCTGCATAAGTATATATATTTAAAACATGTATATTGTATTATTGTAATGAGTAATATACAGAATCAGTGATGGGAAATTTTTATCAATATTGAGTTCAGAAGCACTATTAATTCTTAATAATTGAGTTTTTCATTTATAACATAACTAGTTTACATGGAATTGATTTTTCTATTAATGAGAGTTATTTAACCAAATTTATTTTAATAGTGAATCATAGGTTCTGCTTTCTCATCAAATGATTATTATGCCTCTTTTTTCATATCATAAAAACATACATAAACACATATTTGTGTGCACATCGACACAATGACACACAGCACAATTCCTTTCTGGGAATACACTGTGTCTATTTCTGATTATTGTTGTGTAAACATCAGTAACCTTAGCACACACCAAATTTCCTTCCTTTTACCGTTCTCTTCAGTTTAATCTCCCATGCATGTACTCACTTTCATACAAACTTCAGAGAGTCTTGATCAACTCATAAAACAGCATTGTTTTGTTTGGGGTTCCAAATGATTAATTTTGGAAAAGAAGTACCATTTTTGCATCGTCTTTTATTCACAAACATGGACCATTTGTTGTCTTAGTTACATCCTTTAACATTCACAGTAAAACTGTGCACTGGGAGCTTGAGAGAGTTCTCTGTGGACAAGAATGCTTGGTCCTCTTCAGACTGTAATTGAGTTCTCAGTGCTCACTCATGTCTGGGCTCATGAACCTCTATGATTCCAGCTCCAGTGGACTTGACTCTTTGTGGCCTCTTATCTCACTCCCAAGCATATGTGCACAAATATACACTCATACTTGCACATAAGTAGTAAAAAAATAAAGCTTCTGGATGCTGTGCTGTGCTGTTCTTATAATTATTAATGTCTTGAGACCTTTTAAGTAAACATGATATTTATCTATGTTATGTACTTAAACATATTTTTTCTGGCATAGAATCATCTGTTGTGTTGATCTTTATTATTCTCATTTTATTATTTAATTTTGTATAATTAACTGTAACAAGCATTGGTGCTCTTATTTTCTATTTATTTATTTACTTTTTGATATTGATGCTCATGTAATCCAAGCAGGCCTCAAGTTGACTCTGTATCTGAGGATGACTTGAAATGCCTGATCCTCCTGCCTCTTCTTCTCCAGTATTGGGATTACAGGATTGTGTCACAATGCCCAACTCGCTTTGTTCTCAATTTAAAAGCTCTGTGATTTTTGTTCATTTTGTATTGTACCAAGTAAATAATTAATGCTTGTTATAAGTATCTTATATTTTAAATTCATTTTGTCCTTTATATCATCCATTTTCTAATGTATCATTATTTTCTACAATATCTCATTAGTACTTTTTCTAAAATATTTCTTATAGATGGAACAAAAGTTGCACAAAAATATAGTTTTCCTGTCCTCAAATATTTATAATATTATATCCCATTATTCTTTTTTCCTGTCTCAAAGAAATCGTTACAATTCATAGACAGAATATGTGTAAAACATTGCCATCATGAGCACTTCTTTTTTTTTCCATCTTTATTAACTTCAGTATTTCTTATTTACATTTCGATTGTTATTCCCCTTCCAGGTTTCCAGGCCAACATCCCCTAACCCCACCCCCTCCCCTTCTCTATGGGTGTTCCTCTCCCCATCCTCCCTGCATTACTGCCCTCCTCCCAACAGTCTAGTTCACTGGGGGTTCAGTCTTAGCAGGACCCAGGGCTTCCCCTTCCACTGGTGCTCTTACTAAGATATTCATTGCTACCTATGAGGTCAGAGTCCAGAGTCAGTCCATGTATAGTCTTTAGGTAGTGGCTTAGTCCCTGGAAGCCATCATGAGCACTTCTAAATCAAGTTTTAAATTTATGTTAATTGGAATTCATTAGGATTTAATTGAATTCACATTAAAAATTGTCTTTGACACTATATATCTTTTATCAAATATAAAACAATAGTCTGGAATTTATTGTTATTGTTCTGGGGATGCTGGTATACTTTACTACAAGTCACCTTGTCTGTCACTCACTGCTCAGTCTAGTCGTCAGCCTCATTTCTCTCTTGCTTTCTGATCACAGTTCCCAGTCCTTATTGAAGTAAAGAGCTGAGAGAAGGCAAGTATTGAAGAGGACAAATTTTAAAAACAAGAGAAATGATAAGGAAAGGAATTAAGAGGAAAGAAAAGAGAAAAGCAATTGTGGAAGCCAGAGATGAGGACTGTAGTCAGAGACTAGGGTTGACCTACAGGACAGGGACTCTGCTGCCTCACCTCTCAGAGACCAGGACTCTGTCCTTCCCCTCTGAACCTGCAGCCCCTTCCCTGGCTTACTCACCCATCAGGAGGGTGTGATGAGGCTTCCTGTTACAGGGCCCTGCAGCAGCTTCTGCTTTCCATGCTACAGTACCTGTGCTCATCCTACCATCCTGGACACTTCCCTTCTCTCATTCCTCAGCCCTGAAGTCTGGGGCTTACATAACTCCCTAAGTCTCCTGCTTGTGAGGTGCTGATTCTTGGGCCCTTTTTATTCTATCTGTAAGCGTGAGTCCCATGCTTCACAGGTTGCTATGGGAATAAGACTAAAGTGCTCTCTGGCATGTAGCCCTGGTGCCAGGAGCAGCCTGTAAGACTACTTTTCACTCCAGTTTCCTGAGGGAATCCATGCCAGTCTCATCGATCTCTCTCCTAGTTATAGTGAGAATGTTAAGATCATTGCTATCATTAGTTAATATTTCTTCTCAAAAACACACTCTATTTTCTACTTATTTGTGTTCTACTGACTTTTAAACCTTAGTCCTTTCATTTGTCTTAACACATGTTTTGTTCTTTCTAAAGACCTCAAAATGCCAAAAACTATTTCTTCTCTTTTATGACAACTTTTGAATGTTAATTTCGACTAAAGAACAATGAGACCATTTTCCTTGATAGAAACCCTAATCTGTCTTTGTAAAGGCTGTTCTTTTTGGTAGTTTTCACCAACCGATCTATTTTGAAAAGAAATGGATTTACTCAATGGTGGTTGTTGATATCATGCTGGACACATGACTCAGTGGTTAAGAGCACTGATTGATTCTCTAGAAACTTGGGTTCAATTTTCAACACCCATATTGTGGCTCACCAGCATCTGTAACTCTAGTTCCAGGAGGTATGATGTTGTCCATAGGCATAAGAAATATACTTAAGTGTTGTATTAGCAAAAGCTTCATACACAAAGGAAAATAAATAGATCTATAAAAATGTACTCAATTTCTTTATGGTATTAGTGAAGTTATATCACAATGATATAATGGCATAGAATTATGCAAATGTTGTGTCAAAGATGATGAATTGGTGATGAACGTTGAATGACAGAATAACAAACTGTACCCCAGTTGGTCAGACTCTTTTACAAATCATGTGTATGACTTTGAGGGAGAGGATCTTATTCATGCTCATCAGAACAAACACTTCCAATTTCAGAGGTGGACTGGAATCAACAAGTTAGTGCTCTCGCCTACTTCCTGGAGGAGTCTTCTAGGTTTTCTGAGATGAGTAGTCAGGAAGCTGATCTAGTGATGGGAATCTTGATGGGAAGTACGTATAGGAACACAGATGTAATCTTTGGCTGCTATTCACATTCAAAGTTGATGTGATGATTAGCTGTTACAGTGAGAGATGTAAGGCTTCTGTAGACTTCTGTCTAGATTAGTGTGGTGTTTGTTAGTGGGTTATATGGTACCCAGCAGGTACTGATATTTCCCTGTTGGGATAGGTGTGAATTCTGAATTTCAATTAATATTTATATCAGTGAAAAAATTCAAAGATCAATAGAGGCCTAGAATGTGTGTGTCAGTGTGTGTGTGTGTGTGTGTGTGTGTGCGCGCACGCACGCGTGTGTGAATGTGTTTCTGGAATGTTTTATTACTGTGCTACATCTACAGTTCAGAAAAGTTTTTCCTTTTTTATTAATTATTTTTTTATATCCATGTTATTGCTCTCCTCCCTGTCCTCTGTTTCAGAGTTCTTCCCCTTGTCCCTCTCCTTTGCCTTTGAGAGGTTAGCCCTGCCCCCTGGTATCCTCCCACTCTGGGACATCAAGACTCTACAGGATTAAGGCACATACTCTCTCAGTGAGGTCAGACAAGGCAGTTCTTTGCTACATATGTGCTGTGACCTTTGATTGGCTTGTGTGTGCTCTTTGGTTGGTGGCTCAGACCCTGGGAGCTCCCAGGCATTCATTTTAGTTGATATTGTTGTTCTTCCTAAGGAGTTACAATCCCCTTCAGCTCCTTCAGTTCTTCCTCTAACTCTTCAATAGGAGTCCCCAACCTGAGGTCCCCAACCTCAGTCCAAAAGTTGGCTGTAAGTATCTGCATTTGTTTTAGTCAGCTGTTGGTAGAGCCTCTCAGAGGCTAGGCTAGGCTTCTGTCTGCAAGCACAACATGGCATAGTGTCAAGTTTTGGTGACCTCCCATGAGATGGATCCCAAGTTGACCTGGTCACAGGATGTCCTTTCCTCCAGTATCTGCTCCATTTTTGTCTCTGCATTTTCGTTAGGCAGGAACAATTTTGGGTCAGGAATTTTGAAAATGGGTGGGTAGCCCCATCCCTCAACTGGGACATTGACTACCTACTGGGAGCCTCTCATATCCCAGGTCTCTGGGATTTTCTAGAGGTTTCCCCCACCCCCAGTCCCAACCCCACAGCTGTATATTTTCATTCATTCTCCTGGCCCTCTGGCCTTCTCTCCTGTCTCCCCCTGTATCTGATCCCACCCTCTCCCCCATCCAATCTCCTACCCAGATCACTCCCTCCCTCTGCCTCCTGTGATTATTTGGTTGTCACTTCTAGGTGGGATTGAAGCATCCACACGTGGGCCTTCCCTTCCTTCTTTCTAAACTTCATAAGGTCTATGAATTGTATTGTGGATATTCTGTGCTTTTAGGCTAATATCTACTTATCAGTGAGTATATACCAGGCATGCTCTTTTCAGTCTGGGTTATCTCGTACAGGATGATATTTTCCATCTCTATCCATTTACCTGCAAAGTTCATGTTGTCTTCATTTTTAGTAGCTGAATAGCATTCCATTGTGTAAATGAACCACATTTTCTGTATCCATTCTTCAGTTGAGGGGCAGCTGGGTTGTTTCCTGGTTCTCTTACTATGAATAAGTCTGTTATCAACACAGCAGATCTCTTATCTTTTTGATACAGTGGAGCATCTTTTGGGTATATGCCAGGAGGTATAGCTAGGTCTTCAGGTAGACCTATCTTGAGTTTTCTGAGGAACCATGAAGTTGATTTCTAGAGGGGTTGTACCAGTTTGCAATCCTACCAGCAATGGAGGAGTGTTCCTCTTTCTCCACATACTTGCCAGCATGTGCTTGAGTTTTAGATCTTAGATATTTGGATTGGTGTGTGGTGGAATCTCAGGGTCGTTTTGATTTGCATTTCCCTGATGACTAAGGATGTTAAACATTTTTTTATGTGCTTCTTAGCTATTCAATATTCCTCTGTTGAAAACTCTCTGTTTAGCTCTGTCACCATTTTTTAAATTGGGTTGTCTGGATTTTAGGAGTCTAACCTCTTCAGTTCTTTATGTATTTTGAATATTAGCCCTCTATTAGATGTAGGGTTAGTAAAGATCTTTTTCCAATTTGTAGGTTGCCATTTTGTCCTATTGACAGTGTCCTTTGCCTTACAGAAGCTTTTCAGTTTTATGAGGTTGCATTTTTGAATTGTTGATCTAAAAGTATGAGCCATTGGTGTTCTCTTGAGGAAAATTTCCCTGTACCATTGTTCTCAAGGCTTTTTACCACTTTTTCTTGTATTAGAATCAGCTTATCTGGTTTTATGTTGAAGTCTTTGATCTACTTGGATTTGAGTTTTGTGCAGGGTGACAGATAGGAATCTATTTGCATTCTTCTACATGCAGACCACCAGTTAGACCACCAGTTTAACCATTTGTTGAAGATACTTTCTTTTTCCACTGTTTTTGGCTCCTTTGCCAAAGATCTAGTATCTATAGGTTTGTGGGTTTATTTTTGGGTCTTCAACTCTATTCCATTGATAGGCCTGTTTGTTTTTGTATCATTACCATGCTTTTTAAAAAATTTTATCACTATTGCTTTATAGTACAGTTTGATGTCAGATGAGAATATTTTTCACTATCCTGGGGTTTTTGTTTTTCCATAGGAAGTTGAGAATTGCTCTTCCTATGTCTGTGAAGAATTATGTTCAGTTTTCTTGGGGATTGCATTGAATCTGTAGATTGATTTTGGGAAAATGGCTATTTTCATTATGTTAGTGCTACTGATCCATGAGCCAGGGAAATCTTTTCAAAACCTCTGAGGTCTTCTTTGATTTCTTTCTTCATGGACTTGAAGTTCTTATCATACAGACCTTTCACTTGCTTGGTTAGAACTGTACCAAGATATTTAATATTATTGTTGCTATTGTGAAGGGTGTTGTTTCTGTAATTTCTTTCTCAGCCTGCTTAGCATTTGCATAAAGGAAGGCTACTGATTTGTTTGAGTTAATTTTATATCCAGCCACTTTGCTAAAGTTGTTTATCAGTTGTAGGAGTTCTTTAGTAGAATTTTTAGGTTACTTAAGTATACTATCATATCACCCACAAATAGTGATACCTTGACTTCTTCCTTTCCAATTTGTATTCCATTGATCTCCTTTTAGTTGCTTTAGCTAAAACTTAAGTACTGAATTGAATAGGTAGGGAGTGGATGGGCCTCCTTGTCTTGTCCCTGATTTTAGTGGGATTGCTTCAAGTTTCTCTCCATTTAATTTGATGATGGTTATTGGATGTAGTATATTGCTTTCATTGTGTTTAAATATGTGCCATGAATTCCTGATCTCTCCAAGACTTTCAACATGAAGTGGTGTTATACTTTCTCAAAGGCTTTTTCAGCATTTAAAAATCTTGTGATTTTTTTCTTTGAGTTTTGTTTATGTAATGATTTTAATAAATTGAACCATCCCTGCATCCCTGGAATGAAGTGTACTTGATCATGGTGAATGATTATTTTGATATGTTTTTGGATTTTTTTGGAAGAAACTTATTGAGTATTTTTGCATTGATACTCATAAGTGAAATTGGTCTGAAGTTCTCCTCCTTTGTAGGATCTTTGCATGGTGTAAGTATCAGAATAACTGTGACTTTATAGAGTGAATTAGATAGTGTTCCTTTGGTTTCTATTTTGTGGAATAGTTTGAGCAAGGCCTGTTTTAGCTTTGCTTTGAAGGTCTGACAGAACTCTGCACTAAAATCATCTGGCCTTGGTCTTTTTTTTTTTTGGCGGGGGGAGGTTTTCAATGTTTACTTTTATTTCCTTAGGGGTTATGGGACTATTTAGACAGTTTACCTGATCTTGATTTAACTTTGGTACGTGACCATTGTCTAGAGAATTATTCTTTAAATTTTTTTTTAATTAGATATATTTCTTTACTAACATTTCAAATGTTATTTCCTTTCCCAGTTTCCTGTCCATAAGCCCCAATCCCACCTCTCCCATATGGGTAGTCCCACAATTCATCCCCTGAACTGTCTCCCCCTCCAGTACTCCCCTGCACTGGAGGTCCAACCTTGTCAGGACCAAGGGCTTCCCCTTCCACTGGTGCTCCAACAAGGCTATTCTCTGCTACATATGAGGTTGGAGCCTTGGGTCAGTTAATGTATAGTCTTTCAGTAGTGGTTTAGTGCCTGGAAGCTCTGGTTGGTTGGCATTGTTGTTCTTATGGGGTTGCAAGCTCCTTCAACTCTTTCAATCCTTATTCTAATTCCCCACAAAGGGGTCCTGTTTTCAGTTCAATGGTTTGCTGCTACATTGACCTCTATATTGGAAATGCTCTGGTTGTGTCTCTTGGGAGGGATCTATCTCCAGTCCCTTTCAGCAAGTACTTTATAGCTTCATCAATATTATCTACTTTTGGTGACTGTGTGTGTATGTATATAGATGGGCCACATGTGGGGCTGGCTCTGAATGGCCGTTCTTTCAGTTGCTGCTCTAAACTTTGCTTTCATATCCCCTTCTATGGATATTTTTCCCCTATTAAGAAGGAGTTGGAGCATCTGCATTTTGGTCACCCTTCTTCTTGAGCTTCTTGTGGTCTGTGGATTGCATCTTGGGTAATTTGAGCTTTATGGCTAATATCCACTTACCAGTGAGTGTATACCAAGTGTGTTTTTATGTGATTGGGTTATTTCACTCAGGATGATATTGTCTAGTTCATTCTATTTGCCTATGAATTTCATGTAATTCCAATTTCTTTATGAAGGCATTTATTGCTATGAATTTTCCTCCTTGCACTGCTTTCATTGTATCTTATAAATTTAGGTATGCTGTCCCTTCATTTCTATTTTTACTTTTTCCCTGATCAGTTTATCATTGAGTAGAGAGTTGCTCAGTGTCCATGAGAGTGTGGGTGTTCTCTTTTTGTTGTTATTGAAGTCCAGCTTTAGTCTGTGGTGATCTGATAGAATGCCTGGCATTATTTCAATATTCTTGTATATGTTGAGGCTTGTTTTGTGTTCAATTTTATGGCCAACTTTGGAGAAGGTTTCATGGGATGCTTAGAAGAAGGTATATTCTTTTGTTTTGGGGTAAAATGTTTTGTAGATATCATTATATCCATTTGGCTCATAACTTCTGTTAGTTTCACTGTCTTACTTTAGTTTCTGTTTCAATGACCTGTCCATTGGTGTGAGTGCAGTGTTGAAGTCTTCCACTATTATTGTGTGAATTTCAATGTGTGTTTTGAGATTTTGAATAGTTTTCCTTCTAAGAGGCAGCCAGTGTTGTCTCTGGTTGAGGCGGGGGTGGGGGTGGGGCTCTCGTCTGAACCTGGTTAGAGCAAGCCTCCTGTGTCCCTGGTTAGAGCAGGCCTTCTATGTCCCTGGTTAGGTTGAACCTCCTAGGAGACAGGCAGGCTTTGTGGTCCTGGGGCAGTATCTGTCCCAGTTGCCGATGGAGGTGCAGACTGGAAGGGCTATGGATGTCAGGCAGAGTGGGATGAACCAGATAGCATAGGGGTCGCAGTCTCAAATGTGTCCCTGGTTATGGCAGACCTTCTTGAAGGCAGGCAGGCTGTGGGAGGGGGCAAGCAGGTCAATCTGCCCCAGGTGGAGGTACAGACCAAAAGGAAGATGGGGCTTGGGCAGAGAGGATAGATCTATGTCGGCTGGGCTCTGAGGGTGTCCCAGTTAGCCTGGGTATTATGGCAGGGGTCTCACCTGTGTTCCTGATTACAACAGACTTCCTGGAAGACAGGCAGGCTATGCAGTGTAAGAGGAGACAGGCGCACCGGTCTGCAAATTTTTTCTTTTTCTTATATAAGAGGTTCTAGTGAACTTGAGACATTACAAAAAGAGAAGTCCCTTTAATTTTGACCTTTTAGGAAAAGTAGCAGAAACAGCTCATCTACTTTTGCTGTTTCTCTTCCCTTCTTTTTTTTTCGTTTCCCCAAAACCACCTCTGTTCAAGAAAACATTTATTGTATGCTATGAAATGAATTGGTGCTCAATTCTAGAATGATAGGTATAATTTAATTTAATGGGTAAACTAAGTTTATTGTAGTTTTTCCCTTTATTGCTGTATCCAGTAAGTTTCCAATGGATTGAGTTGCTCTTATGAGAATATAAAATTTAGTCAGGGTCAAATTGTTTCCTAAAATATTAGAGATTTTGGAATATATCTGTGTTTTAAATAAGAAATGATTGTATTCCATATTTCCTATCTGAAACATTTTTCCTTTCTTTTGTTCCTTCTTTTTTTATTTTTGTTTTAAATTTGTTTGTTTTTGAAACAGGGTTTCTTGTTGTAGACTTTGTTCCTGGCACTCATTTTTTATACCAGGCTGGCCTCAAACTCAGGGATTCACCTGCCTCTGTTTCCCCAGTGTGCAACCACTGTGTAGCAGTTTTTTTTCTTGTATCATGTCCATCAGAATATGAGGATGCCAAGGGTTTCTAACTTAAAACAACATCTATATTTCAAATATTTTTTCTTCTTCACATAATTCATAAATTAAGTGAGGTGGATGGCCTTGTCTTGCGTTACTTCACTGTAAAGGTCAAATGGTCCAGTGCCTACTGATTTGGCTTGGATTCCTTCAGAATGGTGGTGACATTGTTCAGCATACTATGGGTATAGGGGAAGAGCTAGAGACTTCTTGGATAAGTAACTGGACTTTTGAGAGTTCTCTCTCTCTCTCTCTCTCTCTCTCTCTCTCTCTCTCTCTCTCTCTCTTGGAAAAGCCTTCATGAAAGGAGCCCTGGGCAAGAGATAGGAACTTTCTTTTTGAGCTTGCAGGAACCACAGAGAAACATCTGACAGGATTCAGGTAGAACAGTATTCAGTGAATGAAAACTAAGAAGCCCTCTTCAGTTTGGAAGAGCAAGAGAAAGATAGAATAGGCTTAATAGAATAACACATAAAGAAAGAGATTTCTAATGGGCTCAATTCACCAATGAAAAGACATAGGCTAACAGACTGGATACATAAACAAGACCCAGAATTTCGCTGCATACAGGAAACACACCTCAGTGACAAAAACAGATACTTCCTCAGAGTAAAATGGTGGGAAAACATTTTCCAAGCAAATGGTCCCAAGAAACAAGCTGGAGTAGCCATTCTAATATTGAATACAATAGATTTTCAAACAAAAGTTATCAAAAAAGATAAGGAAGGACACTTCATACTGATCAAAGGAAAAATCCACAAAGGTGAACTATCAATACTGAATATCTATGCTCCAAATGCAAAGGCACTCACATTTATACAAGAAACTTTACTAAAGTTCAAAGTACACATTGTCCCTCACACAATAATAGTGGGAGACTTCAACACCCCATTGTCATCAATGGACAGATCATGGAAATAGAAACTAAACAGAGACACAGTGAAACTAACAGAAGTTATGAAATAAATGGATTTAACAGATATCTATGGAACATTTCATCCTAAAACAAATAATAATAATAATAATAATAATAATAATAATAGTATACTTAAGTGTCCCTCAAAATTCCACCAGATAACTCCTAAACCCGATTAACAACGTTAGCAAAGTGGTTGGCTATAAAATTAAATCAAACAAATCAGTAGGCTTTCTCTACTCAAAGGTTAAACTGGCTGAGAAAGAAATTAGGGAAATGACACCCTTCACAGTAGTCACAAATAATATAAAATATCATGGTGTGACTCTAACCAAGCAAGTGAAAAGGTCTGTATGACAAGAACTTCAAGTCTCTGAAGAAAGAAATTGAAGAAGATCTCAGGAGATGGAAAGGTCTCCCATGCTCATGGATTGGCAGAATTAATATAGTAAAAATGGCCATTTTGCCAAAAGCAATCTACAGATTCAATGCAATCCCCAACAAAATTCCAACTCAATTCTTCATAGAGTTTGAAAGAGCAATTTGCAAATTCATTTGGAATAACGAAAAAACAGAATAACGAAAACTATCCTCAACAATAAGAGAACTTCTGGGGGAATCACCACCCCTGACCTCCAGCTTATTACAGAGCAATAGTGATAAAACTGCATTGTATCAGTATAAAGACAGGCAGATAGACAAATGCAATAGAATTGGAGACCCAGAAATGAACCCATACACCTATGTTCACTTGATCTTTGACAAAGGTACTAAAACCATTCAGTGGAAAAAAGACAGCATTTTCAGCAAATGATGCTGGTTCAACTGGAGTTCAGCATGTAGAAGAATGAAAATCAAACCATTCTTATCTCCTTGTACAAAGCTCCAGTCCAAGTGGATCAAAACCTCCACATAAAACCGGATACACTGAATCAAATAGAAGAGAAAGCGAGGAAGATTCTCGGACACAAAGGCACAGGGGAAAATTTCCTGAAATATTTCTGCATGATACTTTTAAATGATTGTATGTTTTCAGAGAAAAGCAAGTATTTCAGATGATGCAGAGATCAAGACAAACTTAACAAGACACTCCTGCAAAAAGGGCTGAGACAGACATTTACTAAAAAAAAGATGTTTGTTGAAAGAGTGTGAAGGTCATCACATTGTCTGATGTTTCAGGTACTTCATAAAGACACTCAAACTGCTGAGTTCATATGGGTCTGATGCAAACATTTCACAAACTTTGAATTCAAAATACTTAAAAGTCTTTCAGATGCAAATGAGATGTGCATTGTGAACATTTGATTGGTTATATCGGTTTTTATTTGTTTATTAACAATCCTCAAGACTATTTTATTGCAAAAAGTTTTACTGTGTTAGAGATGAAGCCTATTTTGTATTTAGTCAAAAGGGGGAGAGGTACATGATATTGGAGGGAAGAATGTGCCCCAGAAGCAGAGCTAGCCCAGGAGACATGCTCTGTGGACTATACCCAGAAAAGCCATGTGAATGGGGCTCTCTCAGTCCTTTGGAATTTATAACACAGCATCATGTGCCCTTGATGATGAACATGGATTTTGATGTTGACTCCTTACTTGCTGGGGTTGGGTCTTGTCATGTCCCTTCTTTCAAGAATGATAGCAGTATATCATTGCATTGTAGAAGCATGTAATTTTCTGTTTTGGGGGGCTCACAGAAAGAATCTGCCTTGAGTGTCAAGAGGGATTTGGGACTTTGAGAAATGCAGAAACATTGAGACGTCAGGAACTTATGAAGGTCTATGCATTTTGCATTAGAAAATGGATATGCATTTTGCATTATGAGATGGGCATGGGTCTTTAGGGCTAAGGCATACAATATTATAGTTAAGATATGAAGGTTTTTCCCAAAAGGCTCATGTGATGAAAGCATAGTTCTTAGCTAGTGGCAATATTAAGAGGCAATTGGATTATGAAAGGACTAACATTATCAACAAATTAATCTGTGGAAGAGTTCTTATGTGCATCAGCTCTTAGGAAGTGGAGGGGGTAGTTAAAGGATGTAGGTAGGATACCAGGAGTGTGAATTTGAAGGGTCTTGTCCATAAACCTTTGCTACTCTCTCTACTTTCTTATAGCCAGGAAATGAACAACCTCCTTACCTATGCCTTTCTATACTGATATCTGTCTTGCCACAGATGTGAAAGCAATGGAGCCAGCTGAGAATCACTTGAAAACCTAAGTTCCCATTTTTATTTCTTCGATTTGTTTTTATCAAATACTTTGTGACAAAGATGGAATGTGGCTAACATAGTCTTAGCATGAGTGAAGAATGCCAGAGAAGTGCATAGGATCAAATCTTGCCTTATTCAGAGGAGGCCCATGGCATCTGACTGACTTTTCCAAAGGAAAGATGATTCTACTGCTTAATTGTCAGTGGTTTAAAGTTCTCGCAATTTATTGGCAGTTGTTCTTTTCCCAGAGTCTATCCTAAAGTCATGGTATTGTGTCAGGAAATCAACACATTGTCCCAAGCCAATATTTCATCTTTGTTGCTCCAAACTTGAATATTTAAATAGGTAACAAATTTATTTATTTGCAAATTGCTCTTTATTACTTGTCTGTTCTATCCAATCGTCACTTGCCAATAGAGATTCTTTTGTTCTTTATGGTGCCAGTGAATTATCAGAACCATAGAACATCTATATTTTACTAGACAGAAGTTTAGGTCAAGTTGAAATTTTTTCTTTTTGTAATGCTTGATTTCTTCTTTGTAGAGCTCTAGGGCCAAATTAATTCAAGAGTTTCTGAACTGAAGAAATAAACCCTGTCCAACTCTTATTAGACAGTTGTGTGGAGTGAGTCATTGCAGAGGATTTAAAAGTACTATAGTTACAGTTGAAGGAGAATTGCTGCTGGTACTTTGTTTTCCCCAAGAATCGAAGAGCCCATAATCTGGGACCAGAGACCATGACTATGTCCAGGTTTTCACCTTCTAAAAGTTGCTCCTTAAATTTTCATTCTATAAAGCTACATTAGGTTAAAGGAAATGTAGAATTGATTCATTTCATTTCTTCGACATAAAGAGAAAAATCAGGTTTTCATGGTAATATTTTTCTACATGAGCTTCATACAAACTTCTGTTTTTCTTTTTCTTTTTCTTTTTTTGGTCTTTTTTGTAGAGAAATGTAGGGCTAGTGGATCTGGGGTAGATTGGAGGTAGGAGGAACTGGAAGAAATGCGGGGAAGGAAGGATGTGATCAGGATATATTATTGTATAAGAGAAGAAAAAAGGGAAAAAACCCCTTCTGATTTCTCTTCACTGTAGACATGTCTTGGGGAATATGTTATTATTTTGTTGTTTGCTTTCTGAGGGTGTGTGGACAGTGATAATTACTGTGAGATTTTATTTTAGTGTTTGGAAGAGTTCAGAGTCTGAATGCTCTTCTGTAGTTAAACATGGCTCTTGAACACTGTTCAAATGCTTTCCTCAAACTACCAGAGCCTATAATTGTACCTTAGTCATGTGATCTGAATATTCATACTCTTGAACAATTGGAGTTGACCATTTTCTATTCCTTAGTTAAGTTGTAATCATGAACATCTTTCTCCTATTTTTTCCAAAATATACTTACTTTATATTATTATACTTTATTATATTATGCATATGAGCATCTTGCCTGTATGTTTATCTGGGTACTAAATACATGCCTGAGGATGTCAGAAGAAAACATCAGATCACCTGGGGCTGGAATTAAACATAGATGTGCAACCACTATGTGGGTTCTGGAAATCAAATCCTGGTCCTTCACAAGAGCAACAAGTGCTTTAAACTACTGAGTCATCTATCTCCCACCTTCCTTCTCTTGATGTTGATAGAACTGATTATTCCATTGCTCCCATTTACCTCTACTTCCATGCTCAGTATGGGATTTTACTAAAAATGAGTATATACAATCTTACCTTATTTTTCTTAACTTACTTTTGAAGATAAATAATGAAGTGAGTGGGACAGAAGAGTTAAGAGCAGAGACTGGATAATATCTGAGTCCAAATCTCAGGTTTGAACTTCCTCGTCAACCTTGGCAGTTTCCCAATTCATTTTCCTTGCCTATAGAACTCACAGTGTGCAGTAATTGCATGATAGTATATTACAGGAGGTGAGAAGGTGCATTAATGAAAAGAATCCAGCAACACTTTGCATATTGAATGTAAAATCAAAGTGGATGAGCTTGGAAACTGGCAAAAATGTATTTTGGTGTTAAAGCCTATACTTTCTTTGTCATGCAATACTGCATTGAGTGTTCTTAAACATATAGTCAGTTTATTTTCTGGATACATAATCACCCAAGACAAATACCTTCTGGAAGCCCACCTTCAGCTCCTGTGTCCTAAGGGCATATACCATGGGGTTAAGGGATGGAGGGATGACAATATGTAACACATTGAGGAGAACAGGGATGAGGGGAACCCTTCTTCCTGCTAGGTGAGTGACAGATAATATAACAATAGCTGTGTAGTAAAACAAAATGAGGATGAGGTGGGAGCTGCAGGTACTGAGGGCCTTAGATATTGCCTCAGTGGAGTTCAGCCTCAGTACTGAGCGAATAATCAAAGCATAAGAAACACAGACCAGAATCATGTCAATTCCAAGTATAAACCAGGCCAAAGTCAACTGGTAGTCCCTGTTAACAGTGATATCATCACAGGCCAGACTAATAACCCCCAAGTTAGAGCAAAGGCAGTGATCTATTTCATTTCTGGAGCAGTACTGTCTCTGGGCAGCTAGTACAGGGACTGGCATGGATAACAGGCTGTTCCTTAGCAGCATGGTCAGTGTGGCTTTGATTACAAAAGCTTCAGTGACTATGGAAGGATACCTGAGGGGATAACAAATGGCTACGTATCTATCTATTGCCATGCATAGGAAGATGCCTGACTCCATGCCCATAAAAGTATGGATTGCATAGATCTGAGCAAAACACTCAGGGAGGCTGATGGTCTTGGCATCAAACCACAATATGGCCAGGATCTTGGGGGTGCTGGTGGTAGCCAAGCCAATGTCTACTGCAGCCAAGATACCAAGAAACTGGTACATTGGCTGATGCAGGCTCGGCTCACAGTAGATGGTGATCAAGATAAGGATATTGGCACCAAGAGCTACAAAGTAAAGCAGAGCAATAGGCAAGGAGATCCAGTGCTGGAAGTCATGAATGCCTGGGAATCCCAGCAGAAAGAACTCGGTCACGTGGACCTCTGAGTTGTTGGTTTCATGCAAGGCAGTACCCATTTCATGGAGTGTCTTCTTCTCAGAATCTGCTGTAGATTGAGTGAAATAGAAAATTACTATTGTTATCTAGGTTTAAGGCAGAGGAATAGGTCTAACCTACAATGTTCTGATCTTTTGAACATACTGAATTCGCAGTAAGACCTTAAATTGTGGGAAGGGTGACCAGAAGGGGACAGTGTGCAGGATTTAGAGTGATTAAGTTAAAACCAAAGCAAACCAACCAACCGAACCAAACCAAAATCCTAAAAATCTCTAGAAAAATTTGACAGAGGAACAAAAGAACCCAAACATTGATTGTTATCATTACTTTTTCCCAATTTCTGTTTGGTGGTTTACATGATATAAAATATCCACCTTATACACTATTTACATTTACATATTACACCTTATTTACTATTTACATAAATGTAAATTATTTACATTTCATTATGTAAACAAGTAACAGTTATATAATATTATTTTCCCTCAAAAATTCTTTTTACCTATATACATTTCTGAATTAATATTAATTCTTAATGATTGACTTTTTGTTTTATCACATGGAATTGTTTGGTTTATTCACATAGAATTGATTTTGGTATTAATGACAGACATGTAAACATGTTTATTTTGAATAATCAAACATAGGTTCTGTGTCTCTCATCGAATGATTTGAATGCCTCTTTTTTCATATAGTGGAGACACATGTAGGTACACATGTGTTTGCACATGGGCACCCTCACACACAGCACAATTCTATTCTGGGAATCCACTGTTTCTATTACTGATTATTTTTGTATAAAGATTAGTAAGTTTAATAGACACCAAATTTCATTCCTTTCAGTGTTCTCTTCGATTTTAATTCCTATGCATGCAATAACTTTCTAAATTCAGAGTTTCTGTGTTGATTTATAAAATAGCACCCTTAATTTGAGGTAGCATATGGATGAAATTTTGAAAAAAAGGAGGTATATTTGTACCAAGTCTTTGCCTTCATAAATATGGATTATATCTTCCTCTCTTTACATTTTTAAAAAAATTGTCATTCGAAAATTTGTACTGTGTGGTTCAATTGACATCTCTGTGTGCAAGAGTGGTTTCTGCTCTTCAGGACTGGAATTGAGTTCTCAGCTTCACTCATAAAGACCTGAAATTCCTGCTCCAGTGGACTTGGCACCTTTTTCTGGCCTCTGAGAGCACCCCCACATATATGAGCACATACACCCTTACACTTATACGCAAGTAATAAAAAGTAAATCTTCAGGATGTTCTTCTAATCATTAACATTTTGAGATCTTTTAAAAACAAATATTATTTATCTATATTTTTAAAAATATACTTTTTTCTGGCATATGATCATCTGTTGAATGAATCTTTACATTGCTATTTTTGTTATTTCTTTTTGTGTACATTAACTTTAATAAGCTTGTGATGTTACTATTTTGTAAGCTTTATTGAGATAGATTCTCATATAACCCAAACTGGCTTCAAAATTAGTCTTCATCCAAAGATGACTTGAAACTCCTGATCCTTCCTCCTCCACATCCTAAGTGCTGGGACTACAGGATTGTGCCATTATGCCCTACTGAGTTTGTGCTCCCTTTAAAACTCTATGATTTTTTAAAAATCTTGTATCAAGTAAACAATCACTGCTGCCCAAAAGTACCTTATATTTCTTATTTTACACATTGCAGTTTTTTTTATCTTCTATATCATCCCTTTTAGTAAAGTATCAGTAATATCTACAATTTCTCATTGGTAGTGCTTCTAAAACATTTCTTTTATAGATAGAACAAAAGGTTACATAAACACAGCATTTTTCTCTTTCTAAATATTTATGTCCCTTATTTTGTTTCCTGTGTCACTGAAATGGTTTGAAATTCATAAATAGAATATCAGTGTAAAACAATGTTATTATGAGACTATGTAAATCACATTTTTAATTTATGTTAATGGGAATTAAGATAGGACTTACATTAAATACAATATATTTTATATTTTTGCCTTTGATCGTTTATATCTTTTTTCAAACATTGTGAAATAATCTTTAGAGTTTAATGTTACTGGGGAAAGTGGATAAGGAGTATTATTATAAGTCCTATGGTCTCTCACTGATCAGTCTAGACTTCAGCCTTATTTCTCTCTTGCTTTTTGATCACAAATCTCAGTCTCTACCTAAGTGAGGAGGTCAGTGATAGGAAGTATTGATGATGATAAATCTTAAAAAGAAAGGAAAAGAAAACCAGTTGTGGAAGCTAGAGATGATGTCTGTAGTCAGAGACAGGATTGCACTAAAGGCTGGGGACTCTGTTGCCTCACCTCTCAGAGATCAGGACTATTATAAGACAGGGTCTCTGTCCTTTCACCTCTGAACTTGAAGGCCATTCCCTGGGTTACTTACCCGTCAGGAAGGTGTGGAGAGACTCCCTGTTACAGAGCCCTGCAGCAATTTCTGCTTTTCATGCTACAGTGACCTGTGTTCATCCTACCATCTCAAACACTTCTCTTATTCCTCACATCTGGAGTCTGGAGGTTTAAATAACTCCCCTAGTTGCCTGCTTCTGGGATGATGATTCTTGGGAACTCCTTACTCTATTCTCAAGAGCCCAATACTTCACATGCTGCCTTGGGGATATGACTCAAGAGCTTTATGGCAAGTAACCCTGGTCCCAAGAGCAGTCTAACAGACTAACACTCTAGGTTCTTCAGACGTTAATTCACTCCAGTCTTAGCAATCACCCTCTAATTATAGGAAGGTTTTGAATGGTATGATCAATATTTTTAGTCAATATCTCTTCTAAAGGCTACAGTCTGTTTTAGTTCCTTTTATTTGGGCTCTGCAGACTTTTAAAAATTGCAGTCATTTCTTTTGTCTTAAGCCAAGTGTTGTACTTGCTAAGGAATTCAAAATGCTGATAACTATATTCCCTCTTTTATGACAAGTTTTGAATGTTAATTTAGAATAAAAAACAAACGAGATCATTTTCTTTGACAGAAGCACTAATCTGTCTTGGTAAAGGCTGTTTTTTTGTGATAATCTTCACCAACCAATCTATATTGAAAAGAAATGAATTTACTCTATGGTGGTTGGTAATGACATGCTGGACAGATGGCTCAGTGTTTAAGAGCACTGATTGCTCTTCTGGAGGACTTGGGTTCAATTCCCAATGCTCACATGAAGGTTGATGTCATTATGCAGGTAAAGGCAGGTAGAGAATAGAACAAGGCCTATTATTGGATGAGAAGGAAGGAGGGTGTGTGGGGGGCAGTTTTAGAGAGGAGAGGAGACTGAATCAAGGAGGGGAGCAGCAGAGAGAACAAGGAGGCAGATGCTAAGATTTCTCTCTTCACATTTACAGGTTGTTATGACTATTCTTAAGGGATGGATGTGTACAGAATTTTGTATGTCTAGATAAATTAGATCGTATCTAGGTGGGTGGTTTACATCCTTTTATCATTTGGTTGTAAGTTAATTGTGTGGATGTATTGTACATTGAGTAATTAATATATAAATCTGGTTGTTGGGTTAAAGTTTGTTGATTCATGACTTCACCGTGTTGTTCGGAGTGTGAGCAGAGTCCATGACAGGAGGTCGTGCAAGGCTACGGAATACATGGTGAGTCTCACGCATGGTAACAACCCACCAAGGGGACAGCATGTGAAAATGGCTGACAGAGAAACAGCTAGAGCATGGAGTGGGAACTCGTGGGAACCACTTCTGCTGCTTTTTTAATTTTACCACAACACCCACATGGTGGCCCACCAGCATCAGTAACCCCAGTTCCAGGGGATCTGAGGCCCTCCACAAGCACTAGACACATACCCAAGTGTTGCACAGACACGTAGGCAGGCCACAGTTTCATGTGCCACAAACAGTAGCTTTATAAATGTACTCAATTTCTTTATAATATTGATGGAGTTAAATGATGACAACGTAATGGGATGGAATTGTTGATTTTGCCTGAAATGAACTTTAAATGACAGAACAATAAAAATGAAGCCCAATCAAGTCAGACTCTATTATAAAATGTTTATGACCTTGGAGAGGGAGAGTCTTGTTGATGCTCATCAGAACAAGCATTTCTAAATTCAGAGGTGGACCAGAATCAACAAGTTAATGCTCTAGCCTACTTCCTAGAGGAGTCTTCTTAGGTTTCTTAGATGAATAGTCAGAAAGCTGGTCTAGTAATGCTTGATAATAATAAGTATAGGAATATAGATGTAATTCTTGGCTGCTTCTCAAATTCAAAGTTGATGAGATGATGAGCTGTTACAATGAAAGATGTAAGGCTCCTGTAGGCTTCTGTCCGAATTACTGTGGTGCCAGCTAGTAGGTTATGTGGTAGCCTGGCAGGTACTGATATTTTACTGGTTGGGATAGGTACTTATTCTGGATTTCAACTTATGACAGTGAAAAATACTCAAATATCAACAAAGGTCCATAATAAAAATGTGTGTGTGTGTGTGTGTGTGTGTGTGTGTGTGTGTGTGTGTTTCAGGAGTGTTCTATTACTGAGCTAAATCTCCAGCCCTGAAACTTTCAAATTTAGATCCACTATTTCAAAGTTCTTATACCAAAGGGTTTATTTTATTACTGCAGAATCAATGAAAAAGTATTTAGCTGTTTTCTGGAGTGATGTATTCCAGTTACCAAACAGAAAGAGAATGTATTGATTCAATGGAGGCAAGTGGACTATATGCCGTATGCCCATAATAGTCTTTTCTGTATCTGTTGGTGATTCAATGTCAAATAGTGAAATTTAATGGAAAGAACACAAATTTAAATGTTGCAATTACATAATCATAATGGCTTGTTTAACATTGATGTCGTAACTGTGAATTCTATTTTTAATAAGCTCATTGCATCTTGTGTACATATGTACGGATTTGCCTTTTTTTATAAAACACCTGTAGGCCCTTTAAATTGTACTGTCCTTTCAGTTTTCCCCAAGGTAAAGTTTGTCAGTAGAAGGCATGAAGGGAATTTAGAGGAAAAATATTTATTTTTCTACATTCATATTCATAAGAATATTTTCCCCACCTTCCTGGTATACTGGCAAAAAATTAAAACTGTATTGAGAAAAATTACTTTTATAAAAAGATTATATCTTGTGTGCTATTAAGAAGGCTCATATGCACATATCAGATACAGAAGAAGTTTGTAAAAACCCTGTAGATTGAAGATAATTTTTTACAGTGTTCTGTTCTCTCAGGCTTTTGTATGACCACAATGTCAGCATATGACAGCTTCTTACTTCTGCCTTTTCAATCTTCACTCTTGCTGTCTTATTGACATTATTAGAGCCTCTAGTACAGTGGTCAGTAGAAGTGCTGACAATGTCAAACAATGGAAACCCCAAATTTAGGGGAAAGTGTTCAGCTTTCACTTTCATGTACCACATTAGCAGCGTTTGTAATATACAGGCTCATCTTTATGTGTGTGAAGTTCCCTGCTGCTTCCTGTGTGCTGAGTTTGCAGTTTTTGTCTGTGTCTATAGAATAAGACTATGATTTTTTCTCATGTATTTTCTTAATATGCTGAATTATCTTGAGGTATTTTGAATGTCAAATTATCTTGAATTTTTGTTAGTAAATCTCCTTATGTGCTCTTTATATACTGTTCTTTCCACTTATTGCTGAATTTTACTTAACTAACTAATTTGTTGAGAATTTTATGTCTGTTGTGTGAAGGATATTGATCTAGACTTTCTTATTTTTCAATCGTTATATTATTGTTAGATTTTTAGTAGCTTCATAGCATGGTTTGAGAAATGTTGCCCTTTAAACTCTCATTTTCTTCTCTTTCATGTTATTTATTAAATGCATTTAAAGTTAATTAATGTTAATTATAAAAAATAATGTGTTTCATTATGACATTTTCATTGATGTATATAATGCATTTCACCTATACTATACTCAGCACTTGATATACCTCTTGTCCTCTTGCCTCAATGGTCCTGTTGTCCTTCCAGGTATTTTCATGTTTAGATCTAGTGTCCAGAAACGAGAAGATACAACATTCATTGTTCTGAATTTAGCTTATTTTGCTTAATATAATAATGTCCAGACATCCACTTTCTTGCAGATGATATAATTTCATTCTATGAGGCAGATGCCTCAATAACACTCCATTGTGTAAAAAAAAATCACATTTTATTTGTCCATTCATTTCTTAATGTGGTCACAAGCTAATTCCATATCTTGACTGCTTTGAATAGTGCCACCACAAACAGATGTACATGCTTCCTTTCTTTTGGTTGTTTATCTATGAGTGGTACACTCGGAAAATGCAGCATTATGTTCTCTTTTATATTTAAGATCGTGTTTGTATACATAAGTTTGTGTGTATATCTGTGTGCATACATGTACATTCTTGCCTGTGGATGTGGGTATGTGCATAGTGAGCCTATGGAGCCAGAGGACAGCCTTAGGTGTTGATCCTCCCCTTTCTCCTTGTCTGAGACAGGGTGTACTTGTTCTTTTCTTTTCCATGCCAAATAGGCTAGTCGAGCTGGGTTACGAGCTTCCAGGGAATACTCCTCTCTCTATCTCGCATCTTCATGTAAAAGTCTGGAAGTTACAGGTACTCATGCTACACGTTCAACTTTCAGTGTGGGCTCTAGGGATTGGAACTCAGTTCCTCAAACTTGTTTGTAAGTGTTGGCAGGCACTTGTGGCCACAGAACTGTCTCTCCTCACCACTAACTCTGATTTTCTATAGGCTTCAATAGAACCATGATCACTTCCTTTTCTATCATTTGACACACTTTGCCTGTAAATCCTTGATCAATCTTGCTACTATTTTTTGTCCTATTGCTCTGGATTTTTATCCCTTTTCCTGAATCTAATATACATTCTTTCGTTTTACCAAATAGTCATTGGTGTTGGATGGATGGAGGGAACTAGATGGGAGAGGGGTTTTGGTGGGGAATCAGGATGGGGAAATGGTGTAGGGAGAGGGGGTGTTGGAGAGGGCTAGAAGTGAGAATGACAGTCAATGGGCGGGGGGCACTTCTGGGAGTAGCTGGAGACCTAGGACTGACATGTTCTGGGAAGTCCCTAGTGAGATTCCTACCAGAGGATAATATAGAGACTGAAATGGCCACTTCCTATAGCCAGGTGGGACTTCCAGTGGAGGGAGGGAAACAACAACCCATCTACAATACCTTCAACCCCAAATTTGTCCTGCCTATAAGATACATAGGGATAAAGAGGGGACAAAGGTTGAGGGAACAACCATCCAATGACTTGTCTAATTTGAAATACATCCCATGTAAGATAGCCAATCCCTGACACTATTAATGATATTCTGCTATGCTTACAGACAAGAGCCTAGTCTAAATGTTTCCTGAGTGGCTTTATTTAGCAGCAGATGGAAACGGATACAGAGACCCACAGCCAAACATTAGGTGGAGCTCTAGGAGTCTTGTGGAACAGTCAGAGATAGAATCAAGCCAGCTGTGGAGGTCAAGGACACCACAAGAAGACATACAGAGTCAACCCTGGGTTCATAAGGCCTTATAGAGACTGAGCCACAACCAAAGAGCATGCAGGGGCTGGACCAAGGCTCCCCTATTTGTAGCAGATGAGCAGCTTGGTTTTCATGCGGGTTCCATGAGGCTGTCTCTGACTCCGTTGCCTACCAATGGATCCCCTTCCTCTAACTGGACTACCTAATTGGGCCTTAAAGGATGCATTTAGTCCTTCTGGGGTGATAGGGCGCTTCCTCTTCTTTGAGGAGGGGAGGGATTTTTAAGGATGGAATTTGGGGAAAAAAGGGATAGAAGTTAAGGATATAAAATGAATACATATATTCAGTTCAACTTAAAATTTATATTACTTCCTTTTATGCCCAGAATACTCTGAAGGAAGCCTCTGACAGCACTGTTGTGTGTATGAACGAGATTGCCCTACTAGATCACTTTCATGTCTGTTTCAATGTCTTTCTTTACTCCATATTTACTGTGAAATACTCTTTGTGGAAAACTTAAGACCTCTTGTAGACTGAAACTAGCCTTCCTTTAGAACAGTATTTGCCCCTGCTGCTGTTCCAGAAAATGAATGGATCCCTCTACTTTTGGGCTGGAGAGATGGTTCAGTCATTAAGAGCACCAGCTGCTCTTCTAGAGGACATGGGTTTAATCTCAGCACCCACATAGTAGCTCACAACCATCTGTAACTCTAGTTTCAAAGGATCCTTACACCAATTCTGGCTTCCTCAGATGCCAGGCACACATGCAGTATGCAGATATACATAGAATGAAAACATCTATACACACAATACAAAAATAAATAATTAAAACAAAAATTCCCTACTTTCTGAGTTTTGGTGTCCCCTTAATGCTACTGAGTCATCCTGGCACCTTCTCTAATGTTGTCTCATTTAGGAAGCCTTGTCTGATCCCTACGGAATAATTAGACAATGTATCTCTAAGGTGTTTCTCTATCCAAGCTGGGGTCACCCGTCCTTACTTGGCATTCTCCCTTGCCTACAGTAGGGCTGTGTTCTGCTTTGATACACTCCTTCTATGTGATCCAGTTTAAAATTTCTATATTCTGACCCACAATTTTTTTTTAAAATTTATTCTTCTCTCTTAGATACATCTAACCACGGTCACCTCTTTCCATACCTCCAGCTCCCTCAGCTATCTCCCATTGCTCCTCTATCTCCCATTTTCCCATCAGAAAGGAGCAGGCCTCCCAGTGATATCTACCAAACATGGCATAACAAGATGCATTAAAACTAGGTACGAACCTTTCTATCAAACTTGGACAGGGTAACCTAGTAGGAGGAAAGGAGTTCCAAGAACAGACAAAAGAATGAAAGACACTCCCTTTTCCACTCTTTGGGGTCCCACAAAAAACCCAAGCTAAACAACCACAGCATGTATGCAGGCTCTCCCACAATCTTTTTTTTTTTTTTTCTTTTTCTAAATTTTTTATTATATATTTCTTTACTTACATTTCAAAGGTTATTCCCCTTCCCGGTTTCCTCTCCATAAGCCCCATTCCTTCTCCGCCCCATCCCTCATATGGGTATTCCCCCTACACATCACCCTTATTGCCCTCCCCCATATTCCCCTGTACTGGAGGTCCAACCTTGGCCAAACCAAGGGCTTTCCCTTCCACTGTTGATATTCTCTGATACATATGCAGTTGGAGCCCTGGGTCAGTCCATGTAGAGTCTTTCGGTAGTGGTTTAATCCCTGGAAGCTTTGGTTAGTTTGCATTGTTGTTTTCACAGGATTGCGAACTCCTTCAACTCTTTCAATACTTCCTCTAATTAATAGGGGGTCCTATTCTCAGTTCGGTAGTTTGCTGCTAGCATTGACCTCTATATTGCACATGCTCTGGATGTGTCTCTCAGCAGAGATCTATATCCTGTCCCTTTCCGTATGCATTTTTTAGCATCATCAATCTTATCTAGTTTTTGGTTGCTGTATATATGTGGACCACATGTGTGTCAGGCTCTGAATGGCCATTTCTTGAGTCGCTGCTCTAAACTTTGCTTCCATATTCCCTCCTATGAATATTTCCCCCTTTTAAGAAGGAGTGGGAGTATCTGCATTTTGGTCATGCTTCTTCTTGAGCTTCCTGTGGTCTGTGGATTGCATCTTGGGTAATTTGAGCTTTTTGGCTACTATACACTTATCACTCTCCCACAATCTTAAGAGGAACTCAGACTTAAAAACAAAAACAAAAACAAACAAAAAACCCCAACATCGTTCATTAATCCAAGTAAAAAACCTCTTGATTGTGTTTAAGTTATCCCTATTCTGATCTCTTGATGTTTTGTAGAATACCCAACTTTATCTGAAAGTTTCGAGAGCTTGAATCATGCAGCCCATACTCTGAACCATCTTTTACCCTTTTCTATTATTATCTTTAATCTTTCCTCACAGTTTAATACCATTTTATTGAAAATTTATTTACTTGCATCATCTCAGTGATTGTCACACAAATAGATTCTGGGGAGTTTTCATTGCACTAGGTTTTTAGTTCATCTCAGAGATTCCCTTCTCACCCAGTCTCTGCCATTTCTCTCTTATTCCATCCGCCCCTAAACCTGATTCCTCCTGTTACCATACCCTGTCCCATGCCTTCCCCCATTCCTCATCCACCCATGATTTCTCATCTATTTCCCCCTTCAGTGAGAGATTCATGTGCTTCCCCTTGAGTCCTCCTTGCTTTTTAGCTTCTCTGGGTCTGTGGATTATAGAATGGTTATCCTGTACTTTATGGCTAATATCCACTTATATGTGAGTACATATCATGTTTGTCTTTCTCGGCTTAGATTACCTCATTCCTGACATTTTTCTAGTTCTATTCATTTGCCTGTAAATATCACGATGCCATTATTTTTAGCAGTTGCACAACACTCTCTCGTGAACCACATTTTTTTTTTAATATTCTTTGGTTGAAGGACATCTAGGTTGTTTCCAGTTTCTGGCTATTTTGAATAAAGCTGCTATGAATATAGTTGAACAAGTAAATATCTGTTGGGGGACAATCTGGAACTGCTATATATTTAAATGCTAAATTCTGTACCTCAAGATCTGGCTGTTCCAAGAAGAGCTAATTCCCATGCATACCAGCTTTTGTTGTGCAAACTTTGCTTCCCAATTTAAAACTATTGGTTAAATAAGAATGTCTACAGCCAATTACTGGAAGGAATAGAATTAGGCAGGTTCAGTTACCTGGCTGGGGATTGCAGGTAGGGACCAGGAGGAGAAGAAAGTGGTAAAGGGGAGGAGTGTGGAGGTAGAGAAGACTGGAAGAGCAGGAGGTCTACATTAGTTATAATGGACCAGCAGCATGGGCCTGAGTAAAATTCCCAGCCCCCAACCCAGCCCAGGACAGCAGGCTGCTGGAGTAGAAATAACCCATGAAGATTCAAACAGCAAGTCTTTGGGTTATATAGCAGGGAAGTGGCCAGTCCAGCCATTAGAAAAGTAGATTAAGGGTTATCTCCCGACCTCCAGTAATTTCTCTTTTATGGTCTTTGAGCTGAGAATCTTCTCCCATTATTTTTAGATTTGTTCTTTTCATCATGCTCCAGATACCCTGGATGTTTTGTGTCAGAAACTTTTTGTGTTTGACATTTTCTTTGACTGATCCACCAATTTCAATTGTATTTTCTACTCCTGAGATTCTCTCTTCCCACTTTCTGCTGGTGATGCTTGTGCCTACTCCTTGTTCGCTTACCTACAATTTCCATCTTCTGGATTCCCTCAGTTTGTAGTTTATTTATTTATTTTTTTATTTTCATTTTCTGGTGTTGAACAGTTTTCTTCATCTTCTTTACATGTTTGATTGTATATTTCTTTTTTCTTTTTTAAAGATTTATTTATTTTATGTCTGTGAGTACATTGTTGCTATCTTCAGACACACCTGAAAAGGGCATCAGGTCTCATTACAGATGGTCGTGAGCCACCATGTGGTTGCTGGGAATTGAACTCAGGACCTCTGGAAGAGCAGTCAGTGCATACCCTTAACTACTGAGCCATCTCTCCAGATCAATTGTGTATATATATTTAAAGGATTTATCAGCTTCCTCTTTAAGAGTATCTATCATCTTCAAAAGATTCAATTTCGGGTCATTTTCTTGTAAAATCCAGGGCTTCCTGTAGTAGGAGAGTTGGGCTCTGATGGTACTATAGTGACTAGGCTGTTGTTGATTGTGTGTTTATGCTGGCCTCCAGGCATCTAGGATTTATAATACCCTTGTGGACTCCAGGAAAGCAGAAGTCTCCTGCTGGAGTTGTGGGCCAGGAGGGATATTGAGCCTAGGAGAGGGGGTGCTGTTTGGAAACGGTTCAGCTGGCTTTGAGGAGTGTTATCAGGTGTGGGTAATGCCTTACTTGGGGTTCCTAGTGCCAGTGTGGTTTCTGGTAAAGCATAAGACTCCCACTGAAGTTGTGAGCAGGGATATGGAGTCTAGGGGAAGGGGCCAAGGTATTATCATTTTGAAGAGACAAAAATATGTCTGAATCCTAACTAAATTTATATGCATCCTGTGGCATAGTAGTACCTGGCTTTAATCTCAGCACTATGGAAGCAGAGGCAGGCAGATAGCTAGGAGTTCAAGGCCAGCCTGATCTACATAGCAGGTTCCAGGTCAGTCAATGTTATAATGAGACCTCTCAAAAAATTGTTGTGCACACAGCTGAGGAATGCCAAATGGCTAAGAAACACCTAAAGAAATGTTCAACATCTTTAGTCATAAGTTAAATGCAAATCAAAACAACCCTGAGATTTCACCTCACACCAGTGAGAATGGCTAAGATCAAAAACTCAGGTGACAGCAGATGCTGGCGAGGATGTGGAGAAAGAGGAACACTCCTCCATTGTTGGTGGGATTGCAGACTGGTACAACCATTCTGGAAATCAGTCTGAAGGTTCCTCAGAAAATTGGACATTCCACTACCTGAGGACCCAGCTATACCTCTCTTGGGCATATACCCAAAAGATGCCCCAACATATAAAAAAGACACGTGCTCCACTATGTTCATAGCAGCCTTATTTATAATAGCCAGAAGCTGGAAAGAACTCAGATGCCCTTCAACAGAGGAATGGATATAGAAAATGTGGTGCATTTACACAATGGAATATTACTCAGCTATAAAAAACAATGAGTTTATGAAATTCATAGGCAAATGGTTGGAACTGGAAAATATTATCCGGAGTGAGGTAACCCAATCACAGAAAAACACACATGGTATGCACTCACTGATAAGTGGCTATTAGCCCAAATGCTTGAATTACCCTAGATGCACAGAACACATCTTTAAAAGGGGAACAAGAATACCCTTGGCAAGGAATAGAGAGGCAAAGATTAAAACAGAGACAGAAGGAACACCCATTCAGAGCCTGCCCCACATGTGGCCCATACATATACAGCCACCTAATTAGACAAGATGGATGAAGCAAAGAAGTGCAGGCCGACAGGAACCGGATATAGATCTCTCCTGAGAGACACAGCCAGAATACAGCAAATACCAGCAGCAACCACTGAACTGAGAACAGGACACCCGTTGAAGGAATCAGAGAAAGGACTGGAAGAGCTTGAAGGGGCTTAAGACCCCATATGAACAACAATGCCAAGCAACCAGAGCTTCCAGGGACTAAGCCACTACCCAAAGACTATACATGGACTGACCCTGGACTCTGACCTCATAGGCAGCAATGAATATTCTAGTAAGATCACCAGTGGAAGGGGAAGCCCTTGGTCCTGCTAAGACTGAACCCCCAGTGAACGTGATTGTTGGGGGGAGGGTGGTAATGGGGGGAGGATGGGGAGGGGAATACTCATAAAGAAGGGGAGGGGGAGAGGTTAGGGGGATGTTGGCCCAGAAACCGGGAAAGGGAATAACATTTGAAATGTAAATAAGAAATACTCAAGTTAATAAAAAAAAATTAGACACAATGAAAAAAAATTGTTGTGCACATCTTACTTAGGGGTTCTATTGCTGTGGTAAGATATCATAAGCAAAAGCAACTTGGAGAGGAAGAGTTCATTTCTCTTACCACTCTAAGGTCACAATCCATCAGTAAGGGATATCAGGGCAGAAACATGAAAAACAAGCCAGTAAGCATCATTCTTCTCCAATGTTTGCTCAACTCATTTTCTTTGACAACCCAGATCACCCACTCAGGAATGGCACTCCCTACTCTAGATAGGCCTACTCACATCAATCAATAATTTGAAAAAATGCTCCATAGAGTTTCTTATATATCAATCTAGTGGAGACATTTTCTCAATTGAGGTTCCTTCTCCCCAGATGACTCTAGCTTGTGTCATGTTACTATAAAACTAGCCAGCAAAGCTTCACAGAAAAAAAAATCATTTTCCCTAGTTAGAGAATTCCTGGATTTGAAGAATCTGTGAAGAGTGAGGCATGCCATCATATATCTTTTCCTCCGAGGGCTGAATATACAGTTCTCCAATTCCTTCCTCTCAAATGTAAAATCCAAATCTTCCATGGTCCTAGATAACCCCCATCTCTGGTAGGTTGATCTGCCATTTTTATTAAGGGTGATTTAGTGGCTGATAAGTGAGTAAAGTATAGAAAGCTCAATTAATAGGCTTGAGTTGTTAGAAGACATATGGGGAACAACACCAACAGCACTTGGCTTAGTCTTGGACCCATCATTGCAACTTTAGATACAGGACTATTGGCACATTCCCTGGCCTAGCTCTCCCTTACATCAAAAGCTGCCTATACACATTGATCTACTTTTCTCATGGTTCTTCCTGTCCCTCTGAGGGTCTCCTTGGTAATGTTCTGTGCTTCCCCCAAGGCTACTTACTCTTCCCCATTGCCCTGCTTTCTTTAGCATCTTGGACAAGATTTTTCTAGATCATCACCAGTTTTGGTACTCACAGTAACCATGGCAATAGTCCTTTCCTTGTTTCTGTATGTAGGATCTTGTGCCCTTTTCCACAAGGCACACTGGAATATGCTGTTCAAAATATTCCCTGCTGGGGCTCTTCCCATGGGACTCAATAAAAAGAAAGGATATTAGACTTTTCTTGAAGAGAAGGCAGAAATATTAATTGGTATCTAGATGGTTGAAAATGCACTTTGGATCCCTACAGACAATATCACAAAAACATCCTATTAAATACCCTATTCTTGGGCCCTTAATAATACCTTAACCTCTTACCCTTCTGTAGGTCAATCAATGCAGTTCTTTGGTGAGTAATGTGTCAGGGTAGGAAGGAATACTTATAAAGGCTTTATCCATATTTTAACTGTCCTATAGTCTGGGTGATCTGATAGTCTATAGTGAAGTGGCATGGTCTAATTGTCGTAAAGCAAAAATTAAAAGAACAACATAGGTAATACTATATAGCATGTTAGAAGCCTAGTTAGACCTCTGTGTGGTGTTTTGTGGGACAGACAAGGAAGAAATGAGTATTTGAAAATTCCTCAGCAAAGTACGTTTCAGTCCTAGATTAGGAGATTTTTTGGAGGCCTGCTCCTTTTTGATGTCTAGGAGACGAGTCATAGGAAAACATTTATGAAGGCACTCTGGAATTGAGATTTCTCTTGTTCTTTAACCCTTTTCCTTTTTTTCCTTACCTCCTTGATTCAACTTTTGAGTTTTTGGGTCAGACATTTACTTGAAGTACCTGGAAAAATAACTATATTTTCTGGTTCCAAGGCTACCAGGTATAATTATTTCTAAATTTTCTGAAGACAGAGGCTTAAGGGTGGACTGTTTAGAAGATAATTTAAAGCAGACGTTCAGGTAATCAGTCACTCTTGCCTTCAGCCTCTATTCCCCTCACAGCATCACACCCTGGGGGTGATTAGGAGAATAGTGTGCCACTGAGAAGGGATAGAGGAGCATGATGGGTGGGAGTGGGTACAGTATTTTTGAATAGGTAACTCCAGTTACTACAATCCTGTCTTGAAATCCCCCAAATTTCTTACCTTTAGCCAGAGTGCTTCCAGGATATCATTTATTATTTACAGTCCAATTAAAGTGATATTTTTGAAATTTGACAATTTTTAATATTAAACCTCATTCAATTTCACTATGCCCTTGAAAGGCAGATTTTAATATAAGCCTTTCACATGCGAGGAGGCCTATTTGGAAGTTTGAAAATGCCTAGGTGCTTTTCTTAATCTTAGCACAACTGACCTGTCAGAAAAGATGTTCTTCGATGCCTGATGCATTTATTCCGTTATCTTGGGACTCTAGGCCACTCTATAAATCCCATGTTCTAGCCTTCCCAACTCTTATAATCACACAGCCTCCTTGGCAGCTGTGATTGAAGGAAAGGAGAATAATTATATGGCTTCCATTAGGAGGAGAGGCAAACTCCTTAGCCACTTTAAAACTGTGCTTTCTTGAACTACATTCTGAGATGACTTTTGTTTCTTTTATCCAGAGACTCACTTTTGTCATCACTGGGCCTGTAAGATCAATGGCTATTCCTTTCACACCTAGCATGTGATATGTGATTCACTTTCCTTATAACCAAAGCTTTCATACATGTATGTTAATCTTGCCAGTCAAGTAACATCAGGAAGACTGAGATGCCATTAAGTGATATTCATATTCTAGACAGTTTCAGATGTGTGGTGGGTTAAGGTTTGATGATCACCTGAGGACAGTGCTAATTAAGTCTTTATATTTTTGTGTCACTAGGCTTAACTGTCACTTGAAAGGTCATGCTACCTGAGGTATGAAGATGTCAGAGAGACTCATAATGCCCCAGTCACTGCTCCTCAGTCCTGTTTCATCTCATTTACCCACTTTTAGTCATGGTCCAAGGGTCCTAGATTGTTCTTGCCCTGTAAGAGCTACTGTGACACAGAGACAGGAGGCAATCTTCTAGTTTCAGGGGTCAGTGGATGACGGCTGTGGATTTTGTTCATTTATGCAGATGTGTGTGCCACTGGTTCACTTATTTCTTCCTAGATTGCTGTGTGTCTAATAACCCACATTGATGAGATTTATTAGGGAGCATCTTGTGAACACAGAGAATGCTGCAAACTGTTGCTGCGGTAACATCAAATAACTTCATTCTCCCCTTCAGTATGTGGCTATGATATATTCTTTGGCTTTTATGTTACCTATGTATGCATGACCTTCTGTTTACTCCAGGTTACCAAAATGCTATATGCCAGCATACTACCACCTTGAAGGAGAGGGGGATATGGCAGGTGAGGCACTCAGTCACTGATATATTGGGTCGGAAAGCAAGTGAATAGGATTAGAATAATGCAAGGAAGGGTCTGATCAGCATTGGTGTCTCTGGGGATTGCATATTATTGTCTAATTTTGGCAGCCAAAAAAATCCAGAAGAGTGAGGGGCTCTAAATAAAGACTTTGCAGGTGTTAGCATTTTGGGCAGTTTATGTGGTCAAGATAAAGACTTGATGATACCAAGGCCAATGATATACTAGCATTTGGAGTACGAGTTTGACAGGAATAATTTTAAACTGATAATTCTTACTTGATATTCATTCACAGATACATAAATTAGCCCAGAACACACAAATTGTGGATTTAAGCTTTGAATCGGATTGCTGAACTTCTCACCAAATGTTCAGAAATATAGAATACATTGAAAATTATTTTTGAGCCTTTCTTTAGAACTATGAGGTAAAAGTGACGTGGTGCTGGTGTAGTTATCAGTGAGACTGTTGAGCCTGACTTTAATAATCTGCACTCATTGGATCTTGTATCTTTGTCTTTCTTTACAGTGGCTCTTTGCTCTTTGTGTGGGATAGGAACCATGACTTTTTCCAATAATTCTCTTCTTCTTCCACATACTTTCTTCTTGACTGGCATCCCAGGACTGACTGCTGCTCATGTTTGGATATCCCTTCCCTTCTGCTTCATGTTTGTCCTGTCACTAACTGGGAATGCCGTCCTGCTTTCTCTCATCTGGAAAGAACACAGGCTCCATCAGCCCATGTTTTTGTTTCTTGCAATGCTTTCTTTTGTTGACCTGGTCCTCTCCCTCTCCACGCTGCCCAAGATGCTAGCTATTTTCTGGTTTGGTGCCACAGCCATCAGCTCCTATGCTTGTCTGTCCCAAATGTTTCTCATCCATGCATTCTCTGCCATGGAGTCAGGGGTGCTGGTGGCCATGGCCTTGGATCGCTTTGTGGCTATCTGCAACCCATTGCATTATGCAACCATCCTTACCCTTGAGGTTGTTGCCAAGATTGGAGGCCTAGTGGCACTGCGAGGTGTGGGTTTAACCATCTTCTTTCCGAGCCTGGCCTGTCGACTGTCTTTCTGTGCTTCGCACACAATTGCTTACACTTACTGTGAGCACATGTCAGTGGTGAAGCTGGCTTGCGGGGCCACAAGTGTGGATAGTCTCTATGCTTTTGCTGTGGCAATCTTTCTTGGTGTGGGGGATGTGGCCTTTATTGCATACTCTTATGGACAGATTGTGAAGACAGTGATGCGTTTTCCTTCCCCTGAGGCACGTGGCAAAGCAGGAAGCACATGCACAGCCCATGTCTGCGTCATCCTCTTCTTTTATGGACCTGGCTTTCTTTCTGTGGTCATGCAGCGCTTTGGGCCATCCACAGCCTCTGCTGCCAAGGTCATTCTTGCCAATCTCTACTTGCTTTTCCCCCCTGCTTTGGACCCCATCGTATATGGGATTAAGACCAAGCAGATCAGAGAGTGTCTGTTAACAATTATAGGCTCCAAGAAGATTGAACCCACTTGACTGTCATTTTGTCAACTGGACCTCAGGAATCCCTTTTCCATAGAATTGAAGCTCTACTAACCATGTCATTGGCCTAAAGGAGTCAGAAATTATCCTGGGTTAGTGTAGGAGAGGAAATCTCCTCTGGAATCTCTGATGCTTGCATATTGGAATTAAGAAAGGTGCGAAATCTCAGTTATTCACTAAACAAGTGTATAACTTGGATCATTTTCTTCTAAGAGTTGATACTTTCTGTTGATAATATAGATACATCATATAGCTAAGAAATAGGATATTAGTTGGGCATGCAACTACAGGAGGGAAGATGAGGCAGAAGAATCATGAGTTTGAAGTCAACCTGGGCTACATGAAGAATTGAAATCTCACCAGGGATACATAGCAAGACCATGTCACACACAGAAAACAATTGTTACACACCTGGCATTTAGTGAGAAAATAAGGCAGTTCCCATCATGTTGCATGCCCACTTGGCAAATAGATCCTTTCTGCTGGAGAAATTCAGATTTCAGAGACGTATCAAATTACAGCAATATCTTGAGTTTGAGTTAAGAAAAAAAAAACACTTTAGACAGACCAGTGGTTCTCAGACTGTAGGTCGCAGCTCCCTGAGGGTCAAATGTCCCTTTTATGGGAGGGTGGTGATGTTGCAGCTTTAGGAAGGTTGAAAATCAGTACGGGATTCCAGAATTGCAGATGAAACCTCGTTTCTTTATTTTATATACTCTTTCAGGTTAATTTTGGGATAGACAATTTTTCCTCCAATATTATAGATTTTTAACCCATGAGAATAAGAATAATAATAAGAATAATTTTTTATTTTCTCATTTTTGAGTGTGAAAAGTAAAGAGTACAGCATAAAATATTGTCCACAGTAATTTTTCTTAACTCTCATCCTATTTATTTATTTTCTCTCTTCATTTCTAATCCTCTCACTTATTTCTCTGCACACTCCTCCCATTGCCACTCTCTTTAATGTATTTGGTGTATGTTTAATAATATTACATGTCCTTGAAATACGTACATAATATTTCCCTTGTGTTGTGTATTCTGTATTTGGAGTGCCTTTTTTGGGGGGGCAGTCCTCAAATGTTTGTGCTCCCTTCAATCAGAGTTAGCAGATATGCCTGTTCTTAATCCCACTGTTGTTTGTTTGTTTTATTAATTTGTATTTGCTTTGGGGAAGTTTTCCAACCACTTCAAGTCACTAGTTTTCCACTGCCAGAAATCTTGGTTTGTTTCTTCCATTCTTTATTATAATTTACTAATGTATATGTATTTTTGAATGAATGAGTTTTTTCTGCATCCACAGCAGACAATGATCACATTCTTTTCATGGTTCCTGGTATTTGATTAGGAAATAATAAATGTTTGCTAGTAAGCAAATAGATCTTTTTAATGAACTGCTTTAGCAATAGCATATTTTCCATCAGACATATCAGAATAATATTGTTTTGGAATAAATAAAGGAATAAATAAATTTTTATATAACAACAGTGAATGTTCAGTGTATTTTATTGAAATAAAATAATCCCTCATTCTTATCAGATCACAAATACTAATGCCTTTCCTGTTGCATTTGTTTTCTGCTGTTCTTCATTTCTTTTTTTCCCTGATGTCATTTTCTTTCATATCATTTTGAACATTTCTCAGAATTTCAGCATGTTACTGAGATGAAGATCTGAGGGACAGAAGGAATAACTTCAAGATTATGCAGGTGGATTCTATAGGTGGATGAAGGATTATCTCCAAGGGACTTAGAAGTCTCTGAGGGCTTAGGATAAACCCCTTTTGCACCATCCTCTGAATATGTTGGATTAATGAAAAATATTGTTAGTAAAGGCGGATCCTGGTCACCTGCTCTTATACTGTGGTTCTTGAGAATTGTTGAAGTTTGTTCTGTTGCTAAATATTGTGATGCTAACTCCTATACTGAAAGGTCTAGTCCTACCAGTGACTTTTTGTGTTTATATCCCTTATTGTGCAAACTGTGTTCATTGACTTAAAACTATTGGTTAGATAAAGTAGGAAATAATAGGGCTTGGAGTAACCCAGTTGGAGGAGGAGAGACCAGGGGGAGAAGGATGAAGGGGATGGAGGAGAGAAGCCTCCTCTGAAGCATCTGTGAAGGGATAGGAATCATGAACACACGCCAGAAGGAACAAGTATCTGGGGTATATCACTGGGGAGGTAGCCAGGACTGCAGTTATAAGAGTAGAATAGGGGTGACCCCACCCCCAGTAATTGGTTGCTGCCAATTTCATATAGAATTGTATATAATTTAAGCATTACAATACATAGCAATAGACTAAGCCTCAACAATTCTTGTCAGAACTTCAAATCCCTCAAAACAGAAATTGAAGAAGATATTAGAAGATGGAAATGTCTCCCATACTCATGGATAGGTAGGATAAACATAGTGAAAATAACCATTTTAGTAAAATGGTAGAGATCCAATGTGATGTGGATCAAAATTCCAACACAATTCTTTACAGACCTTGGAAGAGCAATTCTCATCTTCATATGGAAAAACAAAAAATCAAGGATAGCTAAAACAATTCTGTATGTTAAAAGAACACCCGGAGGTATCACCATCCCTAATTTCAAGCAACACTGCAGTGCAATAATAATAAAAATTGCATGGTATTTGTATAGGAACAGATAGGCTAATCACTGGAATCAAGTTGAAGACCCTGAAATAAGCCCACACACTTACGGACACTTGAGTTTTGACAAAGAAGGCTAAACCATACAACAAAAAAAGAAAGCTCTTCAACAAATGGTGCAGGTCTAACTGGAAGTCTGTTGTAGAAGAATACAAATACATCCATATCTTTCACCCTGTATAAAACTCAAGTCCAAGTGGATCAAAGACAACATAAAACCAGATACACCAAATCTTTTAGAACAAAAGGTGGGAATAACCTTGAACTCATTGGTATAGAAGACAACTTTCTGAACATAACACCAATGGCTCAGGCTCTAAGATCAACAATTGATAAAGAGAATCTCAGGAAACTGCAAAGCTGAGAATGGCAAAAGACCATGTCATTAGGACAAAATAACATCCTACAGGTTGGGAAAGGATCTTCACCAACAGTACTCCTGATAGAGTGCTAATATCCAAGATTTATGAAGAACTCAAGAAGTTAGACAGCAACAAACCAAATAACCCAATTAAAAAATGGAGTATAGAGCTAAACAGAATTCTCAACAGAGGAATCTCAAATGGCCAAGAAGCACTTAAAGAAATGTTCAATGTTCTTAATTATCAGGGAAATGCAAATCAAAATGACCTTTAGATTGTATCTTATACCAATCAGAATGGCTAAGATAAAAAAATTCAAGTGATAGCACATTGTGGAGAGAATGTGGAACACGGGACACACTTCTCCATTGCTGGTGGGAGTGCATGCAAACTTGTACAACCACTTTGTAAGTTAATTAGGTGATTTCTCAGAAATTTGAGAATAGTTCCACCTCAAGACCCAGCTACACCACTCTTGGGCATATACCCAAAAGATGCCAAACTATACCACAGGGACATTTGCTTAACTATGTTTACAGTAGATTTCTTCATAATAGCCAGAAAGTTGAAACAACCTAGATGTACCTCAACAGAAGAATGGATAAAGAAAATGTGGAAATCTACAAAATGGAGTACTACTCAGCTCTGAAAAACAAAGACATTATGAATTTTGCAGGCAAATGGATGGAACTGAGTTCATTATCCCGAGTGAGGTAACCTAGACTCCACATGACATGAATGGTACATACTCACTTATAAGTGTATATTAGCCATAAAGTACAGGATACTCTGCTACACTCCACAAAACCAAAAATCTAAAGAAAGAATGGTTGCATCTTACTTAGAAGGGGGAATAAAATAGTTATATGAGGCAGATGTAGGGAGGGAACTGGGTAGGAGAGGAGATGAGGGGGGGAATGGGGCAGTGTCAGGATCACTTATGTGGAGAGACAGGAGAGAAGGCCATTGGGCTAGGAGAATGGTTGGAAATCTGCAGCTGGTCAAGGTGTGGTGGTTGCAGACATCTCGAGGACATGTCAGAGACCTGGGATGAAGGAGGCTACCTGGAATCAATGGGAGTGATCTTAGCTGAGACTCACAGCAATAGGGATATGGAACCTGAAGAGTTCACCTCCTGTAGCCAGGTATCAGTGGAGTGATATCACCAACCTACTATCAAAACTATCGATTCAAAATTTATCCTGTCTACAAGAAATTCAGTGACACAGAGCAGAGACTGAGGAATGGACAAACAATAATCAGCTCAACTTGAGACCCATTTCATGGGCAAGTACCAATCTCTGACACTATTTATGATACTCTTGTTATGCTTGCAGACAGGAACCTGGCATAACTGTCTCCTGAGAGGGTTCACCCAACAGCTGGCTGAAACACATGCAGAGACCCACAGCCAAACATTGGACAAAGCTCAGGGACTCTTATGGAAGAGTTGGGGGAATGATTGACATTCTTGAAGGGGATAGGACCATCACAGGAAGACGAAGACAATCAACTAACCTGAATCCTTTGGGGTTCTCAGAGACTGAACCACCAACCAGAGGGCATACACAGATAAACCTAGATCCCACACACATATATAGTATCATATAGTTTGCTCTTCATGTTGGTTCCCAACAACTGCACAGGAGCTATCTCTAAAGCTGTTCTGAGTCTGTGGAACACGATCCCCTAAATGGGCTGCCTTGTCTGTCCTTAGTGGGAAAGGATGCTCCTAGTCCTGTAGAGACTTGATGAGCCAGGGTGGGGGACAACCAGGGGGCCCTCCACCCTCTCACAGAAGGACAGGGAGGTGTAGTGGAACAGACTGTGTGAGAGGGATGTGGGGCAGTGAAGTGGGTAGTTATGTAAAATAATTTGGAGGGAGGAAAGGAAAGGGAGAATTGTTGTAATAATATTATAATCTCCAAAATAAAGAGCAGAAAGAAAAAATTGCCAGATTCTCTTTCTTCATGGCCCACACACATTCACTTTTAACCAATACTAATGGTTACTGATTTTTATTAATGTGGTATTTCTTGAGTCCACAATACTAGGAAGGGCTTCATATCATATTTATTAAATAATTTGGCCTTAATCTATAACATTTATGATCATTATCAGTATTTCTGTTACAATGTATTTAATAAATAATAAACCCACAGCTCAAAAGGACTGTTGTGTCATACTTAGCATAGTGCGTGGAGTTGGTAGATTAAATAGATATTCTTCAGATGTTATGACAAACAATAAACCCATTATAAAATTAAGATACTGTAAGTCACGAATACACTTTATACACCTAATCTGTTGAACATTCAAGCTTAGCAGCATAGTGTACCACAGATATTATAATTTCACCTCTATGTAGCTACATAGAAAGCAGAGCTCAATGACACTGTGCAGCATTAAAGGAGAATGCTATCATACATCACTAACCTGGAAAGCATCAAAATTCAAAATCATATGGCTTCGACTGAACACATAACAGTTTTGTGCCACTATAAAGCTGGACATTAGGAAGTTTAAAACTATGTGCAAATTGTTTACTTGATAAATTTTGTAGCCTCCCACAATGTGTGACTGGAATAGTTGTTGACTAGAAGAGGGAAAAGATAAGGAGCTGAAGCATTGCTGTCATGGAAACTGTGAACACTGTGTATGTGATGGGCGACTGTTGAGTATTTTTTAAAATTTAAATGAAGTGGGCTTTACATTTATATTCTTATGGCACTAGTCCAGTGAGAGTTGAATAGTTTGGGGTAAGAAAATCCCCCCCCAGTCCCCTATAGAAAACTGACTCAGTTAAGAGCTTCCAGTAGCTAATACTTCTAGCATCTGCGATCAGAACACCCTTTGAAGATAGAGTTTACTTGGGGCTAAGCCTAATTTGTGAGAATGAGCAGTTTGAGGTTCATGGCTCACAGAGCATGCATTGCGTCTCTGCTCCATCCACCATCTGTCTATATGTATATGTATGGACATACATACATATGTAGGTATATGTGTATGTATCTAAGTATGCAGATGCACTTGGGAAAATGATGAAGCAGGTGGTTAGGATTGAGAGAGAGAGAGAGAGAGAGACAGAGAGAGACAGAGACAGAGACAGACAGAGACAGAGAGACAGAGAGTCAGAGAGAGACATTCCTTTCTTTTCTTTTCTCTGGCTCAAGAAGAGCCCTTAGCCTGGCCAGCAAGGGGCCTTTGAGCTAAGAGAAAGGAGTCCAAGTAACTAAGCTTTCCCCCCTTGATCCCCTCAAGCAGATGTTAAATTGCCAGAAGTTGCCAGCTTCTGGCCCCAGAGAAAGAGTTAAATTACTAGCAGCCAGTAGCTTTTACCTCCCCAAAAGGAAGAAAGAGTTTAAATGCCATAAGCCAATAACTTTTGGCCTCAATCATCAATGCTATATGCCTTCTCTCTGCCTGCCACAGTTTACACCACATGTCAAGGTTTCATCCCTAGCCTTGTCTTCCTGCCCAACCACCCATCCTTCTGGGATGTTCACTCACCCCATGTGTCTCTCCAGTCTGGAGAATAACTTAGGCTTTGACCACATGTGCTGCTGGTCCTCAGGGATATACCAGTTGGTATTAATACCCTTTCCCAGAGTCTGTTCGCAGTCATGGTTGCCCTTTTGATGGGACATCAAGAAGGAATTTTCATAACTTCCACAACCAGCAAGAAGATAAAGCACAGGAGTTGGGCTGTGGAAATAAGGTCAGATTTGGAATTTGGTGCTGGGGGAAGCATACTGAGAGCTTTTTTTTTTTTTTGAAAGTCCTGTGGAAAGTATTATTTCTTAGCTTGATTAATGGGGCTGTAAATCTGAAAATATAACTGCTTTAACATATCTTGGTAGTCTCCCCCCCCCGTGTGTGTGTTTGTGTGTTTGTGTGTTTGTGTGTTTGTTTGTATGGTAAATGTACATGATTTTGTGGATGTGTGCATATGTGTACGTGACTGCACGTGCATGAGGAAGTCAGAGGTAGATAGCAGGTGTTTTTCTTAATCTCTCTCCATCTCATGTTTTTTGAGACCAGGTTCCTCATTAACCCTGATCTCACTGACTTAGACTGGCCAGTGAGATGTAACCTCTGCTGTCTCTGTCCCACACTGCCTGCACTGCAGACATCTGACTACCTGAGCTTTCTCTCCAGCCCAGCATCTCTTAGTGGTTTTAGATATTGTCCCCCTGAGTCAGAAGGTTTGTTGTTTACAGGTCTGGCATGGGCACTGACAGGAGGAATTAAGCACATAGACACAGAGACCATGGAGGACACATTGCTACAAGTCCTTTGTAATGAGCTCATTGAACCTCACAGTCAGCTGGAGGCTCTCCCAGACCTTTCTCACAGCCCTTTCTTGTTTTCTCACCCTCACAGCACACTAGCCTGGGAGGATGCTACTAATAGTGCTGACAACTTCAGAAGCATCAGCTTCACAGGCCATGAATGATGTGTTTAATTTTCTCTTCAACATTCAGAAATTGCTATGCAGCCATTCTGAGGACTGTGTCTCCCCATCCTTACTCCAAAGCTAGAGCAGTGTGTCACTGTGGAGGCGGGAATGGTGCCTGTAAACTGTGGATCAGGGAGAAAGTCTTAGTAGAACCTTCCCGAATCTCAAGACTCCCCCATTCTAAATACTATCCTTGAGCACAGCCCAGACACAAGGAAGAGAGTGCCCTGCTTGTCCTGTCAGGTTCTCTGTCAGTTGGAGCCATGCCTCTGAGTGCTTTGTGTCTTCCTCTTACATCAGGGCATTATCATGGACCCACCATTTCTACATCTCTGGCTGTGGTTTTGTCTTTCCCTTCCTTGTACTTTCATGGAATCCAGACCACTATTAAGGAGCTTAGGGATAGAATGAAGCCATAGCCTGGACAGGAGCCTTCCTGCCCTCTAGAGGCAGTGGAACTGTAAGTTCTAGTGACCATCAAATCCCTTCTTTTCTATACACATCTAGAACTCTGTCTGACCTGAGATTCAACAGAGCCGCTTCTTCTGTAAATCACCCAGAGTATCATGAAGGTCGGGGAACATCAAAGCTCAGGGGTCACCCCTCAGTAGATACTCTTCTGTTTATTATGATGTCCTTGTCCCAAAGTTGAGCCTCTGCTTCATCAAGTTCCTACAACTTCAAGTCCTTTAGGACCTTTTTCATTTTTATTTATTATGTAATTTAAACAGTTGGGTATGTGTTTCCATATCCAGTCAGATGCAGGATCAGTTAGAATCCAGGTATGTGTATCACGCTGTGGGAAGTCTCCCCTAAGTAAGAAATCATCCCTACTCTCCAGGGACTGAGTGGTCTTACAGTACAAAGTAATCAGTGCCGTGACACAGTGGTGAAAGGATTATAATTGAGAAGAAAAGGAGACATGTTAGACTGCCCTACAGAGTTCAAAACCACTTGACAAAATACACATGGCTTGGGCTGGATCTGCATGGCTGTGAGAGAATTACAGTCCAGTCCTTTCTGCCTTTCTCTTCCTCCTCAGAGAGTTAAATGCATTTCTCTCATCAGATTCCCAGAGACAAACGCTTTTCTGGGTTTTGGCTTCTCCGGCTTTTGTAAGGCTTACTGAGGACCACTTAGTAATACAGCAGGCTCCAGTCTTTTACTCTGGGCACACAAGCCACAGAGCGCAGAGGCAGCTGATGCCTAGGAACAGCATCTATTACCCCTCAGTCTCCTTGATATTGCTCCTATAAAAGCTATGGACACACTTCCCAAATGCATAATGGTAATTGTGCTTTTCTGATGAAAAATGGAAAAGCAGACTTGCAACAGAAGAGGATAGCTAAGAAAGAGAGTACATTTTCTCTTTGTATAGAGTACTAAATAATGACTGGTAAATTGTTGTACTTGGATAGAATACCATGAAACTCTCAACAGAACTATCCCTATTCCTTTAAGCTTAGAGGGACAGAAAAGACTGAGCATTGTTTGTTCACCAGGCATTTTGGATTTTATAGTAATTATAGACAGAGTTTGGAGGCAGAATTATAGTCATCACTGATTTACTTTAAATCACTCAAAATTATCTATAGATGTGGGATCTCCCCAAACTGAGTCATGTCTGCCTCTTCATGTGTGTATGTATGTCTGAGTTCCAGCCTAGATTAATACTATTTCAGAGTTTATCTTAAGGCAAATATCTTAAGTCATGGATGTACCATCTAAATTTTTGTTATAATGATTCTGGGGTGAATCAAATGAAGCAGATTAAACAGAGTACCTGTGTCATTTACTTTTGTCTTTTACTAACATACTTGGAAAGCAATGGGAGTGAATTATTTTCATTATTAATTATTCCATTTATTTGCATCTCAAATGTTATCCCACTTCCAAAGCAACAAAAGACAGAACATTTGAAACATAGAAGGAACAATAATGGATGGAAAGAAAAAAAGGAAAAAAATGTGGGACTTCATATTTTAATAATGTATAGTAATAATAATGAAAGCCATATCTTGTAGAATATTGTCAGTCTAGACTTTGAATGCACTCTTTCATTAATATTTATATATAGGTGCATAGCTGGTTTCCTTTATTTTACTGTGAGATGAGAAATCAGGGCTTAGAAATTTTAAGTAGCCTGCCAATGTTTTATTACTAGAATACAAAGTAGAAATAGCTTAAATTCAATTACATTTGATGTATGTGCTGTGAAAGGCCCACCATGCTGGTTTGTGGTTAACAAGTCTAATGAGATCTGATTCTGTTTTTTGAAATAAAAACACTATGAGACTGAAAGGGATTTTATGATGCTGACATATCAGAAAGTTTTAGATAAAGAAAGGCAGATCATAAAATATAGACAATGTTATTAGGTTGGCAAATCACTGACAACACTTCTGGAGGAGAACAGGACACTGGACTTCGAATTTTGACAGACAAGAAAGATCAATTTAGATAAAAGAGGAAGGAGAAAGCAGTATAGAAGTCATGTATAATAGGTCTGTGCAGTTATAAAACTATGATAGCAACAAAAGGGGAGGGCAAAACATATGTGCAACTGGGAACACGAAACTGCTAGGAAAACAATGCTATAAGACAACCAGGGAAGCTTGTGTGTCTGTGATTTATTCATGCAGGACACTCCCCAAAATATGTGTGTGTGTGTGTGTGTGTGTGTGTGTGTGTGTGTGTGTGTGTGTGTCTGTGCGTATGAGGGGTAAATTTTAGGGAGAATTTGTGATTTTAGGATAGAAAATAAAATTTTAAAACCTCATAACAAGGACAGAGTGCCATAGCCAGAGTTTACATTAAGTGTTTCTACAAACCGAATTTTTCTGTTATGTCTAGAAGAGCTAAGGTAAGAGAAAGTTGGATTGTGAACACAGGCAGTGATACTAGGAGCTGAGAAAAAAATGGCTGTGAGATGTTCGAGATAAAGTCAATGGGGAGTGTTGAAAAGACAAAAACATCAGTCATAAAATTAGTAAAGATGGTTTCCAATTTGCATACATAGATAAGGGTTTATTCACACAAATATTGACATAACATAGACAGGCAAGTGTAGGATGACTGGGAAAGATGGGTCAGCCAGCAGCTTTCTTTGAATGTTGGGTGTAGGGGCTTAGGGATGCAGAGAAATGCATTTGTGCACTGAAGATAAACTTGGAATGAAGTGAAGTGCATTAACCAGTTAAAACCATGCAATGAGAAGTCACAGAGGAAAGAGGAAGGAGGAGATCCTGAAACCCTGGAACTGACAGGTAACGAGGGGGAAGATGTGGGATGCAGACTCCCCCAGGAACAACTACTGAGTGTCATGAGGCCGCAGGAGAAGTGTCAAGGTGACAGATGACTCAGCCTTCAGCACTGCTTACACAGTCAGCCTTGTGACTTCAAGTTGACAGTTTTGAAACCAGCCATTGAGTGTCAGAGTGAGCATCTCTCTCAAGGCAGCTGTGTTCAGTGTTTACTGTTCTCCCACATGTTAGCTAGACTCAGTCTAGATCAGTTGTGTGGAAGACTCATCTGTAAACATGTATGTGCAGAACGGATTTTCTTCCTTACATCTAACTGTGTGCTTGTGTTGCAGCTTAAGTCACTCTGTTTCGCTAATGCGCATGGCTGCTGAATCTGCACAGCGGCTTAGTGTGTCAAGAAGGGAGAAGTCATGACTCTGGTGACTTCGCACTCTTCTTTCTCTGTGCTGTTGTTCATGGCTCTTAGCAACTCCAGCTGGAGGCAACCCCAGCCCCCTTTCTTCCTAGTAGGTGTTCCGGGCTTGGAGGAAAGTCAGCACTGGATAGCATTGCCTCTGGGGGTCCTTTACCTCCTTGCTCTAGTGGGCAATGTGACAATTATCTTCATTATCTGGACTGACTCATCCTTGCACCAACCTATGTACCTCTTCCTGGCCATGCTTGCTGCTATTGATCTGGTCCTGGCCTCCTCCACTGCGCCTAAAGCTCTCACTGTGCTTCTGGCTCACGCCCATGAGATTGGGTACATTGTCTGCCTCACTCAGATGTTTTTCATTCATGCCTTCTCCTCGATGGAGTCAGGCATACTTGTGGCCATGGCTCTGGATCGCTATGTTGCCATCTGCCACCCTCTGCATCATTCTACCATCCTGCATCCGGGGATTATTGGGCGCATCGGGATGGTGGTGCTGGTGCGGGGATTGGTCCTCCTTGTCCCATTCCCCATCCTGTTGCAGAAAGTTGTCTTCTGCAGAGCCACTGTCATAAGCCATGCCTATTGTGAACATATGGCTGTGGTAAAACTTGCCTGTTCGGAAACCACAGTGAATCGAGCTTATGGGCTGTCAGTGGCACTGCTGGTGGTTGGGCTAGATGTCCTGGCCATTAGCATTTCCTATGCCCTCATCCTCCAGGCAGTGCTGAAGGTTCCAGGAGGTGAAGCCAGACTTAAGGCCTTCAGCACATGTGGATCTCATGTTTGTGTTATTCTCATCTTCTATGTCCCTGGAATGTTCTCCTTCCTCACTCACCGCTTTGGCCACCATGTTCCCCATCATGTCCACGTTCTGCTGGCCACTCTCTATCTCCTTGTGCCACCTGCCCTCAATCCTCTTGTTTATGGGGTGAAGACTCGACAGATCCGCCAGCGAGTGCTCAGGGTGTTCTACACAAAAGCATCGAGTTGAGCATGTCCTCATCATTGGCTACAGAAGACTCCACCAAGAGCCCATGGCTGGTGTAGAGTACAGGAGCAGAAGCAATTTCACAGTGAACATTCTTATTCCTAGTCGTCAGTGCAGAGAATACCCACAGGCATATGACTCAGCATACTACTGAGATATATCTGGCTATCTGTGCTTTTGATTATTTCTCCTTAATCTTATTATTCTGTTCAACTCTCCACTGTTGTCAGGGATATAGGATTTTTTTAACCTTAATCCAATAACTGATCACATAACACTGTGTGTGGAACAAGACTGTCAAATCCCAGTCTATTCCTGATTTAGGGTTGGTTCATAGTGACTTCAAAAATCGCTAAAACAATCCAGTGGATGCATGTCACTGCTCATCGTGTCTCTTAAAGGAAACAAAATGGCCACCAAAATGGTGCTAAAATACCACATTTCGTTGTAATGTAGATGTTACTTAAACAAACCCAAATGAACTAGATATTATATGTACCTTATTCTTGGACATATTTTTCTGTAAACAATTGTATTTCTACATAGTGATTTCCTTTTTTAAAAGTTTATTTTAATAAACTTTTATAAATTTTAAATAAATTTTATTCATATTTTTGCTTAGTATAAATAGTAGACAAGGCAAAGTATTAACTACATATCTTTTGTAAGTATTAATTTAATAAAAGCAATTGTTATTTCTTGCATCCAATAAAGGTAGCAAATTGTACAAGTCTCTGATGCACAGCTTCCGTAACTACAGAAGCAAGGCTGTTATTTAAAATGAGTTTCTTTCTTGGGAATGGTAAACATATTGTGACATCAGTAATCCATCTATTTCTGAAGATAGGAACCAGGTGAAAACTCACAGGAGGACTGCCACACTTAGGGTTGGACATCCATCTAAGGTTTTGTGCTTGAAACTTATATGGTACTTTGATTTGTGCCATTGAGCTATGATGCTAAGGTGATGACAGTATCTGTTGCTGGAATTCATTTTAGAAGCAGTGAAGAGGGTGGCCAATGCTTCTGATCACTCCATCCTTTGTACATTTTACTACTGATTCATACTTTTCTTTCAGAGAGACTGAACATTTTTCAATTTGGTTGGCATCTGTGATGGGTTAGTGAGGATGGATATGAATTATACTTATGAATTATGACAACCAAAGTAAAAATATGAACAACAGAAAAAGAGAAAAAAACATTAAAAAATCTCAGCATGGAAGTGAAGAAATAAGTTTCATAGATGCAAGAAACAATGTTATAAGAACGAAGTTCTGGGGATGCAGGAGCAAGGTCTTGGTGGTCAGAGTGACCAGGCTTTGTCCTGTGTCCCACCAATGGGAATAAGCCAGCTAACCCTGTTGCTGAAGTCTGCCCTCTGTGAAGAATAAAAGTTGTGTGATTTTTGGGTTCAGCGTTGCCTCTCTCTGCATGGATGAGCAACCCCACGTACGTGGATCAATAAACCTTATATCCTCTTGCTATTGCAGTGGTTACTTTGTCAAGCTGTGCTCTATGGGCAGCGCTCCTGATGTAGGGCCACTCCGGGGTTCTTACAGCATTTTGGTGCATTGGTCAGGAACTATGCTCCCCCAGACCACAATTGGTGAAGGGAACGGAGGTAGGCTCAAGCAAGTTCGTGTTCTGTGTTCTAAGTTACTTTCTGTCTTGTGTTGTCTGCGTCCACTGTCTGAAGGATTAGAGTCCCTTCAGAGAGGGGTTAGAGTCCCGTCAGTGGCCGCTGTAGGTCCTGTGAGGGGCTTAAGGCTGTGACAGGTAGATGTGCTAGTTGTCACAAGCCACAGGCAATGGAGGATGCTCCAGGCAGGGAGGGGGGATCTGGAGGATGCTCTAGAATGCCATTGGGAGGCAGGATCAGAAACAGCCCACCTCTACCGGGAGGCAGCTAAAGTTAAGCTACAATCTGAGCCAGGTACTGAAAATATCAGGCATTTGTGGAAATCGAGTATAGAATGCCTTGTCTTGGTCTTGTTTGTTTTGTTTGTTTGCTGTGGTGTTTTAGTAGTGCTCTACTTGGACGAGACAATGGGACAGATGACTTCCACCCCTTTGACTATTACCCTAGACCACTGGATGGACGTTAAAGTTAGGGCATACAATTTGTCTGTTGAAGTCAAAATGGGAAAGTGGCAGACTTTGTGCGCTTCGGAGTGGCCATCATTCCAGACTGGTTGGTCACCCCAGGGCTCTTTCTCCTTAGATAAGATAAGGAGGTAAGAGACAAGATCTTCCTGGTCCCAGGAGGGCATCCTGACCAGATCTCCTATATCATGGTATGGGAGGATTTGGTCTGGTTGCCCCCTCGTGGGTTTGCCCTTTTGTTTCACTTTCAGATTCGAGTCTATCAAGAGTTTGTGCTGTGAAAACTGAAAAGGGAAAGAAGACTATCCTACCAGCTGAGGATGCGGATCTACTTCTTTTAGACCCCTTCCTCCTTACCCCCCTATTTTGCCCCCAGAAGTAGCCCCATAGGGCGGGGTAGTTGCCCCAGAACCTACAGCTCCCTTAGTGGGGAGAGCTCCACCAGCGCAGGGGTCAGGCACAATCAGGGAGGGAGGCCAGTGGGAATGTGAAGTAGATGAGCAGGGACTCTGGATCTCATCTCCGACTCCACTGTCTTGCTCCTCCACACCTATGGGTCCCTGGATGAACAGGGAAATCAGCCCTTACAGTTTTAGCCATTTTCATCAGCTGACTTGTATAATTGGAAAACTCATAACTCTTCCTTTTCTGAGAGCCCTAAGGAACTAATTGATCTCCTAGATTCTATCCTGTTTTCTCACCATCCAACCTGGGATGACTGCCAACAATTACTACAAACTCTCTTTACAATAAAGGAGAGGCAGCAGATCCTCTTAGAGGAATCTTAGAAAATCTTAGGAAAAATGTGCCCGGAGCAGATGGAAGACCCTCCCTTCTGACCAATGAGATAGATGCCAGGCTTCCCCTTACTAGGCCTACATGGAACTGCAACTCCCCTGAGGTAGGGAGCATTTGAAAGTCTACCATCAGACTCTGATGGCGGGTCTCCGAGGGGCAGCAAGATGCCCCACTAATCTGGCCAAGGTAAAGGAAATGGTCCAGGGACCAACTGAGTCCCCCTCCATGTTTTTAGAATACTTGATGGAAGTATGCTGCCAATTTACACCCTATGACACCAAAGCAGAGGAACATAAGGCTACCATCATGGTTGCCTTCATAGACCAATCAGCCAGAGACATTAAAAGGAAGCTACAAGAACTAGAGGGGTTTCAGGATAAGTCACTGAGAGAACTAGTGCAAGTAGCTGAGAAAGTGTTTTATAACAGAGAGAAAAAGAGGAGAAAAAGCAAAAAGAGCAAGAAGCTAGGGAAGACAGAAGACAGAGAGAAAAGGAGGATAGAGAGTTAAGAAGAGAGAAGAGGCAGGAAAGAAATTGCCATAGAATCCTGGTCATCGTGGTAGAAGAGGCTAGAGGACAGTGAGTGTCCAGTAGGACAGTACCTGGCAACAGAAGAAAGACCTTGACTAGGAACCAGTGTGTATACTGCAAGGAGAAAGGGCACTGGGCAAGAAACTGCCCTAACCAGTGCAGGAAGAAGAAAACACCAAATCCCAGAGTGCTGACAATGCAAGGAGAAGATAGTGAATAGAGGGCTCAGGGTTTGGAGCTCCTCCCCGAACCCAGGGTAACTCTCAAAGTGGAGGGGAAGCCCACCCATTTTTTAGTAGATACAGGGGCACAACATTCAGTCTTACTGGAAACTAATGGGCCTCTGTCCCACAAGAAATCATGGGTACAAGGGGCTACTGGGATCAAGCAATATTCATGCACTACCCGAAGAAAGGTATGGGCTGGGTATCCCACTTGTTCCTTGTTGTACCAGAATGCCCATACCCATTGCTGGGACAGGACCTTCTCACCACATTAGGGGCCCAAATCCATTTCTTCCCCGAAGGGACTGTGGTAAAAGGGCAGAGGGGCAAGCCCTTGTAGGTCCGAACTGTCAAACTAGAATATAGAGTTTTTGAACAGACACAACCACGAGGTAAGAAAATGAACAGGTGGCTCTGCAAGTTTCCAGAGGCTTGGGCAGAAACAGCTGGCATGGGTAAGGCTAAATATCGGCCCCCAGTCCATGTTGAACTTAAAGCTCAGGCTTCTCCCATAGTAGTCCAGCAGTACCCCATGTCTAAAGAGGCCCAAGATGGAATAAGACCTCATATCCAGCACTTTCCTAAATTGGGCATCCTGAGAAAATGCCACTCTACCTGGAATACCCCTCTTTTTTCCAATATGAAAACCAGGAACCAACAATTATCACATGGTTCAGAATCTGAGGGAAGTAAACAAATGGGTAACTGACCTACACCCAATGGTGCCCAACCCCTATAATCTCTTGAGCAGCTTGTCACCAAAACAGGTGTGGTACACAGTATTAGATCTCAAAGATGCCTTCTTCTGCCTGACCCTGACTCCCTCCAGCCAAGAGTACTTTGCCTTCGAATGGAAAGATTCTGAGTCAGGGATAACTGGACAACTGACATGGACACATCTGCCTCAAGGGTTTAAGAACTCTCCTACCCTCTTTGATGAGCCTTGCACCAAGATCTGGCTGCTTTCAGAGCCTTCAACCCTCAGGTAACTGTTTTGCAATATGTAGATGTAGCTGACAGAGAGCAGAGAATCGTGCCTAGAAGGAACCCGAAGTTTACTTGCTGAACTTGGGAGACAGGGTTATTGAGCGTTGGCTACGAAAGCACAGATCTGCCAACAACAGGTCAGTTACCTGGGCTATTTAATAATGGGAGGACAACGGTGGCTCTCTGAAGCTAGGAAAGAAACTGTGTTTTATATTCCCCCACCGACAAGTCCAAAACAGGTTAGAGAGTTCCTGGGCACTGCAGACTTCTACAGATTGTGGATTCCAGGTTTCGCTGAGTTGGCAGCCCCACTGTATTCCCTTATCAAAGATAAACAGCCTTTTAGATGAGGAGACAAAGAACAACAGGCATTCGATGCCATTAAGACTGCCTTAATGTCAGCCCCAGCACTGGGTCTCCCAGATGTAATGAACCCCTTCATCTCTTTGTGGCTGAAAATAAAGGTATTGCCAAGGGAGTCCCTATGGCATACCTGTCAAAAAAATTAGATCCTGTGACTGCAGGGCGGCTTGCCTGCTTGTGCATAGTAGCTGCTATAGGATGCAGATAAACTGACTCTGGGGCAGGACTTGGTGATCTCGGCACCACACACACTGGAGAGTGTGGTCTGACAGCCCCCTCATTGATGGCTGACAAATGCCCACATGACTCATTATCAGACTCTGTTTTTCAGCTCTGATAGAATAACGTTTGCCCAACCTATCAGTCTAAACCCTGCCATGCTGTTGCCAGATCCAGACATGGAATCTTCCATCCATGATTGTAATCAGGTGCTAGCTGAGGCACATGGTTGGCGCAAAGATCTGTCAGATCAGCCTCTTCCAGATGCAGAAATTACCTGGTTCATGGACAGATGGCAGCAGCTTTGTAAAGGAAGGGCAGCAGAAGGCAGGAACAGCTGTAGTTAATGGACATGATGTGATATTGGCCAGGCTCTGCATGAAGGGACATCTGCACAAAAGGCTGAACTTATTGCCATTACAAAGGCATTAGAATTGGGCAAGGGCAAGAGGGTCAACATTTACACTGACAGCAGGTACACTTTGGCCACTGCACATGTCCATGGTGTGATCTACTAGCAGCAAGACCTCCTGATTTCAGGGGGCAAAGAGATTAAAAACAAACCTGAGATCCTGGCACTGCTTGAAGCCCTGATGAAACCTACCAAAGTGAGTATCATACACTGTCCCGGGCATCAGAAGGGAAACTCCAGTAGCCCGAGGAAATAACCAGGCTGATCAAAAGGCTAGGGCTATAGTTTTAGGTGTAGCCCCTGTGATGGTGTTAAAAGGCCCTGATGTGACAGATCTAAAATTCAAATATACTGCCGAAGATCTAGTGATTATAAGAAAAAGCTGTGGCAATTGGTTTAGCCAGAAAACAGGCATTTGTTTGCTCCTGAGAAAAAGAAAATTTTGCCTCCAGAATCAGCCAAAGCAATGATTAAGCAAATGCATCAGTGGACTCACATGGGGGTGAGCAAATTGACTCAAACCATCCTAAAGACTAAATATTATGTTCCGGGGCTAAAACACCTGGTGGAGCAAATTGTCCATAACTGTGTACCATGCCAAAAGGTAAATGTTTGCAGGAATAAAGTTGACTCTGGTAGGAGGCTTCGTGGAGACTGGCCTGGGGCCTACTGGGAAGTGGACTTCACTGAAATCAAACCAGGGAAATATGGTTGTAAGTACCTCCCAGTGTTTGTAGATAATTTCTCAGGATGGGTAGAAGCTTTCCCCACCAAACAAGAGATGGCTTCGGTAATTGTCAAGAAGATACTGGAAGAAATCTTCCCCCGATTTGGAGTGCCCAAGGTAATCGGGTCAGATAACGAACAGCCCTGCCTTCATTGCCAAGGTAAGCCAGGGGGTGGCCAGGTATTTAGAGGTCGATTGGAAATTACATTGCATCTGCAGACCTCAAAGCTCAGGACAGGTAGAGAGGATGAAGAGAACTCTAAAAGAAACCCTGATTAAATTGACCATGGAGACTGGTGCAGACTAAGTGGTGTTCCTTCCTTTGGTCTTTTTCTGAGTTAGGAACACCCCTTCCCGCTTTAGCCTGACTCTTTTTGAAATTCTATTCGGGACCCCCCACACCCTTGACAGTGTTGGGAAACATACTGGAACCCATTTGTCATAGTAACAGTGACTTGTATGCTAGGTTAAAGGGACTGCAACTGGAAGTCAGGAACCCCTGAGACATCTCACCCATTCTAGGTCGGAGATTCAGTCTATGTGTGGTGACACTGAGCCCAGATGCTTGAGCCACATTGGAAAGGGCCATACCATCAAGGTAGATGGGATAGCTGCCTGGATCCATGCATCCCATGTGAAGGCAGCCCCGTCAGCAGAAGCAAAGAACAGCACTCACAGTTGGACAATTTAGGCCACTGAGAGAGAACCCTCTAAAGTTAAAAATCATTAAGAAAATTGAGAATGGGGCCCCTCCTCCTCCTGACAATGATATTGTGTCTTAGTTCTCTCCCCTTATGCCCACCTAGTGCCAGTCCTCACAAGCCAAGAAGCCTGACTTGGACGGTAATCAATCAAACCAGAGATGTGGTATGGAGCATTTCTAAAGTTGCTGTCCCCAACCAATGGTGGCCAGACCTGTTTCCTGACATGTATAAATTAGCTGCAGGGGCTCCTGGATGGGATCTAGAAGGGTATTCTGATTTTCATAGAGTTTCCCATACCTGTGTGTCACCCTGGGACTGGGACACCACCAGGCATTTCCATGGGAGTTGATGTGACGAATGCTAGAGAAAGTTACTTTGGAAACAGGAGTTCTATGTTTGCCCTGGGTCCCATCAAAAGAGGTCCCTCAATCCTAAGTGTGGAGGCTTTGATGAATTTTATTTTAAAAGTTGGGGTTGTGAGACTACAGGACAGGCATACTGGAATCCTAAGTCAAGTTGAGACTGTATTGCAGTAGCTGCAAATTATACTCTCTCAGATTATTATAAGGTACCAAAAAGAGAGTGCGAATGGGACTGGTGTAATCCACTCCATATCACCTTTACTGACCAAGGGAAAAAGGCTACTAATTGGGTGAGAGGATATGATTGGGGTCTCAGACTTTATGTTGAAGAATGATGATGGATTAATATTTACCATCAAGCTTAATATAGAAACTCTTTATGTTCTAGTAGGCCCTAATTCGGCCCTGAGCCATCCCCTCCCACTTCCAAACCCTCCACTACCCACCACTCGAGTTAGATCTGGGCCTGCTGAAGCAACCACTTTGTTGACTGTAAGTTCGCCTACACCCCATGTAGATCAGAAGACTTTACCCATGCCCCCTGATACAACCTCCACAATTAGATTTAACTCATAACCCCCTCCTCAGTATGCTTACCAATGCCTTTTTGGTACAAAAGTCTTTTCTATCCTTTCAATATCTAAGTCAATGGCAGCTCTTAATTCTCCATAAGCCTTGTGTTGTAAGGCAATAGCAGATGTTCCCATAGCTGCCCCTGCTGTCCCCAATTCCAGCCCCCAAAGAACTGCCAGAGTAACTCCCAATTCCCTGTTACAAAACCTGAACTGTTACAAACAGTTGTTTGTTACAAACCCTGAACTGACTAAACAATGTTGGCTATGCTATGATCTAGCATCCCCTTACTATGAAGGCACTGCTTATGTTAGTACTCCTAATGCTTCTCAGGAAGCCTCCCCTTGCAGGTGGAATTAACAAGTCCGCCTAACTTTCTCAGCTGTCACTGGGGAAGGCCTTTGTGTGGGTCAGGTCCCACAAACCCATCAACATCTGTGTAGTACTTTTTATCCTCTGGTAGAGAGTCTGACTGGGTACCTCCTTCTGCCTCTAGATGACTGGTGGGCCTGTGCCTCCGGGATCACAACCTGTATAAGTTTGGAAGTTCTAAAAGGCAATCATGACTTTTGTGTGTTAGTTCAGATAGTACCCAGATTGTTATATCATCCTTATGAGGACATACTGAACTATTGGGATCCAGATATTAGAGGAATAATAAGACCCAAAAGGGGATTGGGAGTTACTCTGGCAGTTCTTTGGGGGCTGGAATTGGGGGGCAGCAGGGGCAGCTACGGGAACATCTGTTATTGCCTTACAACACAAGGCTTATGGAGAATTAAGAGCTGCCATTGACTTAGATATTGAAAGGATAGAAAAGACTTTAACTGACCTCCAATAACCCCTGACCTCCCTCTCAGAAGTGGTCCTTCAAAATAGGAGAGGATTAGACTTGTTATTCCTTGAAGAAGGAGGTCTGTGTGCTGCATTGAAGGAAGAATGCTGTTTTTACATAGACCACTCGGGAAGAGTCAAAGACAATTTAGCTAAGATTAAAGAAGGTTTAGAACAAAGAAGAGAGAGCTCAAGATAAAAGTTGGTTCGAAACCTGGTTCAATTCTTCCCCTTGGTTTACAACTTTGCTCTCTGCTCTTATAGGACCTTTGATCATACTCCTGCTATTGCTTACTTTTGGCCCCTGCATTTTAAATTGCTTAGCTGCCTTTATTAGAGAATGTATTAGTGCAGTACACAAAGTGATGTTAGGGCAACAATATGGGCCCATTGCTAGTGAGGAGGCTGAGTTATGATTTTAAGATTAAAACCATTACAAAAGAAAGGGGGGGGGAGATGAAGAAATAAGTTTCATAGATGCAAGAAACAAAACTGTTAGGATGAAGTTCTGGGAATACAGGAGCAAGGTCTTGCTGGTCACAGTGACCAGACTTAATGGAAAATAGTCAAAACAAAAACAACTGTTCTCCCTACCCCTCCCTGAGGTAGATTCCAAGAACGACCGAAAGATGTCATCCTGACCCTGCCCAACCACCCAGTTCCTCCCCCCCTTCTAAGAGATGTGCCAACTTAGCTCTTTCCCAGCAAATTTCCAAGGCCAGGTGAAGAGCTGGATGAGGAAAGTATCTAACAGAGCCAAGAACAGCCCCTTGAGCAGGCCAGCCAATACCTGACCAGATCCTTTGTCCTGTGTCCCACCAATGAGAATAGGCCAGCTAACTCAGTTGCCGAAGTCTGCCTTCTGTAAAGGATAAAAGTTGTGTGCTTTTTGGGTTCGGGTTTGCCTTTCCCTGCCTGGATGAGCAATCCCATGTATGTTGATCAATAAGCCTTATATTCTCTTGCTATTGCAGCGGTCACTTTGTCAAGCTGTGCTCTGTGGGTGGCGCTCCTGATGTGGGGGCACTTCTGGGGTCTTACAGCCGAAGGAAGCTGTGGTGTGTTACAAAGTGCACCATTTTTCCCTAACAACTTTATTTACAAATGTTTATTGCAGTGAATCATAGCTGTGGTTCAGGGCTCCCATGCTACACTATCAACACTGGATCCTCTCTAGGGCTCCTCTCAGATCACCTGTTGTTTCTTTATGTTGTAGAGATCTGTAGGACTGGCCCCTTCATGTGGTCGAGCTGTTCATCGATAGGGTAGATACTGGTAGGAACTCAAGTCTCTGGATCTGACTTAGGTAATGGCTGTGTTGTTCAGTCTGTGAGTTCTTCTAAGATAGTGCCACCACGGCAAGCTCTCCTGCTTTTTCTAGGGAAGGGACAAAGCCAGATCTCTTGATTATGGCAAGAGGGAGAATGTCTCACTGGTTCTTACATCATTGGCTCAGTTGTCTCACACTTATACACCAACGCCAGCTCTCCAGAACTACTAGAGTGGAGATCACTTTCTTGAGGGTTGCAGCCAAAAGGCAATGGGAAAATTTCTCCCACACATGCCACCAGGCTGGAAGAGTTGGCCTTGCCACTCCCTGGATGCAGAGCAGTCATACCCTCCCTACTCAGTGGAGCTTGTGCTGGTGGCAAGAGAAGAGGTGAGCAGACCTCAAGGACCTGAGGATGAAAGGACTGACACAGGGCCCTTTGTTTGAGGAGTGTGGGAAAATTTGGCATTTTCAGTTTGAAACTGGAAAAGTATGTTTATATGAGTGACCATGTGAACTTTAAATTGTTATTCTGTGTGAAATTACACACTTCCTGTGATATGGCATTTTATATTTCATAACACATCCCTTTCTACAGATTATCTATAATAGCTATACAAGATATTAAATAATTAAATTTACAGGATTTTTAAAAAATATATACATCCACTTTTTAAAAGAAGGTTAGAAGTGATGTTGTAGCATAGTTAAAATTAAAGAAGCCTGCTCCATGATTGTACTTACTGTGTTGCTTACATTGGGTTGCTGAGATCAAATGCCCGAGGGAAGGATGATTTTGTATTACCCTCCCACTGTGGAGAGTAAGTTCATAATGCTGGGCAACCACAGGAACAAGTGCTGAGGTGCAAAGATTAGAAATTACAGATTCAAAATCAAACAGGAAGCAGAATTGAATTGTGACATTGGTAGTAGCCTCGGACAAGTGACATGTTTCCTACAACCAGGTTCCATCTTTTTTTTTCTTCAATTTTGATTAAATTGGGTATTTCTTATTTACATTTTGAATGTTATTCCCTTTCCTGGATTCCTGTCCATCAGCCCCCTAACCCCTTTCTCTCCCCTTCTATATGGGTTTTCCCCTTCCCATCCTCACCCCATTAAGCCCACTACCACCAACAATCCTCTACACTGGGTGTGCAACCTTGGCAGGACCAAGGGCTTCCCCTTCCACTGGTGCCCCAACAAGGCTATTCACTGCTACTTATGCAGTTGGAAACCAGGGTGAGTCCATGTATAGTCATTCGGTAGTGGTTTAGTCCCTGGAAGCTCTGGTTGGTTGGCATTGTTGTTCCTGTGGGGTTGCAAGGCCCTTCAGCTCTTTCAGTCCTTCCTCTAATTCCCCCCAAGGGGGTCCTGTTCTCAGTTCAGTGGTTTGCTGCTAGCATTGACCTCTGTATTGGACATGCTCTGGCTGTGTCTCTCAGGAGACAGCTATATCCAGTCCCTTTCAACATGCATTTTCTAGCTTCATCAATCTTATCTAGTTTTGGTGGCTATATATGTATGGACCACATGGAGGGCAGGCTCTGAATGGGTGTTCCTTCAGTACCTGCTCTAAACTTTGCTTCCATATCCCCTTGTATGGATATTTTTTCCCCTTTTAAGAAGGAGTGGGAGCATCCGCATTTTGGTCATCCTTCTTGAGCTTCCTGTGGTCTGTGGATTGCATCTTGGGTAGTTCAAGCTTTGGGGTTAATATCCACTTATCAATGAGTGTATACCATGTGTGTTTTTCTGTGATTGGGTTACCTCACTCAGGATGATATTTTCTAGATCATTCCATTTGCCTATGAATTTCATGAAGTCATTGTTTTTGATAGCTGAGTAGTACTCCATTGTGAAGATGTACTACATTTTTTAATCCATTCTTCTGTTGAAGGGCATCTGGGTTCTTTCCACCTTCTGGCTATTATAAATAAGGCTGCTATGAACATAGTAGAGTGTGTGACTTTTTTGTATGTTGGGGCATCTTTTGGGTCCTCCTGAGATATGCCCAGGAGAGGTCTTCAGGTAGTACAATGTCCAATTTTCTGAGGAACCTCCATGTTGTTGTAAAAATATAAAAATAAAATATAAAAATAAATATAAAAATAAAAAAGAGTAACGGTGTCTTTTACCCTGCTAGCTCTGGCACCATAGTGTCCCAAGATATCTGCTAGATATCTTGGCGGAAACATAGCCCAGCCACACACTTTCCTACACTCAAACCCTCACATAAAAGAACACACAACACAATAATCTTAGATCCAATTAGTAAGATATAATTGCCCACTTAAACATACAAAGCCCGGTACCATCCATCCCTTGAGAACATTAATAACAACCTCTAAATACACAGAGCGGAATCTTAACGTCACCTGCCATCTTGTCCTGCCACAGCTTCTCAGCCCCTTTCTCCCTCTTCTCTCTCCTCCTGTCTCTTCTCTTCCTTCAAACTTCTCTCCCGCCCATCCTTCCTTCTCCTCCAATGACAGGCCTCTTTCTATCCTGTACCTGCCCCTCACCTGTACTTTACAAACTCAATGGGGAAAAGGTTCTGATCAAGTCACCTGATTCCTGAGTATGTGACTAGGCAGCTGTCCTAGGGGCAGTGGAATTAGCATCAAAATACAGATAACTTCAGGGCAAACCACAACACCTCCAGACTGATTTCCAGAATGGTTGTACCAGTTTGCAATCCCACCATCAATGGAGGAGTGTTCCTCTTTCTCCACATCCTCACCAGCATCAGCTGTCACCTGAGTTTTTTATCTTAGCCATTCTGACTGATGTGATATGGAATCAAATGTTTTGATTTGCATTTCCCTGATGACTAAGGATATTGAACATTTCTTTAGGTGGTTTTCGGCCATTCGATAATCCTCAGCTGAGAATGTTTTATTTAGTTCTGTACCCCATTTTTAATAGGGTTATTTGGCTCTCTCGAGTCTTACTTCTTGAGTTCTTTGCATATTTTGGATATTAGCCCTCTATCAGATGTAGGATTCTTAAAGATCTTTTCCCAATCTTTTGGTTACTGTTTTGTCCTAATGACAGTGTCTTTTGCCTTACAGAAGTTTTGCAGTTTTATGAGGTCCCATTTGTTGATTCTTGATCTTAGAGCATAAACCATTGGTGTTTTGTTAAGGAAATATTCCCCAGTGTCCATGTGTTCGAGACTCTTCCCCACTTTTTCTTCTATTAGTTTGAGTATATCTAGTTTGATGTGGAGGTTCATGATCCACTTGGACTTAAGCTTTGTACAGGGTGATAAACATGGATCAATCTGCATTATTCTACATGCTGACCTCCCATTGAACCAGGACCATTTGTTGAAAATGCTATCTTTCTTCCATTGAATGGTTTTAGCTCCCTTGTTAAAGATCAAGAGACCATAGATGTGTGGGTTCATTTCTGGGTCTTCAATTCTATTCCATTGTCTATCAGTCTGTCTCTGTACCAATACCATGCAATTTTTATGACAATTACTCTGTAATACTGCTTGAGTTCAGGGATACTGATTACCCCAGAAGTCCTTCTATTGTTGAGGATAGTTTTAGCTATCCTGGGTTTTTTGTTATTTCAGATGAATTTGGAAATTGTTCTATCTAACTCTCTGAAGAATTAAATTGGTGTTTTGATGGGGATTGCATTGAATCTCTAGATCGCTTTTGGTAAAATGGCCATTTTTACTGTATTATTCCTGCCAATCCATGAGCATGGGAGATCTTTCCATCTTCTGAGATCTTAAATTTTTTCTTCAGAGGCTTGAAGTTCTTATCATACAGATCTTTCATTTGTTTGGTTAAAGGCCCACCAATGTATGTTTTATTATTTGGGACTATTATGAAAGGTGTCATTTCTCTAACTTCTTTCTCAGCTTGTTTCTCTTTTGTGTAGAGGAAGGCTACTGATTTATTTGAGTTAATTTTATACCCAGCCACTTTGCTAAAGGTGTTTATCAGGTTTAGTAGTTCTCCAGTGGAACTTTTGGGATCACTTAAATATACTATCATATCATCTGCAAATAGTGATATTTTGACTTCTACTTTTCCAATCTGTATCCCTTTGATCTCCTTTTGTTGTCTGATTGCTCTGGCTAGAACATCAAGAACTATATTGAATAAGTAGGGAGAGAGTGGGCCGCCTTTTCTAGTCCCTCATTTTAGTGGGATTGCTTCAAGTTTCTCTCCATTTAGATTATTGTTAGCTAGTGGTTTGGTGTATATCGCTTTTACTATGTTTAGATGTGGGCCTTGAATTCCTATTCTTTCCAGGAGTTTTATCATAAAGGGGTGTTGAATTTTACCAAATGCTTTCTCAGCATCTAATGAAATGATTATGTGGTTTTTATCTTTCACTTTGTTTATATAATGGATTACCTTGATGGTTTTCCGTATATTAAACCATCCCTGCATCATGGGATGAAGCCTACTTGATCATGGTAGATGATTGTTTTGATGTGCTCTTGGATTCGGTTTGCCAGAATTTTATTGAGTATTTTTGCGTCGATATTCATAAGGGAAATGGGTCTGAAGTTCTCTTTCTTTGTTGTGTCTTTGTGTGGTTTAGGTATAAGAGTAATTGTGGCTCCGTAGAAGGAATCTGGTAGTGCTCCATCTGTTTCAATTTTGTGGAATAGTTTGGATAGTATTGTTATGAGGTCTTCTATATAGGTCTGATAGAATTCTGCACTGAACCCATCTGGACCTGGACTCCTTTTGGTTGGGAAACCTTTAATGACTGCTTCTATTTCATTAGGAGTTATGAGGTTGTTTAAATGGTTTATCTGCTCCTGATTTAGCTTCAGTACCTGGTATCTGTCTAGGAAATTGTCAATTTCCTGCAGATTTTCAAGTTTTCTTGAATATAGGCTTTTGTAGTAGGATCTGGTGATTTTTTGAATTTCCTCTGATTCTATAGTTATGTCTCCCTTTTCATTTCTGACTTTGTTAATTTGGAGAGATTCTCTGTGTCCTCTTGTTAGTCTGGCTAAGGGTTTATCAATCTTGTTGACTTTCTTAAAGAACCAACTTTTGGTTCTGTTGATTCTTTCTATGGTCCATTTTGTTTCTACTTGGTTGATTTCAGCTCTGAGTTTGATTATTTCCTGCCTTCTACTCCTCCTCGGTGTATTTGCCTCTTTTTGTTCTAGAGCTTTTAGGTGTGCTGTCAAGCTGCTCATATATGCTCTCTCCTATTTCTTTCTGCAGGCACTCAGAGGTATGAGTTTTCCTCTTAGCATGGCTTTCATTGTGTCCCATAAGTTTGGGTATGTTGTATCTTCATTTTCAGTAAATTCTAAGAAGTCTTTAATTTCTTTCTTTATTTCTTATTTTTCCAGATTATTGAGTTGAGCATTGTTCAATTTCCATGTATATGTGGCATTGTTCCCTTATTGTTGTTGAAGACCAGCTTTAGCCCATGGTGGTCTGATAGGTTGCATGGGATTATTTCTATCTTTCTGTATCTATTGAGGCCTGTTTTATGACCAATTATATGGTCAATTTTGGAGAAAGTACCATGAGGTGGTGAAGAAGGTATGTCCTTTTCTTTTAGGATAGAATGTTTGTAAATATCTTTTTAGTCCATTTGGTTCTTGAATTCTTTTATTTTGTCTATGTCTCTGTTTAATTTCTGTTTCCATGATTGGTCCATTGATGAGAGTGGGGTGTTGAAATCTCCTACTATTATTGTGTGAGGTGTAATGTGTGCTTTGAGCTTTAGTAAAGTTTCTTTTATGTATGAAGGTGCTCTTGTATTTGGAGCATAGATATTTAGGATTGAGAGTTCATCTTGGTGGATTTTTCCTTTGATGAATACGAAGTGTCCTTCCTTATCTTTTTTGATGACTTTTAGTTGAAAATTGTTTTTATTTGATATTAGAATGGCTACTCCAGCTTGCTTCTTCCGACCATTTGCTTGGAAAGTTGTTTTCCAGCCTTTCACTCTGAGGTAGTGTCTGTCTTTGTCTCTGAGATGTGTTTCCTGTAGGCAGCAGAATGCAGGGTCCTCCTTGCGTATCCAGTTTGTTAATCTATGTCTTTTTATTGGGGAGTTGAGTCCACTGATGTTGAGAGATATTAAGGAATAGTGATTATTGCTTCCTGCTATATTCATATTTGGATGTGAGATTATGATTGTGTGCTTTTCTTCTCTTTGTTTTGTTGCCAAGATGATTAGTTTCTTGCTTTTTGTAGGGTGTAGCTTTCCTCCTTATGTTGGGCTTTGCCATTTATTATCCTTTGTAGGACTGGATTTGTAGAAAGATATTGTGTAAATTTGGTTTTGTCATGGAATATCTTGGTTTCTCCATCGATGTTAATTGAAAGTTTTGCAGGATACAGTAACCTGTGCTGGCATTTGTGTTTTCTTAGGGTCTGTATGACATCTGTCCAGGATCATCTGGCTTCATAGTCTCTGGTGAGAAGTCCGGTGTGATTTTGATAGGTTTGCCTTTTTATGTTACTTGACCTTTTTTCCTTACTGCTTTTAATATTCTTTCTTTGTTTTGTGCATTTGGTGTTTTAACTCTTATGTGACAGGAGTTTCTTTTCTGGTCCAATCTATTTGGAGTTCTGTAGGCTTCTTGTATGCTTATGGGTATCTCTTTCTTTAGGTTAGGGAAGTTTTCTTCTATGATTTTGTTGAAGATATTTACTGGTCCTTTGATCTGGGAGTCTTCACTCTCTTCTATACCTATTATCCTTAGGTTTGATCTTCTCATTGAGTCCTGGATTTCCTGTATGTTTTGGACCAGTAGCTTTTTCCGTTTTACATTATCTTTGACAATTGTGTTGATGATTTCTATGGAATCTTCTGCTCCCGAGATTCTCTCTTCTATATCTTGTATTCTGTTGGTGATGCTTGTATCTACGGCTCCTTGTCCCTTCCTTTGGTTTTCTATATCCAGGCTTGTTCCCCTTTGTGCTTTCTTTATTGCTTCTATTTCCATTTTTAATTCCTTCACCTGTGTTGATTGTCTTTTCCTTGAATTGTTTCAGGGATTTTTGTGATTCCTCTCTATAAGCTTCTCCTTTTTATTTATGTTTTCCTCCATTTCTCTAAGGGAGTTCTTTATGTCTTTCTTGGAGTCCTCCATCATCATGATCAAATGTGAGTTAAAATCTAGATCTTGCTTTTCTGGTGTGTTTGGATATTCAGTGTTTGCTTTGGTGGGACAATTGGGCTCTGATGATGTCATGTAGTCTTGGTTTCAGTTGCTTGGGTTCCTGTGCTTGCCTCTCTCCATCAGGTTGTCTCTGGTGTTACCTTGTTCTGCTATTTGTGATAGTGGCTACATCATCCTATAGGCCTGTGTGTCAGGAGTGCTGTAGACCTGTTTTCCTGTTTTCTTTCAGCCAGTTATGGGAACAGAGTGTTCTGCTTTCGGGCATGTTGTCTTTCCTGTCTACTGGTCTTCAGCTGTTCCTGTGGGCCTGCGTCCTGAGTCCACCAGGCAGGTCGCTTGGAGCAGAAAAGTTGGTCTTACTTGTGGTTCCACAGCTGAAGTGACTCCTGGGCGGCTGCTTTTGAGCTCTTTGTGGGGGCGGCAACGAGGAGGGCCTGGACAGCCTTTTCCTGGGGCCCTGTTGACCAGGGTCCCAGATGGCTTTAGGTGTTTTCCTCTGTGGTCCTGCAGCTTTTCCTGGATTTCTTTAAGGGAGTTCTTTATGTCTTTCTTAAAGTCCTCCATTATTATAAAAAAATGTGATTTTAAATCTAAATCTTGCTTTTCCATTGTGTTTCGATATCCAGTATATTTTTGCTGGGAGAACTGGGCAAAGATGATGCCAAGTAGTCTTGGTTTCTGTTGCTTAGGTTCCTGTGCTTGCCTCCAGCCATTGGGCTGTCTTTGGTGTTTGCTTATCTTGCTGTTTCTGAGAGTGACTTAACCCTGCTGTAGGCCTCTGTGTCAGCACTCCCATAGAACTGTTTTCCTGTTTTCTTTCAGCCTTTTCTCCAAACAGGTGCTCTGATTTCAGGTGTGTCAGAGCTCCTGGAGACTGTCTTTCAGCTCTAGGCCTGGTCAGGAATCAAAGGGTCTTGCTTCTAATTGCTCCTAGGCCCTTGTACCCAGGGAGCACAGTTGGCACTAGGCAATTCCCTCTTGGGTCCGACTGTGGGCAGAGAGTAGTCTCCTCTGACTTCTCAGGAATGTCCACACTTTCTTTGGGTCCAGCTCTCTCCTGATGGGTTTTGGGTACAGGGAGCTGTTTGTCCGGTTCAGTTCAGTCCCATGCCCAGACTAGATCCCTGGGTACTGGCGGCTGTCTCTTCCTATATTCCTGTATCCAGTGGCACTGTGCAGTTCCCCGTGAACCGGAAATGTGGGCAGAGGTATATAAAAGTGGAACTCTGTCCTGTGGTCTCAGGATGTCTGCACTCCTGGGTGTTCAGCTCTCTCTCCCAAAAATAATTAAAATTTCCCTACTTTTTGAGTTTTGGTTTCCCCTTAATGCCAATGAGTCACCCTGGCACCTTCTCTAATGTTGTTTCATTTGGGAAGTCTTGTCTGATCGCTACAGGATAATTAGACAGCGTATCTCTAAGGTGTTTCTCCTTCCAAGCTGTGTCCACCCATCCTTATGTGGCACTCTCCCTTGCCTACAGTAAGGCTTTGTTCTGCTTTGATATACTCCTTCTATGTGATCCAGTTTAAAATTTCTATATTCTGACCCACAATTTGTAAAAAATTTATTCTTCTCTCATAAATACATCTAACCACTGCCCCCTTCCCTCCATACCTCCAGCTCCCTCAGCTATCTCCCCTAGACCCACTGCTCCTCTGTTTCCCATCAGAAAAGAACAGGCCTCCCAGTGATACCAAACATGGCATAAGAAGATGCAATAGAACTAGGTATGAACCCTCCTATCAAACTTGGACAAGGTAACCTAGTAGGAGGAAAGAAGTTCCAAGAACAGACAAAAGAATGAGAGACACCCCCTCTTCCACTCTTTGGAGTCCCACAAACACCCCAAGCTAAACAACCACAGCATGTGTGCATGTTCTACTACAATCTTAACAGGAACTCAGACTTTAAAAAACACAAAAGGAAAGAAATAAACAAAACCCTGACATCATTCATTAATCCAAGTAAAAACCATCTTGATTGTGTTTAGATTATCCTTACTCTGATCTCTTGATGCTTTGTAGAATTCCCACCTTTATCTGTAAGTTTCGAGAGCTTGCATCATGCAGCCCACACTCTCACCCATTTAATACCCTTTTCTATTATTATCTTTAACCTATCATCACAGCTCTAATACCATTTTATTGAAACATTATTTACTTGCAGCATCTCAGTGATTGTTACAGTTCTGTATTTGTCTGTCTAAGTTCCTCTGGTGCGTGAATAGCTTTTGACACCTGTCTTGTCTGCATGTTCTGCTGGGTTTCTGTGCTGTTTTGGTTCCTAGCCTTTTTCCTGAAGTCTCAGAGTTTTCATAGCGTTGTCTGCCAGTTACCACGGGTCAATTTCCAGACAACAAAGCATTTTACATTAGGTTTGTAACTTGTACTTATCTGAAATGAGACCTGCTATGTGTTCTTATTTCTTCAGGAAATGAGCAAAGTTTTAAGAAAAAGACTCTAGTAAGTAAATTATCAGATTACCTGAATCTGACCATTCTGAGATTTCTTTCTCACATGGCCTGTGTTGACTATCTATAAAGGATTATCAATATGTGTGTGTCAATGTGTTTGTGTGTATATATACATATATGGATATATCTACACACAATATAAATATCTCTATCCTTCCTTCCTTCCTTTTTTTCTTTTCCTTCGTTCCTTCATTCCTTTCGTTCCTTCCTTTCTTTCCTTGCTTTCTTCTTTTCTTTTTACAGCCCAACTGCAGTTTCCCCTCCCTACTCTCCTTTCAAGCCCTATCTACTTCCCCCTCCCTACCTGCTGAATCCACTACTCTTCCATTTCTATTCAGAAAAGTACATGTCTCCTGTGAGTATCAACCAACCACAGCATTTCAAGTTGCAGCAAGGCTGGGTGTCTCCTCTCACGTTGAGGTTGGACAAGGCAACTCAGTAGGAGGACAGGACAGGCAAAACAGTCAGAGATAGTCCCCATGCCCACTGTTAAGAGCTCCACAAGAGGAACAAGCTATCTACGTAACTATAACATATATGCCCATGGCTTAGGTCAGTCCCATATAGGCTCCCTGATTGTCAGATCAATCTCTATGAACCTGTATGATCTCTGATTGGTTGATTCTATGGGTTTTATTGTGGTGTCCTTGAGCTCTCTGGCTCCTACATAGCAGAATATCATTAGGAATCATACTCTATTCTTGGTCTCTGGGGTATCCATCCTCTGGGTTTTGGCCCACCAGGAAGCATCAGGGATGGGCTACCTCTCATGGCATGAGTCTTAGACTAGACCTATCATTGGTTGGTCACACCCACAATTTCTGCATTACTTTTCTCCAGCACATCTTACTTGTAGCCCTCACAAATGTAGAACAAAGTTTTTGTGGCTGTGTTGACATCCCAGTCCCTCTACTGGAAGTCTTGCCTGGTTACACAAAATGCCAGTCTAGACTTTTTATCCTCTACTGCTAAGCGTCTTAGCAAGGGTCACACTCATAGATTCTGGGGAGTTTTCATTGCACTAGGTTTTTAGTTCATCTCAGAGATTTCCTTCTCACCCAGTCTCTGCCATTTCTCTCTTATTCCATCCGCCCCTCCACTTGATCCCTCCTGTTACTGTACCCTGTCCCAGAGCCCTCCCCCATACTCCACCCACCAATGATTTCTCATCTATTTCCCCCTTCAGTGAGAGATTCATGTGCTCCCCTTTGAGCCCTCCTTGCTATTTAGCTTCTCTGGGTCTGTGGATTATAGAATGGTTATCTTGTACTTTATGGCTAATATCCACTTATATGTGAGTACATATCGTGTTTATCTTCTGGGCTTGGCTTACCTCACTCCTGATATTTTTCTAGTTCTATTCATTTGCCTTTAAATATCATGATGCCATTATTTTTAACAGTTGAGCAACACTCTATTGTGAGCCACATTTTTTTATATTCTTTGGTTGAAGGACATCTAGGTTGCTTCCAGTTTCTGTCTATTTTGAATAAAGCTACTGTGAATATAGTTGAACAAGTAAGTATCTGTTGGGGGACAATCTGGAATTGCTATGTATTTAAATGCTAAATTCTGTACCTCAAGATCTGGCTGCTCCAAGAAGAGCTAATTCCCATGCATACCAGCTTTTGTTGTGCAAACCTTGCTTCCCAATTTAAAACTATTGGTTAAATAAGAATGTCTACAGCCAATTACTGGAAGGAATAGAATTAGGCAGGTTTAGTTACCTGGCTGGGGATTGCAGATAGGGACCAGGAGGAGGAGAAGAAAGTGGTAAAGAGGAGGAGTGTGGAGGTAGAGAAGACTGGAAGAACAGGAGGTCTACATTAGCTATAATGGACCAACAGCATGGGCCTGAGTAAAATTCCCAACCCCCAACCCAGCCCAGGACAGCAGGCTGCTGGAGTAGAAATAACCCATGAAGATTCAAATTGCAACCAGTTCAGCCATTAGAAAAGTAGATTAAGGGTTACCTACCGACCCCCTATTAATTTCTCTTTTATAGTCTTTGAGCACAGAATCTTCTCCTTCTCCTATTGCTATTATTTTTAGATTTGTTCTTTTCATCATGCTCCAGATAACCTGGATGTTTTGTGTCAGAAACTTTTTATATTTGACATTTTCTTTGAATGATCCACCAGTTTCTTCAATTGTATTTTCTACTCCTGAGATTCTCTCTTCCCACTTTCTGTTGTTGTTTGTGCCTACTCCTTGTTTGCTTATCTACAATTTCCATCTTCTTGATTTCCCCAGTTTGTGTTTTCTTTATTTCTTTCATTTTCGGGTCTTGAACAGTTTTCTTCATCTTCTTTACATGTTTGATTGTATATTTCTTTTTTTTAAAGATTTATTTACTTTATATATGTGTATACATTGTTGCTATCTTCAGACATACCTGAATAGGGCATTGGATCTCATTACAGGTGGTTGTGAGCCACCATGTCGTTGCTGGGAATTGAACTCAGGAATTCTGGAAGAGAAGTCAGTGCCCTTAACCACTGAGCCATCTCTCCAGCTCAATTGTGTGTGTATATATATTTAAAGGATTTATTAATTTCTTCTTTGAGAGTTTCTATCATTTTCAAAAGATTCAATTTCAGGTCATTTTCTTGTTCTTCAGTTGCAATGGAATATCCAGGGCTTCCTGTAGTAGGAGAGTTGGGCTCTGATGGTACTATAGTGACTTGGCTGTTGTTGATTGTGTGTTTATGCTGGCCTCTAGTCATGTAGGATTTCTAATACCCTTGTGGACTCCAGGAAAGCAGAAGTCTCCTGCTGGAGTTATGGGGCAAGTAGGGACCAGGAGGAGTAGAAGAAAGTGGTAAAGAGGAGGAGTGTGGAAGTAGAGAAGGCTGGAAGAACAGGAGGTCTACATTAGCTATAATGGACGAGCAGCATGGGGCTGAGTAAAATTCCCAGCCCCCAACCCAGCCCAGAACAGCAGGCTGCTGGAGTAGAAATAACCCATGAAGAGTTAATCCACAAGCCTTTTGGGGAGCCTAGGTGTGGGGTCTCTGTTTGGAAATTGTTCAGCTGGCTTTAAGGAATGTTAGCAGGGGTGGGTGATGTCTTACCTGAAGTTCCTTGTGCCAGTGTGGTTTCTTGTAAACTATAAGACTCCTACTGAAGTTGTGAGCAGGGATAAGGAGCCTAGGGGTAAGAGCTAAGGGATTATCATTCTGAAGAGACAAAAATACATCTGAATCCCAACTGTAAATCTATATGCATCCTGGGCATAGTAGTGCCTGGCTTTAATCTCAGCACTATGGAAGCAGAGGCAGGTAGATAGCTGTGAGTTCAAGGGCAGCCTGTTCTATATAGCTGTTTCCTGGTCAGTCAAAGCTGCATAATGTGACCTCTCAAAAAATTGTTTTTGTGCATGTCTTACTTAGGGGTTCTATTGCTGTGATAAAATTCCATAAATAAAAGGAACTTGGAGAGGAAGAGTTCATTTCTCTTACAACTCTAAGGTCCCAATCTATCACTGAGGGAAATCATGGCAGGAATATGTCATGTCAGTAAGCAGCATTCTTCTATGTGATTTGTTCAACTTAGACTTTCTTAGACTACTCAGGACTACCCACTCAGGAATGGCACTGCCTACTGTAGATGGACCAATTCACATCAATCATTAATTAAAAAAAACACACCATAGACTTTCTTATATATCAATATGGTGGGGCCATTTTCTCAATTGAGGTTCCTTGTCCCCAGATGACTCTACTTGTGCCAAGTTACTATAACAATAGCCAGCACAATGTATTTGCTCTCATTTCTTCTTAAAGCTTCATAGAAAACAAAATCATTTTCTCTAGTTAGAGAATTCCTGGATTTGAAGAATCTATGAGGATTGAGGCATGCCATCATATATCTTTTCCACTGAATGCTGAATATAAGTTCTCCAATTCCTTCCTGTCAAATGTAACATCCAAATCTTCCATGGTCCTAGATAACCCGCATCTCCAGTAGGTTGATCTGCCATTTTTATTAAGGGTGATTTAATGCTGATCAGTGAGTAAAGTATAGAAAGCTCAATAGGCTTGAGTTGTTAGAAGACATATGGGGAACAACATCAACAGCACTTGGCTTAGTGTTGGACCCATCATTGCAACTTTAGATACAGGACTATTGGCACATTCTCTGGCCAAGCTCTCCCTTACATCAAAGGCTTCCTATACACATTGATCTACTCTTCTCATGGTTCTTCCTGTCCCTCTGAGGGTCTCCTTGGTAATGTTCTGTGCTTCTCCCAAGGCTACTTACTCTTTCCCATTGCCCTGCTTCTTCAGGACAAGATTTTTCTAGATCATCAACAGTTTAGATACTCACAGTATCCATGGCAATAATCTTTTCCTTGTTTCTGGATGTAGGATCTTGTGCCCTTTTTCTCAAGACATACTGGAATATGCTGTTCAAAATATTCCCTGCTGGGGCTCTTCCCATGGGACTCAATAAAAAGAAAGGATATTAGACTTTTCTTGAAGAGAAGGCAGAAATATTAATTGGTATCTAGATGGTTGAAAATGCACTTTGGATTCGTACAGAGAATATCTCAAAACATCCTATTAAATACTCTATTCTTGGGGCCTTACTGGTACCTTAACCTCTTACCCTTCTGTAGGTCAATCAATGCAGTTCTTTGGTGAGTAATGGCTCTGGGTAGGAAGGGATATTTATGAAGGCTTTACCCATATTTTAACTGTCCTATAGTCTGGGTGATCTGATAGTCTATAGTGAAGTGGCATGTTCTTATTGTCACTAAGCAAAATTTAAAAGAACAGCATAGATAATTCTGTATAGTGTGTTAGAAGCGTTGTCCAATCTCTGTGTGATGTTTTATGGGACAGACAAGGAAGAAATGAGTATTTGAAAATTCCTCTGCAGAGTACACAGTTCAGTCCTGGATTAGGAGACTATTTGGAGGCTTGCTCCTTTTTGATGCCTAGGAGACAAATCATAGGAAAACATTTATGAAGGCACTCTGGAATTGAGATTTCTCTGGTAATTTAACCCTTTCCCTCATTTTCCTTACTTTCTTGATTTGACTCTTGAGTTTTTTGGGTCAGACATTTACTTGAAGTACATGGAAAAATAGTTATATTTTCTGGTTCCAAGGCTACCGGGTATAATTATTTCTAAATTTTCTGAAGACAGATGCTTAAGGGTGGAGTGTTTAGAGGATAACGTAAAGCAGATGTTCAGGTAATCAGTCACTCTTCCCTTCAGCTTCCATTCCCCTCACAGCATCACACCCTGGGGGTGATTAGGAGAATAGTGTGCCACTGAGAAGGGATAGAGGAGCATGATTGGTGGGAGTGGGTACAGTATTTTTGAATAGGTAACTCCAGTTACTACAATCCTTTCTTGAAATCCCCCAAATTTCCTGGCTTTAGCCAGAGTACTTCCAGCATATCATTTATTATTTACAGTTCAATTAAAGTGATATTTTTGAAATTTGACAATTTTTAATATTAAACCTTATTCAATTTTCACTATGCCCTTGAAAGGCAGATTTTAATATAAGTCTTTCACATGTGAGGAGACCTATTTGGAAGTTTGAAAATGCCTAGGTGCTTTTCTTTTTTTTTTTTTTTTATTAACTTGAGTATTTCTTATATACATTTCGAGTGTTATTCCCTTTCCCGGTTTCCGGGCAAACATCCCCCTCCCCCCTCCCCTTCCTTATGGGTGTTCCCCTCCCAACTCTCCCCCCATTGCCGCCCTCCCCCCATAGACTAGTTCACTGGGGGTTCAGTCTTAGCAGGACCCAGGGCTTCCCCTTCCACTGGTGCTCTTACTAGGATATTCATTGCTACCTATGGGGTCAGAGTCCAGGGTCAGTCCGTGTATAGTCTTTAGGTAGTGGCTTAGTCCCTGGAAGCTCTGGTTGCTTGGCATTGTTGTACTTTTGGGGTCTCGAGCCCCTTCAAGCTCTTCCAGTTCTTTCTCTGATTCCTTCAACGGGGGTCCTGTTCTCAGTTCAGTGGTTTGCTGCTGGCATTCGCCTCTGTATTTGTCTGTCTGTGTCCTCTCGTTAGTCTGGCTAAGGGTTTATCTATCTTGTTGATTTTCTCAAAGAACCAACTTTTGGTTCTGTTGATTCTTTCTATGGTCCTTTTTGTTTCTACTTGGTTGATTTCAGCTCTGAGTTTGATTATTTCCTGCCTTCTACTCCTCCTGGGTGTATTTGCTTCTTTTTGTTCTAGAGCTTTTAGGTGTGCTGTCAAGCTGCTGACATATGCTCTTTCCTGTTTCTTTCTGCAGGCACTCAGCGCTATGAGTTTTCCTCTTAGCACAGCTTTCATTGTGTCCCATAAGTTTGAGTATGTTGTATCTTCATTTTCATTAAATTCTAAGAAGTCTTTAATTTCTTTCTTTATTTCTTCCTTGACCAGGTTATCATTGAGTAGAGCATTGTTCAATTTCCCCGTATATGTGGGCATTCTTCCCTTATTGTTATTGAAGACCAGTTTTAGGCCGTGGTGGTCCGATAGCACGCATGGGATTATCTCTATCTTTCTGTACCTGTTGAGGCCCGTTTTTTGACCAATTATATGGTCAATTTTGGAGAAAGTACCATGAGGAGCTGAGAAGAAGGTATATCCTTTTGCTTTAGGATAGAATGTTCTATAAATATCCGTTAAGTCCATTTGGCTCATGACTTCTCTTAGTCTGTCGACATCACTGTTTAATTTCTGTTTCCATGATCTGTCCATTGATGAGAGTGGGGTGTTGAAGTCTCCCACTATTATTGTGTGAGGTGCAATGTGTGTTTTGAGCTTTAGTAAGGTTTCTTTTACGTATGTAGGTGCCCTTGTATTTGGGGCATAGATATTTAGGATTGAGAGTTCATCTTGGTGGATTTTTCCTTTGATGAATATGAAGTGTCCTTCCTTATCTTTTTTGATGACTTTTAGTTGGAAATTGATTTTATTTGATATTAGAATGGCTACTCCAGCTTGCTTCTTCTGACCATTTGCTTGGAAAGTTGTTTTCCAGCCTTTCACTCTGAGGTAGTGTCTGTCTTTGTCTCTGAGGTGTGTTTCCTGTAGGCAGCAGAATGCAGGGTCCTCATTGCGTATCCAGTTTGTTAATCTATGTCTTTTTATTGGGGAGTTGAGGCCATTGATATTGAGATATATTAAGGAATAGTGATTATTGCTTCCCTTTATATTCATATTTGGATGTGAGGTTATGTTTGTGTGCTTTCATTCTCTTTGTTTTGTTGCCAAGACGATTAGTTTCTTGCTTCTTCTAGGGTATAGCTTGCCTCCTTATGTTGGGCTTTACCATTTATTATTCTTTGTAGTGCTGGATTTGTAGAAAGATATTGTGTAAATTTGGTTTTGTCATGGAATATCTTGGTTTCTCCATCAATGTTAATTGAGAGTTTTGCTGGATACAGTAACCTGGGCTGGCATTTGTGTTCTCTTAGGGTCTGTATGACATCAGTCCAGGATCTTCTGGCCTTCATAGTTTCTGGCGAGAAGTCTGGTGTGATTCTGATAGGTCTCCCTTTATATGTTACTTGACCTTTTTCCCTTACTGCTTTTAATATTCTTTCTTTATTTTGTGCGTTTGGTGTTTTGACAATTATGTGATGGGAGGTGTTTCTTTTCTGGTCCAATCTATTTGGAGTTCTGTAGGCTTCTTGTATGTCTATGGGTATCTCTTTTTTTAGGTTAGGGAAGTTTTCTTCTATGATTTTGTTGAAGATATTTACTGGTCCTTTGAGCTGGGAGTCTTCACTCTCTTCTATACCTATTATCCTTAGGTTTGATCTTCTCATTGAGTCCTGGATTTCCTGTATGTTTTGGACCAGTAGCTTTTTCTGCTTTACATTATCTTTGACAGTTGAGTCAATGATTTCTATGGAATCTTCTGCTCCTGAGATTCTCTCTTCCATCTCTTGAATTCTGTTGGTGAGGCTTGTATCTACAGCTCCTTGTCTCTTCTTTTGGTTTTCTATATCCAGGGTTGTTTCCATGTGTTCTTTCTTGATTGCTTCTATTTCCATTTTTAATTCCTTCAACTGTTTGATTGTGTTTTCCTGGAATTCTTTCAGGGATTTTTGCGATTCCTCTCTGTAGGCTTCTACTTGTTTATTAATGTTTTCCTGTGTTTCCCTAAGTGTGTTCATGTCTTTCTTGAAGTCCTCCAGCATCATGATCAAATATGATTTTGAAACTAGATCTTGCTTTTCTGGTGTGTTTGGATATTCCATGTTTGTTTTGGTGGGAGAATTGGGCTCCGATGATGGCATGTAGTCTTGGTTTCTGTTGCTTGGGTTCCTGCGCTTGCCTCTCGCCATCAGATTATCTCTAGTGTTACTTTGTTCTGCTATTTCTGACAGTGGCTAGACTGTCCTATAAGCCTGTGTGTCAGGAGTGCTGTAGACCTGTTTTCCTCTCTTTCAGTCAGTTATGGGGACAGAGTGTTCTGCTTTCGGGCGTGTAGTTTTTCCTCTCTACAGGTCTTCAGCTGTTCCTGTGAGCCTGTGTCTTGAGTTCACCAGGGAGCTTTCTTGCAGCAGAAAATTTGGTCTTACCTGTGGTCCCGAGGCTCAGGTTCGCTCGTGGGGTGCTGCCCAGGGGCTCTCTGCAGCGGCAGCAACCAGGAAGACCTGTGCCGCCCCTTCCGGGAGCTTCAGTGCACCAGGGTTCCAGATGGTCTTTGGCTTTTTCCTCTGGCGTCAGAGATGTGTGTGCAGGGAGCAGTCTCTTCTGGTTTCCCAGGCTTGTCTGCCTCTCTGAAGGTTTAGCTCTCCCTCCCACGGGATTTGGGTGCAGAGAACTGTTTATCCGGTCTGTTTCTTTCAGGTTCCGGCGGTGTCTCAGGCACAGGGGTCCTGCTGCTCCTGGGCCCTCCCCCACGGGAGCCCAGAGGCCTTATACAGTTTCCTCTTGGGCCAGGGATGTGGGCAGGGGTGAGCAGTGTTGTTGGTCTCTTCCGCTCTGCAGCCTCAGGAGTGCCCACCAGACCAGGCGGTTGGGTCTCTCTCTCACCGGGTCTGGGAGCAGAGAGCTGCTGCCTAGGTGCTTTTCTTAATCTTAACAGAGCTGACCTGTCAGAAAAGATGGACTTTGACTCCCTCTGTATTCTATTCTGTGAACTTGGGACTCTAGGCCACTTTATATCTTCCATATTCTAGCCTTCCCAACTGTTATTACCATACAGTCTCCTTGGCAGCTGTGAGTTAAGGAAAGGAGAATAATTTTATGGTTTTTATTAGGAGGAGAGGCAAACACCTTAGCCACTTTAAAACTGTGCTTTCTTGAACTACATTCCAAGATGACTTTTGTTTCTTTTATCCAGAGACTCACTTTTGTCATCACTGGGCCTGTAAGATCAATGGCTATTCCTTTCACATCTAGCATGTGATACACTTTCCTTACACCCAAAATTTTCTTAGATTCTGACTATTGTCACTAGCATATATATAATATATTCTATATTAGCATATATATATATATATATGCTAATCTTGGCAGTCAAGTAACATCAGGAAGACTGAGATGCCTTTAAGTGAAAGATTTTTCCAGATGTTCATATTCTAGACAGTTTCAGATGTGTGGTGGGTTATGGTTTGATGATCACCTGAGGACAGTGCTAATTAAGTCTTTATATTTTTGTGTTGCTGTGCTTAACTGTCACTTGAAAGGATCATGCTACCTGAGTTACTAAGATGTCAGAGAGACTCATAATGCCCCAGTCACTGCTCCTCAGTCCTGTTTCATCTGTCTATATGGTTACACTCTTTTAGTCATGGTCCAAGGGTCCTAGATTGTTGTCCTTGTCCTGTAAGAGCTACTGTGACACAGGGAGAGGAGGGAATATTCTAGCTTATGGGTCAATGGATGTGGGTTGTTGATTTTGTTCATTTATGCAGATGTGTGTGCAACTGGTCCACTTATTTCTTCCCACATTGCTGTGTGTCTAATAACACACAATGAAAAGATTTATTAGGGAGCATCTTGAGAACACAGAGAATGCTGCAAACTGTTGTTGCGGTAACATCAAATAACTTCATTCTCCCCTTCAGTATGTGGCTATGATATATTCTTTGGCTTTTATGTTACCTATGTATGCATGACCTTCTGTTTATTCCAGGTTACCAAAATGCTATATGCCAGCATACTACCACCTTGAAGGAGAGGGGGATATGGCAGGTGAGGCACTCAGTCACTGATATATTGGGTCGGGAAGCAAGTGAATAGGATTAGAATAATGCAAGGAAGGGTCTGATCAGCATTGGTGTCTCTGGGGATTGCATATTATTGTCTAATTTTGGCAGCCAAAAAAATCCAGAAGAGTGAGGGGCTCTAAATGAAGACTTTGCAGGTGTTAGCATTTTGGGCAGTTTATGTGGTCAAGATAAAGACTTGATGATACCAAGGCCAATGATATACTAGCATTTGGAGTACGAGTTTGACAGGAATAATTTTAAACTGATAATTCTTACTTGATATTCATTCACAGATACATAAATTAGCCCAGAACACACAAATTGTGGATTTAAGCTTTGAATCGGATTGCTGAACTTCTCACCAAATGTTCAGAAATATAGAATACATTGAAAATTATTTTTGAGCCTTTCTTTAGAACTATGAGGTAAAAGTGACGTGGTGCTGGTGTAGTTATCAGTGAGACTGTTGAGCCTGACTTTAATAATCTGCACTCATTGGATCTTGTATCTTTGTCTTTCTTTACAGTGGCTCTTTGCTCTTTGTGTGGGATAGGAACCATGACTTTTTCCAATAATTCTCTTCTTCTTCCACATACTTTCTTCTTGACTGGCATCCCAGGACTGACTGCTGCTCATGTTTGGATATCTCTTCCCTTCTGCTTCATGTTTGTCCTGTCACTAACTGGGAATGCCGTCCTGCTTTCTCTCATCTGGAAAGAACACAGGCTCCATTGGCCCATGATTTTGGTTCTTGCAATGCTTTCTTTTGTTGACTTGTCCTTTCCTTCGCCACTCTGTCCAAGATGCTGGCAATTTTCTGGTTTGGTGCCTCAGCTATCATCCCTATGCTTGTCTGTCCCAAATGTTTCTCATCCATGCATTCTCTGCCATGGAGTCAGAGGTGCTGCTGACCATGGCCTTGGACCCCTTTGTGGCTATCTGCAACCCATTGCATTATGCAACCATCCTTACCCTTGAGGTTGTTGCAAAGATTGGAGGCCTAGTGGCACTGCGAGGTGTGGGTTTAACCATCTTCTTTCTGAGCCTGGCTTGTAGACTGCCTTACTGGGAGCATATATCAGTGGTGAAGCTGGCTTGCAGGGCCACAACTGTAACCAGTCTCTATGCTTTTGGTGTGGCAATCTTTCTTGGTGTGGGGGATGTGGCCTTTATTGCCTACTCTTATGGGTAGATTGTGAAGACAGTGATGCATTTTCCTTCCCCTGAGGCACGTGGCAAAGCAGGAAGCACATGCATAGCCCATGTCTGTGTCATCCTCTTCTATGGACCTGGCTTTCTTTCTGTGGTCATGCAGCACTTTGGGCCATCCACAGCCTCTGCTGCCAAGGTCATTCTTGCCAATCTCTACTTGCTTTTTCCCCCTGCTTAGGACCCCATCGTATATGGGATTAAGACCAAGCTGATCAGAGAGTGTCTGTTAACAATTGTAGGCTCCAAGAAGATTGAACCCACTTGACTTGTTTTGTCAACTGGACCTCAGGAGTCATGATGGCCCTTTTCCATAGAATTGAAGCTCTACTAACCATGTCATTGGCCTGGTGGGGAAAGAAAACATCCTGGGTTATTGTAGGAGAGGAAATCTCCTCTGGAATCTCTGATGCTTGCATATTGAAATACAAGATTAAGAAAGGTGCGAAATCTCAGTTATTCTCTAAACAAGTGTATAACTTGGATCATTTTCTTCTAAGAGTTGATACTTTCTGTTGATAATATAGATACATCATATAGCTAAGAAATAGGATATTAGTTGGGCATGGAACTATAGGAGGGAAGATGAGGCAGAAGAATCATGAGTTTGAAGTCAACCTGGGCTACATGAAGAAGTGAAATCTCACCAGGAATACACAGCAAGGCCATGTCACACACACAAAAGGATTTTTACAAACCTGGCATTTAGTGAGAAAATAAGGCGGATCCCATTATGTTGTATGCCAATTTGGCAAATAGATCTCTTCTGCTGGAGAAATTCAGATTTCAGAGAAGTATCAAATTATAGTAATATCTTGAGTTTGAATTAATAAAAAAACACTTTAGATAGACCAGTGGTTCTCAGACTATAGGTCGCAGCTCCCTGAGGGTCAAATGTCCCTTTTAGGGGAGGGTGGTGATGTTTCAGCTTTAGGAAGGTTGAAAATCAGTACGGGATTCCAGAATTGCAGATGAAGCCTCGTTTCTTTATTTTATATACTCTTTCAGGTTAATTTTGGGATAGACAATTCTTCCTCTAATCCTACAGATTTTTAACCCTTGAGAATAAGAATAATAATAAGAATAATTTTTTATTTTCTCATTTTTGAGTCTGAATAGTAGAAACTACAGCATAAAATATTGCCCACAGTAATTTTTCTTGATTCTCATCCCATTTATTTATTTTCTCTCTTCATTTCTAATCTTCTCACTTATTTCTCTGCAAACTCTTCCCGTTGCCACTCTCTTTAATGTATTTGGTGTATGTTTAATAACATTACATGTCCTTGAAATACAATACATAATATTTCCCTTGTGTTGTGTATTCTGTATTTGGAAGTGCCTTTTTTTGAGTGGAGGGTCTTCAAATGTTTGTGCTCCCTTCAATCAGAGTTAGCAGATATGCCTGTTCTTAATCTCACTGTTGTTTGTTTTATTGTCTGTTTTATTAATTTGTTTTTGTATTTGGAGTATTTTCCAACCTCATCAAGTCACTAGTTTTCCATTGCCAGAAATCTTGGTTTATTTCTCCCATCTTTTATTACAATTTACAAATATATATGTATTTTTTAATGGATGAGTTGTGTCTTCATCCACAGCAGACAATGATCATATTCTTGTCATGGTTCCTGGTATTTGATTAATAAATAATCAAATTCTTCTTCTCCATTTCCTCTTTCTTTCCCTGATGTCATTTTCTTTCATATAATTTTGAGTATTTTTCAGAATTTCAGCATGTTACTGAGATGAAGATCTGAGGGACAGATGGGATAACTTCAAGATTATGCAGGTGGATTCTGTGTAGGTGGGTGAAGGATTATCTCCAACTGACTTAGAAGTCTCTGAGGGCTTTGGATAAGCCCCTTTTGCACCATACTCTGAATATATTGGATTAATGAAAAATATTGCTAGCAAAGGCACATCCTGGGTGTTAGCTCTTATGCCATGGTTCTTGAGAATTGTTGTGGTTTGGTCTATGGCTATGTACTGTAATGCTAACTCCTATACCCAAAGATCTAGGCCTATCAGTGACCGTTTGTATTTATAAAGCTTTGTTGTGTAAACTGTATTCATTGATTTAAAACTGTTGGTTAAATAAAGTAGGCAATAGACAATTAATGAAGGGATTAGAGGTAGGTGGGCTTGGAGTAACCCAGTTGGAGGAGGAGAGACCAGGGGGAGAAGGAGGAAGGAGAGGGAGGAAAGAAACCACCCCTCAAGCATCTATGAAGTGAGAAGAACCATGAAGACATGCTAGGAGGAACAAGTGTCTGGGGTAGATCACTGGGGAGGTAGCCAGGACTGCAGTTATAAGAGTAGAACACGGATAATCCCACCCCTAGTAATTGGCTGCTGCTAATTTTACATAGAATTGTATAGAATTTAAGCATTACAATACATAGCAATAGACTAAGCCTCAAGAATTCTTGTCAGAACTTCAAATCCCTCAAAAAGAAATTGAAGAAGATATTAGAAGATGGAAAGATCTCCCATGCTCATGGATAGGTAGGATGAACTTAGTCAAAATGATCATTTTAGTAAAATGGTAGAGATCCAATGTGATGTGGATCAAAATTCCAACACAATTCTTTACAGACCATGGCAGAGCAAATCCCATATAGAAAAACAAAAAAACAAGGATAGCTAAAACAATCCTATACATCAAAAGAACACCTGGAGGTATTACCATCCCTAATCTCAAGCAGCATTACAGTGTAATAATAATAAAACTGTATTTTATTTATATAAGAACTGATAGGTTAATCAATGGAATAAAATTGAAGTCCCTGAAATAAGTCCACACACCTATGGACACTTGAGTTTTGACAAAGAACAGAAAACCATACAATAAAGAAAGAAAGCTCTTCAACAGTCTAACTGGAAGTCTGTATGTAGAAGAATGCAAATAAATCCATATCTATCACCCTGCATAAAACTCAAGTCCAAGTAGATCAAAAACTTAACATAAAACCAGATACACTAAATCTAGTAGAACAAAAGGTGGGAATAGTCTTGAACTCATTGGTATAGAAGACAACTTCCTGAACATAACACCAATGGCTCAGGCTCTAAGATCAACAATTGACAAAGGGAATCTCTTGAAACTGCAAAACTGAGAATGGCAAAGGAACATGTGAGTAGGACAAAATATCATCCTACAGATTGGGAAAGGATCTTCACCAACAGTACACCTGATATTCAAGATTTATAAAGAACTCAAGAAGTTAGACACCAACAAACCAAATAACCAAATTCAAAAATGGAGTACAGAGCTAAACAGAATTCTCAGCAGAGGAATCTCAAATGGCCAAGAAGTACTTAAAGAAATGTTCAACGTTCTTAGTTATCTGGAAAATGCAAATCAAAATGATCTTGAGATTGCATCTTATACCAATCAGAATGCTGAGATCAAAAGTTCAAGTAATAGCACATGCTGGAGAGAATGTGGAACATGGGGCACACTTTTCCATTGCTGGTGGGAGTGCAAACTTGTACAACCACTTTTTAAGTTAATTTGGTGGTTTCTCAGAAATTTGAGAATAGTTCCACCTGAAGACCCAGCTACACCACTCCTGGGCATATACTCAAAAGATGCCAAACTATACCACAGGGGCTTTTGCTCAACTATGTTTGTAGCAGCTTTATTCATAATAGCCAGAAAGTTGAAACAACCTAGATGTCCCTCAACTGAAGAATGGATAAAAAAAATGCTGAACATCTACACAGTGGAATACTATTCAGCTATGAAAAACAAAGACATTATAAATTTTGCAGGCAAAGGGATGGAAATTGAGATCATCATCCTGAGTGAGGTAACCTGGACCCCAAATGACATTCATGGTACATACTGGCTTATAAGTGGATATCAGCCATAAAGTACAGGTACCCTGCTACACTCCACAGAACCAAAAATCTAAAGAAAGAATGGTTGCATTTTACTTAAAAGGGGGAATAAAATAGTTATAGGAGGCAGACAGAAGGAGGGAACTGGGTAGGAGAGGGGATGGGGATGGGAATGTACCACAGATATTATAATTTCACCTCTATGTAGCTACATAGAAAGCAGAGCTCAATGACACTGTGCAGCATTAAAGGAGAATGCTATCATACATCACTAACCTGGAAAGCATCAAAATTCAAAATCATATGGCTTCGACTGAACACATAACAGTTTTGTGCCACTATAAAGCTGGACATTAGGAAGTTTAAAACTATGTGCAAATTGTTTACTTGATAAATTTTGTAGCCTCCCACAATGTGTGACTGGAATAGTTGTTGACTAGAAGAGGGAAAAGATAAGGAGCTGAAGCATTGCTGTCATGGAAACTGTGAACACTGTGTATGTGATGGGCGACTGTTGAGTATTTTTTAAAATTTAAATGAAATGGACTTTACCTTTATATTCATATAGCACTAGTTCAGTGGAGGGCTGAATGGAAAAGTAAAATAGTTTGGGGTAAGAAAGACTCCCCCCTCCACCCCCCCGCTGCCTCCACGGCCCATAGGAAAGTAACTCAGTTAAGAGCTTCCAGCAGCTAATACTTCTAGCATCTGCAATTAGAGCATCCTTTAAAGATAGAGTTCACGTGGGGCTAAGCCTGATTTGTGAGAATGAGCAGTTTGAGGTTTGTGGCTCACAGAGCATGCATTGGTCTCTGATCTCCATCCACCAAATTTATATATGTTTGTCTGTCTATATGTATGGACCGACATACATATGTAGGTATATGTGTATGTATCTAAGTATGCAGATGCACTTGGGAAAATGATGAGGCAGGTAGTTGGGCTTGAGGGGGAGAGAGAGAGAGAGAGAGAGAGAGAGAGAGAGAGAGAGAGAGAGAGAGAGAGAGAGAGAGAGAACCTGACTTTCTAACTTCCTTTCTTTTCTTTTCTTTGGCTCAAAAAGAGCCCTTAGCCTAGAGCCCTTAGCCTGGCCAGCAAGAGGCCTTTGAGCTAAGGGAAACAGCCCAAGTAACTAAGCTTTTCACCCCTTAATCCCCAGATGCAGATGATAAATTGGCAGAAGTTGCCAGCTTCTGACCCAGAGAAAGAGTTAAATTACTAGCAGCCAGTAGCTTTTAGCCCCCAAATAGCAAGAAAGAGTTTACGTGTCAGGAACCAACAACTTTTGGCCTCAATCACCAAATCCATGTGCCTTCTCTTTGCCTGCCACAGTTTACTCCACATGTCAAGGTTTCATCCCTAGCCTTGTCTTCCTGCCCATCCACCCATCCTTCTGGGATGTTCACTCACCCCATGTGTCTCTCCAGTCTGGAGAATAACTTAGGCTTTGACCACATGTGCTGCTGGTCCTCAGGGACCTACCAATTGGTATTAACACCCTTTCCCAGAGCCTGTTCACAGTCATGGTTGCTCCTTTGAGGAGACATCAAGAAGAAATTTTCATAACCTTTACAACCAGGAAGAAGATAGAGCGCAGGACTTGGGCTTGGAAAGGAGGTCAGACTTGAAATTTGGTTCTGGGGGAAGCATAATGAGAACTGATTTTTTTGAAAGTCCTGTGGAAAGTATTATTTCTCAGCATGATTAACGAGGCTGCAAATACAGTTACGTAAACACATCTTGATCCTCTCTCTCTCCCTGTCCCTCTCCCCCTCCCTCCCTTGCTCCCTCTCCGTGTGTGTGTGTGTGTGTGTGTGTGTGTGTTTGTTTGTTTGTTCGTTTGTGTGGTATTAGTACATGATTTTGTGGATGTGTGCATATGTATACATGACTGCACGTACATGAGGAAGTCAGAGGTAGATAGCAGGTGTTTTTCTCAGTCTCTCTCCATCTCACATTTTTTTGAGACCGGCTTCCTCATTAACCCTGATCTCACTGACTTAGGCTGGCCAGTGAGATGTAACCTCTGCTGTCTCTGTCCCACACTGCCTGCACTGCAGACATCTGACTATCTGAGCTTTCTCTCCATCCCAGCATCTCTTAGTGGTTTTAGATATTGTCCCCCTGAGTCAGAAGGTTTGTTGTTTACAGGTCTGGCATGGGCACTGACAGGAGGAATTAAGCACATAGACACAGAGACCATGGAGGACACATTGCTACAAGTCCTTTGTAATGAGCTCATTGAACCTCACAGTCAGCTGGAGGCTCTCCCAGACCTTTCTCACAGCCCTTTCTTGTTTTCTCACCCTCACAGCACACTAGCCTGGGAGGATGCTACTAATAGTGCTGACAACTTCAGAAGCATCAGCTTCACAGGCCATGAATGATGTGTTTAATTTTCTCTTCAACATTCAGAAATTGCTATGCAGCCATTCTGAGGACTGTGTCTCCCCATCCTTACTCCAAAGCTAGAGCAGTGTGTCACTGTGGAGGCTGGAATGGTGCCTGTAAACTGTGGATCAGGGAAAAAGTCTTAGTAGAACCTTCCCGAATCTCAAGATTCCCCCATTCTAAATACTATCCTTGAGCACAGCCCAGACACAAGGAAGAGAGTGCCCTGCTTGTCCTGTCAGGTTCTCTGTCAGTTGGAGCCATGCCTCTGAGTGCTTTGTGTCTTCCTCTTACATCAGGGCATTATCATGGACCCACCATTTCTACATCTCTGGCTGTGGTTTTGTCTTTCCCTTTCTTGTACTTTCATGGAATCCAGGCCACTATTAAGGAGCTTAGGAATAGAATGAAGCCATAGCCTGGAGAGGAGCCTTCCTGCCCTCTAGAGGCAGTCGAACTGTAGCTTCTAGTGACCATCAAATCCCTTCCTTTCTATACACATCTAGAACTCTGACCTGAGATTCAACAGAGCCGCTTCTGTAAATCACCCAGAGTATCATGAAGGTCGGGGAACATCAAAGCTCAGGGGTCACCCCTCAGTAGATACTCTTCTGTTTATTATGATGTCCTTGTCCCAAAGTTGAGCCTCTGCTTTGTCAAGTTCCTACAATTTCAAGTCCTTTAGGACCTTTTTCATTTTTATTTATTATGTAATTTAAGCAGTTGGGTATTGTTTCCATATACAGTCAGATGCAGGATCAATTAGAATCCAGGTATGTGTATCACGCTCTGGGAAGTCTCCCCTCAGTAAGACATCATCCCTACTCTCCAGGGACTGAGTGGTCTTACAGTACAAAGTAATCAGTGCAGTGACACAGTGGTGAAAGGATTATAATTGAGAAGAAAAGGAGACATGTTAAACTGCCCTACAGAGTTCAAAACCACTTGACAAAATACCCATGGCTTGGGCTGGATCTGCATGGCTGTGAGGGAATTACAGCCCAGTCCTTTCTGCCTTTCTCTTCCTCCTCAGAGAGTTAAATGCATTTCTCTCTTCAGATTCCTAGAGACAAACACTTTTCTGGTTTTTGTAAGGTTTACAGAGGACCACTTAGTAATACAGCAGGCTTTTACTTTGGGCACATAAGCCACAGAGCACAGAGGAAGTTGGTGCCTAGGAACAGCATCTATTACCCCCCAGTCTCCTTGATATTGCTCCTATAAAAGCTATGGACACACTTCCCAAATGCATAATGGTAATTGTGCTTTTCTGATGAAAAATGGAAAAGCAGACTTGCAACAGAAGAGGATAGCTAAGAAAGAGAGTACATTTTCTCTTTGTATAGAGTACTAAATAATGACTGGTAAACTGTTGTACTTGGATAGAATACCATGAAACTCTCAACAGAACTATCCCTATTCCTTTAAGCTTAGAGGGACAGAAAAGACTGAATATTGTTTGTTCACTAGGAATTTTGGATTTTGTCGTAATTATAGACAGAGTTCAGAGAAATATAGTCATCCCTGATTTGTTTTAAATCTCTCAATATTATCTATAGATGTGGGATCTCCCCAAGCTGAGTCATGTCTGCCTCTTCATGTGTGTATGTATGTCTGAGTTCCAGCCTAGATTAATACTATTTTAGAGTTTATCTTTATCTTAAGACAAATATCTTAAGTCATGGATGTATCAACTAAATTTCTGTTGTTATGATTCAGGGGTGAATCAATTGAAGCAGATTAAACAGAGTACCTGTGTCATTTACTTTTATCTCTTGCTAACATACTTGGAGGCAACAGGAGTGAAATATTTTCTTCATTATCATTCCATTTATTTTCATCTCAAATGATATCCCATTTCCAAAGCAACAAAAGACAGAACATTTGAAACATAGAGGGAACATTTGTGGATGGAAAGAAAAAAGGAAAAAATGTGGGACTTGATACTTTGATTGTATCAAATGTATACTTTGATTAATATTTATAGTTAGGTGCATAGTTGATCTTCTTTACTTTCCTGTCAGATGAGAAATCAGGGCTTAGAAATTTTAAATAGCCTGCCAATGTTTTATTACTAGAATACAAAGTAGAAATAGCTTAAATTCAATTACATTTGATGTATGTGCTGTGAAAGGCCCACCATGCTGGTTTGTGGTTAACAAGTCTAATGAGATCTGATTCTGTCTTTTGAAATAAAAAAACCTATGAGACTAAAAAGGATTTTGTGATGCTGACATATCAGAAAGTTGTAGATAAAGAAGGGCAGATCATAACATATAGACAATGTCATCAGGTTGGCAAATTACTGTCAATCCTTCTGGAGGAGAACAGGACACTGGACTTCGAATTTTGGCAGATGAGAAAGACCAATTTAGGTAAGATAGGAAAGAGAAAAAGGAAGAAGTCATGTATAATAGGTCTGTGCGGTCATAAAATTACAATAGCAACAAAAGGGGAGAGCAAAACATATGTGCAACTGGGAACACACAACCGCTAGGACAACAATGCTATAAGACAACCTGAGGACCTTGTGTGACAGTCTGTGATTTATTCCGTACATGATATCCCCCAAAATTTGTGTGTGTATGTGTGTGTGTGTGTGTGTGTGTGTGTGTGTGTGTGTGTGTGTGTGTATGAGGGGTAAATTTTAGGGAGAATTTGTGATTTTAGGATAGAAAATAAAAATTTTAAAACCTTATAACAAGGACAGAGTGCCACAGCCAGAGTTTACATTAAGTGTTTCTACAAACCAAATTTTTCTGTTATGTCTAGAAGAGCTAAGGTAAGAGAAAGTTGGATTGTGAACACAGGCAGTGATACTAGGAGCTGAGAAAAAAATGGCTGTGAGATGTTCGAGATAAAGTCAATGGGGAGTGTTGAAAAGACAAAAACATCAGTCATAAAATTAGTAAAGATGGTTTCCAATTTGCATACATAGATAAGGGTTTATTCACACAAATATTGACATAACATAGACAGGCAAGTGTAGGATGACTGGGAAAGATGGGTCAGCCAGCAGCTTTGAATGTTGGGTGTAGGGGCTTAGGGATGCAGAGAAATGCATTTGTGCACTGAAGATAAACTTGGAATGAAGTGAAGTGCATTAACCAGTAAAAACCATGCAATGAGAAGTCACAGAGGAAAGAGGAAGGAGGAGATCCTGAAACCCTGGATCTGACAGGTAACGAGGGGGAAGATGTGGGATGCAGACTCCCCCAGGAACAACTACTGAGTGCTGTGTCATGAGGCCCCAGGAGAAGTGTCAAGGTGACAGATGACTCAGCCTTCAGCACTGCATACACAGTCAGCCTTGTGACTTCAAGTTGACAGTTTTGAAACCAGCCATTGAGTGGCAGAGTGAGCACCTCTCTCAAGGCAGCTGTGTTCAGTGTTTACTGTTCTCCCACATGTCAGCTAGACTCAGTCTAGATCAGTTGTGTGGAAGACTCGTCTGTAAACATCTGTGTGCAGATTTTCTTCCTTACATCTAACTGTGCACTTGTGTTGCAGCTTAAGTCACCCTGTTTTGCTAATGCGCATGGCAGCTGAATCTGCACAGCGGCTTAGTGTATCGAGAAGGGAGAAGTCATGACTCTGGTGACTTCGCACTCTTCTTTCTCTGTGCTGTTGTTCATGGCTCTTAGCAACTCCAGCTGGAGGCAACCCCAGCCCCCTTTCTTCCTAGTAGGTGTTCCGGGCTTGGAGGAAACTCAGCACTGGATAGCATTGCCTCTGGGGGTCCTTTACCTCCTTGCTCTAGTGGGCAATGTGACAATTATCTTCATTATCTGGACTGACTCATCCTTGCACCAACCTATGTACCTCTTCCTGGCCATGCTTGCTGCTACTGATCTGGTCCTGGCCTCCTCCACTGCGCCTAAAGCTCTCACTGTGCTTCTGGCTCACGCCCATGAGATTGGGTACATTGTCTGCCTGACTCAGATGTTTTTCATTCATGCCTTCTCCTCGATGGAGTCAGGCATACTTGTGGCCATGGCTCTGGATCGCTATGTCGCCATCTGCCACCCTCTGCATCATTCTACCATCCTGCATCCGGGGATTATTGGGCGCATCGGGATGGTGGTGCTGGTGCGGGGATTGGTCCTCCTTGTCCCATTCCCCATCCTGTTGCAGAAAGTTGTCTTCTGCAGAGCCACTGTCATAAGCCATGCCTATTGTGAACATATGGCTGTGGTAAAACTTGCCTGTTCGGAAACCACAGTGAATCGAGCTTATGGGCTGTCAGTGGCACTGCTGGTGGTTGGGCTAGATGTCCTGGCCATTAGCATTTCCTATGCCCTCATCCTCCAGGCAGTGCTGAAGGTTCCAGGAGGTGAAGCCAGACTTAAGGCCTTCAGCACATGTGGATCTCATGTTTGTGTTATTCTCATCTTCTATGTCCCTGGAATTTTCTCTTTCCTCACTCACCGCTTTGGCCACCATGTTCCCCATCATGTCCACGTTCTGCTGGCCACTCTCTATCTCCTTGTGCCACCTGCCCTCAATCCTCTTGTTTATGGGGTGAAGACTCGACAGATCCGCCAGCGAGTGCTCAGGGTGTTCTACACAAAAGCATCGAGTTGAGCATGTCCTCATCTTTGGCTACAGAAGACTCCACCAAGAGCCCATGGCTGGTATAGAGTACAGGAGCAGAAGCAATTTCACAGTGAACATTCTTATTCCTAGTCGTCAGTGCAGAGAATACCCACAGGCATATGACTCAGCATACTACTGAGATGTATCTGGCTATCTGTGCTTTTATTTCTCCTTAATCTTATTATTCTGTTCAACTCTCCACTGTTGTCAGGGATATAGGATTTTTTTTTAACCTAAATCCAGTAAGTGATTGCATAACACTGTGTAAATGAGTCTGGCAAATCCCAATGTATTCCTGATTTAGGGTTGGTTCATAGTGACTTCAAAATCTCTAAGCCAATCCAGTGGATGCATGTCACTGCTCATCGTGTCTCTTAAAGGAAACAAAATGGCCACCTGGTAAAATACCACCTCTCATTTTAGTTTAGATGTTACATTATTTAAAAGAAGTTAAACAAATTAGGTATTATATGTAACTTAGTCTTGGACATATTTTCCTATAAACACTTGTATTTCTGTGTAGTGATTTCCTTTTTAAAAAGTTCATGTTTTAAATTTTATTCATATTTTGATTAACATAAATAGCAGATAAGACAAAGTACTAACTACGTCTCTTTTATAAGTATTAATTTAATAAATGTAATTGTAATTTTTTTATGTAAGAAAGTTAGCAAATTGTACGAGTCTCTGATGCACAGCTTCTGTAACTATGGAAGCAAGGCTGTTATTTAAAATGAATTTCTTTCTTGGTAATGGTAAATATATTGGGATATCAGTAATCTCATCTATTTCTGAAGATAGGAACCGGTGAAAACTCACAGGAGGACTACCAAACTTAGACTTGGACATCCATCTAAGGTTCTTTGTGCTTGAAACTTTTATGGTACTTTGAATTGCTCCATTGAGCTATGGTGCTAAGGTGCTGACAGTATCTGTTGCTGGAATTCAGTGAAGAGGGCAGCCAATGCTTCTGATCACTTCATCCTTCGTACGCTTTGCTACTGATGAGTGCTTTTCTTTTAGAGAGACTGAACATTTTTCAGTTTGACTGGCATCTGTGATGGGGTTTGGCTGTCATCTGTGATGAGTTAGTGAGAATGGATATGAATTATACTTAGTTCAGGAAGAATTATGTTTTTATTAGTAGCTACATCTCGAACTTTAACTCCTTTAAGTTACCCTGAGGAAATCCAGGGTATGGCATATTATATTCATTTTGGAACGGTGGTTTGACCTTAGAGTCATTTTGTTTTGGGAACCTATAAAAGGAAGAGTGCTATCCTCATTACTAATATCACATGGTGGCTCTTGGAATGTGGATATGGGCATGAGCTCTACAAAAGCTCTTTTCAACCAATGATGGTTGAAGACGACAGAGAAACAATATGGAAGAGCATGTGTCCCTCATGTTGTCTAGATCACAAACTGTGACTTGACTCTAAAATAGAAATAAAGTTGTGTTTGCATTAAGCCATTTATATTTGGGAAATCTTTGTTGCAGCGCACTAGCCTATAGCTTAAAAGTATGTTTTGGAGCTGGTGAGATGGTTCAGTGTGTAAAGAGATTGCCACACAAAGATGAATGTCTAGAATAAATGCAAAGCTAGGCATGGTGGCATATCTAATTACAGTGCTCACCTGGGTGATAGAAGGCAGAAGCTTGTGGGCCAGATTACCTGGTGTACTCAGTGGTGAATAACAGACCAAGTCACAAATGGCATGGAAGATGAGGAATTATACCTGAGGTTTTCTTCTGACTTTCATACTCATGCTGTGGCACACTCTCAACTACCTATGCACATTAATACAGATACACACTATACATACATACATACATACATACATACATACATACATGCCTAACTACATGGAACTTTAAATCATCTTGGAACTTTAAAGAGGATGTATATCTTCTGTGTGAATTATATTTCTAATAGTTTCCTTTTATAAATGTTTTTCACAACTTGTTTGCTTAAACCCACCTCTATTGCATATTTTATTTATTTATTTTAAATTATAGTCAGATGACCAATACATTGTATCATTTCATGTTTTATTTTCAACTTAATTTGTAATCTATTCCTACTTTTGTCTGCTATCTTAGGCCTCTATTGTGATAAAACACTGACCAAAAGCAGCTTGAGAAAGAAAAGATTTCTTTTATCTTAGGGCTTACAGTACATCATGGAGGGAAGTCAGGAAAAGAGTGCCAAGTAGTGATCTGGAGGCAGGAACAGAAGAAGATGCTTTGGTGGAATGCTGTTCCTGAGTTACTACCCATAGACTGAATGCTCAGTCAGCCTTCTTAGACAATTCAGAACCATATGCCCAGGGGTGACACTGCCCATGGTGGGCTGGGTCCTTCCATTCCAGTCATAAATCAAGAAAATACCCCCAGGCCTACCCACGGGCCAATCAGGTGGGGTTACTTTCTCAAGTGATGTTCCTTCTCCCCTGGTCTCAGTTTGTGTCAAGCTGGCAAAGAAATAAGCAGCACAATTGATTCTTTGCCAACTTAACACACAAGTTCATTATTATTAGACCATAGCCTTTCCTTCTAATTTATACCCAAGATCTCATACTAATATCACAATATAAAAGAGTATATCTTAAAAAGTCCTATAGTCTTTAAAAAGTTTAGTCCCTTAAAAATATCCAAAAATCTGTTTAAAAATACAAAAATCTTTTAACTGTAGGCAGATGTAAAAACACAAGATAAACAATCAATCAAACAAAAGAAAACAGGACAAAAACCATTAAACACTTCTTGTTCCATGAGAGGAGAAGCAGGGAATAGTTACAATCTTAAAACCAAACTAAATCTCAATAGTATAAAACAAAGTTAAAGAATTTGTAAAATTTCTTGATTTTTCTTTTACTAGCTCTTACGATTGTCAGTTTCTACTCACCCAATGATATTGATCCTTTTTGTTTATCTTTTTCTTGATAATGCCTACTACAGGCTTCTTATTTTATTAATCCTTCAAAAAACTAACCAGATTTGTTAATTTCCATATATTTTCTATTTTATTTATTCTGATGCTATTTTTATTAATTTCTTATACTTGTTCACCTTTGATTTAATTTATTCTTAGTTTTCTAAATTATTAAGCTGTCAAGTTCGATAACTGATCTTTTAATATTTAATTTATTTATGTGTATGGGTGTTTTGCCTGCCTATATGTCTGCGCATCACCAGTGTTGTGCAGTGGCTTTGAAGGACAAAAGAGGGCATCATTTCCCCTGAGACTGGAGTTACAGAAGATTGTGAGCTGCCATGTGCTTGTTGGGAATCAAACCTAGGTCCTCTGAAAGAACAGCCAATGCTGTTAACTACTGAGCTGTCTCTCTATCCCCTCTTTGATTGATTTTTTTTTAAAGTTTAGAATAACACAATCACTGTAGGCAACAACTAGCATCCTAATTTTGTAAGCCATTCTAAGTTAAATCCTCCAGTGGTGAATCCTAGTGGATCCGCCATCTAAACCAGGGTCCTCTTGTTTGCTACATCTTGTCCTCCCAGCTCCTCCCTCCAAAGCAAGTCCCCCTTTCCTGTCTCCTCTCCTCTTCTCTCCAACCTGTAAGTCCTGCTACTCCTCATCCAGTGATTGGACCCCTGAAATCTTTATTCATTAGGGAAAGATCCTACCACATTTCACCCTTTCTGTCCAATTAAAAAAGAACTTTTATAAGTTGAGCACAACTATTACCATTCTGTGATTTACAAAGCACGAAATACACCTAACATCTAGTCCATCATTTTTGTCAATTAAATAGGACACTCTGTTATCTATCCTAACTTAAAAGAGTGTATAATTCCATATCTGTTCTGTCCCAGTTTAGCTTGTATGCTATCTGAAAGCTATCTAATTAAATATGTTCTCTCAAGGCTAATAGCCTGGGTTGGCTATGAGACTATATCTAGTCTTTCAACCCCATCAGAAATCCACCTGTGAATGACCATTATTATCTGGAAATACAGGAAGCCTAACACAGCTTCCAGCACTGAGACAAGTTGTAGAGACAGTTGCCTACCTACACAGCCCCTGTATTGTCAGGAAGTTGGAGCATCAGTCTTCAGCCTTCTGGCCCAGGAATCTGACAGACCTTGGTGAAACAGGAATTATTAAGGACTAGTTTATTCTGTCTTAGCAGAACTAAGCCTTCCTAACCTGTAATTTGTGTCCTCTCAGGAACAATACAAGTCTGTTGGAGAAATAGGCAATTTCTGCCCGGTGGCCACCTAGCCACACCGTACAACCTCACTTGGAGGTAGAGATGCTCAGCTGCTTCTTTGAATCCACAAATGGGGAGCTGTTAGGAGCAGATGTCTCAACAAATGAATAAATAACATTAAATGTCACATTCTGTGGATTTCTGACGTTTTTGAAAACTATCTACCTACATAAAGTAACTGGATTGTTGTCCGTTAACTACTCTCAGCTATTTCTAATAGAAATACCATGTACACAACCTAGTAATTAAGTCTGACCCAAGAATTTGCTATCTGGCCCTTAACTCATATGCTTAATCATCTCAGATCAGTCTATAATGGCATTTATAGAAGGACTGGGTCCAAGCCTTGTACTTTTAAAAGTTTTGTAACAATAGAGGAAATTTATGCCAATGAAAACCCTGAACCTTTTGAATGAAACTTTTGTACCAATGTGAGAAATTATTACTTCAACTTAGTAACACTTAGAAGGAATTCTACCAAATGAGATTATGGCTGCACAATCAATTCTAACTAATTCCTCCATGTTAAATTATAACCATTTGTAAATTCCCCAGAAGACAACCTTAGGATAGCCACCTCCAGGCCCCCAAGTCCAGGGAGCCAGGGTGATGACTCTTCATTTCTGGTTCCAGCTGTATATTGGCATTGAGATACCTTTGGGAGGGGAATAGAGAAATTGGGGGAGTTGTTTGGTTTTCAGAAGGCCATGCCAATGATTATTGTAGTCTCTGATATCTGTCCTAACTGAATCTGATGAAAGTCCCTGGGATCAGGAGTTCAGGAAAGTCTGTTCTATATGTCTGATGATGGCTCTCACCAAAGCTGCACATTCTGCAATATACAAATCTCAAAATGAAATGTGTCATCAACTTGTATGTTTTGTTTGATTCTCTGGAATCTAGTCCTTAGGGAGTCTCCCTTCATCATATCTGATTCATATAACTCTGGAAGGTGTATAGCCACTAACCACCTTTTCTAAAAACACAAAGACAAAACCTTTCTCCCAACATAGCATGTCCTTGAGCCAGTAACCAGAAAAACCTTTATCTTGACCTCTCTCCCAGAGGAATAATATAACCATAAAACTCAAAATCACACCCATTTTGAAAATTAAAACAATCCAAAACAAATGAAGTAAACTAAAATACTGTATGAGCCTATTCTTAGTTTTTTTTGATTTTTTTTTTCTATTCTGTCATGTCAGGAAATTAACCCAAAATTCCCGTGGAGCTCAGGAATAAAGAAGAGTTGCCTGTAGACTCAACATAGCATCTATCTGGTATGCTCTCTTCCCAGAGCTACAGACTCCTATTGATCAATACCTGTTCATAGACGTCAATTATCACTGCTCTCTACTTGGAGTCAGTGACTAATTTTCCCTATCCTAGTTCCAAACCGTGGGTGAAACTCCCCACATGATTCGGACAAAATCTGTACATAAATCTATCCTAAAAGCAAATAATCCCAATTTTATAAATTCACAGTTTAATCAATATCTGCCCTAAGATGTAGGCAGCTTCCATTCTTCTGGGCTCTCTGAATCACAGCAGCCATCTTGTCTCTTTTTACAGCCGGGGACCTCAGAGTTGGCTTTGTTTCAGGGTTCCTGCCTTGAGTCAACACATGACTTGACTCTACTCAGCTAGTCAAACTTCCAAATTTCTAACTAGATTTCTAACTAAAGGCTAAGAATCTTAATTTCTAGTGGACTCTTGCCTGCCATGGTAGATGTCATCTGTAGGGGAAATACTAAAAAAGCCACCACACTACAGCTGGCAGACAGGACTGCGGGCCTGGCGTGTTCTCATCTCAGCAGACTCACTGACCTGGTGTTTTGAAATCTCTCCACTCAACTCACTAAGTTCCGGTGGTGGATTGGATTGCTGCCATGCCAGCCCCACACATCCAAATTCACGTGGCTAGCTGGTTTTTACTTCTTGAAAACACACGCTTTTCTGCTGTTTTGCCACTGTACCTTTCTCTCTGGAACCCAGCTGAGTCGCCGGCATGAAGGAAAACAACGCATAAACTTAGTTTAGAGTCAAGAGATAACACAATCACTGGGCACAGCAACTAGCATTCTAATTTGGTAAGCCATTCAAAGTTAAATCCTCCAGTGGTGATTCCGGGCAGATCACCATCTAAACCAGGGCCCTCTTGTTTGCTACATCTTATCCTCCCTGATTCCCACCCCCAACCTCCCGGACCCCGCCCCCCAATCTCCTCCACCCTTCCACCCCCCACCCCCAACCCACCCAAACCCCGTCCAAAAGCAAGTCCCATCTTTGATTGATTTTTAAATCTCCTTTTTTTCCAATATGAACACTTGAATGTGTATATTTTCTGTATTTTCCTTCTATCTGTGGTCAATACATTTGCATCTTCATCAATTAATTTAAGTTAATGACAATCATATTCTTACTTCTGGTTGGCACGTGCATGATTTAGATTCGATTTTTTTTTTTGACTATTTAGTGCTATTTGATGCCATCATATTTTTACTGTTTCTTTAACTTGGTGAGAGAATAGATTCTACAACATTGGTTTTGAAATTTATTGTGACACGGAAAAAAAACCCGACCTTCTCCTGTCGCTAATTCCTGTGTAGGATTATAAAGAGGCCTTGAATTCTCTCACCCAGAGGATGAGAAAGGTGTATCCTAATGTCTCTTAGGAAAGATCGAATGCCTCCATTTAGACTGAATAGTCCTTTGCATAAGCCCTACACAGTAATGACCTGAGTCCTACCATCAGTGCTCAGGAGCAGGGACCTCCACCTGATACGATATAGCAACTGTCCAAAATGACTGATTTTCAATCTCATCTATAGCACATAGACAAGAATAAGAATCTCAGGTAGTAGGAATGGGCTACAGGCCAGAAGGATTAACCCCTAAGAGAAAGGCATGAATGTAGAAAATAAAAGACATTTATAAAATGTACAATAATATTTAAAAAGTTAATTTTTGGAGGCTCTCATTGGTTTTTATTATAACTGTACCCTAGTTCTTCCCTTTGATTTATTTATTAATTTATTATTTACTTATTACTTATTCACTTTACATCTTCTTGCCACCCCAGTTCCCTTGTCTTCTTGTGATCAATCATATGAAAGTAATAATTAGTTGAAATATCTTTACATTCCCAAACTGTTTCTTGTAATGAATTTTCAGCATCATTTTGAGTTAATGGAATCCTTAAACAAATGGATGGGACACAATGTTCTGAGCATGGCAGAACCAAGCCAAAGCAGAAGATTCTCTGTGGTCAGCCTCACTCTCAGAATAGTTTTCTAAGAGTTATTATCAACTGGACATATGAAAATATGCCTAGCTTTATTCAGATTCCTAAGATTTAGTACATTTGTCAAAAATGAAGGCATGCACTTTCCACCACGTGGGGGTGTGCAACAGTTAAAAATAGTTACCAAGAAATGAGAGTACAAGTGTCTTAAACATCCAGGAAAAGGCTCCAGGAGAGTCTGAGCAGTTAAGAAATCGAGTAGAAAGTTCCTAAGATGGGTATGGTGGATTCAAAAGCACGAATGGAAGGATTGTCATCAGGGAGAAAGATTCTCTTGGAGTTTGATGGTCTTATGTGTCTGTCATGAAAAACTGGGGAACTTGAATCTGATATTTCTACTGCCTTTGTGCTACAGATGGGAAGGAAGGAAGTGATGGAAAAGTATTAAGAAACCTTTAAAAAGTAGTCGAGATGATGGAGGGATGAATTCATCTGAGAAGGTTGTTGCAGTGTTCTTCTGTATTAAATGCTTGCCAGGTTGAAAGCCATAACTCTTAATAGGATAATGTGCCTGCTACCTCCAGTTTCTCATCACAAACAGCCATGGAGTCTGGCCTGTGACTGCTATCTGCAAGCCTCTGTAGCACCCGTTTGTCATCACTGACCAGTTTGTGCCTAGGGCTTTCACCTTTGCTACCTGGGGTCAATAGAGGTGGTTGGGGAATGGGAGGACCAGCGGTTTGTGTGGTGGAAAACAACTGGAGTGGCATAAGGGGTATCCTTTGAATCCAAAATTGTTCCTCTAGTGATACGAAGCTCAAGAGCCTCAAGGGAAGAGAGAATAGATACAGCCTACATTTACCCTTGGACACAATGGTCTGCAGAAATGGATGAAGAAACGGCATATTATTGCACTTGGAGGCTGTGATGTTACATTTAGCTCAGAAAACGGAGTGTTCAGATTTATTCAATAACCTTACTCAAGCTTAGACACAGTCCTGTGTGTGTGTGTGTGTGTGTGTGTGTGTGTGTGTGTGTCCATGCACTTGAGTGGATGGGGAGGCCAGAGGTTCATGTCAGGTGTCTCCTTCCATCACTCTCAGTCTTTTATTATTATTATTTTTATTAATCATTCCATTCATTTACATATCAAATGATATCCCACTTCCCGGTTACCCATCCACCAACCCCCCATCCCACATTGGCCTCCTCCCTCCTCTCCTACCTCTGTCTGTATAAGAGTGCTCTCCCACCCATCCACACTCTCCCTCCCTACCTCTTCAGTATTCCCCCTACACTGGGGCATCAATCCTCCCCAGGACAGGACCAAGGGCCTCTCCTCCCATTGCTATCAGGCCTCCCCTCCTATTGTATGTCCCTCTGCTACATATGTATCTGGAGCCATGGATCCCTGCAGGTACACTCCTTGGTTGGTGGTCTAGACTCTATGAGAACTGGGTGGTCAGGCTAACCTATATTGTTCTTCCAATGGGGTTGCAATACACCTCCACTCCTCCAGTCCTTCTCCTAGTTCCTCTACCAGGTTCCCTGAGCTCAGTCTGACAGTTGGCTCCAAGCATCCACATCTGCATTGGTCAGTTGTTGGCCAGACCTCCTCAGGAACCACCACACTAGGTTCCTATCAGCAAGCACCTCTTGACCACGGCAACAGTGTTGGGTTTGGTGTCTATAGACATGATGGATCCCCAGGTGTGGCAATCTCTGGTTGGCCCTTCCTTCAGTCTCTGTTTCATTTTTTATCCCCGATCTTCCTTTGGACAGGAACATTTCTGGGTTAAAAACTTTGAGATGGGAGGGTGGCCCCTTTTGAGACAGGATCTCTCATCACATCTGGAACTCACTGATTTGTTAGACTGCCTGACCAGTAAGCCACTGACTCTTCCTGTCTTCACCTCCAATGCAGGATTACAAATACATTCTATCAAGTACACGTGACTGCTGGCAAGCTGAATGCATGTCCTCAGACTGTGCAACAAGGACTCACTGAGCCATCTTCTTTTTTTTTTTTTTTTGGTTCTTTTTTTTGGAGCTGGGGACCGAACCCAGGGCCTTGTGCTTCCTAGGCAAGCGCTCTACCACTGAGCTAAATCCCCAACCCCAAGCCATCTTCTTTTCTGTTTGAAAAATCTCCTGAGGGCTGAAAGCAGGACCTTAAAAGGCCAAGCAGTGCTTAATGATTGACTTAGGTGATCAGATTTCAGAACTATTAAATTACAGCCATTTAAAATATATAGAACACTGATGCTTTTTTAAAAAACCAAATACCATTATCTTTGTTCTGTGAAACACCTCTTTAATGGAAAGTTGAAAATATCAAATAAGCATATTTATTGTATGTCATTATGATCTAACAAAGAGTCAGTCAGTGGTGGGGGTCAAGGAACTACTGAGTCTACTTAAAGAAAAGTTTAAAGGGACTTCTTTGAATATTGATCAAAAACTGATTATCTGTTTAATGTGAATTGAGAGGGAGAGACAGAAGTTAGGGAGAGAGAGAGAGAGAGAGAGAGAGAGAGAGAGAGAGAGAGAGAGAGAGAGAGAGAGAGAGGTGTGAATGCTACATTTCAAGCTTCCTATGGCTGAACGTGATGGTACATGTATATGGAGTCCTAGCCATTTGGTTGCTTTTGTTTAACTTTGTAAGAAATAGTTACATGGTCTTGGACATGAAGCATACTTTAATTCTGGATACATAACTGTTTATCTGGAAAAAAGTTTTGGTAGCCCCTTCTCTTAAAAATTTCATTTTAGCTGGACAGTGCTAGCTTAGCCTTTGGTCCTGCCACTCAGGAGGCCAAGGCAGGTAAATCTCTGAGGTCCAGGCTAGTCTCATCTATAGAGTGAGCTCCAGGACAACCAGAGAAGCCCTGTCTCCAGATGATGATGATGACGACAATGATGATGATGATGATGACGACGATAACAATGACGAGAATGATGACGACAATAATATATTATTTTCATTTCTGTTTCAATCTGAAGATCTTGTTCAGTGATCTCTAACTCTATTTCTAGTTTCTAGACATCACTGTCCTTTCCTGTACATTTTCTTCAAATTCCTTGGATACAATTTGTAGTTCTCAAATCACTCTGATCTTGGGTCACTTAGAGCTATATTTCCTTTCATTGTGACGTGTAGCCCTTCTAAGATTTAGAGTTGTGGCTGTGACTCAGGTGTCTCAGGAGTGATGGACAGAATGGAGATCAGGTGACTGCACACACTCTACATTTACCCTTGGACACAATGGTCTGCAGAAATGGGAGTGTGACACAAGTTACACGGGAGATGTCTGTGTAAGCAGAAGAAGGTTAGCCTGTTGAGATGTGGTATCCCTAAATTTATGTTCTCACCTAAAAACAGTGGGAAAACTAGGCCAGCATCCTGGAGAGATATTTTCATGTCTGTGTTGCCTGTGTCACTATTCAAAATAGCCAAGATATAGAGCTAGCTTAACATCCCATCACCAAATAAACAATAAGCTGTCCTTTGAAGTCTCATTTCCCCAATGTAGGGGAAGGCCAGGGCATTGAGGTGGGAGTGGATACATTGGAGTCAGAGCATCTTCGTAGAACTAGGGGGAGGGGGTAGGGAGACGGGAGAAAGGGGATGTAATGTAAATGTAAATACACAAAATATCCAAGAAAATAAAATGAAAAAGCCCAATAAATTCAGCATGTACATATGAGAGATTTATTCATTCATAGTGAAATTATGTAGGAAAATTGATAGAATATAGGTGGTTGTGTTAAGTGAAATCATACTCAGAAAGACAAATATTGCCTGTTTTCTTCATGTGTGGAATAGAGATTGCAAAATTATCTTTGTCATACAAAAACATAAGGAAGGGAGACTTGAGAGGTGGGAGAGGTCAGAGGAGGGAGAAGGACAAAAGAACAAAGTGGGAGGGTGTGATCAGAATACATGACACGCAGAAAGGAAAGTTTCATAATGAACCCATCATTCTATATCACAAATATATGCTATAATTAAAAACAATTGAAAAAACTAAAATGTATGTAACACAATGGTTCTCAAGCCCCTGGCCATGAGGCTGAGTGAAATGCGCCAAACCCAGCAACCCCTGGTTACTGGAGGGAACCTGCTCTAGATCACGCTGTTCTTTGTCTAGCTCAGATTCTCTGGCTATCATTTACTGACTCCCTTGAAAATAACCCAAACCTTTTTATCTTTCCTATACTGTAGTTAGTTAAAAAAAACCCACAGTGCTTTGCTTATCAATAAATTAAAACATGTTATCTCTGTGAGATTTTAATCTACTTGAAAAAAATCATCATGAATAAATACAGATTTCATGTAAAATTTATCATCGTGAATCTCAATCTGAAATTTAGCACCATATGGAGTCCGATGTGAGATCATGGCAATAAAGGGGTCCTTATGCAGCACCACATTGCCCAAACAATAAAAGAATATTCCCTGTAGTCTCTCTACTTCCCTTCCATTTCTGTTTAGGTGTTAGCCTTTTGCACCAGGCCCCTATAATTTCTATTTTACTTTGAAACCATCCTCTCCTACACATTCCAATTTAATTGTTTCATAAATAGACTTCCTAAAGCCTCAACTCATAACCCTCCAAGTCTGCTTCCCAAGTCATCTGGGACTAGGAAGAGGTGAGAATTAAGAACTCTGAAGACCTTTGTGGTTTGTTCACTAAAGGCCCAGCAGGGTTACTATGGTAGTAGATGCACCCGTGAATTCCAGGCTAAAGGAAGAAGGTAAGACATATGGGACTAAGCAGGGAGAGTAGCCAGCTGACGGGGTAGGCAGGGATCTTTGACTCATGGGCTTCTACTAAATATGAAGTCAAGGATGTGAGAGCTGTGGGGACTGTAGATGAGTGAGTGTGGGTGAAAGCTCCTCCTGAGTGGTCTTTCAGCCATCTGCCTTTGTACAGGATTCCATTTCTTGCTGTGGATGAGAGACTAGACAAGTTGGGTTTCCTCTTGTCTAGTCAGGAGAGGAGGCCTGCAATGGGGTTGATGTGTAGGATGAAATAAGCCAGAGATGCTGGGTTTAGTTTGTCCCTGGACAGTGGGTGTAGGAGGTTAGAAAAGCTCCTACAATCTGGTTCACTCCCCCATCCCCGGTTCAAAAGAAAAGTTTCAGGTAGAAGAGACTCTGCTTTAAAAGTCCCCACAGGAAAGTTCTCTCATGAATTCAAGATTAGCTTTTTCTGTATTTTCTCTCTGGATGTCCAATATTTTCTTTTCCACCCAATGTAGTTATTCACACCCTTTCAAGTTAACAATGATACTTTTATTTAATGCACACCTATAATTTGCAGAAACAATCCACTTGACTGGATGTGATGATTTATGACTATAAGACCAACATTTGCGAGGCTGAGGCAGGAAGAGCAAGAGTTCAAAGTTAGCCTTCTAGTCTTCAAAAACAAAACAACAACAACAACAACAACAACAAAAAAAGCAAAACACACCCCATCAAAAAAACAAACAAAACCAATAAAACAAAAATTCCAAAACAAAAACAAAAGCCACAACAGTAACAATAAATGAAAACCAGCCAACATACAGCCTGCCTTCCATCCCACCCTAGAAGTCACATCCCGAAGGTATCTATGGCTGTGTCTCAGCTTGACAAGGAATACATTAACATGTGGTACTCTGTGTTGGATGGGATGCTTTGGGTAGAACAAGTTGAAAAAGATCTGATTATGTGGTTCTTCGATGAATTCTTGTCTGATACATTCTAAATGCCACATGCCATTTAATACAACCAACACTGTTTTAGAAGTTTCAATTATGTTTTACAATGTGAACCAGAAGGTTAACTTCAGAGTTTGTCTCCTTTTTTCAGTATTTTTTCTGATTTACATGCTCCAATGTTAAATACCTCAAAAATGAGAGATTTAAGAATTTTGGAGCCCAAGTGATGCCATTGGGTATCACTCAGTTTTCCCACAAGTTACCAGTCTCAGTGAAGATGGTTGAAGAAGAAACTTAGACACTTAGGCCCAGAAATAAACTCACATACAGGTAAAGATGATAGGGAATGCAGATGAAGAACAGACTTGCTTGTTTTGAAGTTCTTACACTATGATAATGTTCTCCTACTAGAAGCCTTTGAACACTCTGTTAAGTAGATAAAATGAAGCAGAATTTCAAGTTGGGGAGATATACATATTTTGTAAATATCTTTTGAAGGAATCTATCTATGATTTATCTGTCATCTATCTATCTATCTATCTATCTATCTATCTATCTATCTATCTATCTATCAATCATCTATCTATCTATCTATCTGTCATCTATCATCTATCATGTTGTGTGTGTGTGTGTGTGTGTGTGTGTGTGTGTGTACATCACAGGTATATGGATCCCAGTGGAAGCCAGAAGATGATATGTGATCTGCAGTTACTAGCAATTGTGAACCTCAGTCTTCAGAAAGGGCAGAGAATGTTTTTTAATCCCTGAAGTATCTTCACAGGCCCCATATTTTGTCACTTAATAGGAAATCTATGAAGACTCTTTTGCTAATACAGTCTGGCTGTGACAGCAAAGTTTGGGATGTCAAAGTTGTACAGTCAACAGGAGCTAAACAACAGCATTATTGCAAGGAAGGAGACTCTTCATTATTGTCAAGGCAACAGTGCCTTCGTGTGGCAATAAACTGGAATAACAGTACAGGAGTGATTTACAGTTCACTGCTATTTCATGTTTGAAAGAGTGTCGACAATTCTGTTCTCAGCAGTCACTGGGGGATTTCTAAAACCTATGGGTGGACCTGCCACTTCATGAAGGTTTGTGTTTCCTTCTTATAGAGCATATGGATCTTTTAGTGATTAATTTAATAGATCAAAGACACTAAAACATAACCTCTGATTTTTTTCCTCTGGTGACATTTAAAAATATTAAATCAATCCTATTAGTCAAGCCTTCATCAGCCAGTATAAATTCTTGGTATTAACAATCTATTACTTTATCAATATATATCTTGGTACTGTATTTATATATACATGAAATATATAATAAGTTTATTCATTTAACCATAGAAGCAGGGTTGTACTATGCTGGAATTAACTATATATTAATTAGTTCAGGTTGTTCTTAAATTAGTGTCTTCATGCTTCCTAAGTTCTTGACCAAAGGATATGTGAAAATCAATTTAGTTCATCATCTATAGCTAAGTATTAGTTATTGGTTCTAAAAACATGGTTACTTGCTTATAGATAAGCTACTTTTAGAAGAATTCATGGTCAAAATAGCCTGTGAAAACTCATGCCAGAGAAACAGGCAGGCTGACACAGATGTTCACCTCTCATTCTTCTTCTCCAGATCCAAGGGCCCAGTCTCATTCCTATCACTGCAACAGAGCACTTGCTGGAGTCTTCCTTTCTTCTTTGACCTTATTCCAAATGGATCAGGAGGCTCTTCTCCCCCAACTCATTACATTACCTCCAACACCAGAGGGCATTCCCTGTGAATCCACCAGTTGAGCAAGGCAGAGAAACAGATACACTAACTGAAGACCTTCATCAATCCCTTCCCTCCTGCAAATTCAATCCCCTAGTCTCATTCCTAGCTCTGGAACAGAACACCTGCTGCTGAGCCTTCCTTCCTCCGCTGCCCCCATCTCCTGTAGACCCCACATATCATCTTCTCCTAATCTCTTCCACCACTAATTACTTCATCACAGCATTGACTATAGCAGGCACACCCTGCTAACCCACTAGCCACTCCTACCAGAGAAGCAGGCAGGTTGTCTTCAGATCTTCCCCTCTCCTACTCTTTTTTTGAGATCCAACTCCAAGTCTTATCCCAAGCTCTATAGCAGGCCTTCTGGAGTGACTTCTTTTTATTTTCTATCCCCATTCCAAGGAGGCTAATTAAGAGGATCCTGCTGGAACACTCTGCTTTCTTCTCTCCTGTGAACCCCCTCAGATCCTATCCTATTACCATTCCTAACTGTCAACACCCCATATCCAGAATCACATTTTACCTGGAACCTCCAGTGGTCATGCCTGTCAGGTCCTCAGGAAATATTCTACTAGGCAGCATATGGACACCAAACTCTCCTAAAATTCAGAAAAAAAAAAACAGAAACCAAGGAAACAATCAGCATCTGAGAAAGACAAAACCTGCTATCTGCACATAGACCTATAATTCCCCATCCCAGATGCCTAGATGTCAGCATAAAAACACAATCAATAACATCCAGGACAATATGTCTTCATTAGAGTTCAGTAACCTTATTACAATAGTTCTTGAATATCCCACCATAGCAGAAGCATAAGAAAAAGACCTTAAAACAGCCTTTATGAAAAATGATAGAGATCTTTAAAGAGGAAAGTAAATCCTGTAATGAAATCTGGGAAAACATAAATAGTGGGAAGAAATGAATCAAACTTTTAAGACCTAAAGATAAAAGTAGAATCAACAAAGAAAATTCAAACTGAAAGAATTCCGGAAATGAAAAATTGAAGAATTTGGATATCAACTACAGAGGCAAGCTTCATCAACAAAATACAAGAGATAGAAGAGAGAATGCAACTTATCTGATGAAGCTATGATAGAAGAAATGGCTATATCAGTCAAAAACGCTAACTTTAAAAAAATCTTGACACACAACATCCAGGAAATCTGGGACACCATGAAAAGACTAAATCTAAGAATAGTAGGGAAAGAGGAAGGAGAAAAAACCGGGTCAAAAGTCAAGAAAATATATTTCAACAAAAATTACAAAAGAGTAATTTCATAGTTTAAATAAGATCCAAAAAGCATACAAGAATATTTTTGACATATAATAACAAAACAATAACTATACAGAACAAAGAAAGAATATTAAAATCTTCAAGGTGAAAAGACCAAGTAACATATAAAGGCACACCTATTAAAATTACACCTGATTTATCAATGGAGACTTTAAAAGCTAGTAGATTCTGGACAGATATGGTGAAGACTCTAAGAGACCAGAGAATGGAATGTTATACCCAAGAAAATATTCAATTGCCATAGATGGAGAAAGTAAAACATTTCATGATAAAGCCAAATTTAAGTAATATTTATCTACAAGTCTATCCCTACAGAAAGTACTGGAAGGGAAACTCAAACCTAAGGTGGTTAATTATAACCACGAATGCACAGGAAATAAAATAATCTCAGACCAGCAAAATCGAATGAATGGAAACACATGATTACACAACACACAGACACACAGACACACAGACACACAGACACACAGACACACACACACACACACACACACACACACACACCAGACCACCATCGCCAAAATAACAGAAGCTAGCAATAATTGGTTATTAATATCTTTCAACATAAATGGTCTCCTCCATTCCCCAATAAAAAGACAGGGCCCAAAAGAATGGAAGCAAAAGCAGGATCCACTCTTCTGCTACATCCAAGAAACATTTCAATATCAAAAATAGACATTACATCATGCTAAAAATCTTAAAAAAAGATATTTCAATCTGTTGGACCTAAGAAGCAAGCTGGTGTAACCATTTTAATATCTGACAAAATAGACTTCAAGCCAAAACTGATCTCAAGAGACAGGAAATGCAATGCATACTCATTAGAGAAAAAATCTACCAGAAGGATATTACAATTCTTAATATCTGTGAGCCAAACATATAGGAACCCAAGTTTATAAAAGAAACACTACTTCAGCTCAAATCATTTATTGACCCTCACACACTAATAGTGGGAAACTTAAATACTCCACTCTTATCAATAGACAGGTTATTTAGGCAAAACTAAACATAGAGATGCTAGAGCTAACAGATGTTACATACTAAATGGACCTAACAGATATTACAGAACATTTTATCCAAAACCAAAGGAATATACCTTTTTCTCTTTACCTCATGGAAATCTCTTCAAAATTGATCACATATTTAGATACAAGATTGAAATAACACCTTGCATCCTATCTAACCTAAATAATAATAGAAAGAACAGAAAGCTTACAAACTCATGGAAATTGAGAAACTCTCTTGAATGAAAAAAAATGGATCAAGACAGAATTAAGAAAGAAATTAAAGACTTCCTAGAACTGAATGAAAATGGTTGTACAGCATATCCAAACTTCGGGGCTATAGTGACAGTGGTGGTAAGAGGAAAGTTCATAGCACTGAGCCTGTACATTAAAAAATGAGAGATTTCAAACTAACATAACAGTAAACCTGAAAGTTCTAGAACAAAAAGAAGAAATCACACCCCAAAGGTGTAGATGGCGAAGAATAATCAAACTCAGTCTACAATTAATAAAATACAAAGAAAACAATACAAAGAATCAATGAGACAAAGAATTGGTTTTTTGAAAAAAACCAACAAAATCAACGAACCTATATCCAAATTAGCCTAAAGGCAGAGAAAGAGAGAGAGAGAGAGAGAGAGAGAGAGAGAGAGAGAGAGAGAATATTCAAATTAATAAAATCATAAATGAAAGGAGAATATAACAGATACTGAAGAATTATAAGGACATATTTTAAAAATATGTGTTCCACCAAATTGTAAAATTTAAAAGAAATGGATAATTTTCTCTCAATAGGTACTGATTACCCAAGTTAAATCAAGATTATATAAGCAATTTAAACCTATAACACCTAAGGAAATAGAAGTCCCTTTCCCTCCAAAAAAAAAAGAGAAAAACTTAGGGCCAGATGATTTTAGCAACAAATTCTACCAGACTTTCAAAGATGAATTAATATCAATAAACTTCAAGTTAGTCCATAAAATAATGACAGATGAAACATTGCCAATTCATTTTATGAGACCACAGGCACCCTGATATTAAAACCATACATAGACCCAATAAATAAAGAGATTTACAGGCCAATTTGTCATGTAACATAGAAGTTAAGGACCCTAGTTCTTACTGAAGTGTTAGAGCTATTAGGAAGCTTGGCCTGGTAGAAAGTAGGTAGGTTATGGAGTTCCTGTGAAGGACCCTAAGGGCTTTTGTCAGCTTTACACCCACTGCCTCAGGTCAAGATTAGGCCAAGTACCAGCTTCCCACCTTGGGTCAAGGCTAGGACAAGTTCCATTCTTCACCCACAGTTCTTGGCAGGAGCAGGGACATTCTTGAAAAACTGCAGATTGTACTGACTGATAATCACCTGACCCTTTGGTCCCAGATAGAGTTCGAATGCATGTCATATGCTTGCTGGCCAATAGATTCAAAGGTTAATATGCTTAGCCAATAAGTTTAAACTGTAACCTTGCTGATATAACCTGTACCCTGAAAAAGGTATAAAAACAGCTTGTTATAGCCATTTGGGGTCGCCTTCTAGTCACTTTACACAAGGGGCTGATTGAAGGTTAACCCCGATGCGCCACAAAATAAACTTCTTGCGTTTGTATCGAACTCATTCTCGTGTCTCACTTGGGGGAGTCTCCCAGTAGTTAAGACTCACTTCGAGGCTTAAAGAAGCAAAAAAAAAAAAAAAAAAAACCTTAATAAAATACTTGCAAACGATATCCAAGAATATATCAAAAAGATCATTCACCATGATCAAATAGACTTCATCCCAGAGATATAGGGATAGTCCAATATATTAAAAATCAGTAAATGTAATAGCAAGAAGTTGGAAAGGATCCAGATGCCCTTCAACAGAGGAATGGATTAAAAAAATGTGGTACATCTACACAATGGATTACTATTCAGCTATCAAAAACAATGACTTCATGAAATTCATAGGCAAATAGAATGAACTAGAAAATATCATCCTGAGTGAGGTTACTCAATCACAGAAAAAAACACTTGGTATGCACTCATTGATAAGTGGATATTAGCCAAAAAGCTCAAATTACCCAAGATGCAATCCACAGACCACAGGAAGCTCAAGAAGGATGACCAAAATGCGGATGCTCCCACTCCTTCTTAAAAGGGGAAAAATATCCATAGGAGGGGATATGGAAGCAAAGTTTAGAGCAGTGACTCAAGGAATGGCCATTCAGAGCCTGGCCCACATGTGGCCCATATATTATATACAGCCACCAAAACTAGATAAGATTGATGAAGCTAGAAAATGTATGTTGAAAGGGACTGGATATAGATCTCTCCTGAGAGACACATCCAGGGCATGTCCAATACAGAGGTCAATGCTAGCAACAAACCACCAAACTGAGAATAAGACCCCCTTGGGAGGAATTAGAGGAAGTATTGAAAGAGTTGGAGGAGCTTGCAATCCCATAAAAACAACAATGCCAACCAATCAGAACTTTCAGGGACTAAACCACTACCCAAAGACTATATACATGGACTCACCCAGGGATCCAACTGCATATGTAGCAGAGAATAGTCTTGTTGGAGCACCAGGGGAAGGGGAAGCCCTTGGTCCTGCCAAGGTTGGACCCCCAGTGCAGGGGAATATGGGGGGGAATAAAGGGGGTGTATAGGACAAATACCCATATGGGGGAGGGGATAGGGGCTTATGGACAGGAAAGCGGGAAAGGGAATAACCTTTGAAATGTAAGTAAAGTAATATATCTAATAAAAATTTAAGAAAATCAATAAATGTAATCAAACATATAAACAAACTGAAAGGAAAAAAACCTCCACAATCATCTTTTTTTTTTTTTTATTAACTTGAGTATTTCTTATATACATTTCAAGTGTTATTCCCTTTCCCGGTATCCGGGCAAACATCCCCCTCCCCCCTCCCCTTCCTTATGGGTGTTCCCCTCCCAACCCTCCCCCCATTGCCGCCCTCCCCCCACCAGTCTAGTTCACTGGGGGTTCAGTCTTAGCAGGACCCAGGGCTTCCCCTTCCACTGGTGCTCTTACTAGGATATGCATTGCTACCTATGAGGTCAGAGTCCAGGGTCAGTCCATGTATAGTCTTTGGGTAGGGGCTTAGTCCCTGGAAGCTCTGGTTGCTTGCCATTGTTGTACATATGGAGTCTCGAGCCCCTTCAAGCTCTTCCAGTTCTTTCTCTGATTCCTTCAACGGGGGTCCTATTCTCAGTTCAGTGGTTTGCTGCTGGCATTCGCCTCTGTATTTGCTGTATTCTGGCTGTGTCTCTCAGGAGCGATCTACATCCGGCTCCTGTCGGTCTGCACTTCTTTGCTTCATCCATCTTGTCTAATTGGGTGGCTATATATGTATGGGCCACATGTGGGGCAGACTCTGAATGGGTGTTCCTTCAGTCTCTGTTTTAATCTTTGCCTCTCTCTTCCCTGCCAAGGGTATTCTTGTTCCCCTTTTAAAGAAGGAGTGAAGCATTCACATTTTGATCATCCGTCTTGAGTTTCATTTGCTCTAGGGATCTAGGGTAATTCAAGCATTTGGGCTAATAGCCACTTATCAATGAGTGCATACCATGTATGTCTTTCTGTGATTGGGTTAGCTCACTCAGGATGATGTTTTCCAGTTCCAACCATTTGCCTACGAATTTCATAAAGTCGTTGTTTTTGATAGCTGAGTAATATTCCATTGTGTAGATGTACCACATTTTCTGTATCCATTCCTCTGTTGAAGGGCATCTGGGTTCTTTCCAGCTTCTGGCTATTATAAATAAGGCTGCAATGAACATAGTGGAGCACGTGTCTTTTTTATATGTTGGGGCATCTTTTGGGTATATGCCCAAGAGAGGTATAGCTGGATCCTCAGGCAGTTCAATGTCCAATTTTCTGAGGATTCTCCAGACTGATTTCCAGAATGGTTGTACCAGTTTGCAATCCCACCAACAATGGAGGAGTGTTCCTCTTCCTCCACATCCTCGCCAGCATCTGTTGTCCCCTGAGTTTTTTATCTTAGCCATTCTCACTGGTGTGAGGTGAAATCTCAGGGTTGTTTTGATTTGCATTTCCCTTATGACTAAAGATGTTGAACATTTCTTTAGGTGTTTCTCAGCCATCCGGCATTCCTCAGCTGTGAATTCTTTGTTTAGCTCTGAACCCCATTTTTTAATAGGGTTATTTGTTTCCCTGCGGTCTAACTTCTTGAGTTCTTTGTATATTTTGGATATAAGGCCTCTATCTGTTGTAGGATTGGTAAAGATCTTTTCCCAATCTGTTGGTTGCCGTTTTGTCCTAACCACAGTGTCCTTTGCCTTACAGAAGCTTTGCAGTTTTATGAGATCCCATTTGTTGATTCTTGATCTTAGAGCGTAAGCCATTGGTGTTTTGTTTAGGAAATTTTTTCCAGTGCCCATGTGTTCCAGATGCTTCCCTAGTTTTTCTTCTATTAGTTTGAGTGTGTCTGGTTTGATGTGGAGGTCCTTGATCCACTTGGACTTAAGCTTTGTACAGGGTGATAAGGATGGATCGATCTGCATTCTTCTACATGTTGCCCTCCAGTTGAACCAGCACCATTTGCTGAAAATGCTATCTTTTTTCCATTGGATGGTTTTGGCTCCTTTGTCAAAAATCAAGTGACCATAGGTGTGTGGGTTCATTTCTGGGTCTTCAATTCTATTCCATTGGTCTATCTGTCTGTCTCTGTACCAATACCATGCAGTTTTTATCACTATTGCTCTGTAATACTGCTTGAGTTCAGGGATAGTGATTCCCCCTGAAGTCCTTTTATTGTTGAGGATAGCTTTAGCTATCCTGGGTTTTTTGTTATTCCAGATGAATTTGCAAATTGTTCTGTCTAACTCTTTGAAGAATTGGATTGGTATTTTGATGGGGATTGCATTGAATCTGTAGATTGCTTTTGGTAAAATGGCCATTTTTACTATATTAATCCTGCCAATCCATGAGCATGGGAGATCTTTCCATCTTCTGAGGGCTTCTTCAATTTCCTTCTTCAGTGTCTTGTAGTTCTTATTGTACAGATCTTTTACTTGCTTGGTTAAAGTCACACCGAGGTACTTTATATTATTTGGGTCTATTATGAAGGGTGTCGTTTCCCTAATTTCTTTCTCGGCTTGTTTCTCTTTTGTGTAGAGGAAGGCTACTGATTTATTTGAGTTAATTTTATACCCAGCCACTTTGCTGAAGTTGTTTATCAGCTTTAGTAGTTCTCTGGTGGAACTTTTGGGATCACTTAAATACACTATCATATCATCTGCAAACAGTGATATTTTGACTTCTTCTTTTCCGATCTGTATCCCCTTGACTTCCTTTTGTTGTCTGATTGCTCTGGCTAGAACTTCAAGAACTATATTGAATAAGTAGGGAGAGAGTGGGCAGCCTTGTCTAGTCCCTGATCTTAGTGGGATTGCTTCGAGTTTCTCTCCATTTAGTTTAATGTTAGCAACTGGTTTGCTGTATATGGCTTTTACTATGTTCAGGTATGGGCCTTGAATTCCTATTCTTTCCAGGACTTTTATCATGAAGGGGTGTTGAATTTTGTCAAATGCTTTCTCAGTGTCTAATGAAATGATCATGTGGTTTTGTTCTTTCAGTTTGTTTATATAATGGATCACGTTGATGGTTTTCCGTATATTAAACCATCCCTGCATGCCTGGGATGAAGCCTACTTGGTCATGGTGGATGATTGTTTTGATGTGCTCTTGGATTCGGTTTGCCAGAATTTTGTTGAGTATTTTTGCATCGATATTCATAAGGGAAATTGGTCTGAAGTTCTCTTTCTTTGTTGTGTCTTTGTGTGGTTTAGGTATAAGAGTAATTGTGGATTCGTAGAAGGTATTCGGTAGTGATCCATCTGTTTCAATTTTGTGGAATAGTTTGGATAATATTGGTATGAGGTCTTCTATGAAGGTTTGGTAGAATTCTGCACTAAACCCGTCTGGACCTGGGCTCCTTTTGGTTGGGAGACCTTTAATGACTGCTTCTATTTCCTTAGGAGTTATGGGGTTGTTTAACTGGTTTATCTGTTCCTGATTTAACTTCGGTACCTGGTATCTGTCTAGGAAATTATCTATTTCCTGAAGATTTTCAAGTTTTGTTGAATATAGGTTTTTATTGTAAGATCTGATGATTTTTTGAATTTCCTCTGAATCTGTTGTTATGTCTCCCTTTTCATTTCTGATTTTGTTAATTTGGACGCACTCTCTGTGTCCTCTCATTAGTCTGGCTAAGGGTTTATCTATCTTGTTGATTTTCTCAAAGAACCAACTTTTGGTTCTGTTGATTCTTTCTATGGTCCTTTTTGTTTCTACTTGGTTGATTTCAGCTCTGAGTTTGATTATTTCCTGCCTTCTACTCCTCCTGGGTGTATTTGCTTCTTTTTGTTCTAGAGCTTTTAGGTGTGCTGTCAAGCTGCTGACATATGCTCTTTCCTGTTTCTTTCTGCAGGCACTCAGCGCTATGAGTTTTCCTCTTAGCACAGCTTTCATTGTGTCCCATAAGTTTGGGTATGTTGTACCTTCATTTTCATTAAATTCTAAAAAGTTTTTAATTTCTTTCTTTATTTCTTCCTTGACCAGGTTATCATTGAGTAGAGCATTGTTCAATATCCAAGTATATGTGGGCATTCTTCCTTGATTGTTATTGAAGACCAGTTTTAGGCCGTGGTGGTCCGATAGCACGCATGGGATTATTTCTATCTTTCTGTACCTGTTGAGGCCCGTTTTTTGACCAATTATATGGTCAATTTTGGAGAAAGTACCATGAGGAGCTGAGAAGTAGGTATATCCTTTTGCTTTAGGATAGAATGTTCTATAAATATCCCTTAAGTCCATTTGGCTCATGACTTCTCTTAGTCTGTCTACACCTCTGTTCAATTTCTGTTTCCATGATCTGTCCATTGATGAGAGTGGGGTGTTGAAATCTCCCACTATTATTGTGTGAGGTGCAATGTGTGTTTTGAGCTTTAGTAAGGGTTCTTTTACATATGTAGGTGCCCTTGTATTTGGGGCATAGATATTTAGGATTGAGAGTTCATCTTGGTGGATTTTTCCTTTGATGAATATGAAGTGTCCTTCCTTATCTTTTTTGATGACTTTTAATTGAAAATTGATTTTATTTGATATTAGAATGGCTACTCCAGCTTGCTTCTTCTGACCATTTGCTTGGAAAATTGTTTTCCAGCCTTTCACTCTGAGGTAATGTCTGTCTTTGTCTCTGAGGTGTGTTTCCTGTAGGCAGCAGAATGCAGGGTCCTCGTTGCGTATCCAGTTTGTTAATCTATGTCTTTTTATTGGGGAGTTGAGGCCATTGATGTTGAGAGATGTTAAGGAATAGTGATTATTGCTTCCCGTTATATTCATATTTGGATGTGAGGTTATGTTTGTGTGCTTTCATTCTCTTTGTTTTGTTGCCAAGACGATTAGTTTCTTGCTTCTTCTAGGTTATAGCTTGCCTCCTTATGTTGGGCTTTACCATTTATTATCCTTTGTAGTGCTGGATTTGTAGAAAGATATTGTGTAAATTTGGTTTTTCATGGAATATCTTGGTTTCTCCATCTATGTTAATTGAGAGTTTTGCATGATACAGTAATCTGGGCTGGCATTTGTGTTCTCTTAGGGTCTGTATGACATCAGCCCAGGATCTTCTGGCCTTCATAGTTTCTGGCGAGAAGTCTGGTGTGATTCTGATAGGTCTCCCTTTATATGTTACTTGACCTTTTTCCCTTACTGTTTTTAATATTCTTTCTTTATTTTGTGCGTTTGGTGTTTTGACTATTATGTGACGGGAGGTGTTTCTTTTCTGGTCCAGTCTATTTGGAGTTCTGTAGGCTTCTTGTATGTCTATGGGTATCTCTTTTTTTAGGTTAGGGAAGTTTTCTTCTATGATTTTGTTGAAGATATTTACTGGTCCTTTGAGCTGGGAGTCTTCACTCTCTTCTATACCTATTATCCTTAGGTTTGATCTTCTCATTGAGTCCTGGATTTCCTGTATGTTTTGGACCAGTAGCTTTTTCCGCTTTACATTGTCTTTGACAGTTGAGTCAATGATTTCTATGGAATCTTCTGCTCCTGAGATTCTCTCTTCCATCTCTTGTATTCTGTTGGTGAAGCTTGTATCTACAGCTCCTTGTCTCTTCTTTTGGTTTTCTATATCCAGGGTTGTTTCCATGTGTTCTTTCTTGATTGCTTCTATTTCCATTTTTAATTCCTTCAACTGTTTGATTGTGTTTTCCTGGAATTCTTTCAGGGATTTTTGCGATTCCTCTCTGTAGGCTTCTACTTGTTTATTTATGTTTTCCTGTGTTTCCCTAAGGGAGTTCTTCACATCTTTCTTGAAGTCCTCCAGCATCATGATCAAATATGATTTTGAAACTAGATCTTGCTTTTCTGGTGTGTTTGGATATTCCATGTTTGTTTTGGTGGGAGAATTGGGCTCCGATGATGCCAAGTAATCTTGGTTTCTGTTGCTTGGGTTCCTGTGCTTGCCTCTCGCCATCAGATTATCTCTAGTGTTACTTTGTTCTGCTATTTCTGACAGTGGCTAGACTGTCCTATAAGCCTGTGTGTCAGGAGTGCTGTAGACCTGTTTTCCTCTCTTTCAGTCAGTTATGGGGACAGAGTGTTCTGCTTTCAGGCGTGTAGTTTTTCCTCTCTACAGGTCTTCAGCTGTTCCTGTGGGCCTGTGTCTTGAGTTCACCAGGCAGTTTTCTTGCAGCAGAAAAGTTGGTCTTACCTGTGGTCCTGAGGCTCAAGTTCGCTCGTGGGGTGCTGCCCACAGGCTCTCTGCGGCGGCAGCAACCAGGAATACCTGTGCCACCTCTTCCGGGAGCTTCAGTGCACCAGGGTTCCAGATGGCCTTTGGTGTTTTCCTCTGGCGTCCAAGATGTATGTACAGAGATCAGTCTCTTCTGGTTTCCCAGGCTTGTCTGCCTCTCTGAAGGTTTAGCTCTCCCTCCCACGGGATTTGGGTGCAGAGAACTGTTTATCTGGTCTGTTTCCTTCAGGGTCCGGCGGTGTCTCTGGCAGGGGTCCTGCCGCTCCTGGGCCCTCCCCCACGGGAGCCCAGAGGCCTTATACAGTTTCCTCTTGGGCCAGGGATGTGGGCAGGGGTGAGCAGTGTTGGTGGTCTCTTCCGCTCTGCAGCCTCAGGAGTGCCCACCTGACCAGGCGGTTGGGTCTCTCTCTCACAGGGTCTGGGAGCAGAGAGCTGCTGCGGGCCGGGATCCGAGGGTGTCCTCCACAATCATCTTATTAGTTACAGAAAAAGTCTTTAACAAAATCTAACATCTCTTCATGATAAAAGTCTTGGAGAGAGTAGGGATACAAACGTGATACCTCAACTAATAAAGGATGTTTATAGCAAGTCTATAACCAACATCAACTTAAATGGAGAGAAACTCAAAGTAACTCCATTGAAATCAGGAACAAGACAAGGTTGTCCACCATTCCCTTATGGATACTAGAAACTGATTGTACTTGGATGCTGTCATGATTAATTTTAATTGGTAACTTGACACAATCTAGTATTATCTGGAAAGGAAGTCTCAGTGAGGGACTGTCTAGATTAGGTTGACCTGTAGCCATGTCTGTAGGAGATTATCTTGATTATATTAATTGAAGTGGGAATCATGGCACTATTCCCTAGGAAGGGATTGAGAATTGACTGGATGTAAAAGTGGAAAAAGCCAGCTGGTCACTCATATGCTTGTGTTGATTCATTTTTCCCAATTCTTAACTGTAGATGTGACATGACCAGTTGCTTCAAGTTCCTATCTTGACTTACTCACATTGATGGACAGTAATCTGGAGTTGTGAACCAAACAAACCCTTTCTTTTTTGAGTTGCTTCTGTCATAGTCACAGGGAAGGAAACAGATATTTAGAAAAGAATAAAAACTATACCCTATTTTAGGGGCTGAGTATTTCCCTACATCTACACTTACTTTAAAAAATATATATTATCTATCTGTCTGTCTGTCTGTCTATCTATCTATCTATCTATCTATCTATCTATCTATCTATCTATTATTTTGAGTTGGGGCATCTCTCTCTCTCTCTCTCTCTCTCTCTCTCTCCCTGTCCCTCTTTTTCTCCTTCTCTCTCAGAAAAAGCATGCATATTGATTAGGTTTATTAGATAAAACCATTTGATTTTTTTAATTATAAGCTTCTTTTAAAACTAATTGTTTTATTTATTTACATTCCAGATGTTGTCCCTCCATCCCATTTGCCTCTGAAAGGGTCCTCTTCCCTCCTCCCCCATTCCCTATCTCTGGAGCATCAAGTCTTTACAGGATTAGGTGCATTCCCTTCCACTGAGCCCAGATAAGGCAGTCCTCTACTATATATGTGCTGGGAGTGTGGGGGTTGGACATGCTCCCTGGTTGGTGGTTCAGTCTCTGGGGACTCCCAGGTGTCCAGGTTAGTTAAGACTGCTGGTCTTTACGTGGTGTCAGGGTTGCCATCCTTTAACTCCTTCAATCCTAATTCTTCTATAGGGGTCCTAAATTGGACTCTCTTGATGTAGCCCTGTCTGTACTGGAACTTGCTTTGTAGACCAATCTGCCCTTGAACTCAGAGAGATCTGCCTGCCTCTGTCCCCCAAGTGCTGGGAATGAAGGTGTGAGCTATGCTCACTTTTATAAGAACAAATGCTAAGTGCACGTACATTAGCCAAGAGAGGACTATTCTTTGGTCCATGAGTGTTCTCTTCTCATAGTTTCTGAGGAATGTTCTTTATTGACTTTGTTATATACTGTTGGCTTAAGGGGTCTAAGGAACCCTGTAGTTCCATCACCAACTACTGTCAACCAGAATGCATTTCTGAGATCATTAGAATAACTTGCTCTACATTTTCTTCCACATCCCTAACAGGTAGGCTAAATACTTCCTTATATGAATTCATTTAAGTTCTTAGCCACATGACTTGCATAAATCGCTCAGTTAATAAACCAGTTGTAATGAATAGTAGGTTTCATTCTTTCTCTTCTGTACAGAATGAAGGATGGAACTCTGCTTAAATGCTCTCATGAAAAAGCCACTTTATATTTACTGTTGTCACAGTGAGACTTGGATTTGAGGTTCCATATTTTGGCTATGTTTCTGCCTGATTTTTGAATTGGAAAGATGATTTAAATGCTCCATGTTTCAATTTGTCTCACATGTATAAATGAGTAGTTTTATTTTTATTCAATTATTTCTATGAAAACATCAACCGTCTTAACTACAATCACTTCCCCTTTCTTGTCATCCTCCTTCTTTCTATCCCTTCATGTCATTTGAAAATCTTTAAGTGAAACTTGATGTATTTAGGACTGAGAGTGTTACTCAGTGGCAGAACATTTTCCTAGCACCCATGAGCCTCTGAGTTTAATCCTGAGCATGGGCAAAAGGGGAGTGTATATTTTACATATATGATATGATGTTTTGAGTGTTATGCACAGTGAACTACTGAGTACTAACTTTCATATAATTCCTATACCCAACATTTCATACAGTTTCTAGGATTTCGTGTGTGTGTGTGTGTGTGTGTGTGTGTGTGTGTGTGTGTGTTGAGAACACTTAGCTGATGGAAGTGATTCAATCTATAATTTTTAGGAGATTGAGGCAAGGGTATGACTGTGGTCTGAGGCACTATCTGAAAAACAGAAAAAGGAAAGGAAGTAATGAAGAAAGAAAAAAAGGAAGAAAAGGAAGAAAGAAAGAAGAAAGAAAGAAAGAAGGAAAGGAAGGAAGGAAGGAAGGAAGAAAGAAAGAAAGCATTGCTAATGAAAATGTAAAGGGTTCTTGGTCAAGGTGCTATTCATTGACCTTTGGGGCTTTCCTATCCTTCCTTACTGAGCCTTTGGATCCTCAACCTTCATCTCTCTACTTCCCCCACACTCAGCCCCTTAGTAATTACTACTTTATTGTCCATTTTCACAAATTCAACTCATTTAGATTCTAAACACAAAGTAGGTCTGTACAATAGATTTATCTCTGTTTCTGGTACAGTTTTTACCATGCTTACATCTTCTTTTTCTGTATTTAGACTCTCCAGGTCTTTGTAACCTTTTCTAAAACTTGGAATGCATTTTGTAATATTTTTCTCTTGGGAAATGGACCACAGGGCCACTTTAAGTTACCTAATAAGAGTATTAACCCCATGGCCAATAGGGGATAAAAGACACACAGAAGAGCATGTATAATACTATGTTGCAGTGAATAGCCAGGAACAGTGGCTGGTGCTTCTGAAGTTGGTGAGTCTCAGGAGTGCCAGGGAATCTACATGAAGGAGACACTGAGGAGTAAGAGGGAGTCTAGGAGGTTGGTATGGAAAGGAGGTAGAATTCTTTCAATATGAATTAGAGTATAGGTGCTAACCTCTCAAGGCACTTAGATCTTGGTGCAAGGTACACTGACCTAAGTGATTTCTTTACAACTTAAAGCTGAGTCATCTGTGACTGGTGGACCCAATCAGCCCTATTGTGAGAGGTCATGGTAAGAGGTATCATCTGTGCTCCTCACCCAATTCAGGGGCTGAATTTTCTGACCCTTTAATCGTACATGTACTCATTTCCAGACTAATCACTATTTACTGGTTCATACACCATCCAGCATGTGAGACTCTGAAAAGTCTAAAGTAACTCTTATAGTTCATTGCTTCCCTTTCCAAATATACCATGATTCTCTATAGTGTCTATGTGTATCTTCAGATTGACCTCTAGAGAAACAAAAACAGTGGTGTACGTACACACACACGTAGACACACACACACACACACACACACACACACACACACACACCTATCAAAGACCAAGTTTTTAATGGCAGTTTATGATTGCATAAAGCATGTTTATGATAAAAGAATTTATGTTCTAAATACATTGTAACAAATGTCAGAAATAGCTATGTTGAGAAACAAAGATCCTCTCTTCATAATAAGATCACTGGAGACTAAGAGTAGCAAATGTAAGGCAGTTTATTTTACAAGTTTGTTGAATTGTGCATTAGCCTTGGAGGGCAGGAGTGTGAGAACAATATAACCCTAGACACATGACCCTGCTCCCCTTCCCTCATTAGTGGACAATCAGGAGGGTACAATTTTACACTTCAAACAGGTCACAGTATTTTTTTATCATAACAAAAACTCTGGGTGGTTTCAGCTCTATATTTCACTCCTATTTATTTCAACATCTATTAGGCATATGCTCTCATCTTGTCTGCTGATCATTGGGCAAGGTTGGCTGTCACTAATTTTGGTTTGGGGTGAGAGGATGTAACAGGAGCAGCATAGAGTTTGGGTGGGAAGAGTTTGACTAGGAGATCTTAGCAAGGGTCCAGTGTTTTCTGTTCATGTGTAGCAAGACCTAAATTAGACTGAGGTCCCCATTGAAACTGAGCAATCATGTTTTATTTCTTAATCTTATTATTGTAATTAAATGAATTCTGGAAACAGCTTATCATTTTTTATTAATTCATTTAATTACAAAATCATGCACTCACAGACTTTGTCTCAATTGTCACATGACATTTACAGGGGCACCATTTATCTACTTGGCATTCATGCATTTAAAATTTTTATTTTAACAAATTCCTTATATTTGAGAAAGTAAGAAATAGGTTCTGAAAACATAATCCATCAAATTTTAGAAACCAGGAAGAATTTTAAAAAAGGGAAAAACTGTAAAATAGTCTTTTTTTCCATCGACACCCTGCATATTGCCGATCTTAATTGTACAGGGATCTGAGGACCTCAGACTTAGACAATTCTACTTGTCCCCTGTGAGAGTGCCACCAAATGATATATGTGAACTTTACATTTTAAGAGTGTGAAGATTTTATCTTTTTCATGTGAAAAATTTCCAATCAGAACATCCTGATTTTACAAGTTTTCCTTGAAATGAAGCTATTTTGAATAAGAAAGTAGCCTTGTTGGGGCACCAATGGAAGGGGTAACCCTTGGTCTTGCCAAGGTTGGACCCCCAGTGCAGGGGGAAATGGGGGGCAGTAAGGGGTATGGATGGAGGGAATGCCAGTATGGGGGAGGGAGAGGGGAAGAGGGCTTATGGACAGGAAACTGGGAAAGGGAATAACATTTGAAATGTAAGTAAAGAAATATATCTAATAAAAAAGATTTAAATGAAAGACAAAAAAGAAAGAAAGAAATCACAGTCTGAGTTATAGAAATCAATAGGATAGATATTCTAGAAATTAACATGACAAGACGTTCCAGAAATCAATAGGATAGGTGTTCCAGAAATCAACAGGATAGATGTTCTAGCAATCAACGGGTGAACTTGTCTTGTAAACACACAAGTTTGTTTAACTAAGTACATTTAGAGCCGCACCTACCTGTGATGAGATTTCGAGTTTCCCAGTTGCCCAGCAGAGGCAAAGGTAGTAGATTATACAAGCAAGAGAAAAACATTTAAATGTTCCCAATGTAGGGGAGCATCACTGGAGAAGTTTTAAGGCTGCAGCCCACGCTGGTGATGCTACCAAGTGGGTACTTCTGAGATCTGGTAGGATGTTTGGTATTGTTTAAACATTTTGTAGAAAAGGGTATATAATATAAAGGCCATTCCTCCTTTCTGTGTAAAATCTTCAATGAATTGGACACAACTCAAAAATGTGTGAGGGAAGAGTTAGATGCACTTGCAAGGTATTAAATTCTGATGCAGGTCTCTTTAGCACAGGCACAGAAACAGAAACAGGATATTGATACAGCCTAGTTCCCAAGTCATCTTTAAAAAGAAACAACTAGAACCCTAACAGGTGAAAGTTTAGAATGTGGATCCCACATTCTGCGATGATTGGTTTCTATGTATAAGGAAGCTTTGACAAATTTGTTACTAGGTAAAGGTCTTTTTATGTAGGCTTATTTACCTAAACTTATTAGTGAGTTTCTACTGTTTCTTTGATAGATGTCAACTAAAGTTTTGGTTATGTTTCTCAAACATCATGATTAGTTTTAAACCTCCAGAATTCCCTTTTGAAGGAGTTATTGTTTACAGAGTACTGGAGAACTTCTATCCCTATTAGGAAAGCTTTACTGTGGGAGTGAGAAGAGGGGAGAAAAGATGGGTTATTTGGATCGACATGGTCAAAGAACCGTATTTATCCACTTGAATGGAAATGTCATTATGAGACCCATCAGTAAGTACAGAGAGTACATTCCTGAAAGATTGAAGATAAAATATATTCTGAAGGGTAGAGTGAAGAAAAGAAACTGATATGGGAGTCATTGTAGAAGAAAGCAGCCATTTTAAGGGTCTTACTTCAAGGACATTTTCTGAGCTGAATCTAGTGGTGTACACTCTTGATCCCAGTACCTGGGAGGCAGGGGCAGTTGGATATCTGAGTTTGAAGTCAGCCTGGTCTACACAATAAGTTTTAGGACAGCCAGGGCTACACAGAGAACGCTTGTCTCGGACGGACGGACGGACAGACAGACAGATACACGCGCGTGCGCACACACACACACACACAGGCATTAAAAAAAACCCCAAAACTCCAAAGAACATTGCCCTATGATCAGCCACAGACTCATCCTTGCATGGAGTCAAACAAAAGTGTTGTTTTCTGAAGAACAAGTGATCTGGAAAAATCACCTTCCAAAGCAAATCAAAACAGTAAGGCATTTTCCACTTGTTTCTGAAGAATTCTACAAATATTCCCAATATTATTCTATCTCAGGGGAAGAGCCATTTTTCTTTTAAATTTTTATAGTGGATTTTAAATCATTATATAACTATCATTTTTCCTTCTCCCTGTCTCCAACCTCTCCCATATATCCCCCTTCTCTCTCAAATTCATGGTATCTATCTATCTATCTATCTATCTATCTATCTATCTATCTATCTATCTATCTATCATCTATCTATCTGTCATCTATCTATCTATCATCTATGTATATGTGTGTATGCATATATATATATATATATAATGTATTTACAGGAAAGGTCATTTCTATTCCATTGACTTGATTCCATTGACTTTCATTTAATAACACGAAAATGGTACTGTTGTTGGTGCCTCACTTGTATATTGTGGAAATATATAGGGAAATTCCTGCTATTATAATAGGAACTTTGTTCCATTACCCACCTACCTAACAGAAGGCCACAGTGGTTTCTCATTATTGGTTTCTGGCATGGAAACTTTCTCATGAGAAAAGAGTACTGGAGGGATACTTGGTGATTCTGTACCTGTTTCTGTTGCACACAGGAATTCTCATTGGTCACACAGACAGAGCCTTTCCAGTGTTCTCTACTTCTATGTCCTATCACATATTTCCTTTTCTCTGACATCATGGCTATCAACCCACTTAAATTTTCTTAGTCTAAAATTCAGACTCTGAAAAATGTTTTATTTCCCTGCCATGGTATTATATGCTAATATTTCTTTTTAATTTTCCCAATACAAAAAAAGCACATTTTCATATGGAAACTTTAATTTTCCTCTCATTTTCAGGCACAGTATAGTTGCAGTAACTGTTGGAAAACTATGCAAATACTTTGCAAATTTCCCAGTATCTTGTGTTTTTATGGGATTTCTGTGTGTGTGTGTGTGTGTGTGTGTGTGTGTGTGTGTGTGTCTACATCTCTGTGTGTCTCTCAGCTTTACAATTGGCTCTTTTTTCCTCTTTGTTGGTTTTGATCTCTTCTGTTTTTGTTGTTGCTGTTTGTTTTCTAATGAGAGATAGAAAGGATTTGGGTGGGTAGGCATGTAGGGAGAGGATCTGGAAGGAAGTGGGATGATAGGAAACCATAAACAAAATATACTATATAAAAAACTATTTTTAATAAAAAAGAAAAAATTCCCTGTCTAAAACAAGTTAATTTTCTTGCCATTAAAACTTATTTCCCCATTCCTATTTCTTAGGAAAGTTTAATTCTTACTGCCATGAAAACTAAAACAGTCGATTTTGTTGTTGTGTTGGCATAGAAGATGTGTTTTCTATTTCTTTAGTTTGTGCCACATTACCTTGATCAGATGACATTGAAAAATAGAGAATACTGAATGTTTAATTCTTTTCTTTTAAAAAAATTTTTGGGCTGGAGAGATGGCTCAGCAGTTAAGAGCACTGGCTGCTCTTCTAGAGGTCCTGAGTTCAAATCCCAACAACCACATGGCTGCTTACAACCATCTGTAATAGGATCTGATGCCCTCTTCTGGTGTGTCTGAAGAGAGCTACAGTGTACTCACATATATAAAAATAAACAAATAAATCTTTAAAAAAATATTTACAAGTTGCATGCATGTGTGTATGTATGGTGTATGTGTGTGTGCACTGATGTGCTTGCCTATGCTCTTCCTTATGGAAGTGAGGGATGATTTTGAATGGCTTTCACTGGTAGCCATCTTTCAAGCCATTCAGGAAGAGTCTTTTCAAAGAAGGGAATGGATTAGTGAATATGAAGTATTAAGTACAGAGCTTTTTGATAAGTTAATGATGATAATGATGATGATTTTAAAACTTCTTTGGGGCAGGTTCAACCTGAGTGGAAACTTGAGCTCTACGTTATCTAAAACATATCTTTTCTGTATAATTTCACTAACTTCATTATGTGAGTTTTGGATTTCTGGCTTGATTGGCATTTCTTCCATGGCATTATCCAATAACAACTCTGAAGCTCCCACTCCTGACTTCCTTCTCATCTGCTTCCCCAACTTCCAGACCTGGCAGCATTGGCTGTCCCTGCCCCTCAGCCTCCTCTTCCTCCTGGCCATGGGGGCCAATGCCACCCTTCTCATCACCATCAGGATGGAGGCCTCTCTGCATGAGCCCATGTACTACCTGCTCAGCCTTCTGTCCCTGCTAGACATTGTGCTCTGCCTCACAGTCATACCTAAGGTCCTGGCCATCTTCTGGTTTGACAATAAATCCATCGGCTTCTCTGCCTGCTTCCTCCAGATGTTTGTCATGAACAGTTTCCTGACGATGGAGTCTTGCACCTTCATGGTCATGGCCTATGACCGCTATGTGGCCATCTGTAAGCCTCTGCAGTATCCGTCCATCATCACTGACCAGTTTGTGGTTAGGGCTGCCATCTTCATTATAAGCCGGAATGCCCTTTTTTCTCTCCCTGTTCCCATCCTTTCTGCCAGACTAAGGTACTGCGCTCATAATATCATCAAGAACTGCATCTGCACCAACCTGTCAGTGTCCAAGCTCTCCTGTGATGACATTACCTTCAATAAACTATATCAGCTTGTAGCAGGTTGGACCCTGCTGGGCTCTGACCTCATCCTCATTGTCCTCTCCTACTCTTTTATCTTCCGTGCTGTGCTCAGGATCAAAGCAGAGGGAGCTGTGGCCAAGGCCCTGAGCACATGTGGTTCCCACTTCATCCTCATTCTCTTCTTCAGCACAGTCCTGCTGGTGCTGGTCATCACTAACCTGGCCAGGGAGAGGATTCCTCCGGATGTCCCCATCCTGCTCAATATACTTCATCACCTCATCCCCCAGCTCTGAATCCCATTGTTTATGGGGTGAGAACCAGGGAGATTAAGCAGGGAATTCAGAACTTGCTGAGGAGGTGGTAAGAGGTACCCAGCCACCTTTAGATCTCATAATAAATAATAGGAAAATAGGAAATCACTTTTATATTGAAAAGGAATTAAAATTTTGAAGGCTAAATGATTTTGACTCTGATTTTTTACAAACATCTTAGGCAGTATAAGAAACATTCACTTTCAAATTCTTTACTGCTGTTTTAAAGGAAACATTGTTATGAAGAAAATGGATGCAAGCTTCTGTGACTTGCAGGAAAAGACCAGCAGGATTTGTAAAGGACACAGAGTCCTTATCCATTCCTATATGACTCATTGTGGTAGAGCCCTGCCTGGTCTTCTGTCTGTCTGTCTGTCTGTCTGTCTGTCTGTCTGTCTGTCTGTCTGTTTTTGCCATGAAGGGATAGTTTGGACAAAACACTGACAATATGTGGTTCTTGAGGTGGAGCTCTATTCTGAGCACAACTCATTTATTTTTGGCAAATGTGCCTTTCAGTGGCTTTCTAGATCAATCTCTTTCTCCCTCTCCCTCCTGTTCCCTTACCCCTGCTCTCATCTCTTCTATTTTACCCTCCTATAGCCCAGGCTACTCTCACTTTATACTATATTTGGAAGACACTTCCTATTTTTAAATCTAAAATATTGTTTATTATGTGTGTCTAATTGTTTTCCCTGTCAGGCTTCCTGATGTCTGTGGAAGCCAGAAGACAGTTTCCGGTCCTGAATGCTGAATCATAGATAGTTGTTAGGTTCTATGTAGGTGCTGGGATTGAAACGTAGGTTTTGTGCAAAAGCAGAAATCACTACTGAGCTATCTCTCCAATCCTGGATTTAGAAATTTTCATCTGAATTTTGACACTGGCTGAGTCTACTCATGATCCATCCCAAGTACAAATGAGTTGATTTATTTATTTGTTCTACTACAGTGCTTGATAAAGTTTCCCACCACAAAAACTCCAGGATTTGTTTTCATAGTCAAATGTCATCCACTATTTTTCGATTTTCCCCCTAATCATGGCAGCAGAAGGCATGCCAAAATGGATGGATAAAAACCAATAACGTCTCAGCCCTACACAGAGCTACAGGCAACTGAGGAAAGGGAGTGGGAGAGGTTGTCTTTTCCAGGGAAGAACACACCAATTGGTTGTCCAGTGCTAAATTGTCAGTTCTGAAAACATATATAATATTATACAGACTGGGCAGGTTATATTTAGGTATATATGCATGTAATAACGATTAATAAAAAACTATGCTGTGAATTTGAAGAGCATGAAAAAGCATACGGGTCTGTTTGGAGGGAAGAAAGGGACAGGAGAAATGTTGTAATTATTTTAGAATCTCAAAAAGAAAAAAATAAATTGAGAGGAAGTTGGGACAATATGGAAGAAGTTAGAGGGGGTAAGGGAGTCTTAGGCTTTATTGTTAAGGATGATATAGCTAAGTTACATGGTAGACCTATCATACTCATCAGAAGAACACAGTGACTTAAGCTGTAACACGAGGGAATGGGATTAGATGTAAGGAAGAAAATCCGTTCTGCACACAGATGTTTACAGACGAGTCTTCCACACAACTGATCTAGACTGAGTCTAGCTGACATGTGGGATAAGAGTAAACACTGAACACAGCTGCCTTGAGAGAGGTGCTCACTCTGACACTCAATGACTGGTTTCAAAACTGTCAACTTGAAGTCACAAGGCTGACTGTGTAAGCAGTGCTGAAGGCTGAGTCATCTGTCACCTTGACACTTCTCCTGCGGCCTCATGGCACAGCACTCAGTAGTTGTTCCTGGGGAGTCTGCATCCCACATCTTCCCCTCTTACCTGTCAGATCCAGGGTTTCAGGATCTCCTCCTTCCTCTTTCCAATGTGACTTCTCATTGCATGCTTTTAACTGGTTAATGCACTTCATTTCATTCCAAGTTTATCTTCAGTGCACAAATGCATTTCTCTGCGTCCCTAAGCTCCTACACCCAACGTTCAAAGCTGCTGGCTGACCCATCTTTCCCAGTCATCCTACACTTGCCTGTCTATGTTATGTCAATATTTGTGTGAATAAACCCTTATCTATGTTTCCACATTGAAAACTGTCTTTACTAATTTTTACAACTGATACTTTTGTCTTTTCAACACTCCCCATTGACTTTACCTTTAACATCCCGCAGCCATTATTTTTTTTTGTCAGCCCCCTGTATTACTGCCTGAGTACACACTCCATGTTTCTTTCACCTGAAAATTTCTATTATACCTCTATTTTTGTATGTCTCATCTTAATCATTTCTCCACCTTGAAGACAGGATCTTCCTAAAATTCTGCTACTGCCATGCCATTCCTATACGTAAAACACTTTGGTGTATACAATGCACAGAATAAAGTGCACACTGGCATGGCAGATTTTGAGAGTCTTCACAGTACTGCATCCTAGGAGTTGTGTGTTTTCCAGTCACACATATGTCTTTCTATCACCATTGGAACGATGTTCTTTTTTTTTTTTTTTTTTTTTTTGGTTCTTTTTTTCGGAGCTGGGGACTGAACCCAGGGCCTTGCGCTTCCTAGGTAAGCGCTCTACCACTGAGCTAAATCCCCAGCCCCTGGAACGATGTTCTAATTATACAATCATGTTGGGAAATCTGGCTTCCTACCTAAGGTTGTAATCTACCTTGTTTGGATAGCTCCTCTGAGCTCTGTGCAAAATTAAGGACTCCCTTTTCTTAGTGGGGCTTCCTCTTCTATGTCTGACCTTATCTGGGGAGCCACACCTCCAGTCTTCTACCTGAGAAATGTTATCTATTCTTTGGCAAACTTACAGTTTTCACTTCTTTCCCAACAAGAACATGCCCAGCAAGTGCCTGGGATTATTGGATTGCCTCTCATGCAAATGAGGCATCCTCAGTACTTTAAACTCTAACCAATGGTTTTACATTCCCCTATAAAATTCCTTTCCACTCTCTAAGGTTCATATGTAGACTTTCTTCACCCCAAATAAAGTGTATGCACACCAGCTATTTCAGCTATACTCTGAGATATTTCATTGAGTATCCTCTAAGAGTTGTATCACTAAAATCTCTGCAGAAGGCTTTCCTCAGACAAGTACCCAGACAGATGGGGATCCAGCAGGCCCCATCCTTTCTGGAATTTGCTTCAACCTTCCAGCCTGGTGTACAGTGGCTTCTGCATACCCTAGGGAGGAAACCGAGGGTGCACGACCACAGCTGGCCCCCAACTTGCATATCACACAATTGCACAGGCCTACTTACATGGGACATTTGTGCTCCTCTCTGCTCCTTCCTTTATCTAAATTGGTCCATCTCATGGACTGAAATCCAGATTCCAGTGCCCTCTCCTTCACAAAGACTCACAACAGTATCCCAACCCTGAAAATATTGTCCATATTTTACAATTCTTCTTTATTATACCATTCTGATTTATCGTCATTGTAAAAATTCTTTCAGTGTCTTATAATCTTTGAAATAGATCTGATTGAACCCAATAATCACAACCCTCTCTATTAATTCTTCACAACAAATAAATTTATTTTAAAAGTGAAAACTATGTCTATTTCATATTTGAGTGTAAAATTTTGGCTGACTACTTAAAATTTCTAACCTTTGATTTCTGTTTTTATATTGGATATTTTATTTATTTACATTTCAAATGTTATCCCCTTTCCTGGTTTCCCCTCCAGAAACCCCCTATCCCATCCTCTCTTCTCCTGCTTCTATAAGGTGGATAGAAGCACTCCTGCCTCCCCGCCCTGGAATTCCCCTACACTGGGGCATCAAGCCTTCTCTTTCTATTTTGTGGAATTGTTTGAAGAGTGTTGGTATTAGGTCTTCTTTGAAGGTCTGATAGAATTCTGCATTAAACCTACCTTGTCCTGGGTCTTTTTTGGTTGGCAGGCTTTTAATGATTGCTTCTATTTCTTTAGGAGTTATGGGACTGTTTATATGGTTTATCAGATCCTGATTTAACTTTGGTACCTAATATCTGTCTAGAAAATTGTCCATTTCAACCAAATTTTCCAGTTTTGTTGAATATAGGCTCTTGTAGTAGGATCTGATGATTTTCTTTGTATTTCCTCAATTTCTGTTATTTCTCCATTTTGATGTCTGATTTTGTTAATTTGGATACTGTCTCTGTGCCCTCTGGTTAGTCTGGCTAAGGGCTTATCTATTTTGATTTTCTCAAAGAACCACCTCCTGGTTTTGTTGATTCTTTGTATAGTTCTTTTTGTTTCTACATGGTTGATTTCGGCCCAGAGTTTGACTATTTCGTCTGTCTACTCCTTTTGCATGTATTTACTTTTGTTCTAGAGCTTTCAGATGTACCCTCAAGCTGTTAGTGTATGCTCTCTACAGTTTCTTTTGGGAGGCACTCAGCGCTATGAGTTTTTCTCTCAGCACAGCTTTCTTTGTGTCCCATAAGTTTGGGTATGTTGTACCTTCATTTTCATTACATTCTAAAAACGTTTTTAATTTCTTTCTTTATTCCTTCCTTGACCAAATTACCATCGAGTACCACTCTGTTCAGCTTCCTTGTGTATGTAGGCTTTCTGTTGTTTTTGTTGTTATTCTAGACCAACCTTAGTCCATGGTGATCTGATAGGTTGCATGGGGTTATTTCAATCTTCTTATATTGGTTGAGGCCTGTTTTGTGATAGATTATATGGTCAGGTATGAAGTAGGTACCATGAGGTTCTGAGAAGAAGGTATATTTTTTTTGTTTTAGTTCTATACATAATTGTTAAATACATTTGGTTTATAATTTCTGTTAGTTTCACTGTGTCTCTGTTTAGTCTCTGTTTCCATGATCTGACCATTTTTGAGAATGAGGTGTTGAAGTCTCCCAGCAATATTGTGTGAGGGACAATGTATACATTGAGCTTTAGTAAAGTTTCTTTAATAAATGTGGGTGCCTTTGCATTTGGAGCATAGATGTTCAGAATTGAGAGTTCACCTTGGTATATTTTTCCTTTGATGAGTATGAAGTGTCTTTCCTTATCTTTTTTTTGATAATTTCTGGTCAAAAATCTATTTTTTCAATATTAGAATAGCTACTCCAGTTTGTTTCTTCAGATCATTTTCTTGGAAAAAATTTTCCAGCCTTTTACTCTGAGGCAGTGTCTGTCTTTGTCACTGACGTGCATTTCTTGTATGCAGTAAAATGCTGGGTCCTGTTTACATATCCAGTCTGTTAGTATATGTCTTTTTATTGAGGAATTGAGTCCACTGATGTTAAAATATATTAAGGAAAAGTGATTGTTGCTTCCTGCTATTTTTGTTGTTAGAGAAGGAATTATGTTTGTGTGGGTATCTTCTTTTGGATTTGTTTAAAGATCAAATTTTTACATTTTCTAGGGTGTAGTTTCCCTCCTTGTGTTGGAGTTTTCCATCTATTATTTTTTGTAAGGCTGGATTTGTGTAAAGATATTGTGTAAACTTGGTTTTGTCATGGAATATCTTGGTTTCTACATCTGTGTTAATTGAGGATTTTGCTGAGTATAGTGGCCTGACCTGGCACTTATGTTCTATTTTAGCCTGTGTGACAACTGTCAAGGTTCTTCTGGCTTCTAGAGTCTCTGGTGAGAAGTCTGGTGTAATTCCGAATGGTCTGCCTTTATATGTTACTTGACCTTTTCCCCTTACCTCTTTTAATATTCTTTCTGTTTTTCGTGCATTTGATGTTTTGACTATTATGTGATAGGAGAAATTTCTTTTCTGGTCCAATCTATTTGAGTTCTGTAGGCTTCTTGTATCCTTATGGACATCTCTTTCTTTACATTAGGGAAGCTTTCTTCTATAATTTTGTTAAAGATATTTACTGTCCCTTTAAGTTGGGAATCTTTGTTCTCATCTATACTTATTATCCTTAGGTTTGGTCTTCTCATTGTGTTCTGGATTTCCTGGATGTTTTGGGTTAGGAGCTTTTTGCACTTTGCATTTTCTTTGACTGTGTTTTGTCAATGTTTTCTATGGTGGCTTCTGCACATGAGATTATCTTTTCTATCTCTTGTATTCTATTGGTGATGCTGGCATTTATGACTCCCAGATCTCCAGGGTTGTCTCCATTTGTGATTTCTTTATTGTTTCTATTTCCATTTTTAGATCCTGGATGGTTTTGTTCAATTCCTTCACCGGTTTGACTGTGTTTTCCTATAATTCTTTAAGGGATTTTTGTGTTTCCTCTTTAAGGGCTTGTACCTGTCTACCTGTGTTCTCCTATATTTCTTTAAGAGAGTTATTTATATCCTTCTTAAAGTCCTCTATGATCATCATGTGATGTAATTTTTAAATCCAAATCTTGCTTTTCTAGTGTGTTGGTGTATTTAGGTCTTCCTGTATTTGGAGAAGTGTGTTCTGATGATGCCAAGTAGCCTTGGTTTCTGTTGCTTAGGTTCCTGTGCTTGCCTCTTGCCATCTGGCTATCTCTGGTGTTAATTGGTTTTGCTATCTCTAAGTGGATCCTGTTCCTTCTGTGAGCCTGTTAGCCTATGAGCTTGTGATCTTAGGTGTGTCAGCACTCCTGGGAGACCAGCTCTCTCTGGGCAGGATTTGGATAAGGAGAGCTGTGTTACATGATTAGTTAATTAGTTAACCAGGCGCAGATAGAGACTGGAAGGACCTCTTCACAATTGCTCCATGATTCCTGAGCCCTCCTGTCTTCTGGTGGGTCCCTCTTTGGTCAGTCATTGGAGCAAAAATGTTCATTTCCCCTGTGAACTTAAGAGTGACAGCACAACTGGGAGACTAGTTCCCTTCAGTGGGATTTGGGTACAAAGCACTGTGCCACAGGATTAACTCCAGGGCACAGATAGAGAATGAAAGTTGATTTCTTATCCAACAGTAAAATGAGTAATGTTATGTATGCAATTTGTTATAAATATTTAGCCAGTAACATATTCAAAATCTACATTCATGTTATTCTATAAATTATATGTCCCATTATTAACATTGCTGATAAAGGTGGGTAAGAATAAAATTTCAAATACCTTTTCATTTTTCTTGGTAGTAAAGTGTCCTTTGTGTTTTAAACTCTTTATTACTCTGTCTCTTGCTGTTGTATTGTAGTAATTCATTGCTATTGCCTCTGTGTATGCTAATGGTAGGCATAGAAAAGCCATCACATGGTTTTGTCTGCTTCATCTGATTCACTCTTCAATAGTTACAATAAAAATTTGGTATGATATGTTCATGACTTTCTGTATTGAGACAGGTATACTCTGAAACAGTATTGATCTCAGCAAGGGCTCAGAAATAAACCCATAAAGATTCAGGCATAACAGAATTCTTTTAGATTGCACGTCAATAGATCATTCTGAGTGACTTTTTAATAAATCAGTAATGACTGTAACAGTGCCCTGAGACATTGTATAATAACTACCAAATACCTACTTCCTATGAGAGCACATCTCCTAAGTTTTCCTTTTTTTCTCCCTAATCTTAAAGGAATAGAGGTAGTTCAGTTGAGTGCTCCATGATAATTTATCCAAGTACACAAATTCTCCCATCAGTACTTAGTACTCTACACACAGAGAGTTTATTCTCTTTTTTAGTTATCCTCTTCTGATGCAAGCCTGCTTCTTCATTTTTCAGCAGAAAAGCAAGAGTACCATTATGCATTTGGCAAGTGTATTCATAGCTTTTATAGGAGCATTATCATGGGTATGAAGGGTAATGATCTGCTCCCTCTTTGGTCTATGGCTTGTGTGTCCAGAATAAAAGCCAGGAGCTGTTTGTATTACTAATTGGTCCTCTGTGAACCTTACAAAAACCAGAAAAGCCTTTGTCTTCAGGAATCTGAAGAGAGAAATGCATTTAACTTTCTAAGCAGGAAGTAAAAGGCAGAAAGCACTGGGCTATAATTCCCTCACAGCCATGCAGATCCAGTCCAAGCCATCTGTCTTTTGTCAAGTGGTTCTTGAGCTCTGTAGGGCAGTCTGACATGTCTCCTTTTCTTCTCAATTATAATCCTTTCATTGCTGTGTCACTGCACTGAATACTTTGCACTGTAAGACCACTCAATCCCTGAAAAGTGGAATTATGTCTTACTGAGGGAAGACTTCCCAGAACATGATGCAGTACACTTGGAATCTAATTAATCTTACCTATGACTGGGTAAAGAAACACACACCCAACTGCTGAAATTATATAATAAATAAGTAAGAATGATAAAAAAATTTAAAGGACTTGAAATTGTGGGAACTTGATGAAGCAGAGGCTGGACTTTGGGACAAGGACATCATAATAAAAAGAAGAGTGTGTACTGGGAGGTGATCCCTGAGCATTGATGTTCCCCACCGTACATGACACTCTGTGCTTCATGGGTGAGGGGGCTCTGCTGAATCTCAGCTGTAAGAGACAAGTCATAGTTCTAGATGTACACAGAAAAGAATGGATTTGATGGTTACTAGAAGACACTTCTTTGACTGCCTCTAGTGGGCAGGAAGGCTCCTCTCTTGGCTGTGACCCGACTCTCTTTAATCTCCTCAACAGTGTAGTGAATTCCATGAAAGTTCAGGAAAGAGAAAGATAAGAACACAGCCAGAGGTGTAGAAACAGTGGCTCCATGTTAAATGATCTAAGAGGAAGACACAAAGCACTCAGAGGCACAGGTCCAACTATCACATTTCACAGAACCTAATACTACAAGCAGGACACTGTATTCCTTGTGTCTAGGCTGCACTCAAGAATTTACCCTTTGAATTTGAAGGTTTATGTCAGCTATGAAGAAGACAGACTCAACAGCAAGGATAGTACTTAGAATGGGGGAATCTTGAGATTCGGGAAGGTTCTACTAAGAATTTTCCCCCAACCCACAGTTTCCAGACACCATTCCAGCCTCCACAGTGACACACTGCTCTAGCTTTGGAGTGAGGATGGGGAGACTTAGTACTTAGAATGGCTGCATAGCAATTTCTGAATGTTGAAGAGAAAATTAAACACATCATTCATGGTCTATGAAGCTAATGCTTCTGAAGTTGTCAACACTAATACTAAGAGTAGCATCCTCCTGGGCTAGTGTGCTATGTGGATGAGGAAAGGAGACCATGCAGAAAAGCTTGGGGGTGTCTCAGGCCGACTTTGAAGTTCAATGAGATCACCAGGTGTCCTGTGAACAATGAACTTGTAGCAGTGTGCCCTCCAGGATCTTTGTGTCTAGGTACTTAACTCTCTTTGATAGTGCCCATGCCAGCCCTGTAATAAACAAACCTTCTGACTCAGGGGAACAATATCTAAAAACACTAAGAGATGCTGGACTGGAGAGAAAGCCCAGTTAGTCAGATGTCTGCAGTGCAGGCACTGTGGGACAGAGACAGCAGATGTGCCATTTCACTGGCCAGCCTAAGTCAGTGAGCTCAGGATCAGCGAGGAACCCATTCTCAAAAAATATGAGATGGAGAGAGACTGAGAAAAACACTTGCCATCTAACTCTGACTTCATTATGCAGGTGCATCCATGTACACACATGCACAGATCCACAAAATCGTGTACATACACCACACACACACACACACACACACACACACACACACACATACGGAAACATACACATAAGTTGACAACAAAGATCGGTTAAACTGGTGGTTATTGCAGAATTGTAACCCTACCAAACAATCTGAGAAAGAATCATCATTAAGGGCTGTGAAAAACATTAGCTCTCAGTAAGCTTCTCCCAACATGAAGTTCTAGATCTGATCTCGTTTCCTTAGCCTATGGTCTGTGTTTCATCTTGTTGCTGGTTGTGAAATTATGAAAGTCCCTTTGTGATGTCTCCTTAAAGGAGGGACCATGACTGTGAACAGGTTCTGAGAAAGGGTGTTAATATCAATTGCCGGAAGACTTGCAGCACAATTACAGTGTAACATAAATATTATTAACAATCAAAGTTTTATAGTTTAAAGCTGAGCTATGTTAGGTCCACAACAGGAAGGTCTTCCAGGAGTAGGTGATTTACAAAATACCCCTTGGTGCAAATCAGTAAACAGAATTATTGGTTGAACGTGGGAGTGTGGGTAGGTAGGCTGAGGGTGTCAGCATGAAGAACGAGATAAAGATAAGAAAGAGTTGTCTTCCACTATTGTTCTTTAATTTTTGTAACAGGGCCTCTCACAAAACCTGGAGCTCACCATTTTGGCTATACTGACTGAGTAATCAGCCTCTAGCATCCAGCTGTCTCCAACCTACTAGATCTGGGATTACAGATGTAAAACCCCAGGCTTGGCTTGTTATGAGTGTTGGGAATCTGAACTCAAGTCCTGGTGCTTGTCTAGAAACACTTTATGCACTGGATGCTTTCCTCAGCTTCAATGGAATATATATTAAATTTTGAAAGATTTTTAGTTAAAAAGTGTTCATTGATATATAGCTTCATAAAAAGTCAAGGAGTTCCTGCATTACATCCCTGCTTAAACATGTTTTCTAAGAGTATTCTTCATCTTGAAGTAGTTAAGATCTTATGTCTGGAAATATTTGCTTTCAAATGTATCATCTATCTATCTGTCCATCTGTCTGTCTATGTATCTATGTATCTATGTATCTATGTATCTCTATCTATCTATCTATCTATCTATCTATCTATCTATCTATCTATCATCTATCTATCTACCTGCTTAAAATGTGCTATATAATTTTATTTTAGTTACCTTTCTTTTACTTCCTCAACATTGTTCCATATTGTGTTTCTCTTCTGTGTCTCCTTACCTAACTCCATGAGGAATAGGCTGTATACTCCCAGTTCAGATACCTAAAGTGGCTTTAACCCCTGTGGGCAGTGAGAAGAGAAGGGATGGAGAGGAGCTTGGGGCATGAAAATTCCCTTCAGCATCTTTGCAAGTCTGGTCTAAATAGTTCAACCAACTGTCATAAACAGCATTTGTGGGAGCTACTCTGGGAGCTGCTGATATTGGCTTAGAATCAGGACTCTTTGAGGAAGAGATGGTCGTGTGGTTGGTGACATGGCTGTCTAATGCAGGCAGGAAGAAGGACTCCTTTTAATAGGATTATTGCAAGCCTGATGTTAAAATTTTAGATTCTATCCCTACTTTTTATTGGGTTTTTCATTTTCCAGTGTGAGTTGAACACTACTCATTTAGAAAACAGATATCATCAGGTTAAAGATTCATAAATTATAACAATACTTTCATCATTATCTATATGAGCCAGAAACCAGAAAATTCTCAGTAAATTTATGTTAACAAGTACAATTCAGCCTCCATAAAAAGTCTGCTGTACAGGTTTCAGATGACTGAAGGCCAATAATCCTGGCTCCTTAGTTACCCTTCTGGGTTCTGCTTTACATGTTAGTGCCCTCTTGCCTCTTGGGCTGGATCAGATCATCTCTTCCATTGCTCAACCTACCGTATTCCTTAGAAAACTCTAGTCAGGATATGGATATAGTTCTTTATCCTCATTTTATTGTTCTATGGAAAAGAACTTCATAACCAGCTGGAAATGATAAAGATAATTTTCTATGAGGACATTTATTTCTTTAAGCTGACTATCATCTAGCTAAGGTAAGTTTGTCTGCTTTATAGGAAAAGATAGATATGCTTTTATTTGAGTTTGTTTGTGTAGCTGTACTTTTAAAATTCAATTTCTACTCTTTTGATCTTCACTCCTTTGCATTTCTTTATTAACCCTAATTAGTATTAATTTTCAGATATTTCTTACACAAAAAAATAATGTGCCTACTGCCACATTTGATGATATGTAAAAAACTTCCCATTCCCCAGTAAATGGTAACTATGTTGGTTAATAAAAATATAGATATTAATTCCCTGCTTGAAGGAAGGTGTGAGAGAAGAGGAGGATGTGGGCTGGGTGGAGGCACAGGGTTGCTGTTGTTTGGACAGCTAGTCTTTGGACAATACCGGCATGGTAAGGTGTGCTGGGACAATGACTGTTTGATTATCTCTGTACTTTGTGGATTTCCATTCTGAAGCAAAGAAGATCCATTCAAAGAAATTCACAAAGAAATTCCTAAAGAGAGGCTATTTAGAAAAAGAAAGCAAAAGCATAATTTTGAATGGAACTACATAAAATAAGTTCCCAGATACCATTTAAAAACAACAGATGTCATTGAATTAACATCAAGATTACCTTCCCATGTTAATCAAAATGAAAAGAAAAGTACATACAAGTATTGGCTCATACTGTACTCAATAGCATTTGGATCCACACATGGTTTGTATTATATTTTTGCTCTAGACTTTTATGGTACTGGGAAGCCTTTGTAGGGTGATAACTTAGTAGGTAAACACAGAAGAGTAAATTAGTTTCTTTCTACCTTCAAAATGCCTTTGGCTTCTCACACTTACTCCTTGCCTTTGAGAAAATCACTACTGTTCTTTCAGATGAGGGAAGGAATCTGACCATACATAAGAGACCTCAGCCCTCAATAGGACCACTATCATTACTGAGTTAAAATTTGCCAAGTGTGGGCTTTCTCAGAACATTAAAAGCATAGCTCCACTGTGACATACCCACCAATGCTCAGAGAATAGCCCTGGTGTGGAAACAATGTAACACTTCAGTTCATTACATGTTTTATAAGGTAGTTATCACTTACGAGGCTAATGGGAAGCTGCTAATGACTCATAGAGAATTCCCAGGAGTCAGTTGATTGTATCCAAAAACTGCTTGCTACTAAAATCTCTTGTTCTTATCCCACCCATTGTCTAGTATATTAGATGATATTTTTATTATATTTATCTTTGAGTCTATATTTTTGTCATCAAGGTTGTTTCCCTGTCCAAATGAAGACTGTATGTCCAATGAAGTTACCAGATACATTCTGGTGATGCCCTTGGGTCTAGCTACAGATTTGTCTGTTATATCTTCTCTTGGAAGAAAAAAAGACAGACAGTCCAGTGAAGTCTTAATGATCAGTTAGCTTTAAGGCCTGAGTATTTTGTTTCAGTGATGGAAAAATGCATAATCCAAGTGTTTTTACTTAATATAATTAAGAAAAAGTAGCATTATTTACCTATGCCTTATATTTTTCCTCTGTGAAGTTAAATAATGGCATTCTATTTTAAGAAGGATGCTAATATAATGTATTAATCAAATTGGGTGTAAAGAAATGAAAAGCTATATAGACAGGAATTATCCAAGTAAAACTATGTCAATTCTCAGAGGCTTTTTAATAGAATGGATGGGGACCTAGGAAAATGCCAGATTACCTCTTATGATCTTCAAATTATTTATTTAGTACATGTGTCCCATGTATTCCATGGCACATGTGTGGAGGACAAAAGATAACCTGTGGGAATCAGTTCTCTTCTTTCACCATGTAGGTCCAAGAATTCAATTCAGGTCATTAGACTTGCCAGCAAGGGTCTTTACCCATAGAGCCCTCTTACTACTTTTGAATGATTATTGTATGCCATCTACTTGTGGGTATTTATAGTGTGTGGATGATTTATTTTTCTTCTAGCCCCAAGGTTTTCAGGTGTCAGTCATGATCAGAAGGCAACACATGGAAGCACAAAGCAATATTTCCTCTATCCTGGTCCCTGACTTCCTTCTCATCTGCTTCCCCAACTATCAGACCTGGCAGCATTGGCTGTCCCTGCCCCTCAGCCTCCTCTTCCTCCTGGCCATGGGGGCCAATGCCACCCTTCTCATCACCATCAGGATGGAGGCCTCTCTGCATGAGCCCATGTACTACCTGCTCAGCCTTCTGTCCCTGCTAGACATTGTGCTCTGCCTCACAGTCATACCTAAGGTCCTGGCCATCTTCTGGTTTGACAATAAATCCATCAGCTTCTCTGCCTGCTTCCTCCAGATGTTTGTCATGAACAGTTTCCTGACGATGGAGTCTTGCACCTTCATGGTCATGGCCTATGACCGCTATGTGGCCATCTGTAAGCCTCTGCAGTATCCGTCCATCATCACTGACCAGTTTGTGGTTAGGGCTGCCATCTTTGTAGCAACCAGAAATGGGATTCTTACTATGCCCATCCCCATATTTTCTTCCCAACTGAGATATTGTGCAAGAATTATCAAGAACTGCATCTGCACTAACATGTCTGTATCCAGACTCTCCTGTGATGACATCACTTTTAATAAACTGTACCAGTTTGTCATAGGTTGGACCCTGCTGGGCTCTGACCTCATCCTCATTGTCCTATCTTATTCTTTCATTCTGAAGGCTGTGCTCAGGATCAAAGCAGAGGGAGCTGTGGCCAAGGCCCTGAGCACATGTGGTTCCCACTTCATCCTCATTCTCTTCTTCAGCACAGTCCTGTTGGTGCTGGTCATCACTAACCTGGCCAGGGAGAGGATTCCTCCGGATGTCCCCATCCTGCTCAATATACTTCATCACCTCATCCCCCCAGCTCTGAATCCCATTGTTTATGGGGTGAGAACCAGGGAGATTAAGCAGGGAATAAGGAACCTGCTTAGGAGGGTCTAAAAAGTAAGATGATACCTGGCCTGTGGACAGATATTAGTAATCAGAAACAATATTTGTGTTGCATAGAACATTTAAATATTTACTGCAGAACTAAGTGCATACTTTTTCCTTTAAATTAACCATGGTAAGTCGAGTCTTAGCTCCCTCAAACTTGCACTGATTCAATGCGAATATTTTCCTTCAGACATATTTGGCTATCTGCAGCAGTCACATACATTAGAGAAACATGCACTGGACATGAAACTTTAATGTGACTGATTTTTTTTTTTTTTTTTTTTTTGGAGCTGGGGACCGAACCCAGGGCCTTGAGCTTGCTAGGCAAGCACTCTACCACTGAGCTAAATCCCCAACCCCGTGACTGATTCTTAAATTGCATTAAAACTTCATACAAGCGTGTGATATGTTTTAGTTATAACACTACACCCCTTTCAGCTAGGGCTTCCCTTCCCCATCATTATGCTACTAAATTCATCTGTTTTTATAGCCCACAAAATCCTATCAGAAAAAAAATCTTTAGGGGATAGGTTCTCATAAAAATTATTTAGTTGATAAGATTAGTGAGAGGCTGGGGATTGAACCCTGGACTTTGCACATGGGGACATGTACTCTATCAGTGAGCTACACCACATCCTAAGCATTATGTTTTTGTTTTATTGCAATGGTAAGTATATTCTTTTTATGTATATATAATTGTCTTTTTGTTAAATACCCAGAGATAATTTACAGGATGTAGTAGATTTCTCAATATAGTCTTTTTTTAAACATTCCACCTTTTTTTATTGGATATTTTTATTTACATTTAAAATGTTATTCCTTTTCCTGGTTTCCTGTCCATAAGCCCCCTATCCCATCCCTCTCTCCTTCTTCTATAAGGGTGTTCTCCCTCCCAACCACCCTCATTTCCTGCCTCCCTGCCCTGACATTCTCCTACACTGGGAGGTCCAGCCTTGGCAGGACCAAGGGCTTCTCCTCCCATTGGTGCCCAGCAAGGCCATCCTCTGCTACATATGCAACTGGAGCCATGGGTCTGTCCATGTTTAGTCTTCGGGTAGTGGTTCAGTCCCTGGGAGCTCTGGTTGGTTGGTATTGTTGTTCTTATGGAGTTACAAGCCCTTTCAGCTCTTTCAAACCATTCTCTAGCATTTTCAGTGGGGACCCCCATTCTCAGTTCAATGGTTTGCTGCTAGCATTCACCTCTGTACTTGTCATGCTCTGGCTAGGCCTCTCAGGAGACAGTTATAGACTGTCAGCGTCTACTCCTGTCAGCGTAGACTTCTTGGCATCAGCAATATTGTCTAGTTTTGGTGGCTGTGTATATATGGGCTGGATCCAACATTATGTCTTTAAAGGCGTCTTTAAATGTTTCTAAGTCCCTTAAAACCTTCAGTACATATATCTAACTTTAAATTGTTATGTAATCATGTTGAAATGTGACCTGAGGGAGCAAAGCCGAGCTGTAGGAGATGGGAAAACCAGCCACAGATTAAGGAGTAAGAGTTGGGAAATGAATTTTCTGTTGCACCTAAACCCTGAGGGTTTTGCATTCTGGAGTTATTTGGAAGTTTCCATGGCATAATTTTTGTGAGAAGTTGTAACTATATTTGTCATATAATGAATAAATAGTTTAGCTTTACTAGTTTAAGAACTATTTGTTTTCTGAATCATATATCAACAGATATTACTAACATTTTTATTATTTATTTTTTTTAAATTGAGCTAAAATTTTATTCTGAAATGACATTACAGACAAATAAAGGATGAATAAAAATTACAAAACTCATTTGATCTTGCATCAAACGTAACTTTGATTTTATTTTATTTTTTCCTTTGTCGAAATAGATTTTTTTCATACAATATATTCTGATTAGCTTCCCTTCCCCCAGTTACTCTTAGTTCCTTCCTCATTCCCCACCCATCCAGATCCACTCCCTTTCTATCTTCTTTTAAAAAATAGTTATTTCAAGAATAATAATAAAATAAAACAGAATAAGAGAAAACAAGTCAAAATAGGAGAAAACAAATGCAAACGAATTGTTCATTTACAAGTGACTATCTGCTGGGGAACATTCCAGCCTGGGGGTTGTGGGGAGGGCACAGAGTAGAACTCTGGTGTGACTTTAAAGTCTGAGGGTCTCCAGATGCTCTAGTTCTTTAACTATACTGAAATGCTGATGATAACTCCTAAAAAGTCCTAATGAGCATAAAAAGCTGCTGGCTTAGGTGATTGAAACCTGTAGCCTAATAGCGGGAGGATTAAGCAATGTGGCCTTTCTTCTATCTCAGCAGGAACTAACCAGCTTGAACTTGAACTTGAACTTGAACTAACAGCCTGCTGGTTAGAAGTCAGTCGCTGGAAGAAAAAAGGGACACTTTGAAAAGTTATTATAGAGATACTAAGTTGTGGAAAGTTTTCTATGAAAGCTATCTAAGGGGAAAGGGGGAAAGATCCTAAGCGGGGTTGAGGGTGGGGGAATTCTTCTCTTCTTTTCCTCTTTCTCTAAGAAGTGTTCTGTCCCAAAAATTTCTCCTCAGCTCAGTTCCTTCTCAGCTCAGTTTTTCTGACTCTTCTCTTTGTCCTCAGCACTCAAAACACCTTTCAGAATACACGATCACATGTTAAAAAGTTCATCACAAGTTCATGCATAAAATCAAATTATAAACTGAACTAGAAGTTTACAACAAAGAATGTTTACATACATATCCATTAGGATTAATTATCTGGCTAAACATCCATCTCCTGCCATAGCTTCACAGGTTCATAGAAGGCTGAAAACCATAACTAAGTTATTAGTGAAGTTTTGTATAGATAAACGCAGTCAATATTTTATCTTCTGTCCTAGCACCTATAATACGTCATTTGTTCCCTTTTTATGACCTTTGGTTAATTGTTTTACAACCTGGAATGTGCTCTGAGTAGGAGAAAGTCTGGTTACTACTTAAGAGCAGTTAACTGGTGACATGTAGGAGACTGACAGAATTCTCATTGCAGTTTTGACTATCAGAAAAGGACCTAATAGCAGCCCCACTATAAAAGAGCTTAATCACTGATATAATTTTAGGAATTTTTATAGGATCATTATTAAGATTTAAGAAGTCATCTATTTGTCTATATAACATCTCTACAAGACAGTAAATCTTTGTAGATCTGCAAAGATCTGTTCAAAAGGGGTGGACTAATACTAGTGATTATTATGTATGTTTAGTAATAACAGGAAAAGAATAATAATAGCAGGAATCTTTCCTAAAATGAATTCTCCTGGGCCTTGCTTATAAGAGTGAATCTGTTACAGATTATATTATAATCTGAAGTAGACCATTTCAGGAAGATTACCTGTTAGTTATTAGCTTGTCTTATAGTAGCTCCTGAAATTATCACTTGGAGAGAGCTTCTGGGCTGGGGCTGGGGCTGGGGATATGTGTTCACATCTCTACTCAGTTCTAGGATTGTATATGGTGCAGACCAATGCAGACCCTGTACATGCTGCTCCAGTCTCTGTCAAAAGTGCTGTTTAGAAAGTTTCGTTTCCGCAGTGTTCTCCATCCTCTATGACTCTTAAATTCTTTCCATCTCTTCTTCTGCAGGCGCCCTGACCTGAGGGGAGAGATTTGATGGACACATTCTGTTTAGGGCTGAGTGTCCTGAGATCTCTCACTCTCAGCTCATTGTCTGGAATGGGTCTCTGTTTTTGTTCCCACCTGCTGCAGGAGTTAACTTCTCTAATGACAGCTGAGTAATGCTCCTGGTGAGGAGGCCATGTGCTGCCCTGGAGACTTCTTGGCACAAGAAGCAGTGGCTCCTGCTTGAGCTTCTTACACTTTGCCATTTTTATTAAATAGCCTTTTTCTTTAGAATATGAACTTTCAGCAGCTCTTTCCTTGTGGATAATATATTTTATACTTTTAAAATACCCACACACTGGTATGTATGTTTTAAACAGAATGGTTTGTCCTCACTTGTGATATGTTTAATCAATGCCTGACTTCATGTTGCCCTGTCTGACTTTTCCATCAGATTTGAACCACCATCTGTACCCCTCTTTTTGCCACTTGTCTTAGACATGTACATTTTTTTCTCTGTGTTGAGCCCAGCTTGTCAGTCTTTAAGATTAAGACACATAAAATGTGTCTTATGTCACATCTTTAAGATTAAGGCATCTGAGTTGGTAGGTTTTGCTAACACAGATTCTATTTGCAGTTCTGGTTGTCACGCCCAACCTCGACCAGTAAGGGAGACACGACCAGCGAATATCTTCTTCAAGCAGTTTTTACTCAGGAAACCTGATACAATCTTCTGACCCCGGGGAACCCCCGCACCACACTTAAATAGCTAGCGCTGGCCAATCGTAGCAAGCCACGTGGGTCATGCAGATAGGCTGTCACTATGCGGAAGCTAGCAGGCCAGGCAGGCATAGCCAAATAAGGACTTGTTTACTACAAGGAGCGCTCACCATTGGGAGGGTGGAAGGCAGAAATCAGTGCCATCTTTGAGGCGCGGCACGTCGAAGCTCCCTACATCTGGTCATACTGAAAGTGTTAGTGACTAAATACTGCTTGATAGGCTTTTCCAAGGATAAATTTATCAGTAGCTAGACCTCTTTTGGAATAGTAACTGAGAACTTCCTGTGTACTATTTCCTAACAGTCACTTGAGAATGGCTCTTGACACACTAATATAGGATGACCTAACTGTTCTAAGGAAATTTGTAAAGAAATTTGCCTTTCTTTAGTATTTTCTCTCACCAAAAATAGCTTTTATCTTTGTTTCTCTGTTCTATAACATCAACATTTGATTCTAATCAAAGTATAAAATGCTTCAAACACCTACCATCCTTCCCTTCAGAGTCAGCTGCTAGTTGATTTTTTTCTGAGGTTATATCCTGCACTTACTGATAATCTTGATTTAAGTGCATGACCAGTTATGCTCTTAGAACAACGTGACATGACAGTACCCACATATCCTGCCCCTGTCCTCCAGCCTTTTATTAAAGTCTCCCTAATGCACAATGCCTGCCTTTATTCACCGATGGAGGTAATTTGGCCACTTAGAGTCACAGGTGTGCCCCTCTGTAAGCTCTTCCATGCCATGTGAAGTGCTTTATCCATCTTCTCAACCTCATATACTTTAGAGTAGCTGATATAAAATATTTTATGTGTTGTGTGTCTTTTGCTGGATAAAAGTGAATAAAACATCACATCTTGTTTCTTATATCTTGGATGTTTCTTAGGGAAGGGCTTGTATTATTTATATACTATATCCCCCCCCCCAATCTCCTGTAACTTAAAGTTCAATGTAGCCTCATATATCATAGAACCCAAGACTATTTCCCTTGGAAGGAGGCAGTGTTTTGTGTAAACCTTGGCATACCAATTTGGTACCCTTGATCTCAACATAAACTCTGTTTTTTTCTCATTTAAGGAAGGAAATATTTATGCTTGTTCATATTCTCTTTTGAAGATCCTAGAAACTTAATTCATTAGGTGATTCTAAACCTGAACCTACATGGGCAATTAACTACTTATATTTTTGGTTGTGAGCCTAGCCTTTAACGGCTGAGCCATCTCTCCAGCCCGGCAATTAACTACTAAATGCAAATGCCTTTGTTCACTTTCCTCTGCTTACTGCTTCTCCAGATTCTTAAAGCACAGCTGGTCTATATTATCTAACACACCACATCACAGGTAATAGGGCTGCCTGCTGTGCCATTTACAGCTTCTAGTACAGTTTTTCTCTTACTGGGTCTTGTTCCTTATAAATTCTTTGCTTATTCGAAGGTTATAACATTATGCCTTGGAGTTCCATTTAAAATCCATTAATGTCTTAATCCTTTGGATCTGTTTTAGATGTTGATAGTTGACTCCCATGATGATTGAGATAGCTTCAACAATGTTCTGTCTGTCCATGGGGCTGTGAATGTAGCTCACTGGTAGAGCATATGTCTGCATAATCTGGTATGATCTAGGTCCTAGAGTTGAGCCTGGTTCCACTGCATGAGGAAGTAAATAATACTTTTTATTTGAAGCTAGGGAAATTGCTAGGTGGGTAAAATATTAACAGAGCAAGCATAAAGAACTGAGGTCAGATCCCCAGAACCCATATAAAAAGCTGGCATGGCTGCATATGCTTGTAATCCCAGTACTCTGGGTAGAGGCAGGAGGGTCCAGATCTCTTTGGTCAGCCATTCTAGTGGATATGCATGAACTTGAGGTTCAGTGAGAGAGGTTGTGCCTCAGCAAAGTAAGGTGAACAAGTGAATAAGGAAAGACATCCTGATGTCAACCTCTAGCCTCTACACATATGTTCACAGGCAAAGACACTTGCACACGTGCGCGCACACACACACACACACACACACACACACACACACACACACACACAAAGAGACACACACAGACACACACACTGCAAAGAGCAACAACTTCAGATTAGTCATTTGGGAGAAAAATCTCTATTTCGTTCTTTCCTTCCTACCTACCTTTAAAACTGCCCCCCTTCCTCTTCATTTTGCTATTTCCCACCTCTCCTTTCCCCTCTCCTTCCCTCCCCCTTTCTCCCTTCCTTACTTGGTCCCTTTCTTGCCTTGCCCACAGAACTACATATGCTAGCAGAACAATACCACTGAGTTATACCTATGAAACTACTTTTTTAAAATTTCACCATTTGCTTATACCGTTTCTTTGAGACCATGTAGACATGCTTTCTGTCAAGTTTAGTGAAAGTCAGTGATTTTAATAATGTTCCATCAAATATCTAGAAAACTGATATCTCTACAATAGGTATATTGCTTATTACCCTTCCAAAATTGCTTTCTGATCATTTTTGATGTGTTTCATCCAATATCGTTTTAGTTCCATTTGGTCAGTAGTGGTCTCATTCTCTTTTATATATTCTACTGGGTAAATTAGATTAACAAAAGTGCTTCCAGGATAGATTAGTAAAATGTGGAATGCAATAGAATGGGAGAGGGATACACAAATATGTATATATACGTATATGTATATGTATCTCCTCATATCATACCACATATGATACCGAATCATATTATATATGTGTGTGTGTGTTTGTATGTATATGTATAATAGAATAGGAGTCCATATTATAGTATAATACTTTCTATTACAAACAAGCACATTAGTGAATACAAGTACATTTTTCAAAGGTAAGTCATGTGTCCCAAGCAGTGGAATGGGCAACTGTGCGTGGCCAGCCACCTTGCAGACTGAAAAGAATCAAACAATAGACATAACTTATCTCTTAAAAGATTGTGCCCTAGTACTTGAAATGCTTTTTATTTAGAGGAATAGTAAAAAAAAATGGAAAAAGAAAAAGTAAGGGATGATGAAAAACCAGACCTGGAAAGCTCTTTGGGCTTTTCTGAACAGTTTAACCAGCTTGAATTGTTAGAAACCCATGAACATGTGATTCCCACTGGTACTCAGAGTGTCTGGGTAGGTGATTCTGATGAAGATGAGGAGCAAGAGGAAAGGAACAAAGAAGGGTATCAATTGCAAGAAGAGAAATGGAAAAAGATCCAAGTAAATTGCTTCTTTGGGATGCTGAACAAAAAGATTGGCTTGCTATAGTGCAGAAACTACTCTCTGAGAAGCCACTGACGTGAACACTGGGGATGAAGATGATCATATATACCTCTTCACCGAGAAACCTACAAGGGATATTTAGGTGATGTACATGAGCTGATGGCTCAGGGGGCAGATGTTCATGCAGTGACAGTGAATGCTGAACACCACTGCACAGTGCTTGTGAGTGGAATAATATCATGGTGGCCTCTTTCTTACTTTAGCATGACACAGCCATCAATGCCCAACAAAAGACCTTTTGACCTCGTTGCACCTTCTGCTTTGGAGCAGTCAGCAGAGATACACTGGAACTCCCCTTAATGAATCACTACATCAAACCAGGGGCTGAAGCATGACTCACAAGAAACTGCTTCAGACATTGTCAGGAAAACAAGCATCTATCATTACCTCTTTGAAGTCACGAAAGGCTGTATAAACTCTTCACCTCCTTCTTAATGACTCTAGTAATATTCTTAAATTTTAAAGTACCAGTGGGTCCCCCTCCCCATATATAAAGTATTCCCACTTACTTTACTTTACTTTACTTTACTTTACTTTACTTTACTTTACTGATGTCTCTAGAAAAATCCTGCTGTAGCATCACGGCTTTCTTCCAAGTGAGCTGCCTGACCTTGATGTCAAATGTATTTGAGAGGTATGTGCGTGCATCTCTGGTGATTTCTACATTTTGTGACTTTTATCAGAAGTAATTTTCCTGGACACAGGTAATATAGAAACTAAAGGTTGTGTATGTTATTAAGGAGTGTGTGTGTGTGTGTGTGTGTGTGTGTGTGTGCACTGATCCATGAGAAAAGTATTTTTAAATATCTCATACCCTGGGTATTTGTTCAGCTTAGCATATTGACTTGAAATTTTTTTTGCTGTAATCACACAAGGTTTATTGATAGGAACCAGTGCACTGGGTTGAGACTCATATCCCACAAAGGGGTAGAAGAGTTCGACCATGTGTAGCAGGGAGAAGGGGTATTTAAAGGAATAAACCACAACCCAAGGAGGTAGGGATGGTGTCATTGGAAAATGTCGAGAATACCAGTGAAAAATCACAAGGAGCAGCTTCCTGTTTCTCAAGATTGTTCTTTAAGTTATTAATCTAACTTTATGGTCAGCTAGTTCTTGGGAGAAAGTTGCTGAACTGGCTGGTGTAATTATCAGTTCTGTGGTCAGTCAAGTTCCTGGAACAGTTGACTTGAATTTTTATAAACTAACTCCAAGTTTCATCTTCAATATACTGTGCAGTTCAATTGACTTCTCTGCAGCTTCAGCTGCTCTCATTATAAACAGGAAACACTAACAAATTAGTAACAACATTTTGCAAGTCAAAAAAATAGTGGAACGTTTAGATCTTCTGTTTTATAGATGTATGTTGTTTTGGGGAAAGCAGTTAGGGATATGTTTAATCCTTGAATGTCAACACTGACTTCTCCATCACACTCAATCCTGTGGACAGTTCTATCTGACCCTGGTCAATTCATGTGACCCAGCGCCTCCATTTAGACATGCTCAAAACTGTTCCTTGGTCCAAAACATTAAAACTGCCTTCCACAGTGTAAAAAAAAATGTGTGTGTGTATGTGTGTGTGTGTGTGTGTGTGTGTGTGTGTGTGATTTTGCATGTGTGTAGACCAGACAACTCTGTGGAGTCCATTCACTCCTACCTTTGTGTGGGTTCTGAGAACAGAATTCATGTTACTAGGCTCTCATGACCAGCACCTTTACCTACTGAGCCATCTCACTGGTTTCTCCTATTCCATAAAATTTAGGTTACTTTTGGAAAGTGCTTTAAGCCTTTATTTTCTCTCCCTCTTTGTATTTAAGTGTACAGCCACTCCTCCATTGGTGTATAAGGTACTAAGTCCCTATGTTCACAGACAAGCAGGAAAGAAACCAGGTGCTCAGGGTTGGCCCTTTAAAGAAAGAGATACATAACCTGTCCTCTGCCCAGAAGGCTGGGGATGGATGGGGTTAATAGCCTGGTGACCTCTGTGCTATCTGAATCGTCAGGGCTTCCCCTGACTGATTAAGCAGGACCATAGATGGTTATAGGCCGAGGTGATCTTGGTGCTACCTATAGGTCCAGACCCTTACAAACAGGACTGGAAGTGGTTGATAGTCTAGAGCTCACCAGATCCTCTCTAGCCTCTTAAGATGACACGTGTAGTTTACCTGTAGAACCTGTCTTTATGGAAGAAGTGACATGTCCTTTGAGAAGAGTCTCACTATAATTGTGCCCTAAGCTTTATGGTGCACAGCAGATTGTGTTACAGAAACTTCTCCAAACCGTAATGTACTTAAATGTGCCTAAAATAAACTGTCTGCTGTTAGAATTGCAAAGTTTGAAGTCTCTGGCTGCTGAGTTATGTTGAGTCCGACTTCCTTCTCACCTCCTGTGGATTGACACTGCTTGCTGTGGCGCTTGCAGAGACATTCCCTATACATTATTAGTATTTACACCTGAGTTAGTATGTATATAGGCAAATGCTTATGCTTTTGTAGCTATAATACCTTAAAAACTAGAGCTCTTGAGCACCAGATCACCCAAAGCATTTATTATTATTATTAATTATTATTTTGTATTTTGTATTTTGAAATACAAGGAAGGCAATATTGCTGTTATGGACAATTTCATGCACCTTGGCCTTGAACATCAGAAAATGAGAAGTTAGGGAAATCATATATTAGCTGATAATTATTAATTAACTGAATAAGACATTAATCTGGAGGTATATGGTTATAGGGGTACTTTAGGAAATATCTAGTTCAGGCTTCACAGACATGAGTATATCCTGTAATGCACGAACCCTTTGATATTCTTCTAGAGTGATTCATCTGCCTCTAGTCTAACTTAAGTGCCTCCACAATATTTCTTCCAGAACAATCAAGTCTGTGTCAAACATTTTTTTGTGCTCCCCCTGGAGGATTGTGCAGGGAAAAGCAACCCTTTTTAAAAACAATCCTCTGTATTTGTCAGGCTCTAGCAGAGCCTCTCAGGAGACAGCTATATCAGGCTCCTGTCAGCATGCACCTCTTGACATTCCCCAGTAGTGACTGGGTTTGGTGACTGCATGTGGGATGGATCCCCATGTGTGGCAATCTCTGGATAGCCTTTCCTTCAGTCTCTGCTCTACACTTGGTCTCTGTATTCCCTACTGTGAAAATTTTGTTCCCCCTTCTAAGAAGGACTGAAGCATCCACACTTTTGTCTTTCTCTTGAACTTTATGTAGTATGTAAATTGTATTTTGGATATTCTGAGCTTTTGGGCTAATATCCACTTATCAGACAAGTACAGAGTCAGATGCTCTCAGCCAACAATTGGACTGAAAATAGGGTCTCCAATGGAGTTAGAGAAAGGACTGAGGTTACTAAGGGGCTGTGCAACACCATAGGAAGAACAGCAATATCAACCAACCAGACACCTTGGAGCTCCCAGTTACCATCAAAAGAGTACACATGGAGTGACCCATGGCTCCAGCCGCATATATAGCAAAGGATGGGCCTTGTCGGGCATCAGTGGGAGGAGAGGCCCTTGGTCCTGTGAAGACTCAATGTCCCAGTGTAGGGGAATGCCAGGGTGGGGAGGTAGGAGGGAATGGGTGGTTGGGGGAGCAGAGGGTGGGGGTGGGATGGGGGTTTTGGAGGGGAAACTGGGAAAGAAGATAACATTTGAAATGTAAATAAAGAAAATATTCTATAAAAGAAAATAAAACAGAAATTCCTTTAAAAGTTTCTATTGTTTCCATACAGTGATTCAGCTATATCATATACAATATTCTTTATCTCAGTTTAGTAACTGCATATATTCTTATCTCAACCAAAAATCATGCTTCATTCTCCTACATCTCCATCTTATCTTGACTGATACCTATTCCATGAAATCTCAGTCCTAGATTAAATATATCATGTTTCTTTCCTCATTTACTGCTGATCCACACCCACTAAATACCCAGGACACAGCCTATGGAATACCTCATGTCTCTGTCACTCTGTGCCTTCTACAGACAAAGCATCTGCTACACCTCACATCTGAGGACTCAGCACAGTGCTTCTTAGAGGCAGCACAGAGCAGGAAAGCAGTCATAGTAAGGCAGAACTGCCATGCTTCTGTTCTCCCCACTTGCTTGTTTGGTAGCTGCTCCCTAAGTACCTGGCATCCCTATGTGGAAAGCACATGGGACCAGGGTGAATGAGCTTCCTGGGGCAGCAGCAGAAGTAGCCAGTTGGTTGTGAAAGGACACTTGCTATGATGGTGAAGAGGCCACACATGTATCAGTTGAATTTTAATTCTCCGTGTTTATTCCTTTACTGATCAGCAGCCTGAGTTACTAATACCATTAAACACAAGCCACATGTCCTGTTTACAGATGATCACTTCCATGTGAGATTCAGTTATTACTTCAGCTATGAGTACAGAAGGGGACTCCTAAGTTACGGAAAATTAACTCACCAAGGAAGTGAATTCCTCCCTCTTCTCAAATGTCTGCATATGAACACTAACAACAGACCAGTCCAAATACAGCTTCAGCCACCTTAGCTCCAAAACAGATGACATGATAGTATATTTAAGTGATCCCAAAAGTTCCACCAGAGAACTACTAAAGCTGATAAACAACTTCAGCAAAGTGGCTGGGTATAAAATTAACTCAAATAAATCAGTTGCCTTCCTCTATACAAAAGAGAAACAAGCCGAGAAAGAAATTAGGGAAACGACACCCTTCATAATAGACCCAAATAATATAAAGTACCTCGGTGTGACTTTAACCAAGCAAGTAAAAGATCTGTACAATAAGAACTTCAAGACACTGAGGAAAGAAATTGAAGAAGACCTCAGAAGATGGAAAGATCTCCCATGCTCATGGATTGGCAGGATTAATATGGTAAAAATGGCCATTTTACCAAAAGCAATCTACAGATTCAATGCAATCCCCATCAAAATACCAATCCAATTCTTCAAAGAGTTAGACAGAACAATTTGCAAATTCATCTGGAATAACAAAAAACCCAGGATAGCTAAAGCTATCCTCAACAATAAAAGGACTTCAGGGGGAATCACTATCCCTGAACTCAAGCAGTATTACAGAGCAATAGTGATAAAAACTGCATGGTATTGGTACAGAGACAGACAGATAGACCAATGGAATAGAATTGAAGACCCAGAAATGAACCCACACACCTATGGTCACTTGATTTTTGACAAAGGAGCCAAAACCATCCAATGGAAAAAAGATAGCATTTTCAGCAAATGGTGCTGGTTCAACTGGAGGGCAACATGTAGAAGAATGCAGATCGATCCATCCTTATCACCCTGTACAAAGCTTAAGTCCAAGTGGATCAAGGACCTCCACATCAAACCAGACACACTCAAACTAATAGAAGAAAAACTAGGGAAGCATCTGGAACACATGGGCACTGGAAAAAATTTCCTGAACAAAACACCAATGGCTTATGCTCTAAGATCAAGAATCGACAAATGGGATCTCATAAAACTGCAAAGCTTCTGTAAGGCAAAGGACACTGTGGTTAGGACAAAACGGCAACCAACAGATTGGGAAAAGATCTTTACCAATCCTACAACAGATAGAGGCCTTATTTCCAAAATATACAAAGAACTCAAGAAGTTAGACCGCAGGGAAACAAATAACCCTATTAAAAAATGGGGTTCAGAGCTAAACAAAGAATTCACAGCTGAGGAATGCCGAATGGCTGAGAAACACCTAAAGAAATGTTCAACATCTTTAGTCATAAGGGAAATGCAAATCAAAACAACCCTGAGATTTCACCTCACACCAGTGCGATTGGCTAAGATCAAAAACTCAGGTGACAGCAGATGCTGGCGAGGATGTGGAGAAAGAGGAACACTCCTCCATTGTTGGTGGGATTGCAGACTGGTAAAACCATTCTGGAAATCAGTCTGGAGGTTCCTCAGAAAATTGGACATTGAACTGCCTGATGATCCAGCTATACCTCTCTTGGGCATATACCCAAAAGATGCCTCAACATATAAAAGAGACACGTGCTCCACTATGTTCATCGCAGCCTTATTTATAATAGCCAGAAGCTGGAAAGAACCCAGATGCCCTTCAACAGAGGAATGGATACAGAAAATGTGGTACATCTACACAATGGAATATTACTCAGCTATCAAAAACAACGACTTTATGAAATTCGTAGGCAAATGGTTGGAACTGGAAAACATCATCCTGAGTGAGCTAACCCAATCACAGAAAGACATACATGGTATGCACTCATTGATAAGTGGCTATTAGCCCAAATGCTTGAATTACCCTAGATCCCTAGAACAAATGAAACTCAAGACGGATGATCAAAATGTGAATGCTCGAGACCCCAAAAGTACAACAATGCCAAGCAACCAGAGCTTCCAGGGACTAAGCCACTACCTAAAGACTATACATGGACTGACCCTGGACTCTGACCCCATAGGTAGCAATGAATATCCTAGTAAGAGCACCAGTGGAAGGGGAAGCCCTGGGTCCTGCTAAGACTGAACCCACAGTGAACTAGTCTATGGGGGGAGGGCGGCAATGGGGGGAGGGTTGGGAGGGGAACACCCATAAGGAAGGGGAGGGGGGAGGGGGATGTTTGCCCGGAAACCGGGAAAGGGAATAACACTCGAAATGTATATAAGAAATACTCAAGTTAATAAAAAAAAAAAAAAAAAAAAAAGAAAAAACATGATTTAAAAAAAAAATAAGAAAACTGAAAAAAAAAAAAAAAAGAAAAGTCTTCTCCTTTTACATATCAAGCAATCTACTGAACCATGTCTTCTCCTACACATATAGACCTAGAAGTGGTAGAGGCCAGTGATATGTTTTAATTTTAATTCTTTTAAGAATTATAGCATCAATTTCCATGGCAGGAGGAATTTATATTACCAACCTCAGTGTATAAGAGGCCCCATTACCTGTCATCATCACTACCATTTCCTGTTTTTTCCTGGCTGATGATTATTTTAACATGAGTGAGATTTTTTTCTTTGGATGTCCATGGTTACTGGGATGGGAGTGATGGCTCAGCAATTAAAGGCATACACTGCTCTTGCTGAGAACTTGGGTTTAGTTCTAGCACCCATATCAGGTGACTTGTAACTCATTGAAACTACAGGTCCAGAGAATCCAATGCTCGCTTTTGGCCTGTATGCATATTGTACTCATGTGTAAATACCCCATCTGCCCCACATATAATTAAACAATGAAATAAATTTAAACTTTGCATCATCTCTGCTCCTGAGTGATACCCATTCCCATTGGAAGCAGTACACTTCAGTTTATGTAATACCCAGTCATTTCCAGGGAGACTATGCATGACTTCACAGCAGAAATCTCTTTATTACTATTTATTGTTGTGTTTTCATGAGATGTGTATATCTTCAGAGAGGAAGGACCCCATGGGAGCAACATTCAAAACCTGGGCCTTTCCAACCTCAGGAGAATGGCTATTACACAGATAACAGTTTAATAAAAGCATCCCGATACCCAAGCGACAGTCATAGGGCCACTGAGAAGTTGAATAGTCACACATTGTCTCCAAGCCATGGGGTAGTCCCATATGCTCTTCAGAGAAAAGTTAGTAAGTACTTCAGGAACTGTGCATCAGAAAACCAAGTGATCATGAAATTTGTCCTTTGACTTTCTTATTTATTTCAGAATGTTATTATATTCTTGTGAATGTGCATGATGGCCATGAGGATAATTGTGTCAGAAGAACCTGGGCAGCTGGGGTGTGGTTCATCTGAACTTAGAGGGCATGACTGTATTCTTTCTCACTGATGGAAACAAAAACCCCTCACCTTGTCTTTTGTCTTTATGTGCTTTAATCCTTCTAAGATAGGTGGCTAACTTGATGTGATGGTATGTGCACGGTCTTCTTGTAACTGACTATGCCATGATTTGTTGATGTCCCTGGAAGGCCTCTATTTTCTGAGGGAAGGGGAAGGTGGTGGATCTTGGGAGAAGGATGGTAGATGGGAGAGATTGGGAGAAGGGAAGGGAAGGGAAACTGTGGTCAAAATGTAGTATATGAGAGCAGAACTTAAAAGAAAAAGAAAAAAGAAAATGTGGCCAACAAGTATAGTTTCACAGAGAAAAATCTGTTTATGGAAAAGAAATCTATAATTCTGAAAAAGCTGGAGGGAGAGAAGGAGGAAGAGGAGGAAGAGAAAGAAGAGAAAGAGATATACTGGAAGGCTAGAGATCAGTCAGAATTGTGCATGTGTAACTTAGGATAAAGATAATGGGACTAGCAGGCAATAGATCTGAAACTGATAGAAAACTTCTATGGGAAGCCTGTTGTATGTATTTAAGAAAAAAAAAAGAACATTTTTGTCTCCATTTTTATTAAATTGGGTATTTCTTATTTACATTTCAATTGTTATTCCTGTTCCTGGTTTCCAGGACAACATCCCCCTAGCCCCTCTCCCTCCCCATCTATATGGGTGCTCCCCTCCCCATCCTCCCCCCATTACCACCCTCCCCCCAACAATCACATTCACTGAGGGTTCAGTCTTGGCAGGACCAAGGGCTTCCCCTTCCACTGGTGCCCTTACTAGGCTATTCATTGCTACCTATGGAGTTGGAGCCCAGGGTCAGTCCATGTATAGTCTTTGGGTAGTGGCTTAGTCCCTGGAAGCTCTGGTTGCTTGGCATTGTTGTTCATATGGGGTCTGGAGCCCCTTCAAGCTCTTCCAGGCCTTTCTCTGATTCCTTCAACGGGGGTCCCGTTCTCAGTTCAGTGGTTTGCTGCTGGCATTTGCTTATGTATTTGCCATATTCTGGCTGTGTCTCTCAGGAGAGATCTACATCCGTTTCCTGTCAGCCTGCACTTCTTTGCTTCATCTATCTTACCTAGTTTGGTGGCTGTATATGTATGGGTCACATGTAGAGCAAGCTCTGAATGAGCGTTCCTTCAGCCTCTGTTCTAAACTTTGCCTCCCTATTCCCTCCCAAGGGTATTCTTGCTCCCTTTTAAAGAAGGAGTGGAGCATTCTCATTTTGGTCATCCTTCTTGAGTTTCATGTGTTCTGTGCATCTAGGGTAATTCAAGTATTTGGGCTAATATCCACTTATCAATGAGTGTATACCATGTGTGTTTTGCTGTGATTGGGTTACATAGCTCAGGATGGTATTTTCCAGTTCCGTCTATTTGCCTATGAATTTCATGAAGTCATTGTTTTTTATAGTGGAGTAGTATTCCATTGTGTAGATGTACCACATTTTCTGTATCCATTCCTCTGTTGAAGGGCATCTGGGTTCTTTCCAGCTTCATTAACAAATGAAGAAATTGTAGTCCTAAAAAATTTATGTTTAATTATATAGTTATTTTTCTTTTTATTGGTTATTTTTTTATTTACATTTCAAATCTTATCCCCCTTCCCAGTTTTCTGTCTGAAAACCCCCTATCCCATCTCCCCTCTCCCCTGCTTCTGTGAGGATGCTCCACCACCCACCCCCACACTCCCACACCACCAACCTAGCATTCCCATACTCTGGGGCATAGAGCCTCCACAAGACCAAGTGTCTCCCCTCCCATTGATGCCAGATAAGACAATCCTCTGCTACATATGCAGCTAAGCTATAGGTCTCTTCTTGTGTACTCTTTGGTTAGTGGTTTGATCCCTGGGAGCTCTGGGCAGACTGTTTAGTTGATATTGTTCTTCCTATGGGGTTGTAATCCTCTTCAGCTCCTTCAGTCCTTTCCCTAACTCTTCCATTGGGGTCTCCGTGCTCAGTCAGATGGTTGGCTGCAAGCATCCACATCTGTATTGTCAGGCTCTGGCAGATTCTCTCAGGGGATAGCTATAACAGGATTCTGTCAGCAAGGGCTTCTTGGCATCAGCAATAGTGTCTGGGTTTGGTATCTGCAGATGGGATGGATCCCTAGGTAGGGCAGTCTCTGGATGGCCTTTCCTTCAGTCTCTGCCCCACTCTTTGTCCCTGCATTTCCTTTAGATAGGAGGAATTTTGGGTTAATATTTTGAGATGGATGGGTGGCCCCATCCTTCAACTGAGGGCTGTGCCTAACCTCTGGATATGGTCTCTACAGGTTTTCACTCCCCTTTTTGGGGGTCTTTCAGCTAATGTCATCTCCGTTGGGTCCTGGGAGCCTCTTGCTTTCATGGCTTCTGGGACTTTCTAGTCACTACCCCCAATTCCCCATTCCCCACTGCTATATACCTCCATTCAATTTTCTTACCCTCTGTACATCTCCGTTTCCTCCCACATCTGATGGCATTATTCTTTCCATCCTCTTTTATCTACCTTTCCATAGAGCAAGCCCATCTCCTCCATACTTGTCCATTTCTCAGATTTATGGCTTTTGATTTTGTTGTGTGACATATTTAATTAGGGCCATCTGTGTGACTGCTGAGCTGGGACTGTTCATTGGAACCTAGCACAACCATCAGCAGGTCACAGCTGAAGGCAATGGCTGTCTCTTTCTTTGAATATATTCAAAGTAGATAGTTCAGCAGTTAGAGATAAGGTCTCTTTGGTATCTCCTTTATCCATGCCTGGTTGCTGATGGGCTCCTTCTTATGTAGATCTAGGGTACTGTCTGTAGTTGTTAAGAGTTGTGTTTGCAGTGGCTCTGTGTTGACCACAAGGTGTCCTTTAGTGGCACTTCTCTCTACATTCTGGCTCATACTTGTACTTTTCTGCACCTTCTTCTACAATGGTCTCTCAGCCTTGGAGGAGATGAAATCCAAGTCTTGTTTTGGGTTGAGTAGTAGCTAACTGCCATCTGTGGACCATATGCAGCTTCAAGTCTCTTTTTCTATCATGGTTCATTAGAAAGAAGGGCTTCTTTGATTAAGTGTAATATTTGTAACTGTCTATGGGTATAAGCATGTATTTTAGAAGGTAATTCAGTGTTACATAACTTTATTAAAACAACAGACTTAAGTCCCTGTCTCTTCCTATGACCTCCCTCCCTGTCATGGATTTTCCAATAAGTTTAGTGCTATGTATGGATTATCTACTGTGGACCTCAAATGCAGAGAATGGTGAGTTACCCCCATAACGATAATGATACTATTGTGTAAGTGGTCAAATCTTGTTTGTCAGGTTGGTATAACAGTTCATAGAGTTCAAATTGACCCCTTCCCCCGCCTGCAGCCTACATAGCACATTCTGACACTATGAAAGGTATCAGATAAGGAAGATGCTTCTATTTTTGGCCCAGCATGTGTCTTTGTATCATGGTGCTGTGAAAGTTTCACCACTAAATGATGTTTTTACTCTCTGTTTTCATCCACATTTTTCCTGAGTATTAAGCAGCAGTTATAATAGCTTTTAATAGGGAAAATGTGGAGATAATAAATAATACAGTGTATTTGTCATATATGTGGTACTTTCTATGATCAATCATGCCTTTACATCTGCAGTAGGGTTATTGAATGCCTATCTTCAGCCAGTTGGCTACTAAGCTTCTCTATGCTAAAAGATGAAATTCCATCCATAATATCTTACAAAACAAATATAAGTATGGGTAGCAAAATTTGATTAATATTTTATTAGCAACATAGCTGACGATTTTAGAACTACAAAGGAGAAAAGAAAAAGGAAACGTTTAAAGTGATAATCAAGAAATCACTTTTCCAAGAAGTGGAGCTTTTGGGACAAGTAATAATGAGTCAGGTAGGAGTTAATTTTGGAGGACAAAAGGACTCAGTCTAAGGGAAAGGAATGCTACATGTGAAAATCAGAGTGATTTACACAAAGCAGAACACGCCCTCTAAGGGTGGCTGCATCTAAGTGCAAACAATGAAGTCTGTTTGGGCTGAGAACTTATATGAAGGAATTATTATTTTTACATAAAATTATGAGTGCTAATGGAAATTATGTCATCAGGAAGCTGTGTGGTTCAAGTAGAATGAAATGGACATACATTAATTTTGTAGATGAAACAGTGGAACCTTTGAATTCTTGCGTGTTTCTTTTCAGCTGTTTTCAGCCCTACCTGCCATCATGGTATCATCTCCTAACAACACAGGGATTCAGGTGACAGAGTTTCTGATGATCTGCTTTCCCGGAATGCAGGACACACAGCACTGGCTATCCATCATCTTGGCTCCCCTCCTGGTTTTGGCTGTTACAGCCAACTTCGTGTTATTATTCACCATCCATCAGGAGGCATCTCTGCATGAACCCATGTACTATCTGCTTGCCATTCTCTCTGTGCTTGATGTCATCCTCTGTCTCACAGTCATCCCCAAGGTCAGTCCCTCCCAGGCCACTCACTTTTCATCTTTAGCTACATAGTTCTTTGTTCTTTGTGTGAATCCTTTCCTTCCTGAAGAAAAATGTTCAATATGTCACTCAATCATTACGCCAGATCCCTCTCAGTTCCAAGCTGTGTTCCCTTCTATTCTTTTTTCATTCATTCATTTATTGATTGATTGATTTAATTATTTATTTAATATCACAATATTAGCCCTCCCTCCTAGTTCACCCCACAGCTCCTCCTCCCATTAAATATGCAGCTTGGTCTTCACACAGGTTTCCTTTTACTCTTAATGCCTACTTTTTGAAGTTTTAATGATAACTCTTTTGCTCTTTTCCTACTGTCTGTTAGCAATACTTTAAAATCTAAATTTCTCCTTAGTTCGAGAGGTACTGTCTTTGATGAAATTTCCTACTCCTATGTCTAAGGGATCTAGAATTTAGTCACTGAAATTTAATTGGATTTATATGTCATATACTTAGAGAGGAATCATTTTAGGGAAGATTTCTCAAAGTGTAAGGGACTAGAGATGTTCCAACGTAAGCACTGAACTTACTGTCTTTGATCCTCCTGTGACACATTCATCCTTAGATGGCAGATAAATCCACTGGAATTGGTTAAGAATGAAGGAACTCAACTGAAGATAAAATATGAATAATTGCTTTCACAATAAAAGCTTGGTTTCTAGATTAGAGAAAAGATATAAACTAGAGTCTGTACATCAGCAGTACTCAACCAGTGCATCATGGTCTCTTTAGGGCATTTACAATTCACAACAGTAGAAAAATTATAGTTATGAAGTAGCAATGAAAATAATTTTATGATTGGGGTCACCACACCATAAGGAACTATATTAAAGGGTCACAGCACTAGGGAGGTTGAGAACCACTACTGTAGAATAACATGGATATAGAAAGTATTTCCAATTGGTATGCTATCCCAGTGGATTCAGAATTTGGATGGTTTTACTCATACACCTTATAAATTTCTTAAGGTTAGATATTTTAGGATGATAATGAATGCACAGAGTTTTTGAGAATGATAATTCCGGCAGGTCCTGCTTATCTTCTGGTTCAACATGAAACCCATCAGCTTTGTGGGCTGCTTCCTGCAGATGTTCATCATGAATACCTTCCTTCCTATGGAATCTTCTACCTTTCTGGTCATGGCCTATGATCGCTATGTGGCTATCTGCCATCCCCTACGCTACCCATCCATCATCACAGAACAGTTTGTCATCAATGCAGCCATTTTTATTGTTGCCCGCAATTTTCTAGCTACACTGCCCACTCCAGTTCTGGCTGCTAGACTCAATTACTGTGCAAGCAATGTGGTGGAGAACTGCATATGTGCCAATATTTCCGTAGCAAAGCTTTCCTGTGGGGACATTCATCTAAATAAGCTCTATCAGTTTGTGAGCGTTTGGTGCCTATTAGGTTCTGATCTGGTGCTCATCTTGCTGTCTTACTGTTTCATCTTGAGGGTTGTTATGTGTCAGCAGTCGGGAGGTGCAGTCACCAAGGCTTTGAGTACTTGTGGTTCACATCTCATCCTTATACTTTTCTTCTATACACTGTTGCTAGTCTTTATTTTCACAAACAAGGCAGGAAAGAAGATACCATCAGAGGTACCGATTCTTCTCAATGTGCTGCATCATCTCATCCCACCTGCCCTCAATCCTATTGTATATGGAGTACGAACCCAGGAAATCAAGCAGGGGATTATCAAACTATTCAAACACTAGTTCTGATACATGGGCCAAAGAAGGACTTTGTAGAAGGGATTGTGAAAATCTGGCCATATTTTATTGTTGGTTTGATGAGCATACTACAATAGACAAAATATATGTATGTCACTACTTTCATCTTGAACTTACAACTTCGGAATTGCTGTTACAATGTTTACTTGCACTTTCCTCTATGAATATATGCTAAATCACCCTTTACGGATACATTGTGTTCTTCATTCTGACTGTCTTTGATCATGATGTGTCAATAATGCAGCAATTAAATATGAATTTAACGCCTTATGTGTGTTTTTCAATTTCTATGTCCTCATTAGGCATCATAATTTATAGGATAGTGATGAAGGGACACTTTGAAAAGGACTTGGGGCATATGGATAGGATTGGGGAAACCAGGAAGGCTTCTTTCAATACTCTAGGTTAAAAATGATTGATAAAGAGTCTGGACCAAGGGAGTGAGTGAAAATTGAAGTTATGAGTCACAAGATTGTAGAGAATCAACAAAGTGTGTAAATATTTCCTCCTGAGTCTAATAAGATAGTCCTCAGTAGAGAAATATTTGTCTCAGAAATGCTGAGGACTCATTCTGTGTTTAGATAATGGTGTCACTAGATTACTGATAGGAATAATGCCAATTTCATTCAAGGAGAATTCCGTCTTAAACCCCAGATCATACATTCTTGTTTTCCAACCCCAAATTGAAATGCATATAAGCTATAATCAGAAAAATTTACCAAGTCACTTTTTCTGGTATTAAATACCTCATTAATTGGTTGTCTGTATAAAGTATAGCTTTATATATTCAGTCAATTTTGTTCACTTCCTATATGGTAACAAAACAAATAAATATTGGAATTTCTCCTGCAGTTTTCAGAATCAGACTAAACTCTCTAACTTGTGACTACAGCAGTAATGAAAACGGATGTATGCATATGTAGTATTGAATATGTAGGTTATTGGTTATTTTGGGCATATGGTAGTTCTTCTAGTTCTATGTATTTTTTTTTTTTGGTGTGGAATCTCCAGATTGATTTTCAAAGTAGTAGCACTAGTTTACCCTTCCACCAACAGTGAATGAGGCTTCCCTTTCACCAGATCCATGCCAGTATTTGTTGTCAATGTGCTTTTTATGATGTATGATTCCCTAAATCTGGGTACTTCTGACATGAAATATCTCATTAATTGATTGTCTATATAAGGTATTGCCATATGTGTTTGATCAATGTTGTTTACATTCTGTATAATAACAAAACAAATCAATATTGAACTTTTCTGTGGTCTTCAGGTTCACTGGAGCAGTACAGTTAGCACCTGCTTGGAAACATAAGTGCATTTATTTCTCTTTAAGCATAAGTCATAACTGAATCTAAAATTGGGTCAAAATCATGTTCACATAACATACTCTTTATTATTATATAGGCTACTATAACTAATAAAAATCTCACTGTTGCAAATATTAATATTAGAATGTCATAATTGAACACATTAATAACTCAGTACAAATGAAAATTCTCAAAGTTAAAGTAACATCATCTCACCTTAAAGCAAAACTAGAATTTCTTCAGATTCCTTCTCACTCTAGTCAGAGAGGTCATCATAAAAAGGACAACAAATAGAAACTGACATAATTCACTAATATCTATTCAACTTTTCCATCAAGCAGGAACATACAGTAGTTTTCAGTAGTTGGATGCATGTAGATCTATAAATGATGTCTGTAGAGGAGTTTTAATTCAGCAATGTGGCCGCTCAGGCAAGGGATCATATCCAAAGCCCCTGTAGGCCTATGTAATCTGGCTGCAATGCAGACACACTCTGTATTACAGTATGACCTGGCAGGAATACAGACATGCTCTAAATACACATCTTCAATCACTAACAATGAAGGTATGGTAGTTTGTAGAAAGAAACAGCCATGTTTGAAAGTGACATCTAATTGAAGGACAGACAAAGTGATAAATCAGAGAACGATCTGAAAGAATGGGTCAGAGGTAAGATGCACTCAACTCATGAGAAAAACACAGGAACGAGAGGCTTCTTGGGGGGGGGGAGAGAGAGAAAGAGAGAGAGAGAGAGAGAGAGAGAGAGAGAGAGAGAGAGAGGTATGTTTTAGTAGGATAGTTTTACAGGGAGTTGGGAGAGTTGCAGAGAGAACAAGCTAGACATGGGTGAAGACAGAATGAGCCAGGGAATGAGAAGAGGCCAGAAGATCGGAACAGATCGCCAGAGTTAGTATGAAGCCAAGCAGAGCAATTCAGGCAGAAACTGAGAGATGCTGGATTAAATCAGAGAGAAGCTTGAAGATTAGATTGTGTGGAGACTAGAAGTTTTCAGGTCTAGGCCTAGGGATAGTTAGAACAGAGAAAGAAATGTTCTGGGCTCAGTCAAGCCATGTATTCACACAGCTTGAGTGTGCCTCTCACCTTTTTCCTTCATCTGAGGAAAGAAAAGCAACATTTACAGATGTAGATATACAAACACTCTTTAGGCTCACTTGAATTTTGATCTGTGAGTATTTGGAAATGCTTCTATTTCCTCTTTCAACTGTCACTGAGGAAACAACATGGGAGGTGTCTATGTTTATGGTAAATGAGAAACAAGGAAGCTTTTCAATGTGAATGATGCCTGTTTCAGGAGAGTCAGTAATTTTGTAGAGTCTCAGGATGTATGTGCATTTTGAAACTGCCTCATGCACCAGATAAAGATCCCGAAACTGAGAAGACTAGAAAGGAGAGCTCAGGGCTCAAACAGCTTAGGGTTTTTAGAATTTTTTTCATTTTTCAAGTTATTGCTTACATGTTCAAGTAACTCATTTTTTCTAGTTGTTTTTAGAAGGAAAGAAAAGCAACCTCTCAAGATTCCTTGGATGTAGATTAACAATCTTCCAACATTCCTATGGATTGGTTTATATTTTGCCTAAACATCATCTAACTTTCTCAATAATTGCAAATTTCCAAAAATCTTTGTATTTCTAATCCTCAATAAGACTTCCAAATCAGAAAAAGCTGATTAAAAAAGTTTTGCCCAATTAGTAATGGACTGTAGTATATTTATGTTGTATTATGGGGTGTCTTCTGATATATCATTACACATAAACAGAACCCTGTACACAGATCACAGGGTATTTGTGAATCCAAGAAATGAAGTTCCAAGTGCAGCAGTAGTGTGACGTCATAAAGGAAGTAGCTCGAAGCGATGGCTCCTTCTCCTAAACCCAGTAAAATGTAAATTGTTCCATGTTCCATGTCAGTTCTTCAAAGAGCTTTGGTTTGAGTGTTTTGCTAATAACAAAGAAGCTTGGCTGTAAAACACGAGGAAGATGGCAGAAAAATGTTGGCCTGAGTGGACATAAACAAAGCAGACTTGCTTCTGGCTCTAGTCACTTTCAGTCATTCAGACCTGACCATTAAAATGCTGTACACTGTTCATAACCTCATTGTACAATTAGATTAATTTTATTAATGAAAATGAGCTTCAGTTGAGGCCACTAATGTCTATAGTCACAATAAAAATAAATGTGCAGAGATTATCAATGTGGGAGCAGCTGGGGATTATTTTTCTACTATAGTGTTTACACCTTTTGGATTCTTCTACTTCAGACAAAATAGAATATTTATTACTGGAAAACATTTAAATATCACAGAAGTATGGGACGTTTTGTTTGTTTGACTTTTTTTTCAAGATAGTGTTTCACTGTGTAGTTCTGGCTGTCCTGAAAATCTCTTTGTAGACCAGGCCTGCTTTGAGCTCAGAGATCCACATGTCTTTGCCTCCTAAATGCTGGGATTAAAGGCAAGTTCCAGTACATATGGATGAGATAGGGAATTTGTGTGTGTGTTTGTTGGGGATATTGAGTATTTTTAGAGGAAGATAAAGTCAAGAATATTTTTTAGAGTTAGTTCTTACTTTCCTCATTAGAATGTTCTGAGTTAGTGTTTCAGCCAATTTTCTATCAACATAATAGATCACGGTGCATTAGGAACGCAGAGATGCAGTTGGCCTGTTCACCACCCCTTCTTCAGTAATCTTTTGATTCCTTGCTTGATCTCCTGGGTTCTCACCCCATAAACAATGGGGTTAAGGGCTGCAGGGATGACATGGTGGAGGACATTGAGCAAGATTGGCACATCAGAAGAGACTTTCCTCTTAGCTACATGTGTGAGGATAAAGACCAAAAGGATGGTGCTAAAAAACAGGATAAGGATAAAGTGAGAGCCACATGTGCTCAGAGCTTTGGCTACAGCGCCCTCTGCCTTGAGTCTCAGCACAGCTCTTAGTATGAGGGTATAGGAGAGGAAGATGAGGATTAGGTCAGATCCCAGCAGAGTCCAGCCTCCAGCAAACTGATAAAGACGGTTGACTGTGACATCGCTACAAGAGAGTCTAGAGACAGACATGTTGGCACAGATGCAGTTCTCAATGACATTTCTCCCACAATAATGGAGTCTTGATGAGAGAATGGGGATGGGCAAAGGAATAAGGACATTCCTGACAAGAATGAATGTGGCTGCCTTGACTACAAATTGGTCAGTTATGATGGATGGATATCTCAGTGGGTGACAGATGGCTATATAGCGATCAAAGGCCATGATCATAAATGTGCAAGATTCCATAGCAAGAAAGCTGTTCATGATATACATCTGGAGGAAACAGGTAGAAAAGCCAATGGGCCTGAGATCAAACCAGAAGATGGCTAATACCTTGGGGATGACAGTGAGGCAGAGTACGATGTCCAGCATGGAGAGGAGGCTGAGCAGGTAGTACATGGGTTCATGCAGGGAGGCCTCCATCCGGATGGTAATCAGAAGAATAGCATTAGCCCCCATGGCTAGGAGGAAGAGAAGGCTGAGTGGCAGGGAGAGCCAGAGCTGCCAGCTGGGAGACCTGACAAAACAATTTAGGAGGAAGTCTGAAACTCCAGTAGAGGTGGTGTCGTTCCTGTGTGCTGTCATATTTTGTCATATAGTCCTAAAACTTTCTTTTAGCAAGCTGTAAAATTAGGATTCAGATAATTAGGTTCTGACTCTGAATATATGAGGGTAGAGCAAGTGGCTTTATTATATACAATTGTAGCAGGTTATCCAAGTCAACCAAACACATCTGTTTATCTCTGGTGCCTGGTTTCTGGGGGCTACCACCACTTTAACCAATGTGGAGGACTGAAGTAGCAAGACTCATCTGTACATTTGATTTTATCTTTGACAGTTAGCAAATCTTCACAGAAACTAAAACTGAGAAAAATGCTTAGGAAATTATTTTCATGTGCAGGTCAAAATGTATATTTTTACATATATTTTCGCCCTATTTTTGAAATACTCACATACCCTATCATCCAACTTAACTACAATAGTGTAACAAAATAATGCACAGGGAGAGAGACCCAACCGCCTGGTCAGGTGGGCACTCCTGAGGCTGCAGAGCGGAAGAGACCACCAACACTGCTCACCCCTGCCCACATCGCTGGCCCAAGAGGAAACTGTATAAGGCCTCTGGGCTCCCGTGGGGGAGGGCCCAGGAGCGGCAGGACACCTGCCTGAGACACCACCGGAACCTGAAAGAAACAGACCGGATAAACAGTTCTTTGCACCCAAATCCCGTGGGAGGGAGAGCTAAACCTTCAGAGAGGCAGACAAGCCTGGGAAACCAGAAGAGACTGCTCCCTGCACACACATCTCGGACGCCAGAGGAAAAAGCCAAAGACCATCTGGAACCCTGGTGCACTGAAGCTCCCGGAAGGGGCGGCACAGGTCTTCCTGGTTGCTGCCGCTGCAGAGAGCCCCTGGGCAGCACCCCACGAGCAAACCTGAGCCTCGGGACCGCAGGTAAGACCAAATTTTCTGCTGCAAGAAAGCTGCCTGGTGAACTCAAGACACAGGCCCACAGGAACAGCTGAAGACCTGTAGAGAGGAAAAACTACACGCCCGAAAGCAGAACACACTGTCCCCATAACTGACTGAAAGAGAGGAAAACAGGTCTACAGCACTCCTGACACACAGGCTTATAGGACAGTCTAGCCACTGTCAGAAATAGCAGAACAAAGTAACACTAGAGATAATCTGATGGCGAGAGGCAAGCGCAGGAACCCAAGCAACAGAAACCAAGACTACATGCCATCATCAGAGCCCAATTCTCCCACCAAAACAAACATGGAATATCCAAACACACCAGAAAAGCAAGATCTAGTTTCAAAATCATATTTGATCATGATGCTGGAGGACTTCAAGAAAGACATGAACACACTTAGGGAAACACAGGAAAACATTAATAAACAAGTAGAAGCCTACAGAGAGGAATCGCAAAAATCCCTGAAAGAATTCCAGGAAAACACAATCAAACAGTTGAAGGAATTAAAAATGGAAATAGAAGCAATCAAGAAAGAACACATGGAAACAACCCTGGATATAGAAAACCAAAAGAAGAGACAAGGAGCTGTAGATACAAGCTTCACCAACAGAATACAAGAGATGGAAGAGAGAATCTCAGGAGCAGAAGATTCCATAGAAATCATTGACTCAACTGTCAAAGATAATGTAAAGCGGAAAAAGCTACTGGTCCAAAACATACAGGAAATCCAGGACTCAATGAGAAGATCAAACCTAAGGATAATAGGTATAGAAGAGAGTGAAGACTCCCAGCTCAAAGGACCACTAAATATCTTCAACAAAATCATAGAAGAAAACTTCCCTAACCTAAAAAAAGAGATACCCATAGACATACAAGAAGCCTACAGAATTCCAAATAGATTGGACCAGAAAAGAAACACCTCCCGTCACATAATTGTCAAAACACCAAACGCACAAAATAAAGAAAGAATATTAAAAGCAGTAAGGGAAAAAGGTCAAGTAACATATAAAGGGAGACCTATCAGAATCACACCAGACTTCTCGCCAGAAACTATGAAGGCCAGAAGATCCTGGACTGATGTCATACAGACCCTAAGAGAACACAAATGCCAGCCCAGGTTACTGTATCCAGCAAAACTCTCAATTAACATTGATGGAGAAACCAAGATATTCCATGACAAAACCAAATTTACACAATATCTTTCTACAAATCCAGCACTACAAAGGATAATAAATGGTAAAGCCCAACATAAGGAGGCAAGCTATACCCTAGAAGAAGCAAGAAACTAATCGTCTTGGCAACAAAACAAAGAGAATGAAAGCACACAAACATAACCTCACATCCAAATATGAATATAAAGGGAAACAATAATCACTATTCCTTAATATCTCTCAATATCAATGGCCTCAACTCCCCAATAAAAAGACATAGATTAACAAACTGGATACGCAACGAGGACCCTGCATTCTGCTGCCTACAGGAAACACACCTCAGAGACAAAGACAGACACTACCTCAGAGTGAAAGGCTGGAAAACAACTTTCCAAGCAAATGGTCAGAAGAAGCAAGCTGGAGTAGCCATTCTAATATCAAATAAAATCAATTTCCAACTAAAAGTCATCAAAAAAGATAAGGAAGGACACTTCATATTCATCAAAGGAAAAATCCACCAAGATGAACTCTCAATCCTAAATATCTATGCCCCAAATACAAGGGCACCTACATACGTAAAAGAAACCTTACTAAAGCTCAAAACACACATTGCACCTCACACAATAATAGTGGGAGCTTTCAACACCCCACTCTCATCAATGGACAGATCATGGAAACAGAAATTAAACAGTGATGTCGACAGACTAAGAGAAGTCATGAGCCAAATGGACTTAACGGATATTTATAGAACATTCTATCCTAAAGCAAAAGGATATACCTTCTTCTCAGCTCCTCATGGTACTTTCTCCAAAATTGACCATATAATTGGTCAAAAAACGGGCCTCAACAGGTACAGAAAGAAAGAAATAATCCCATGCGTGCTATCGGACCACCACGGCCTAAAACTGGTCTTCAATAACAATAAGGGAAGAATGCCCACATATACGTGGAAATTGAACAATGCTCTACTCAATGATAACCTGGTCAAGGAAGAAATAAAGAAAGAAATTAAAAACTTTTTAGAATTTAATGAAAATGAAGATACAACATACTCAAACTTATGGGACACAATGAAAGCTGTGCTAAGAGGAAAACTCATAGCGCTGAGTGCCTGCAGAAAGAAACAGGAAAGAGCATATGTCAGCAGCTTGACAGCACACCTAAAAGCTCTAGAACAAAAAGAAGCAAATACACCCAGGAGGAGTAGAAGGCAGGAAATAATCAAACTCAGAGCTGAAATCAACCAAGTAGAAACAAAAAGGACCATAGAAAGAATCAACAGAACCCAAAGTTGGTTCTTTGAGAAAATCAACAAGATAGATAAACCCTTAGCCAGACTAACGAGAGGACACAGAGAGTGCGTCCAAATTAACAAAATCAGAAATGAAAAGGGAGACATAACTACAGATTCAGAGGAAATTCAAAAAATCATCAGATCTTACTATAAAAACCTATATTCAACAAAATTTGAAAATCTTCAGGAAATGGACAATTTCCTAGACAGATACCAGGTGTCGAAGTTAAATCAGGAACAGATAAACCAGTTAAACAACCCCATAACTCCTAAGGAAATAGAAGCAGTCATTAAAGGTCTCCCAACCAAAAAGAGCCCAGATCCAGACGGGTTTAGTGCAGAATTCTATCAAACCTTCATAGAAGACCTCATACCAATATTATCCAAACTATTCCACAAAATCGAAACAGATGGAGCCCTACCGAATTCCTTCTACGAAGCCACAATTACTCTTATACCTAAACCGCACAAAGACACAACAAAGAAAGAGAACTTCAGACCAATTTCCCTTATGAATATCGACGCAAAAATACTCAATAAAATTCTGGCAAACAGAATTCAAGAGCACATCAAAACAATCATCCACCATGATCAAGTAGGCTTCATCCCAGGCATGCAGGGATGGTTTAATATACGGAAAACCATCAACGTGATCCATCATATAAACAAACTGAAAGAACAGAACCACATGATCATTTCATTAGATGCTGAGAAAGCATTTGACAAAATTCAACACCCCTTCATGATAAAAGTCCTGGAAAGAATAGGAATTCAAGGCCCATACCTAAACATAGTAAAAGCCATATACAGCAAACCAGTTGCTAACATTAAACTAAATGGAGAGAAACTTGAAGCAATCCCACTAAAATCAGGGACTAGACAAGGCTGCCCACTCTCTCCCTACTTATTCAATATAGTTCTTGAAGTTCTAGCCAGAGCAATCAGACAACAAAAGGAGATCAAAGGGATACAGATCGGAAAAGAAGAGGTCAAAATATCACTATTTGCAGATGACATGATATTATATTTAAGTGATCCCAAAAGTTCCACCAGAGAACTACTAAAGCTGATAAACAACTTCAGCAAAGTGGCTGGGTATAAAATTAACTCAAATAAATCAGTTGCCTTCCTCTATACAAAAGAGAAACAAGCCGAGAAAGAAATTAGGGAAACGACACCCTTCATAATAGACCCAAATAATATAAAGTACCTCGGTGTGACTTTAACCAAGCAAGTAAAAGATCTGTACAATAAGAACTTCAAGACACTGAGGAAAGAAATTGAAGAAGACCTCAGAAGATGGAAAGATCTCCCATGCTCATGGATTGGCAGGATTAATATAGTAAAAATGGCCATTTTACCAAAAGCAATCTACAGATTCAATGCAATCCCCATCAAAATACCAATCCAATTCTTCAAAGAGTTAGACAGAACAATTTGCAAATTCATCTGGAATAACAAAAAACCCAGGATAGCTAAAGCTATCCTCAACAATAAAAGGACTTCAGGGGGAATCACTATCCCTGAACTCAAGTAGTATTACAGAGCAATAGTGATAAAAACTGCATGGTATTGGTACAGAGACAGACAGATAGACCAATGGAATAGAATTGAAGACCCAGAAATGAACCCACACACCTATGGTCACTTGATTTTTGACAAAGGAGCCAAAACCATCCAATGGAAAAAAGATAGCATTTTCAGCAAATGGTGCTGGTTCAACTGGAGGGCAACATGTAGAAGAATGCAGATCGATCCATGCTTATCACCCTGTACAAAGCTTAAGTCCAAGTGGATCAAGGACCTCCACATCAAAGCAGACACACTCAAACTAATAGAAGAAAAACTAGGGAAGCATCTGGAACACATGGGCACTGGAAAAAATTTCCTGAACAAAACACCAATGGCTTATGCTCTAAGATCAAGAATCGACAAATGGGCTCTCATAAAACTGCAAAGCTTTTGTAAGGGAAAGGACACTGTGGTTAGGACAAAACGGCAACCAACAGATTGGGAAAAGATCTTTACCAATCCTACAACAGATAGAGGCCTTATATCCAAAATATACAAATAACTCAAGAAGTTAGACCGCAGGGAAACAAATAACCGTATTAAAAAATGGAGTTCAGAGCTAAACAAAGAATTCACAGCTGAGGAATGCCGAATGGCTGAGAAACACCTAAAGAAATGTTCAACATCTTTAGTCATAAGGGAAATGCAAATCAAAACAACCCTGAGATTTCACCTCACACCAGTGCGATTGGCTAAGATCAAAAACTCAGGTGACAGCAGATGCTGGCGAGGATGTGGAGAAAGAGGAACACTCCTCCATTGTTGGTGGGATTGCAGATTGGTAAAACCATTCTGGAAATCAGTCTGGAGGTTCCTCAGAAAATTGGACATTGAACTGCCTGAGGATCCAGCTATACCTCTCTTGGGCATATACCCAAAAGATGCCTCAACATATAAAAGAGACACGTGCTCCACTATGTTCATCGCAGCCTTATGTATAATAGTCAGAAAATGGAAAGAACCCAGATGCCCTTCAACAGAGGAATGGATACAGAAAATGTGGTACATCTACACAATGGAATATTACTCAGCTATCAAAAACAACGAGTTTATGAAATTCGTAGGCAAATGGTTGGAACTGGAAAATATCATCCTGAGTGAGCTAACCCAATCACAGAAAGACATACATGGTATGCACTCATTGATAAGTGGCTATTAGCCCAAATGCTTGAATTACCCTAGATCCCTAGAACAAATGAAACTCAAGACGGATGATCAAAATGTGAATGCTTCACTCCTTCTTTAAATGAGGAAAAAGAATACCCTTGGCAGGGAAGGGAGAGGCAAAGATTAAAACAGCGACTGAAGGAACACCCATTCAGAGCCTGCCCCACATTTGGCCCATACATATACAGCCACCCTATTAGACAAGATGGATGAAGCAAAGAAGTGCCGACCGACAGGAGCCGGATGTAGATCGCTCCTGAGAGACACAGCCAGAATACAGCAAATACAGAGGCGAATGCCAGCAGCAAACCACTGAACTGAGAATAGGTCCCCTATTGAAGGAATCAGAGAAAGAACTGGAAGAGCTTGAAGGGGCTCGAGACCCCAAAAGTACAACAATGCCAAGCAACCAGAGCTTCCAGGGACTAAGCCACTACCTAAAGACTATATATACATGGACTGACCCTGGACTCTGACCCCATAGGTAGCAATGAATATCCTAGTAAGAGCACCAGTGGAAGGGGAAGCCCTGGGTCCTGCTAAGACTGAACCCCCAGTGAACTAGTCTATGGGGGGAGGGCGGCAATGGGGGGAGGGTTGGGAGGGGAACACCCATAAGGAAGGGGAGGGGGGAGGGGGATGTTTGCCCGGAAACCGGGAAAGGGAATAACACTCGAAATGTATATAAGAAATACTCAAGTTAACAAAATAATGCACAGAACACAACAAGGACTCAGATAAATGTCTCTAGTTCCTGTAGCATTCTAGCCTTTCACTTGTATTTACTTTGCTTTAATTATATATTTTTATCTACTCTATAATGAAGAGTGAATATAAGAGTGAATTCCTTTGTCGCAAAAAATTATTTTTATTTGGTGAGGATGTACCTTACAAAATAGTTGGTCTTTCTTAACTCATCAAGCTTTTCAGAGTCCTAACCTCTGGACCAAAGAAGAGTAAGTAACTACAGTGCTAGGAGAGCAGTGGGTGTCACTAAACAAGAAGAAGAATCACATGTTCTGATTACAGTGGTGTGGGAATTATGAAGTTCAGTTGTTTAAGCCTTCTGTCCCTGTTCATGTTCATTTCTGCCTTGAGTGATCCAGGTACATATTTCCACCCTCCATATTGCTGTGAATCTCTTCTCATTTAGGATTTGCCCATATAAGTCTTTTAACCTCTAAGGTCATAAAATTGGAAAAGAAAGTATCTTCACTTTAAAGGTGGTGAAATTGTGTGTACTCAGTGGGATTATGGTGATACCAAATGAGTGAGCCACTGTAAGAATGCGCACACAAGAGTGAGCTGGTGGCACAGAGGTGAGCATAGCTGCTTTCCAAGAAAGAGCACAGATTACTTGGAGAGGGCTAAATCTCACGCTGTGGAGAAGTGGGAGAAAAATGTAAATGATATGAAACAGTGCCTTCACAGACATCAAATATTTTAATGTGCATCTCCCCCGCCCCTGGACTGTGAGCAACCTCAAAGAGTATCATAGCTTGGCAAATTGTGGCATTCCAGGACCTTTCAAGTCAACTCATTGCACCTAAGTCTGTCTAGGATATAGCAATGTCTGATGAGGTGTAGTGATTCTGTGATAATGTAAACTTAAGACAGGGCCAGGTGCAGTGGCACACATCTGTAGTTCCAACACTCAGGAGGCTGAGGTAGGAAGGATTCCCCAGTTCAAGGCAGCCTGGACTACAGATAGAGACACTCTTATAAACAAACCAGAAAGCTTAAATTACTATATAACTAATAGTTTTAAAATGGGAATATGTTAGAAAAAAAGTAGTTCTGAGGTTGGGGTGCAGTACAATCAGAGTTGTAGTGAAACTGGAGAGCCAGAGCTCTATGATATTTTCATACCGATTGCGTACTTTTTCCAAGAGGCTCATAGTACATCATAGTACATCTTTGTTCCTAGTGATGCCTCTTCTACTCCCCAAATGTATTCTAGTTCTCTGCTAGCTCCTCCCAAACTATCCCTATATTAATGATGCAGCTCAGTGGAGAGAGGATGAGCCTCCTTTCACAGGACCCCTCTGTTTACTCTTCCTGACAGTTGTTTCTTCAGGCAAAAAAGAGTTCACTAGCAAGAACTATCGGTGTATAGAGAAAAAAAGTTAAATCTCCCATTTTTAAAACCTTGCTAATAATAATGAGTATATAGTAACAACATATTAGTAACAAGTATATTACTAACAATCTTGGCAAATACAAAATTACCTTAATAGTTTCATTTATGTGTCACAATATTCTGGGTAAAGGTTAGGTAAGTTAACCACTTTAAAAATTTATCTTTTACTTGGGCAAGAGTTGGTATCTTTCCTACAGTTTAAAAGGTATGCACGAAAATGTGAAAGAAATAAAGTCTAAATTTCTTTAGATACAAGAGCAGTGGGAATATAAACACACCTATCTCCAATGGTGTCAAGGTGACAAATAAATACACATTCATACACACATACATGTATATAAATACATAAATATACCTGTCTATCTATCTATCTATCTATCTATCTATCTATCTATCTATCTATCTATCTATCATTTACCTATCTATCTATCTATCTATCAGTCTATATTATCTATCAACCTACCTCTTTACTTATCTATCTGTGTTTTTCTATGATGCTCTGCCCAAATCTTAAGAATAGTTTACTAGCATTTGGACTCCTGTCCTTTTCACTGTTCATAGGCTCAATTTCATCCCTCATCTACTTTTTGTATTGGTTCTTAGTGTTTTTCCTTGGTTTTTATGGGCTAAACCCACTGCAAAGCTATTTTCATAGCTACACTCCCATAACTTCTTTTTCCATTTCATAACTTCATATCCACAACCTCAATCTCATCTTAGCTTCTCTTTTAATCAGTTTTGAACTTTTCTTAGTGAAGTGTGGCCTTAAATAACCTAGAGAAGGTACCTTCTAGTCTGAGTTTGTAACTAAGGTGCTTTCTCTGTGACTTGGGCATTATTAACTCCACCTGATCTTTTTCTATTCCAATATATCTACTTATGAATTCGAGGTTTAAATCAAGTTCCTGCTATGTCCATAATTTGTGACAATTGACCTAATCACAATTAGCATTTCTTTTATCCACAACACATACAACTTCTGTCTGATGAAAAATATTCTTATTATCACTACATTCATCTTTAAGATTTTGCATTTATTGCTTCCTCATTTTCTGACTAATTTCTTGGGAAAATTTACATTTGTTCCTTATGAAGTATAGTCACTGATCTCACTGTGATCAAGTACCTCCTCTACCTCACAGAATCATGAAGTATTCCTGAAAAGAATAGAGGGCTTTCATATTGAAAACGGGAAGACTTTTGAGTTTATGTCTAGAGGCTCCCATCAGATACAAGGTCTAGTGACTGAAGAGTGGAGGATGATGCAGGAGCCTAGAGGAAGAAGCATGCTTTGTGTCTTACAGAGCTTAAATGTGACTATTTTCATCATTAGATAAAATGTCTGGATGTCATATGATCACTTTATATCTTTCCCTCTCATTCATACTTCCATTTTTCCATCTACCTCTCTGCTCTGTCTTGTTAGAATTCCCACTCAACAAATATAGGGTTACCTATACAGCCTAAGAAGTTAAGTACCTTAAAACACATCTATGGTATCTCTTAGTCTTTGTTTACAACTAGAGCTTGTCAGCGACACTGTTAAGGCTGACACTGGCTTCTGTGGGTCTACCCAGGGGTATGATGAGGAATCTTGGGAAGTTTAAGTTCAAAACAAACAAACAAAAAAAGACATTGCAACCAGAGCCTATCTTTAGGTTGACAAGACCACGGATCAGCACTAGAGAAGCACTGTTCCAAGAAGTGACAGTACTGTTCGTTTCTCCTGGCTTCTTGAAGTTCAGACAGGAATGCAAGGAATCTGTTCAGTTGTTACTCTAGGCATTATTGAGTAGAATAGGAGGTAGTTCATGGCTTTTTGGGTATAATTTTCTAGTTTTGGAACTATCACTTTTGGCAATTTTAACTTTTGCTAAAATTTGCTGAATTATCTTTCTCGCAATTCCCAATTACATCTTTTGTTCCTACCTATGATTTTACACGTACCTAAATTAGTTCCTACTTAATAATCCACTTAAAAATATATTCTTCCCCTAGACCCCTGAATTTCTCTCTTCATAGCTGACAACTACCTGTTTTCCACAGGATGCATGTACTGCTTAGCTTTTCTACTGCTCACCCCACTAGGAAAGACAGGGGTGGGGGTGGGGGTCGGAAGAGCTAGCTCCTCACATTCGCTTCTTTTTCAGACAGATTATTTCTACTCTTCTTATAACACTGACTCAGCAAAAGAAATTCCTCTCCTCAAAATCACTTACCAAGAACTTGAGTCAGGGGTTTTGGATCCATGGATGCTAGAGTTCTGGCTAGTTTCATAAGTAGACAGGGTAGTTATACAGCCAGAGCCTCAGGGACCTTACCCACTGCAATGCTCTCAATTTATTTTCTTTCTAGTTCAAAAGAGCCCTCTGGGGGAAACAAGCATATAGGCAAGAAGAGAAAATCATTTTCTTTTTTTTGGAAAGGAATTTGTTCTGGTAATTCATCCTTCATTGGCTGTTGTCTGCAGGGATTAAGTCAATCTCCTGGGCAAAGGGCTTGTAACATATATCTGTAGGTTTACATGTTCACTTGGTGCCTGCCATGGAGTTCACAAGCTCAGTTTGTGTGGGCTTTCTGCATATGCTTGTTGTATAGGTAGACTGCCTAAAACTGCATGACTCAAAGTTAACCTATCACAACTCTTTTCATGGAGTTGTTATCATAATGTAAGAGAAATAGTAAAAGAAATTCTCACCAACATGGTTTTACTCATTACTCAATGGAAATATTCTAATTAAATGAGATAAAAGTCTGTGCCTTTCTTTATTTGGTGCTTAATATGCCCTGAATTCCATTTGTTATTTCAGACACTGTACTTCTCATCTATGGAAAGCAACCTTAAGTCTTCCAAATATTGTCTATATTTTAATTCTTTTGAATATATGGAATGAGATGAGCCTCTTTCTGCCTCCCAAGAGCAGGGATTTGAGGCTTGTGCCAGCATTGCCTGATTCATATCAGATATTTTGGGACATTGCTTTTTTGGGGGCCAAATCTCAAAGATGTCATTTTTTATAATAATTCTTAGGATTCATTATGAAATGCAAATAAGTTATTTGAGAATGATTTGCTTTTAGGGGGTAAGGGCTTTGTTCTTAAAATTCGTTATGAAAGACCTAGAACGATTCTTACTCTATGACTATTTTTGATTTATTATTGAGGAAAGACTCTTTGAATATCTTCCAAGTACCCAGAGAATTATGTTCCTTTCTGACTGAAGTGGATAGCTCATACCATTTTCTTACATAATACATTCACTGGAGGTAGGTTCTCTGCAGACTTTCAAACTTACTTCTCCATGCACTTCTTTCTTTTCCAGAGCCCTGGTCTATCAAGTATAGAAGTTTTAATCTTTCTAAATGTTAAAGTACCAGAGTCTCCACTGATGAGGTCCTCCTGCAATCCTGTCCTCCTCTCTGTTTTCCAGGCTGGGAACTCTTTCAAAGCAGCATATCTATCTATATGGCTTTTCTCATTTGTTATCCACATTTTATATTTTCTTTACTTCACTGGTGTCTTCAAACTATACTATAGTCCATGCAGACAGATTGTTATGGTCTCTTCTGTTTCTTCTTGACTGGATCTTGAAGCCTATGAGCAGATTAGACTTCGACATCATCCTCCTTCAGGATTTAATGTAGCTTGCCTTGAGGAATGACCACCAAAGTAGCATGCTGCTATAAAGGATTCAATATCTTTTTATGACCTCTTTATCTTAAGTCTAAGGTTTCTCTTGGTTTCTTTTAATGAACAGATGGTATTAAAAATAAACTTTCTTGAATTCAAGGTCATTAGCTAGCAATAATTTTATGCTCAGGAGTAAACTAGTTATCATTTTAAAAATTGTAATCAAGGCGACATAGTAGACAAGGGGTAAATTATACACTGAGAGGTGATAATGAATGGCAAGCCATGGAAGAAAAAAAATGATGTAGGAGGTGGCATCAATAGTGGTTGGAGGAGGGGCCAAATAGGTCAGACTGTGTATAATCCTCTCAGCCATTGTTAGCATTTCTTTCTATTATGAGTGAATTGTGAAGCTATGCATAGTAGAGATATAACTAGCCTGACATGTTTGAAATAGATGTTTCAATATAGTCATATTAGACTGTACTACAGAAAAAATAAAGAGAGCTAATGCAAAAAGCTTCCTCCATCTCCCACTAGGTCATTGCAATAATCCAAACAGAGATGAAGTGGGTCCTGTGAGCCTCTTGCTTTCCTGGCATCTGGGACATTCTGTTGGCTACCCCCAGTTCTCCATCCCCCATTGCTACACACCTCTGTACTTCAATTTCCTAACCCTCTATACATCTCCCCTATCTCCTCCCACACCTGATCCTGCCCTTCCTTTTCCTCTCCTCCTCCTCCTCTCTTCCTCCCAAGTCCCTCCTACCCTCTACCTCCCACGATTTTTTTGTTTCATCTTCTAGGACTGAAGCATCCACACTTTGGTCTTCCTACTTCTTGAGCTTCATATGGCCTGATATGGATGTCTCCTGAGAGGCTCTGCCAGAGCCTTACTGATACAGATATGGATGCTTGCAGCCAACCATCAGACTGAGTATGGGGACCCCAATGGAGTATTTAGGGGAAGGACTGAAGGGGTTTGCAACTTCATAGGAAGAACAACAAAATTAACCAACCACTCCCACCCCTCAGAGCTCCCAGGGACTAAACCACCAACCAAGGAATACAAATGGAGGGACCCATGGTTCCAACTACATATGTAGCAGAGGATAGCCTTATCTGATATCAACAGGAGTGGAGGCCCTTGGTCCTGTGAGGGCTTGATGCCCTAGCATAGGGGAATGCTAGGGTGGTAAGGCAGGAGTAAGTGAATGAGTGAGTGAGTGAGTGAGTGGCTGGGTGGGTGGGTGGAGCGTAGGGGGGTTGGATAGGGAGTTTTTGGAGAAGAACTAGGAAGGGGGTAGCATTTGAAATGTAAATAAATAAAATAACCAATCTTTATGTGACCCCAGCATATAGTTATTAACCTTTTTGCTATTTATTTTTGAATATTATTTTTAATTTTACTGTGTGTGTGTGTGTGTGTGTGTGTGTGTGTGTGTGTGTGTGTAGTGTGTGTGTGTGTATTAGAGGACAATGTGTAGGAGTTGATTTGCTCTTTCTAGGATATGGAGTCTATAGATCAAGTTCAGCTCACGTGACTTGTTAACACACTCATCTCTCATCTGTACCCATTGAGCCATCTCCCTGGACCTGTAATAAGTATTCTTATATGAGCACTTTTTGTGAATGTCAGAAAATATACCTTCTGATTAAGTCATGTGCAGGTAGAAATGCTGTGTAAATTAGAATAAATATTTTTAAAAAATAAAAAAGTAAATAAAATATAAAAAATTATTAGCTAAAAATTAAAAAATGAATTAAATATTTTAAGTTATTTTAATATTACATTTATTCTTCAAAAATGATCATACTGTTCCCATCATCCATCCATCTTTCTTCCTTTCTCTTTCTTTCTTTCTTTCTTTCTTTCTTTCTTTCTTTCTTTCTTTCTTTCTTTCTTTCGTGTAACACAGAGTCAGAGGAAGACTAAGGACTGATGATCCCTGACCTTGTATCTTATTGGAATTTAATAAGCACTGGTTGCTTACTATTTGAGCTTAAATAAGTGCTGGTTTCTTACTCTGTAACTCTCTTACTATTTGTGCTTTAATAAGTGTTGGTTTCTTTTTCTTACTATTTTGTGCTAATAAGCCCTGATTTCTTTTCTCTCTCAATGATCTCTCACTGGCTTGCTTGAGAGGCCAGGAACATATTAACTCTTTATGAGGCAGAGAGAAAAGAAAGGAGAAGAATTAAAATCCTTTACACAGGCAATATACATGGACACAAAAGTCATACACTTCCTGGTCGGGCCTGACCACCTGTCTCATAAGCTTTTCAAGTGTTCATGCATGCTTTCACAATACATCTTACATACACACACCCACACACATGCACACGCATGTACGCACATACACACACATACATATGCTGCGTGTGTGCGTGCATCTCTCTCTCTCTCTCTCTCTCTCTCTCTCTCTCTCTGTGTGTGTGTGTGTGTGTGTGTGTGTGTGTGTGTGTGTGTGTGTGTTTGGTGGATGGAGCAAAAACCTCCATGAGGAAGTTTCATTGAGCAAGCAACAGTGCAGAAAGAACTCATTCTGGTTGAAAAAGAAGCTCCTTCTCTATTGCCCAGAAAAAGAAAAAGTTTATACCTTTTTATTGCTGAAAGTAAAAGCCCCTCTAAGAAAAAAGACCCATCTCTCTATTGGTGAAAGAGAGAAAAAAGTTCTTTCCTCTTTATTTCTGAAAGTAAAAAGCACCTCCTTTATTGTTGTTCTTGGTTCTTATACTTTCTCAGAATAAATGATCCCATGGTTTTCCAAGTTTCATCACATTCCAAAAGTTCATAGCAAGTTTGAGTCATAAAGTTAAATCATAAACTGAATAATGAGTTATAGTAGAAATGTTTACATGTGTTCCATTAAGACTAGTATATAACTAAACATTCATTATCTCTCTTCTATCTTTATAAGTTCATTAAAAGTTTAAAGCAATAATTTTTATAAGTCAGCACAGTTTTATCAAAAGTCATATCATCTGCATTTATGTCATATTAGTTTTGAAATTTTGTATAAATAAATTAGTCAATATTTTATTTTCTGTCCTTGCATGTACAATAACTTTTCCATTCCAAGTTTATGACTTGCAGTTATCAGATAATAGTTTCAAATCTAACCCCTATTGTAAATTTGTTTCGTCTGCTTTCTTATACTAGTGCAATGAGTCTGTGATGCACATGTAGATTTACAGAGTCTTAATTACAATTTTTCAAAGGACTGGGAATTACTTGTAGAAATTTAGAAATTTTATAGAATCATTATTAGAAATTATGAAATCATCAATGTGTCTACATAGAATTACTACAAGAGATTACATCTTCATTGATCTGTAGAAAATATCTGCCTAATAGTGTGGGCTAATATCCAGTAATCATTAGGATATGTAATAATGACAGGAAAGGTATGTCAGCAGAAAGAATCAGTCCTGAGATGAGATCTCTGAATGCCCTGCAATTCAGAGTTTATTCATCCCAGCCATGTAAAATGATGGGCCATCTCCACAAAAGTCACCTGCATACCTTTAGCCTTTCCAAGATGGCTTCTGACATGGTAACAAAGGGTCTTCAGTGGCATTCTGAGGAAATGAACAAATTCACATTTCTTAACGTGAATATTGATTTTTTCCATTGCCACTAGTTTTCCTTGTGACTTCATAAGTTATAATTGGGTTTTAATGTTTGACGCAAAAAAAAAATCACAGTCCCAAATCTTGTGTTTTCTAGAAAAGTTCAATAGAAACCATTAGAAAGTTTGTAGCTCATATTATCAGTTGCATTCAGAGAGAACACTAGTTCTATATTTTTGTCTTTTCAATCTCTGCCTTCCAGGGTGATTTTTGAACACTTTGTGTCATAATTCTCCTCCCAAAAGTCATTGGTTTTTTTGTAGTTATTTAGGGGTCAGATCCTTCCACATTAACATGTTCATGGATATTGTTGTTGAGGTGGTCTTTTTTGTGCATACAAAGCCATTTTAACTGGAATTTTAACTTAAGAGTGGTGTGTTGGTTATAGGACTCTTGGCCTGTTTTGAAGAATATTTTAAAAAATCACTTCATTTTAATTTTTTCCCAACACCTATATTCACATTGCTTTTCATTCTTTTCTCCAATTGCTACCTTTCTTGTCCCAGGTTAATCAGTCCTCTCTGCCCATCTCCTTCCTGTGAGTATGCAGACTACCTGCTCAGAGCATCACTGGGATTTTTAAAGAACCTTCACACAGGTTACCTTTCAGAGTGATCTGAAGATCATCACTCTCAGTGCGTAGAGTAGATGCCCTGGGCATAGAGGCTTATAATAATTCTTCCAACGCCAAATTAGAATACAAAGAAGGTGATATGAGTTTCTTTTAATTAAAAAAATTCAATCTAACTTCAAACCTGTTTAGCATGAACTGGAAGCGAGAAGGGATTTAGAATGATGGATGATGAGGGGAAGAGAGAAAGTAATCCAGTGGAAAATGGTGCTGTAGTTTTCCTCCACCCTGGGAACTTGATGGTTTGAGGTAAACACTATACACTGGATTGACTCTGGGCTGAGTGATGGGGAGTTAGAAAGAACATAGTACAAATGGGACGAACCAAAGAATGTGTGTCCCCAGGACAGAAGGGAATGAGAAGACAGAAAGAGAAGTGTCTGAAATTAGTAGAAACTGAAATGAAAGTAGAAATGACAAAAGGTTTGTGTGTGTCAGGACAGGGGAGAGAGGGATAGAGGGAGGGAGAGAGAGAACTGAAGAGCTGAGACTTTCAGAAAAAGAGAAAGGTACAAAGAGGTAGACTAATGAAGGTTTCTAATTAACAATCAACTAGGAGACTTCTTCCTGTTTCAAATCTACATTCTGCAATTTACTCTCATAAGGACTCAATGTACTTATGAGTACAGGAGTACAAGGTACAAAGTACTGCTCATGAGATCCTCTATCTGTTAACTTTTTTCAGATCCTCGAATCCTTATGTATGATACTGGTCCTCCCGAAAGAATCTGTGAGTCTAGCTGAGATTTGGTACACCCTCCACCTTGCCTTTTACTAATTTTCTAACCCAGGACTCTAATTTCCCTTCAAGATCTACTCCCATATGCCATTCTTACAACTTTCCCACATGTAAGCCTAGTTCTAGTCCCACTGACATCATGGAGGTGGGATGATGTCTTCATTTTCCCATGAGATAGTACTTTCTAGCAGGCAGGAATAGTTCTGTACTCTGTTTCATAGAAAGGGACATTTATATTACAGTTCATACTCCTTCTATTCCCTGGAGAAATACAGCTTGCTTGCTATGAAGAAGTTGGAGAATTGGGAGCACAGTGTATTTTTAAATTCTTGAGTATTCCTCTTAGGTTTTTATATCCTATGATTCCCAACGTAGAGTCAATCACTTATTGCCACCAAAGTCAGAGCTCATTTCTGCTTTTGACATATCTATTCATTGCTCTATCTTATTCCCCCCTCATTACATATTACTCTCATCTTATAGTCAGCCACATACTTTTAGGTCATATATTTATTCATATATAAATCTAAACTTCATATGAAGTAAAACGGGTGAAATTTGCTTTTCTTAATCTGTTTTAAATTTTCCCTAAACTAATGATCTACCGGTCTGGGGTTGCAGCTAATTTGGTAGAGGTTTTTATTTTCAGTGGGTAATGTTTAAGGCAGAGACACATAACTATTCAAAGTTCTAAAGAAATTAGTGGTCGTAAGTACTCAGTATTGAAAGGAAGAGTTTTGGCTCAGGAACCCCAAGTCCAAGTTCTCAGCACAAAGGAGATTTATTTTCCCCATGGGGACAGAAGGCAGAGAATAAGTAACAAAAACAGTGATGAGGAAGAGAACAAAAGAGGAGGAGGAGAAGGAAGAGGAGGAAGAGAAGGGGAGGAGGAGGAGGAGGAGGAGGAGGAAGAGGAGGAGGAAGGGTATTTGACCTGGCAAGACAAAAGCTTGTCGCTGGGTAAGGAGAAGACAGAGGTGGAACATAGGCAAACGGCAGTTTATAAAGGTAAACTAGGAAACCCATGTTAGGATGAAGTGTTGAATTTTGACTAGGCATGTTACTTAGGTGAGTCAAGAGGGGCTTTTGATTGCTGGACTTCAATACTTTGATATCTGGATCTTGTTAGTCGGCCTTATGAGGAGAAAATTATTTTTAAAAAAGGCAATAGACCTTAGTGGCTAACTTTTGGAATGTAATATAATGCTATTTTTATTTAATTTCACTTTTTTTACAGTCCAGTCATTACCCTCATCCAGTCAACCTTCCCACAGATCTTTATCCCATTCCTTCCTCCCCCTGTTTCCAAGAGGATGCCCCCTCCAGGCCTCCCCACTCCCTGAGGCCTCAAGTCTCTTGAGGGTTAGGTAAACTAATGGTTTTTAGAAAGGCAGAGAAAATGTGACAGATCAAGCCATTAAAAAAACCCAACAAGGGGTGGGATTGCAGACTGGTAAAACCATTCTGGAAATCAGTCTGGAGGTTCCTCAGAAAATTGGACATTGAACTGCCTGATGATCCAGCTATACCTCTCTTGGGCATATACCCAAAAGATGCCTCAACATATAAAAGAGACACGTGCTCCACTATGTTCATCGCAGCCTTATTTATAATAGCCAGAAGCTGGAAAGAACCCAGATGCCCTTCAACAGAGGAATGGATACAGAAAATGTGGTACATCTACACAATGGAATATTACTCAGCTATCAAAAACAACGAGTTTATGAAATTCGTAGGCAAATGGTTGGAACTGGAAAATATCATCCTGAGTGAGCTAACCCACTCACAGAAAGACATACATGGTATGCACTCATTGATAAGTGGCTATTAGCCCAAATGCTTGAATTACCCTAGATCCCTAGAACAAAGGAAACTCAAGACGGATGATCAAAATGTGAATGCTTCACTCCTTCTTTAAATGAGGAAAAAGAATACCCTTGGCAGGGAAGGGAGAGGCAAAGATTAAAACAGAGACTGAAGGAACACCCATTCAGAGCCTGCCCCACATGTGGCCCATACATATACAGCCACCCAATTAGACAAGATGGATGAAGCAAAGAAGTGCAGACCGACAGGAGCCGGATGTAGATCGCTCCTGAGAGACACAGCCAGAATACAGCAAATATAGAGGCGAATGCCAGCAGCAAACCACTGAACCGAGAATAGGTCCCCTATTGAAGGAATCAGAGAAAGAACTGGAAGAGCTTGAAGGGGCTCGAGACCCCAAAAGTACAACAATGCCAAGCAACCAGAGCTTCCAGGGACTAAGCCACTACCTAAAGACTATACATGGACTGACCCTGGACTCTGACCCCATAGGTAGCAATGAATATCCTAGTAAGAGCACCAGTGGAAGGGGAAGCCCTGGGTCCTGCTAAGACTGAACCCACAGTGAACTAGTCTATGGGGGGAGGGCGGCAATGGGGGGAGGGTTGGGAGGGGAACACCCATAAGGAAGGGGAGGGGGGAGGGGGATGTTTGCCCGGAAACCGGGAAAGGGAATAACACTCGAAATGTATATAAGAAATACTCAAGTTAATAAAAAAAAAAAAAAAAAAAAAAAACCAACAAGGATATGGGAGGAGCTGCTGAAGTCGTACCTCTATCTGAAGTGCCGTTGTCAATTCATAATTGCTTGGGAAGGGAGAGTTACTTTTATTTGGGGTGAAGCCATTAGTAGATTGCCCACATCCTAGAAGATGACACCTTATAATATTAATTGGATTCAGTGGGTTAAATTTTTTTAAGAAAGGAAGAAAATGAAGTTGGAAAGGAGACATGTTGGAAGGCAAGGGAAAAGGATGATTTAGGTACATTGTACATATGCTTAAATTTTTCAAAGAGTAAATAAAAAATAAAAGGATAATTCTACATACACCAGGAAAACAAGACATTATGTGTTAAGTATGCAAGATTCCAAATGTTTTAAAATTCAATAGGATTTAAATATTTTCAGGGCGTTTTTGGTTCATAGCATCAAATTAATTTTTTTCTTTTTTTAAAACATTTTGTAGGCAGGAATATTGAAGTTCAAAAAGTTTTGTCTAGGTTTTGTTTGTAGGTTTCTCTCTCTCTCTCTCTCTCTTCTTCCCTCCCTCCTTCTTCTCTCTCCTCCCTTCCTTTCTTTCTTCCTTCCTTTCTTTCTTTCTTTCTTTCTTTCTTTCTTTCTTTCTTTCTTTCTTTCTTTCTTTCTTTCTTTCTTTCTTTCTTTCTCTTAGTTTTTTTTCTGTGAGCCAGGAGCTCATTATGTAGCCCAGATTGGTCTGGATCTTGGATTTGAAGTAGTCACACCTACTTTCAAGAACTTTTATTGTAATTTTCAGATCAAATTTCCAGAAAAGACCAGGATTGAGGTCTTTTCATGAATGAATATATGTTTTAAGACATTTAGTTCACCTTTTACCATAGTATTCTTGGTTTAGGTAATATTCCGTGCCATTTTTATCACTATAACTTTGGCTGTTACTTGTGACTGGATAGAATCATTATGTGGGAAGATGCTACTCAAGGTAGTTAATGGACACTGAACTTTTCCAATCGTCTTTCTCCCTCTAGGAATTTTATGCTGTCATGGGCTTTAAAAAGGGGCTTTGTTGTACCTCCTATAGGTTGGAATAGAGATAAGAATTTGGAATCTTTATGTAACATCTTTGGATTGTGCGTACTAACTTATAAACCTTGGAGGGTCGTGTAATGGGATTGGCATTTATGGAGATAATGAGGGGAAGTAAGCGATTTGGTTTTTCAGAGTTTATTGTTCACTTGTTCTCTCATGATATTTATCAGAATGTGTTTCTAATGTTTACATCTGACTGGACATCATTACTTCCTTATTGGACTGTTATGGAAGATCTTGGAACTAAATTTCAGTGCATCTTAGGGTTAAGCATTCTTACTACTCTCTCCCTTATCTGTTTAGTCCTGACTCCATAGATAACAGGGTTCAGGGCAGGAGGAACAACCACATACAGATTGGCTAGAAGTATGTGGATATAGTGAGGGATGTTGTGGCCAAAGCGGTGTGTCATGAATGAGAAGAGAGCTGGCAGGTAAAAGGCCAACATGACACTCACATGGGAGCCACATGTGCTAAGTGCCTTAAGCCGAGCATCCCAGGATGGAAGGCGGAAGACTGCTTGGAGAATCCGGATGTAGGAAAATCCAATCACAGATAGATCAATGTATCCCACTGAGAAAGCAACCAATCCATAGATAACATTGACCCTGATATTAGCACAAGCTAGCTTTGCCAAACCCATGTGTTCACAGTAGGTATGTGGGACAATTCGGACACCACAGAAAGGCAACCTAAAGATGAGAAATATAAACGGAGTCACAAATACCAAAGTTCTGACTACGATGAGTACACCCAGAATAGCTATCACCTTGTTGGTGAGGATCATGCTGTACCTCAGTGGGTTACATATAGCAATATAACGATCTATGGCCATAACTGTCAGCACCACAGATTCCAGGCCGGTGCATAGATGGATGGTATACATCTGAGTGATGCAGGCTCCAAATGCAATCTCCCCGAGATTGAACCAGAAAATGCCCAGCATCTTGGGGATGGTGGCTGTGGATAAACCCAAATCGGTGCATGCCAACATGGCCAGAAAGTAGAACATAGGTTGGTGGAGGCTGTGTTCAGTTTGGATCACAAATAAGATGATGGTGTTCCCCAAGACGGCTATTAGATATGCTGCAAAGAAGGGAAAGCCGATCCAAAGGTGCAAATCTTCCAGCCCTGGGATCCCTATCAGGAGGAAGGAGGAAGGGTGGAACTGTGTCTTGTTGGAATGAAGCATGTCAGTGTGAACTGATCACAGAGGTATTTCTTGCAGTTTTCTGGCTTCCACTGAGAGACCCTAGCTTCTTTCATAGTATGTTGTGTAATTCTTTCAGAAGCAGAGAACCCATTCCTTAATTCCATAATACTGCTATATCGACCTACAGAGGGAATATAAAGTATTTTAGCTTTGAAAAAATTCCCTCATATTTACAGAAAATCATGTAGAAAAATTTCAAGTTTTCAATAAACATGTACTTCCATCTCTTATCTCTTCAGTCTTTAAGGAAGGGTTTTATACATTAATTTATCAACTATTTACTTATAATTATAGTAGCTAATCAGAAGGTAACGTACATAACCAAAATGGAATCTCTTCCTCCATTCTTCCATCCCACAATGTGTGTGTGTATGTGTGTGTGTGTGTGTGTGTGTGTGTGTGTGTGTGTGTGTACAAGTTCAGTGTACAACATTTAACATATAATTGCACTGGAATTAGGAGATGATGACTCAAATAATTGAGAGGAGTGATACATTTCTTGCAAAGCAGAAGAGAAATTGTTGTATGTGGGATTGGAGTAAAAAGGAAGAGGGTAGATAGATAGTGGTTTGGAATTAAACTATGGAATGAAATTAAGGAATTTAGAGACAACTGGAGACTGTTAAACAATCTCATAAAACAATGCTCCCTCTTAGAAATATAAAATCTTGCTTTAATATTACAATCATTACAAAAGAGTACTGGATACTCACAAATATATTTTAGACATTTTATGATTCATGGTCTTTTAAAGAAGGAGCAGTATGATGAACAGGTACCGGTTTCCACTGTGTTATTGCTCTGTCTAGTTTTTCAGATACAGTATATAGTGATGTTTAGTCACTGGCTAACTGACTTCAAAAACTGAATTCATCTGTTGCCTTGTTTTTTGTTCTGAGTCATCACTTGTAACATGATGTGGTAATGTGTCTGAGCAAATTAGCCTATTACTTAACTATTAACCAGAGAGGGTGAGTTTTGTGCTAGACTCTGTGTCACAGGTAGTAGCTCCACATTGACTGGGCTGGTTGGGTCCAGACAGTGATGTGTCACAGCAGTGCTGTGAGTTGTGTTGTCTTGAGGTTCCTTTAAGTACAATGCATTCTAATTTGGTGGCTGTAATATCATCTTTAAAATCGCTTTGGAAACATGATGATATATCTCATTTAGATTGACATGTGTCCATATTATATCCCATTTCTTTTATTAATGTACTATGGAATTATTTCCAACTATTTTATAATTAGCTATTTTGTGATTTGCTCCCCCCTGCATTGGATTGTCCTAGCTTTAGTCTCCCTTTGATTTTGATCATATCAAACTCAATGCCAGTAGATTTATACCCACTGACCCTTATTAGTTCCCTCTATATTCATTCCTAGCCATTACCTCAGCATATAACGGGCCAAATTAATTTAATTTTACTTTTCACAGAAAAAAATGATACGTTAGACTGTTTTTTGGGAAAAGAGATCTAGGTGACATTTAAGGAAATTTCTTTTTAAACTTCACAGTGTACTTCTCATTATATGAATTGTACTTTTTCAAATACCACCTCTGGAGTATTGTAGTTTCATTAAACTTTTAAACTAAGTTGATACATTTTAAAATAAGTTTGAATTCACCACTAAAATTGCTTAGCCCCCTATTTTCACCATCATATTACTTTCTCCTGCCACCACAATAATCGGTATTTGGCCTCATCTAAAATGACAGATGGAAATGTATAGAAAGGAAAAGATGCCATCTATGTCAGCTGACTTCTTGCCATGAATATTTCTCTTATGTAAACAATATACTAATTTTATTCATATGCTCCTGCCTCCACACACACTCCTGCATATATTGAAACTGCTTTGTTTTCTTGTCACTGTGGGTATTGGTGTCTGATTTTGAGCGATGAATCTGAGTTATTGCCATACTGACACACCCCCACTCTGCCCCTTGATATCTATCAACAGAGTCTACTGCCCCTGGCTGACTTGCTTGAGCTCAGTTAATGTTTGGAGACCTTATATCAGCATTACTAGAACTTACCCACCTCTGACCAACATCTGAGTAGTCATTTGTGAAAAACTGGATGCCACAGACTGCAACCTGTATGGGACCAAGTTCTAAGAACCAGAGCCAGGGAGTTAAAAGAAGCCCTCTAGTTCTCTGGGGAGAACCTCCTCCCAATGAGGACATAGATACAGCACAGAAAATTCCCACATCTCTGAGGGTAGATCTTTTATCTGTCTCTGGGTAGCAATGATCAGTTGTCTGTCCATCACCAGGGAGCACTCTCCCCTGAACATGTCCCAGGAGGCTAGCTGCTCAGAGACATGATGGCTTCACGCTAATACTGCCAATCTCACTGCGGTGATAGGTGATGCCACTTTTGGCAGAGAAGCAATAAAGGAGGAAAGAGAATGGCAGGAAACCCAGTATCTCCACTGGGTCATCTCTGAACCTTATATAATTAATAATTAGGAAAGAAAGATGATCCTTATTTATTTCCATACCTGGATATAGACACCCCCCATGCACAAACACACACACACACACACACACACACACACACACAGAGCCAGGCAGCCAGACACACACATATACACATGTAGATACACACATATATACTTAGACACACACACACAGACACACACACACACACACACACGTAAAAGTACATTTATTTTGTGAGTATTTGGTGCCCTTAATTTTATATATTAATTAAAAAATAAAAATAAATAGATATTTATGCCAAGGGTAAAATATGGTTTAAGGACATGACATGATTTTTAATTATAATTTTACCATATTTGCTCTTTGAAAATGCCACACATGTGTGTGGTGCATTCTGCTAACACTCATCTTCTACCCTCTCTTTTCTTCCTTCTACCCCTGTGAAAGCCCTCTTCTTCCCTATAAGTCTTTTTCCACATTCATGCCTTTTTGTTTTGTTTTTTGACCCACTGTTCTCTAACCAGGCTATCTGTGAAACTCTGGGTTCACTGGAGCCTGGTGGGTTCACAACTGAAAACAATGTATGTACTTTCCCAGAATCCTTCAGTAGTCAATAGTTCACCAGGGAGTGGTAAGGACCCATATACCTCTCTGCAATCTCTGAGTGACTAATGATAGGCCCAATGTAGGCAACTTTAGTTGCTGTGGGATCTTAACTGTATGGTTGTGCTGTATCCTTTCCATTCTTTCTGTCCCTTTTGTGGCATTCCCTGAATGGTCCAACCCTCAGAGAGCAATTCTGGCCTCACCAAAACTGCAAAGTGAATTTTCAGCAAGGGAGGAAAAAAAAAAACCTGAGAAAAACAAAATGAAATAAAACAAAATAAAATACCTTCAAGATTTTATTTTTTAAAAAGGACTTTAAAAGAACATTTTATTTGTATTTTTATTTAAATTTTATACTCTACATATTTTTAGAGGCCAACCATTTTTAATGGCTAACAGTAACCACATTGGCCTTCACAAATGTTCTCTATCCCCTTTCTGAATTAAAGTGTGGCTTGACCATGTTAATTGTAATCTTGAAGGAAAAACAGTCTCATTAAAGCAAGCAAACAAACAAACAAACAAGCAAATAAACAGGGTTGTGGTAGACTTTTAATCCCAGCACTCTGGAGGCAGAGGTAGGCAGATTTGTGAGTTCAAGGCCAACCTGGTCTGCAGAGCATGTACCAGGACAGCCAGGGCTACAACAGTGAAACGCTGTCTTGAAAAACAAACAAACAAACAAACAAAAAACTAAACAAAACCAACCAAACCAAAGGTAAACAACAACAAAATCTTACTCCAAGCATTTTAGTATGTTTCTTTCCATTTCTGTGTAAGTACCTAGCTATGCTATAATTATTTGTTTCGTATGAGATAGCTAAAAATGCCAAAATGAGAAAAGATTTGTTTCTTCTTTTCTATGAAGTAACTATTTATTTATTTATTTATTTATTTATTTATTTATTTATTTATTGCCTACTTGATGTATATATAAAACAAAGCCCAGCAGGAAAGTGTACTTTTGTTTTGCTTCCCCTGTTCTAACAAAAGAACATTTATTATGTTTAATAAATAAAGAATAGCCATTATTATTCATTTTAAGCATCTTATTGCTGGAGTTAATACTTTGGAGCCAGGCAATTGAAATCCATTTCCTGTAACTCAATAACCAAAAGGTCTTCTCTTTGGGCCTTACTATTTTTCTTATAGATTTTTCATGAGTAATAAAAATGTCAATATACAGTCCATATGACTTTTCTCAGAACGCAGTGAGTTAATACATTAATGCATAAATAAGCAAACTAAATTACTAAAGATAGCCCACGAAAAACCTCTAGATTATTTATCAAGATATTTATTTCCTTTGACCAGTAGACATCAGCAAAGACATTTGCCAAGCCAATGATTCTAGATGCAATCTATCTTCATGAGCTCATGTTATAGGTTCAACAATATAATAATTTTATTCTTGATAAATATAAGATAAATAAGTAAAAAATCTTGCTTGCCATTTGAACTGTACAGATACTTAATGGTTAAATCAACTACATTTTTTGCATACACAGCAAAAGATCCCAAAGCTAACCCCCTACCTCTAATAGTTCAATATATTTTTGCATAGCTGCAAGGTTGAGAACATCTGTTCAGAGATCCTTGATTTCTTCTAGGATAAAAAATATAGGACAGAAGGTTGGTGAGTTTATAAAAATGGTGGACATAGTTTAATAAAAAAAACTGTCAAATTATAGGGGGAAAGTGTTTGGTTTCACAGTTTTGATTAGAGTATGCTAATTGTCCACAAGAGTAGGTTTTATTTCATAAATGCATATGAGACATTGATAATGTTTACACTTCCATTACCCTTGTCTAGTCCATGTTGCCTTATCTCCCTTTCCCCCTTATAATCATCCTTCTATCTTGATGATGACAATCTCCACATTTTACATGTGAGTAATACCTAATACTTGTCTTCCCAAGCCTCGCATTCCACTTAATGCGAGTTAATTATTTCTGATAGAGATGATATGTCTAAGCTAGCTTCTTTAACTTGCCACATGAAAATGATGCTAAAGATGGGTCTATTTGGTACATTTTTTGGATATTAAGTATCTGTGTTTACTATGAGAACATTCATTTTATTTCTAAGATTAAGGTAATAGATCAAGTTTTGATACACTTTTTATTTTTCCACTGGAAATTTGCAGCAAATAATTTCCAGGTGCACAAGGCAGGTCATGCACACAAATCTGGAAATTCTGGAGGTTGCCATACCAGGTAGGAATGGGGAATAGCTGGTATTATTTAAAACAAAAGTTGCCTAGGTTCCAAGAGATGAATTGGCGCTTCCTTTTGCTATCTATCTTCTTGGCTTGGCTTTTTATGCTGATATTTCCTAGTCATCTAATAATTTGAATAATTTTGTATTGGCATGTAGACCTAGACAACATTTCAAAACAGAAGACATTCACGGCTTACCTGCTGATTTAAAGCAAGAATTTACTAGTCAGTCATGAACTTCATCTCAGTGGCAATTTAAACAAAACCTCATTCCTCATCCATATTCTGAATTTTCAAATATGAGCAAATATTCAAAATTCATAGCATTAAGAAATTTTACAGAATTTTTTTAAAGCTTGTACCATAGAATTAACCTTATTTTTTCTCTAAATTTTATGAAGTACTATGTACACGAAGGCAAATGAGCTATGGAATCAGATTCAAATACTCATACCTACCATGACTTTCATCAAATTGGAAAAGGGTATGAGATTTCCTTACCATTCATATGGTAGTTTGTTAAATCCCTTAAGACCCTGTTTATTGGAGAAAAAATAAAGAGGGGGGTATGTGGAGAAGGATTAAAAACACAGAGGGAGCAATAATGACTGTACGGAGATGTAGAGAATTTAATCGAAGTGAATCAATGATTTTAGAGACGAAGGAAAAGTCTGGGCTTATTGTAAAGGGTAGAATCCTGTAAGGCACTAGATGTACTGATTTAAGAACCACTACCTATTAAGACAAGAGCTAAGCCTTGCATTTATAAAATATTGCTAGGTCACAATGTCCTCCAATATGTAAACTTACCTAAAGAGAAGATGTATGGAGAAATGAAAAGAGGTTTCCCTCTTTATTGCAAGTGATTCTATTCAAAAGACATTGCCACCTTCGGCATTATTTCCATGACTTTCTAGACATATCTATACATGTAGAGGGAGGTAGGGAGGCTGGGTGTTTTTGTTAGCTATTAATACTAAAGCATTTGAATCAAAGTGCTAGGCATGGAAACCATACCTAAAGAATTTCAAGAGAACTCTGATTATTATACCTTGAGCCATATATGGATATATTTACACAAATTGTACATGGAATTACTCTTTTTGTATAAATATTTTTATAATTTTCTCTCGGATCTGCTTGGTCCTGACTCCATAAATGACAGGGTTGAGAGCAGGTGGGACAACTACATATAGATTAGCTAAAAGGATGTGGATGTAGTGGGGAATGTTTTGGCCAAAGCGGTGAGTCATGAAAGAAAACAAGGCTGGTGTGTAAAAACACAGCATTATACAGACATGGGAACCACAAGTGTTGAGAGCCTTCAATCGGGCATCTTGAGAGGGAATTCGGAAAACAGCTTGAAGGATAAGCACATAGGAAGAGGCAATCAGGATCATGTCCACAAGGATATGGGAAATCACCACGAGTCCATAGATGATGTTGATCTTGATGGGTGCACAAGCTAATCGGGCAAGACCCATGTGCTCGCAGTATGTGTGAGGCATGGTGTGGTGCCCACAGAAGGGCAGTCTTAGGATGAGAAACACAAATGGAGTCACAAGAACTAAATTTCTTCCAATAACTACCGAAAGGAGAAGGCTGATGGTTTTATTGGTGAGGATCGTGGTGTACTGGAGAGGTTTGCAGATGGCAACAAAGCGGTCATAAGCCATGACCACTAGCAAAACAGTTTCCATGCCTGTAAACACGTGGATAAAGAACATCTGAGCAAGGCATCCCCCGAAACTGATCTCTTGGAGATTGAACCAGAAGATGCCCAACATTTTGGGAATGGTAGATGTGGATAGACACAAATCAATCATCGACAATGTGGCTAGAAAGTAGAACATGGGCTGGTGAAGGCTGTGTTCAGTCTTGATCACAAACAGAATGGTGACGTTTCCCACAAGGGAAGTCAGATACACAAGACAGAATGGGAAAGCAATCCATATATGAAAAACTTCCAGTCCTGGAATCCCTAGCAGGATAAAGAAAGAGGGGTGGAACTGGGTGCTATTGATAGAAGGCATTCTCCTAGCAAGTGTCTGCGAATTCTTGTTAAGGGAGCCTATCTTCTCATTAAATTCTTCCATTATCAAGGTCCTGGGAGATGGAAAAACATCTGCCTGTGTGCTGAATAAAATAGCATACATATTAATATAAGATACTTTGTTTAAAGTAATTGAGTAATTCACTCAATTACACGTATTACTTCTGAAACCTATTGTAGTCCATATTTATTACTTCATTCTAACTTATGGGATCATTGAAAAAAACTGGAATATTCATTCTTATGTAATATACTAACATTTTTGGGGGCTCTTTTTTTCATTGATCACTCTTAGTACTGCCACATTGTTCCCTTTTTCTCAAAGTGTGGTCTACTATTAATAAAACGTAAATTCTATGAGATCCATTATACTTTAACCAGTGTTTTGATTTGTTAAAAATCTATGGTTTTTTTCATTGGTTCATTGTACTCAACATGACATAGTAAAGCCTAATGAAATGTTCTAGAGTTTTTCTTATGCCAACTCTGTCGCTCTGAGAAACCTATTGTGTTACAACATTGCTAATCTTTAGTGCTATTTCATCTTATGGAGCTTATTTATTTTCAAAACTATTTCTATCCTCCTATTTCTTTAACAATACTCAAATACCTCTCTTAGAGTTTTGACTGATGTGATAAAACACCATGACTAAAAGCAACAAGGGGAGGAAGATTTTACTCCAATTTCCAACTCTCAGGTCATACTTTACTATTGAAGGAGGTTGGGGCAGGAACTCAAGGCAGGAATCTGAAGTCACGAACTGAAGGAAAAGTAAAAGTAAAAATTGAGGGATGTTGTTTACTGGCTTGCTCCTTGTGGCTTGCCTAGTCTTCTTTCTTTTACAACCCAGGACCACCTGCACCAGCTTCATACCACTTACATTGGGCTGGGTCCTACTATATTAAATATTAATTAACACAATACCTCACAGACTTGCCTACAGGCTAATCCTATAAAGGCAATTTCTGAATTTAAATTTGAAAAAGAACAAAGAGTAGTTTAAGGAAAGATTTGGAGATAAGAAGGTGAAGAGGGAATGGTTTAATTATATTTACTTATAATCTCAAAAGCAAAAGAAATAATTTCCTCTTTCCAGATACATCTAGGTTTGTTTCATGTTGACAAACAAACAAACAAACAAACAACAACCACCACCAACAAACCAACTTCTATGTATATCTTTCAGAAAAATGCCTTTCTCTTTTCAGATGAATCATGTATATTTGTCTTATAATGTATAGGATAAATATTATATACACATACTATTTATAACCTAAAATTGTGTCTAGCTTTAAGTATAAAAAGATTAAATATGTAAAAGATATTTAGATGTTAAAGTTAAATTTTTGTTAGGTTATCTTTTTGAATTTTTTAACAATAACAATCAAACAAACATCCCTTGACAAAAACAACAAAGCCCTTTACTTTTTTGTGCTCCTAGGAAATTACATAACTCTAATAACTAAGATGACCTAACTTCTTTATCCTGTAGTGGCAGATCTGCTATGGGGCATAGAACAATAGAATTTTAATTTCACATTCCTAATACCCAGATATAAAATATTGGTTTCATCTGTGTACATGCATGTGTGCGTGCTTGCATGCATGTGTGTGTGTGTGTGTGTTTGTGTGTGTGTGTGAAAGAGAGAGAGAGAGAACAAGAGACAGAGACATTTGACAGAGACTGAGACACAAAGAATGACCAAAACACAAACACACAGGCAGATAAACACACACACACACACACACACACACACACACATACACACACAAACACACACAAACACAGACAATATGGGAGTGTTGTTGAGAAGACAGAAAGATGTAGAGAGATCAGAAAGACAATGGAGTCTAGCTTGTTGGGTAGTTATCATAGCAAGAGAACGTCTTGGTAGAAGAATTTTTAACAACACCGTGTTCTGTATGCAAAGAGACAGAGCCATAGAAGATCCCACAGAAGCTGGAGGGAAAGTTGATCATCTAGAATGGTTGAACAACCTTTGCCAGTGTTGAAGGGAAGATGGCAGTCTAAGAATTTGGAAGCTGTTTGTGACATTTGGCTCAGTTAGTACCGTCTTCAGGGTGGTTCTTTACAATAGGACACTTTACCAGCAAGGGCAAGGTCCCAGGGGAATGAGAGAGGGGGCTAGTCATTTACAGCCACTAGTATATTTACTTCTTTAAAATTTTTGCCAGAATACTGGTTCTTGTCTTTCTGCTGTAGCTATGTGATACCAGCCATATCTGGTACATGCAGCTAACAAGCTGGTCATTTTTGGAGGCCATCTTGATTGAGATGGGCTCACTGACAAACATCTCAGTCACATAGCACACTGTAAAACTCGAGTTGATGATAGGGCACTGATAATGTGATTTCTTTTTACAGCATTGTTTCTTTCTTTCTGGCCCTTGCATAACATTAAGTGGGCTATTTTTAGGCTTGAAACTACTTCGACTTAAAGTGTCTAAAATTCTTGCTGTGCCATTTACCCGCTGAGGAACTTTGATTAATTTCTTTACTTTATAAATCATTTTCTTTTCCTATAAAATTGGGAAATGTCCAACGAAAACCCATCTAATATCTTTATTTTTAAATGAACAAGACTAATTGATCTGAGAAAAGCAGCTTTAGAAAGTAGCCAAAAAAATGTCACAGATGTTTCCTAGTGTTTTATTTTAATCCAAGATTCCAAGAAAAAAACCACTATTTAAAATGAGTCATTGTTGTCTAGAAGATGAGTGGGTTGTTATAGAAGAATGAGGGACTGCTATCAGACTAGACATATACACTTCTCTAGACAGTCACTCATGCTAACATAATCCAGTACTGCTCAATTTGAAGAGAACCAGGCTCTCTTCTCATTCTTACTCTTCCCTCTTCAGCACTCCTCAGCTTCATGGGATGAAGAAATTTGAACTGTATGGGAAGGAAGGTTAATTTAAGTAATTTTGAGATTGAGAGATGAAGGAGGCTAGAGTAATAGGAATATTTTGGCTGCTTTACCAGGGATACTGCATTAAATTTTAGATATAGTTTCCCACAGTATTGGGAAGTTCTTGGTAAAAATAACTGGACTGAGCTTAAAATGAGAGGGAATATGAGGGAGCCAGGAACAGACAAAGGTGAGGATGAAATTACTGATGGAATTGTGTCTGGATTCTGACACCAGTCACGCCTTTATCCTGACTCAAACCTATCAGCGATCTGCAAATTTTCATCTGGCACAGAAGTGCAGCGAACCTCACAGATGGCTTTGCTCTTTCCATGGTTTTCCAGCCTTCATAATTGTAATTTACTGAAGTTGGGTGTACCTGTGTTTTTATAAGCTATGCAGGAATGGGACAGATCAAGAGGGTAGAGGGGAAGAAATAAGGGGTGATAGAGAGGGAGGAAGGAAAGAAAAAGGCAGAGAAACAAGTGTATAATGTCTTCATGAATATCACAGTCCTTACCTCTTCTGCACCAGTCCCACTGAGCTGCATTTTGCTGTGTACAGAATGGATCTCAAGATAACGGTTAAAAAAAGATAGGCTTTTCCATATTTGGCTGTTCTTCCTCTTCTCTGCTATCTCTTCTGTATCCTGCTTGGATTCTGTTGCCACTAATATTTTATTTCCCAGTCTTCACATGGAGCTGAATATCATTGTGGTCTACGTTCTTAAAGATAGCCCTTTCAAGCCTCTGGGTTTCCAGTCTCACTAGTACCATGATGAGAAACATTATAGGGAGTCTAAATGTGTCCCAGCATCCCTGAACGTAGTTCTCAGAACTCTCTGTGCATAAACCTGTGCCCAAGGGTCTAATATTCTATTCCTCCCCAGGACATAGTGGAGAAACACTATACCAGATATAATCCCTTTGCTCAGAGGAGGAGATGCAGTGTTAATAGTGAGGGAGGGAAATACACCAAGGGAAGATGTTAATGACTGGGTCTCCCAAGGGTAAAAGAAGACATTGAATCTATACTAGAGAATTCAAAGTATGACTTCCTTCAGCAAATCTTCTATTTTGTTTATTAAAAAGTGTAATTGCTAGCTTAGTTTGGACATGGCCATAGCTAAGGGTTTAAAAATACAAAGAAAGGGTAGACTCTTACAATACATTCATCTCTGTGAGAGCGTGCAGAATTACAGATAAATCCATCAACATTCTTCAACCTAGTAAGAGTCCCAATCCTGGCCTGTACCTAGCATTCAAGAAATGGGGTCTTTAGGAAAGTGTATATTTACACTTTTGTTCGGTTGTGGCAAAAATTCCATTTCTCCTAAGAAAATCTATTCTAATATCTTCCTTTTGTAAGGCACAGGTAGTATTTTCCAGTGTCCCTTCCTGTGTGGTGAAATAGGCCTGACAGTCTTCTAAGGACATGCTCTAGGCTCTGAATTTCTGGCTGTAGGAACGAAATGTCTAATTAGTGATGGAAAATGTCAGTTGTTATTTTCTAAGTTCAGAGTATTTTGATTTGTTCCTGATCTAAGAGAGACTAGGGGGTGTTCTGTTCATCCTTCTCTTTTGATAGACAAAATGATTATTTCCTAGTCCCATGCTGTTCCCTTACAGAGTCCAGGTTTGGTACTTTATCTACACATAGTATTCCCACCTAAAGGCTAACTTAATCCAGTCTCCGCTAATATTTCTCCTATGACTCCCCTTTCTATACTGTACAATGTAAGCTTCACATGGTAAATCACAAATGCTACTGTTACCAATTGCTTTTATTCAGTAACCAATAATACTTTAGACAGTTTGTTGTAACTTGTGGTTTTTACATCTCCTACCACTGTCTTTTGGGACCAAAGGCCTTGGATGTAAAATCATCACCAGTTATTTCCATGTTCTTTCTATTCTTCCCCAGGAACAGTCCTCCATATGACGTTTGTGCTTTGTATTTTCTTGCCACTGTCACAGTATGTATACTCTCCTTTTTTTGGTTTAGGGTTGTCTGCCATTATCATTCTCTTTGTGTGCTGATATTAATGTAAAATTTCATTTAACTCTGCTCCTCTGTTCACCTAGCACAGTGTCTTCGATGGAAAGATTACTCAGATACCGCTGTGGTATATAAGCCCCAGAATAAAATGGTAGTTCTGTGAACCGCCCAATGCTCTATAATCTTATATTTCCTATTCTGATCTTATTGTGAAAATTATTACAGGGTCTTTTGGCAGTTTATCATTAACAGCATTATTATCTTGACTTTAAACAACTCTGGATGTTTTCTTAATTTTCCTTTAGAGATAGAAACCCAGATGTTCTTCTTTAAAGACACAGTTACTGTAAAAAATTTAGGGATTGGGTGTATTTTTACATTGTAGCACCTTAACCCAAAAAGCCTAAAGTAGAGAGGATTCTAATTCATGCTCAGTGATGTGTCTTGAATAGCATTCACCCCCATCCTTAAACGTCTAGGATGTACCTTGATCTCATGCTATATTATGGCCAATGACTCTGAGATCTTGAAGATTTGGAGTTTGCATTAGTATTACTTTTTAAATATTTACCAATGTATCTTTTGTTGATTCTTTTCTTTAAAATATGCTGAATACTTTATGCCTGTTATGACTTCTGTTTCACATGGAAAATTATCCACAATAGTCATATTTTCAATTTTGAAGGACTGAGTGTATAATAAGCATGAACAAAAGATAGAGTATGTACCTTAAATATCCTTTTGGGTCTGAGTAACCTCATTCAGTATGATATTTTCTTTCTTTTTTTTTTTTTTTTATTAACTTGAGTATTTCTTATATACATTTCGAGTGTTATTCCCTTTCCCGGTTTCTGGGCAAACATCCCCCTCCCCCCTCCCCTTCCTTATGGGTGTTCCCCTCCCAACCCTCCCCCCATTGGCGCCCTCCCCCCATAGACTAGTTCACTGTGGGTTCAGTCTTAGCAGGACCCAGGGCTTCCCCTTCCACTGGTGCTCTTACTAGGATATTCATTGCTACCTATGAGGTCAGAGTCCAGGGTCAGTCCATGTATAGACTTTAGGTAGTGGCTTAGTCCCTGGAAGCTCTGGTTGCTTGGCATTGTTGTACTTTTGGGGTCTCGAGCCCCTTCAAGCTCTTCCAGTTCTTTCTCTGATTCCTTCAATAGGGGACCTATTCTCAGTTCAGTGGTTTGCTGCTGGCATTCGCCTCTATATTTGCTGTATTCTGGCTGTGTCTCTCAGGAGCGATCTACATCCGGCTCCTGTCGGTCTGCATTTCTTTGCTTCATCCATCTTGTCTAATTGGGTGGCTGTATATGTATGGGCCACATGTGGGGCAGGCTCTGAATGGGTGTTCCTTCAGTCTCTGTTTTAATCTTTGCCTCTCCCTTCCCTGCCAAGGGTATTCTTTTTCCTCATTTAAAGAAGGAGTGAAGCATTCACATTTTGATCATCCGTCTTGAGTTTCGTTTGTTCTAGGGATCTAGGGTAATTCAAGCATTTGGGCTAATAGCCACTTATCAATGAGTGCATACCATGTATGTCTTTCTGTGATTGGGTTAGCTCACTCAGGATGATATTTTCCAGTTCCAACCATTTGCCTACGAATTTCATAAACTCGTTGTTTTTGATAGCTGAGTAATATTCCATTGTGTAGATGTACCACATTTTCTGTATCCATTCCTCTGTTGAAGGGCATCTGGGTTCTTTCCAGCTTCTGGCTATTATAAATAAGGCTGCGATGAACATAGTGGAGCACGTGTCTCTTTTATATGTTGAGGCATCTTTTGGGTATATGCCCAAGAGAGGTATAGCTGGATCATCAGGCAGTTCAATGTCCAATTTTCTGAGGAACCTCCAGACTGATTTCCAGAATGGTTTTACCAGTCTGCAATCCCACCAACAATGGAGGAGTGTTCCTCTTTCTCCACATCCTCGCCAGCATCTGCTGTCACCTGAGTTTTTGATCTTAGCCAATCGCACTGGTGTGAGGTGAAATCTCAGGGTTGTTTTGATTTGCATTTCCCTTATGACTAAAGATGTTGAACATTTCTTTAGGTGTTTCTCAGCCATTCGGCATTCCTCAGCTGTGAATTCTTTGTTTAGCTCTGAACCCCATTTTTTAATAGGGTTATTTGTTTCCCTGCGGTCTAACTTCTTGAGTTCTTTGTATATTTTGGAAATAAGGCCTCTATCTGTTGTAGGATTGGTAAAGATCTTTTCCCAATCTGTTGGTTGCCGTTTTGTCCTAACCACAGTGTCCTTTGCCTTACAGAAGCTTTGCAGTTTTATGAGATCCCATTTGTCGATTCTTGATCTTAGAGCATAAGCCATTGGTGTTTTGTTCAGGAAATTTTTTCCAGTGCCCATGTGTTCCAGATGCTTCCCTAGTTTTTCTTCTATTAGTTTGAGTGTGTCTGGTTTGATGTGGAGGTCCTTGATCCACTTGGACTTAAGCTTTGTACAGGGTGATAAGGATGGATCAATCTGCATTCTTCTACATGTTGACCTCCAGTTGAACCAGCACCATTTGCTGAAAATACTATCTTTTTTCCATTGGATGGTTTTGGCTCCTTTGTCAAAAATCAAGTGACCATAGGTGTGTGGGTTCATTTCTGGGTCTTCAATTCTATTCCATTGGTCTATCTGTCTGTCTCTGTACCAATACCATGCAGTTTTTATCACTATTGCTCTGTAATACTGCTTGAGTTCAGGGATAGTGATTCCCCCTGAAGTCCTTTTATTGTTGAGGATAGCTTTAGCTATCCTGGGTTTTTTGTTATTCCAGATGAATTTGCAAATTGTTCTGTCTAACTCTTTGAAGAATTGGATTGGTATTTTGATGGGGATTGCATTGAATCTGTAGATTGCTTTTGGTAAGATGGCCATTTTTACCATATTAATCCTGCCAATCCATGAGCATGGGAGATCTTTCCATCTTCTGAGGTCTTCTTCAATTTCTTTCCTCAGTGTCTTGAAGTTCTTATTGTACAGATCTTTTACTTGCTTGGTTAAAGTCACACCGAGGTACTTTATATTATTTGGGTCTATTATGAAGGGTGTCGTTTCCCTAATTTCTTTCTCGGCTTGTTTCTCTTTTGTATAGAGGAAGGCAACTGATTTATTTGAGTTAATTTTATACCCAGCCACTTTGCTGAAGTTGTTTATCAGCTTTAGTAGTTCTCTGGTGGAACTTTTGGGATCACTTAAATATACTATCATGTCATCTGCAAATAGTGATATTTTGACCTCTTCTTTTCCGATCTGTATCCCTTTGATCTCCTTTTGTTGTCTGATTGCTCTGGCTAGAACTTCAAGAACTATATTGAATAAGTAGGGAGAGAGTGGGCAGCCTTGTCTAGTCCCTGATTTTAGTGGGATTGCTTCAAGTTTCTCTCCATTTAGTTTAATGTTAGCAACTGGTTTGCTGTATATGGCTTTTACTATGTTTAGGTATGGGCCTTGAATTCCTATTCTTTCCAGGACTTTTATCATGAAGGGGTGTTGAATTTTGTCAAATGCTTTCTCAGCATCTAATGAAATGATCATGTGGTTCTGTTCTTTCAGTTTGTTTATATAATGGATCACGTTGATGGTTTTCCGTATATTAAACCATCCCTGCATACCTGGGATGAAGCCTACTTGATCATGGTGGATGATTGTTTTGATGTGCTCTTGAATTCGGTTTGCCAGAATTTTATTGAGTATTTTTGCGTCGATATTCATAAGGGAAATTGGTCTGAAGTTCTCTTTCTTTGTTGTGTCTTTGTGTGGTTTAGGTATAAGAGTAATTGTGGCTTCATAGAAGGAATTCGGTAGGGCTCCATCTGTTTCAATTTTGTGGAATAGTTTGGATAATATTGGTATGAGGTCTTCTATGAAGGTTTGATAGAATTCTGCACTAAACCCGTCTGGACCTGGGCTCTTTTTGGTTGGGAGACCTTTAATGACTGCTTCTATTTCCTTAGGAGTTATGGGGTTGTTTAACTGGTTTATCTGTTCCTGATTTAACTTCGATACCTGGTATCTGTCTAGGAAATTGTCCATTTCCTGAAGATTTTCAAATTTTGTTGAATATAGGTTTTTATAGTAAGATCTGATGATTTTTGAATTTCCTCCGAATCTGTAGTTATGTCTCCCTTTTCATTTCTGATTTTGTTAATTTGGACACACTCTCTGTGTCCTCTCGTTAGTCTGGCTAAGGGTTTAATCTATCTTGTTGATTTTCTCAAAGAACCAACTTTTGGTTCTGTTGATTCTTTCTATGGTCCTTTTTTTTTTTTTTTTTTTTTTTTTTTTTTTTTATTAACTTGAGTATTTCTTATATACATTTCGAGTGTTATTCCCTTTCCCGGTTTCCGGGCAAACATCCCCCTCCCACCTCCCCTTCCTTATGGGTGTTCCCCTCCCAACCCTCCCCCCATTGCCGCCATCCCCCCATAGACTAGTTCACTGGGGGTTCAGTCTTAGCAGGACCCAGAGCTTCCCCTTCCACTGGTGCTCTTACTAGGATATTCATTGCTACCTATGGGGTCAGAGTCCAGGGTCAGTCCATGTATAGTCTTTAGGTAGTGGCTTAGTCCCTGGAAGCTCTGGTTGCTTGGCATTGTTGTACTTTTGGGGTCTCGAGTCCCTTCAAGCTCTTCCAGTTCTTTCTCTGATTCCTTCAATAGGGGACCTATTCTCAGTTCAGTGGTTTGCTGCTGGCATTCGCCTCTATATTTGCTGTATTCTGGCTGTGTCTCTCAGGAGCGATCTACATCCGGCTCCTGTCGGTCTGCACTTCTTTGCTTCATCCATCTTGTCTAATTGGGTGGCTGTATATGTATGGGCCACATGTGGGGCAGGCTCTGAATGGGTGTTCCTTCAGTCTCTGTTTTAATCTTTGCCTCTCCCTTCCCTGCCAAGGGTATTCTTTTTCCTCATTTAAAGAAGGAGTGAAGCATTCACATTTTGATCATCCGTCTTGAGTTTCGTTTGTTCTAGGGATCTAGGGTAATTCAAGCATTTGTGCTAATAGCCACTTATCAATGAGTGCATACCATGTATGTCTTTCTGTGATTGGGTTAGCTCACTCAGGATGATATTTTCCAGTTCCAACCATTTGCCTACGAATTTCATAAACTCGTTGTTTTTGATAGCTGAGTAATATTCCATTGTGTAGATGTACCACATTTTCTGTATCCATTCCTCTGTTGAAGGGCATCTGGGTTCTTTCCATTTTCTGGCTATTATAAATAAGGCTGCGATGAACATAGTGGAGCACGTGTCTCTTTTATATGTTGAGGCATCTTTTGGGTATATGCCCAAGAGAGGTATAGCTGGATCCTCAGGCAGTTCAATGTCCAATTTTCTGAGGAACCTCCAGACTGATTTCCAGAATGGTTTTACCAGTCTGCAATCCCACCAACAATGGAGGAGTGTTCCTCTTTCTCCACATCCTCGCCAGCATCTGCTGTCACCTGAGTTTTTTATCTCAGCCAATCGCACTGGTGTGAGGTGAAATCTCAGGGTTGTTTTGATTTGCATTTCCCTTATGACTAAAGATGTTGAACATTTATTTAGGTGTTTCTCAGCCATTCGGCATTCCTCAGCTGTGAATTCTTTGTTTAGCTCTGAACCCCATTTTTTAATAGGGTTATTTGTTTCCCTGCGGTCTAACTTCTTGAGTTCTTTGTATATTTTGGATATAAGGCCTCTATCTGTTGTAGGATTGGTAAAGATCTTTTCCCAATCTGTTGGTTGCCGTTTTGTCCTAACCACAGTGTCCTTTGCCTTACAGAAGCTTTGCAGTTTTATGAGATCCCATTTGTCGATTCTTGATCTTAGAGCATAAGCCATTGGTGTTTTGTTCAGGAAATTTTTTCCAGTGCCCATGTGTTCCAGATGCTTCCCTAGTTTTTCTTCTATTAGTTTGAGTGTGTCTGGTTTGATGTGGAGGTCCTTGATCCACTTGGACTTAAGCTTTGTACAGGGTGATAAGCATGGATCGATCTGCATTCTTCTACATGTTGCCCTCCAGTTGAACCAGCACCATTTGCTGAAAATGCTATCTTTTTTCCATTTGATGGTTTTGGCTCCTTTGTCAAAAATCAAGTGACCATAGGTGTGTGGGTTCATTTCTGGGTCTTCAATTCTATTCCATTGGTCTATCTGTCTGTCTCTGTACCAATACCATGCAGTTTTTATCACTATTGCTCTGTAATACTGCTTGAGTTCAGGGATAGTGATTCCCCCTGAAGTCCTTTTATTGTTGAGGATAGCTGTAGCTATCCTGGGTTTTTTGTTATTCCAGATGAATTTGCAAATTGTTCTGTCTAACTCTTTGAAGAATTGGATTGGTATTTTGATGGGGATTGCATTGAATCTGTAGATTGCTTTTGGTAAAATGGCCATTTTTACTATATTAATCCTGCCAATCCATGAGCATGGGAGATCTTTCCATCTTCTGAGGTCTTCTTCAATTTCTTTCCTCAGTGTCTTGAAGTTCTTATTGTACAGATCTTTTACTTGCTTGGTTAAAGTCACACCGAGGTACTTTATATTATTTGGGTCTATTATGAAGGGTGTCATTTCCCTAATTTCTTTCTCGGCTTGTTTCTCTTTTGTATAGAGGAAGGCAACTGATTTATTTGAGTTAATTTTATACCCAGCCACTTTGCTGAAGTTGTTTATCAGCTTTAGTAGTTCTCTGGTGGAACTTTTGGGATCACTTAAATATACTATCATGTCATCTGCAAATAGTGATATTTTGACCTCTTCTTTTCCGATCTGTATCCCTTTGATCTCCTTTTGTTGTCTGATTGCTCTGGCTAGAACTTCAAGAACTATATTGAATAAGTAGGGAGAGAGTGGGCAGCCTTGTCTAGTCCCTGATTTTAGTGGGATTGCTTCAAGTTTCTCTCCATTTAGTTTAATGTTAGCAACTGGTTTGCTGTATATGGCTTTTACTATGTTTAGGTATGGGCCTTGAATTCCTATTCTTTCTAGGACTTTTATCATGAAGGGGTGTTGAATTTTGTCAAATGCTTTCTCAGCATCTAATGAAATGATCATGTGGTTCTGTTCTTTCAGTTTGTTTATATAATGGATCACGTTGATGGTTTTCCGTATATTAAACCATCCCTGCATGCCTGGGATGAAGCCTACTTGATCATGATGGATGATTGTTTTGATGTGCTCTTGAATTCGGTTTGCCAGAATTTTATTGAGTATTTTTGCGTCGATATTCATAAGGGAAATTGGTCTGAAGTTCTCTTTCTTTGTTGTGTCTTTGTGTGGTTTAGGTATAAGAGTAATTGTGGCTTCGTAGAAGGAATTCGGTAGGGCTCCATCTGTTTCAATTTTGTGGAATAGTTTGGATAATATTGGTATGAGGTCTTCTATGAAGGTTTGATAGAATTCTGCACTAAACCCGTCTGGACCTGGGCTCTTTTTGGTTGGGAGACCTTTAATGACTGCTTCTATTTCCGTAGGAGTTATGGGGTTGTTTAACTGGTTTATCTGTTCCTGATTTAACTTCGATACCTGGTATCTGTCTAGGAAATTGTCCATTTCCTGAAGATTTTCAAATTTTGTTGAATATAGGTTTTTATAGTAAGATCTGATGATTTTTTGAATTTCCTCCGAATCTGTAGTTATGTCTCCCTTTTCATTTCTGATTTTGTTAATTTGGACACACTCTCTGTGTCCTCTCGTTAGTCTGGCTAAGGGTTTATCTATCTTGTTGATTTTCTCAAAGAACCAACTTTTGGTTCTGTTGATTCTTTCTATGGTCCTTTTTGTTTCTAATTGGTTGATTTCAGCTCTGAGTTTGATTATTTCCTGCCTTCTACTCCTCCTGGGTGTATTTGCTTCTTTTTGTTCTAGAGCTTTTAGGTGTGCTGTCAAGCTGCTGACATATGCTCTTTCCTGTTTCTTTCTGCAGGCACTCAGCGCTATGAGTTTTCCTCTTAGCACAGCTTTCATTGTGTCCCATAAGTTTGAGTATGTTGTATCTTCATTTTCATTAAATTCTAAAAAGTTTTTAATTTCTTTCTTTATTTCTTCCTTGACCAGGTTATCATTGAGTAGAGCATTGTTCAATTTCCACGTATATGTGGGCATTCTTCCCTTATTGTTATTGAAGACCAGTTTTAGGCCGTGGTGGTCCGATAGCACGCATGGGATTATTTCTATCTTTCTGTACCTGTTGAGGCCCGTTTTTTGACCAATTATATGGTCAATTTTGGAGAAAGTACCATGAGGAGCTGAGAAGAAGGTATATCCTTTTGCTTTAGGATAGAATGTTCTATAAATATCCGTTAAGTCCATTTGGCTCATGACTTCTCTTAGTCTGTCTACATCACTGTTTAATTTCTGTTTCCATGATCTGTCCATTGATGAGAGTGGGGTGTTGAAATCTCCCACTATTATTGTGTGAGGTGCAATGTGTGTTTTGAGCTTTAGTAAGGTTTCTTTTACGTATGTAGGTGCCCTTGTATTTGGGGCATAGATATTTAGGATTGAGAGTTCATCTTGGTTGATTTTTCCTTTGATGAATATGAAGTGTCCTTCCTTATCTTTTTTGATGACTTTTAGTTGGAAATTGATTTTATTTGATATTAGAATGGCTACTCCAGCTTGCTTCTTCTGACCATTTGCTTGGAAAGTTGTTTTCCAGCCTTTCACTCTGAGGTAGTGTCTGTCTTTGTCTCTGAGGTGTGTTTCCTGTAGGCAGCAGAATGCAGGGTCCTCATTGCGTATCCAGTTTGTTAATCTATGTCTTTTTATTGGGGAGTTGAGGCCATTGATATTGAGAGATATTAAGGAATAGTGATTATTGCTTCCCGTTATATTCATATTTGGATGTGAGGTTATGTTTGTGTGCTTTCATTCTCTTTGTTTTGTTGCCAAGACGATTAGTTTCTTGCTTCTTCTAGGGTATAGCTTGCCTCCTTATGTTGGGCTTTACCATTTATTATCCTTTGTAGTGCTGGATTTGTAGAAAGATATTGTGTAAATTTGGTTTTGTCATGGAATATCTTGGTTTCTCCATCAATGTTAATTGAGAGTTTTGCTGGATACAGTAACCTGGGCTGGCATTTGTGTTCTCTTAGTGTCTGTATGACATCAGTCCAGGATCTTCTGGCCTTCATAGTTTCTGGCGAGAAGTCTGGTGTGATTCTGATAGGTCTCCCTTTATATGTTACTTGACCTTTTTCCCTTACTGCTTTTAATATTCTTTCTTTATTTTGTGCGTTTGGTGTTTTGACAATTATGTGACGGGAGGTGTTTCTTTTCTGGTCCAATCTATTTGGAGTTCTGTAGGCTTCTTGTATGTCTATGGGTATCTCTTTTTTTAGGTTAGGGAAGTTTTCTTCTATGATTTTGTTGAAGATATTTAGTGGTCCTTTGAGCTGGGAGTCTTCACTCTCTTCTATACCTATTATCCTTAGGTTTGATCTTCTCATTGAGTCCTGGATTTCCTGTATGTTTTGGACCAGTAGCTTTTTCCGCTTTACATTATCTTTGACAGTTGAGTCAATGATTTCTATGGAATCTTCTGCTCCTGAGATTCTCTCTTCCATCTCTTGTATTCTGTTGGTAAAGCTTGTATCTACAGCTCCTTGTCTCTTCTTTTGGTTTTCTATATCCAGGGTTGTTTCCATGTGTTCTTTCTTGATTGCTTCTATTTCCATTTTTAATTCCTTCAACTGTTTGATTGTGTTTTCCTGGAATTCTTTCAGGGATTTTTGCGATTCCTCTCTGTAGGCTTTTACTTGTTTATTAATGTTTTCCTGTGCTTCCCTAAGTGTGTTCATGTCTTTCTTGAAGTCCTCCAGCATCATGATCAAATATGATTTTGAAACTAGATCTTGCTTTTCTGGTGTGTTTGGATATTCCATGTTTGTTTTGGTGGGAGAATTGGGCTCCGATGATGGCATGTAGTCTTGGTTTCTGTTGCTTGGGTTCCTGCGCTTGCCTCTCGCCATCAGATTATCTCTAGTGTTACTTTGTTCTGCTGTTTCTGACAGTGGCTAGACTGTCCTATAAGCCTGTGTGTCAGGAGTGCTGTAGACCTGTTTTCCTTTCTTTCAGTCAGTTATGGGGACAGAGTGTTCTGCTTTCGGGCGTGTAGTTTTTCCTCTCTACAGGTCTTCAGCTGTTCCTGTGGGCCTGTGTCTTGAGGTCACCAGGCAGCTTTCTTGCAGCAGAAAATTTGGTCTTACCTGTGGTCCCGAGGCTCAGGTTTGCTCGTGGGGTGCTGCCCAGGGGCTCTCTGCAGCGGCAGCAACCAGGAAGACCTGTGCCGCCCCTTCCTGGAGCTTCAGTGCACCAGGGTTCCAGATGGTCTTTGGCTTTTTCCTCTGGCGTCCGAGATGTGTGTGCAGGGAGCAGTCTCTTCTGGTTTCCCAGGCTTGTCCGCCTCTCTGAAGGTTTAGCTCTCCCTCCCACGGGATTTGGGTGCAGAGAACTGTTTATCTGGTCTGTTTCCTTCAGGGTCCTGCGGGGTCCTGCCGCTCCTGGGCCCTCCCCCACGGGAGCCCAGAGGCCTTATACAGTTTCCTCTTGGGCCAGGGATGTGGGCAGGGGTGAGCAGTGTTGGTGGTCTCTTCCGCTCTGCAGCCTCAGGAGTGCCCACCTGACCAGGCGGTTGGGTTTCTCTCTCACCGGGTCTGGGAGCAGAGAGCTGCTGCGGGCCGGGATCCGCGGGTGGGGGACTTCCAGTAAACACAGAACGTGCTGGGTCCTAGAGAAATTCTGCTTCCATGTGTCCCAAGCTCACCAGGCAGCTTTCTTGCAGCAGAAAATTTGGTCTTACCTGTAGTCCCGAGGCTCAGGTTTGCTCGTGGGGTGCTGCCCAGGGGCTCTCTGCAGCGGCAGCAACCAGGAAGTCTATGGTCCTTTTTGTTTCTACTTGGTTGATTTCAGCTCTGAGTTTGATTATTTCCTGCCTTCTACTCCTCCTGGGTGTATTTGCTTCTTTTTGTTCTAGAGCTTTTAGGTGTGCTGTCAAGCTGCTGACATATGCTCTTTCCTGTTTCTTTCTGCAGGCACTCAGCGCTATGAGTTTTCCTCTTAGCACAGCTTTCATTGTGTCCCATAAGTTTGAGTATGTTGTATCTTCATTTTCATTAAATTCTAAAAAGTTTTTAATTTCTTTCTTTATTTCTTCCTTGACCAGGTTATCATTGAGTAGAGCATTGTTCAATTTCCACGTATATGTGGGCATTCTTCCCTTATTGTTATTGAAGACCAGTTTTAGGCCGTGGTGGTCCGATAGCACGCATGGGATTATTTCTATCTTTCTGTACCTGTTGAGGCCCGTTTTTTGACCAATTATATGGTCAATTTTGGAGAAAGTACCATGAGGAGCTGAGAAGAAGGTATATCCTTTTGCTTTAGGATAGAATGTTCTATAAATATCCGTTAAGTCCATTTGGCTCATGACTTCTCTTAGTCTGTCTACATCACTGTTTAATTTCTGTTTCCATGATCTGTCCATTGATGAGAGTGGGGTGTTGAAATCTCCCACTATTATTGTGTGAGGTGCAATGTGTGTTTTGAGCTTTAGTAAGGTTTCTTTTACGTATGTAGGTGCCCTTGTATTTGGGGCATAGATATTTAGGATTGAGAGTTCATCTTGGTTGATTTTTCCTTTGATGAATATGAAGTGTCCTTCCTTATCTTTTTTGATGACTTTTAGTTGGAAATTGATTTTATTTGATATTAGAATGGCTACTCCAGCTTGCTTCTTCTGACCATTTGCTTGGAAAGTTGTTTTCCAGCCTTTCACTCTGAGGTAGTGTCTGTCTTTGTCTCTGAGGTGTGTTTCCTGTAGGCAGCAGAATGCAGGGTCCTCGTTGCGTATCCAGTTTGTTAATCTATGTCTTTTTATTGGGGAGTTGAGGCCATTGATATTGAGAGATATTAAGGAATAGTGATTATTGCTTCCCGTTATATTCATATTTGGATGTGAGGTTATGTTTGTGTGCTTTCATTCTCTTTGTTTTGTTGCCAAGACGATTAGTTTCTTGCTTCTTCTAGGGTATAGCTTGCCTCCTTATGTTGGGCTTTACCATTTATTATCCTTTGTAGTGCTGGATTTGTAGAAAGATATTGTGTAAATTTGGTTTTGTCATGGAATATCTTGGTTTCTCCATCAATGTTAATTGAGAGTTTTGCTGGATACAGTAACCTGGGCTGGCATTTGTGTTCTCTTAGTGTCTGTATGACATCAGTCCAGGATCTTCTGGCCTTCATAGTTTCTGGCGAGAAGTCTGGTGTGATTCTGATAGGTCTCCCTTTATATGTTACTTGACCTTTTTCCCTTACTGCTTTTAATATTCTTTCTTTATTTTGTGCGTTTGGTGTTTTGACAATTATGTGACGGGAGGTGTTTCTTTTCTGGTCCAATCTATTTGGAGTTCTGTAGGCTTCTTGTATGTCTATGGGTATCTCTTTTTTTAGGTTAGGGAAGTTTTCTTCTATGATTTTGTTGAAGATATTTAGTGGTCCTTTGAGCTGGGAGTCTTCACTCTCTTCTATACCTATTATCCTTAGGTTTGATCTTCTCATTGAGTCCTGGATTTCCTGTATGTTTTGGACCAGTAGCTTTTTCCGCTTTACATTATCTTTGACAGTTGAATCAATGATTTCTATGGAATCTTCTGCTCCTGAGATTCTCTCTTCCATCTCTTGTATTCTGTTGGTAAAGCTTGTATCTACAGCTCCTTGTCTCTTCTTTTGGTTTTCTATATCCAGGGTTGTTTCCATGTGTTCTTTCTTGATTGCTTCTATTTCCATTTTTAATTCCTTCAACTGTTTGATTGTGTTTTCCTGGAATTCTTTCAGGGATTTTTGCGATTCCTCTCTGTAGGCTTTTACTTGTTTATTAATGTTTTCCTGTGCTTCCCTAAGTGTGTTCATGTCTTTCTTGAAGTCCTCCAGCATCATGATCAAATATGATTTTGAAACTAGATCTTGCTTTTCTGGTGTGTTTGGATATTCCATGTTTGTTTTGGTGGGAGAATTGGGCTCCGATGATGGCATGTAGTCTTGGTTTCTGTTGCTTGGGTTCCTGCGCTTGCCTCTCGCCATCAGATTATCTCTAGTGTTACTTTGTTCTGCTGTTTCTGACAGTGGCTAGACTGTCCTATAAGCCTGTGTGTCAGGAGTGCTGTAGACCTGTTTTCCTTTCTTTCAGTCAGTTATGGGGACAGAGTGTTCTGCTTTCGGGCGTGTAGTTTTTCCTCTCTACAGGTCTTCAGCTGTTCCTGTGGGCCTGTGTCTTGAGGTCACCAGGCAGCTTTCTTGCAGCAGAAAATTTGGTCTTACCTGTGGTCCCGAGGCTCAGGTTTGCTCGTGGGGTGCTGCCCAGGGGCTCTCTGCAGCGGCAGCAACCAGGAAGACCTGTGCCGCCCCTTCCTGGAGCTTCAGTGCACCAGGGTTCCAGATGGTCTTTGGCTTTTTCCTCTGGCGTCCGAGATGTGTGTGCAGGGAGCAGTCTCTTCTGGTTTCCCAGGCTTGTCCGCCTCTCTGAAGGTTTAGCTCTCCCTCCCACGGGATTTGGGTGCAGAGAACTGTTTATCTGGTCTGTTTCCTTCAGGGTCCTGCGGGGTCCTGCCGCTCCTGGGCCCTCCCCCACGGGAGCCCAGAGGCCTTATACAGTTTCCTCTTGGGCCAGGGATGTGGGCAGGGGTGAGCAGTGTTGGTGGTCTCTTCCGCTCTGCAGCCTCAGGAGTGCCCACCTGACCAGGCGGTTGGGTTTCTCTCTCACCGGGTCTGGGAGCAGAGAGCTGCTGCGGGCCGGGATCCGCGGGTGGGGGACTTCCAGTAAACACAGAACGTGCTGGGTCCTAGAGAAATTCTGCTTCCATGTGTCCCAAGCTCACCAGGCAGCTTTCTTGCAGCAGAAAATTTGGTCTTACCTGTAGTCCCGAGGCTCAGGTTTGCTCGTGGGGTGCTGCCCAGGGGCTCTCTGCAGCGGCAGCAACCAGGAAGTCTATGGTCCTTTTTGTTTCTACTTGGTTGATTTCAGCTCTGAGTTTGATTATTTCCTGCCTTCTACTCCTCCTGGGTGTATTTGCTTCTTTTTGTTCTAGAGCTTTTAGGTGTGCTGTCAAGCTGCTGACATATGCTCTTTCCTGTTTCTTTCTGCAGGCACTCAGCGCTATGAGTTTTCCTCTTAGCACAGCTTTCATTGTGTCCCATAAGTTTGAGTATGTTGTATCTTCATTTTCATTAAATTCTAAAAAGTTTTTAATTTCTTTCTTTATTTCTTCCTTGACCAGGTTATCATTGAGTAGAGCATTGTTCAATTTCCACGTATATGTGGGCATTCTTCCCTTATTGTTATTGAAGACCAGTTTTAGGCCGTGGTGGTCCGATAGCACGCATGGGATTATTTCTATCTTTCTGTACCTGTTGAGGCCCGTTTTTTGACCAATTATATGGTCAATTTTGGAGAAAGTACCATGAGGAGCTGAGAAGAAGGTATATCCTTTTGCTTTAGGATAGAATGTTCTATAAATATCCGTTAAGTCCATTTGGCTCATGACTTCTCTTAGTCTGTCTACATCACTGTTTAATTTCTGTTTCCATGATCTGTCCATTGATGAGAGTGGGGTGTTGAAATCTCCCACTATTATTGTGTGAGGTGCAATGTGTGTTTTGAGCTTTAGTAAGGTTTCTTTTACGTATGTAGGTGCCCTTGTATTTGGGGCATAGATATTTAGGATTGAGAGTTCATCTTGGTTGATTTTTCCTTTGATGAATATGAAGTGTCCTTCCTTATCTTTTTTGATGACTTTTAGTTGGAAATTGATTTTATTTGATATTAGAATGGCTACTCCAGCTTGCTTCTTCTGACCATTTGCTTGGAAAGTTGTTTTCCAGCCTTTCACTCTGAGGTAGTGTCTGTCTTTGTCTCTGAGGTGTGTTTCCTGTAGGCAGCAGAATGCAGGGTCCTCGTTGCGTATCCAGTTTGTTAATCTATGTCTTTTTATTGGGGAGTTGAGGCCATTGATATTGAGAGATATTAAGGAATAGTGATTATTGCTTCCCGTTATATTCATATTTGGATGTGAGGTTATGTTTGTGTGCTTTCATTCTCTTTGTTTTGTTGCCAAGACGATTAGTTTCTTGCTTCTTCTAGGGTATAGCTTGCCTCCTTATGTTGGGCTTTACCATTTATTATCCTTTGTAGTGCTGGATTTGTAGAAAGATATTGTGTAAATTTGGTTTTGTCATGGAATATCTTGGTTTCTCCATCAATGTTAATTGAGAGTTTTGCTGGATACAGTAACCTGGGCTGGCATTTGTGTTCTCTTAGTGTCTGTATGACATCAGTCCAGGATCTTCTGGCCTTCATAGTTTCTGGCGAGAAGTCTGGTGTGATTCTGATAGGTCTCCCTTTATATGTTACTTGACCTTTTTCCCTTACTGCTTTTAATATTCTTTCTTTATTTTGTGCGTTTGGTGTTTTGACAATTATGTGACGGGAGGTGTTTCTTTTCTGGTCCAATCTATTTGGAGTTCTGTAGGCTTCTTGTATGTCTATGGGTATCTCTTTTTTTAGGTTAGGGAAGTTTTCTTCTATGATTTTGTTGAAGATATTTAGTGGTCCTTTGAGCTGGGAGTCTTCACTCTCTTCTATACCTATTATCCTTAGGTTTGATCTTCTCATTGAGTCCTGGATTTCCTGTATGTTTTGGACCAGTAGCTTTTTCCGCTTTACATTATCTTTGACAGTTGAGTCAATGATTTCTATGGAATCTTCTGCTCCTGAGATTCTCTCTTCCATCTCTTGTATTCTGTTGGTAAAGCTTGTATCTACAGCTCCTTGTCTCTTCTTTTGGTTTTCTATATCCAGGGTTGTTTCCATGTGTTCTTTCTTGATTGCTTCTATTTCCATTTTTAATTCCTTCAACTGTTTGATTGTGTTTTCCTGGAATTCTTTCAGGGATTTTTGCGATTCCTCTCTGTAGGCTTTTACTTGTTTATTAATGTTTTCCTGTGCTTCCCTAAGTGTGTTCATGTCTTTCTTGAAGTCCTCCAGCATCATGATCAAATATGATTTTGAAACTAGATCTTGCTTTTCTGGTGTGTTTGGATATTCCATGTTTGTTTTGGTGGGAGAATTGGGCTCCGATGATGGCATGTAGTCTTGGTTTCTGTTGCTTGGGTTCCTGCGCTTGCCTCTCGCCATCAGATTATCTCTAGTGTTACTTTGTTCTGCTGTTTCTGACAGTGGCTAGACTGTCCTATAAGCCTGTGTGTCAGGAGTGCTGTAGACCTGTTTTCCTTTCTTTCAGTCAGTTATGGGGACAGAGTGTTCTGCTTTCGGGCGTGTAGTTTTTCCTCTCTACAGGTCTTCAGCTGTTCCTGTGGGCCTGTGTCTTGAGGTCACCAGGCAGCTTTCTTGCAGCAGAAAATTTGGTCTTACCTGTGGTCCCGAGGCTCAGGTTTGCTCGTGGGGTGCTGCCCAGGGGCTCTCTGCAGCGGCAGCAACCAGGAAGACCTGTGCCGCCCCTTCCTGGAGCTTCAGTGCACCAGGGTTCCAGATGGTCTTTGGCTTTTTCCTCTGGCGTCCGAGATGTGTGTGCAGGGAGCAGTCTCTTCTGGTTTCCCAGGCTTGTCCGCCTCTCTGAAGGTTTAGCTCTCCCTCCCACGGGATTTGGGTGCAGAGAACTGTTTATCTGGTCTGTTTCCTTCAGGGTCCTGCGGGGTCCTGCCGCTCCTGGGCCCTCCCCCACGGGAGCCCAGAGGCCTTATACAGTTTCCTCTTGGGCCAGGGATGTGGGCAGGGGTGAGCAGTGTTGGTGGTCTCTTCCGCTCTGCAGCCTCAGGAGTGCCCACCTGACCAGGCGGTTGGGTTTCTCTCTCACCGGGTCTGGGAGCAGAGAGCTGCTGCGGGCCGGGATCCGCGGGTGGGGGACTTCCAGTAAACACAGAACGTGCTGGGTCCTAGAGAAATTCTGCTTCCATGTGTCCCAAGCTCACCAGGCAGCTTTCTTGCAGCAGAAAATTTGGTCTTACCTGTAGTCCCGAGGCTCAGGTTTGCTCGTGGGGTGCTGCCCAGGGGCTCTCTGCAGCGGCAGCAACCAGGAAGTCTATGGTCCTTTTTGTTTCTACTTGGTTGATTTCAGCTCTGAGTTTGATTATTTCCTGCCTTCTACTCCTCCTGGGTGTATTTGCTTCTTTTTGTTCTAGAGCTTTTAGGTGTGCTGTCAAGCTGCTGACATATGCTCTTTCCTGTTTCTTTCTGCAGGCACTCAGCGCTATGAGTTTTCCTCTTAGCACAGCTTTCATTGTGTCCCATAAGTTTGAGTATGTTGTATCTTCATTTTCATTAAATTCTAAAAAGTTTTTAATTTCTTTCTTTATTTCTTCCTTGACCAGGTTATCATTGAGTAGAGCATTGTTCAATTTCCACGTATATGTGGGCATTCTTCCCTTATTGTTATTGAAGACCAGTTTTAGGCCGTGGTGGTCCGATAGCACGCATGGGATTATTTCTATCTTTCTGTACCTGTTGAGGCCCGTTTTTTGACCAATTATATGGTCAATTTTGGAGAAAGTACCATGAGGAGCTGAGAAGAAGGTATATCCTTTTGCTTTAGGATAGAATGTTCTATAAATATCCGTTAAGTCCATTTGGCTCATGACTTCTCTTAGTCTGTCTACATCACTGTTTAATTTCTGTTTCCATGATCTGTCCATTGATGAGAGTGGGGTGTTGAAATCTCCCACTATTATTGTGTGAGGTGCAATGTGTGTTTTGAGCTTTAGTAAGGTTTCTTTTACGTATGTAGGTGCCCTTGTATTTGGGGCATAGATATTTAGGATTGAGAGTTCATCTTGGTTGATTTTTCCTTTGATGAATATGAAGTGTCCTTCCTTATCTTTTTTGATGACTTTTAGTTGGAAATTGATTTTATTTGATATTAGAATGGCTACTCCAGCTTGCTTCTTCTGACCATTTGCTTGGAAAGTTGTTTTCCAGCCTTTCACTCTGAGGTAGTGTCTGTCTTTGTCTCTGAGGTGTGTTTCCTGTAGGCAGCAGAATGCAGGGTCCTCGTTGCGTATCCAGTTTGTTAATCTATGTCTTTTTATTGGGGAGTTGAGGCCATTGATATTGAGAGATATTAAGGAATAGTGATTATTGCTTCCCGTTATATTCATATTTGGATGTGAGGTTATGTTTGTGTGCTTTCATTCTCTTTGTTTTGTTGCCAAGACGATTAGTTTCTTGCTTCTTCTAGGGTATAGCTTGCCTCCTTATGTTGGGCTTTACCATTTATTATCCTTTGTAGTGCTGGATTTGTAGAAAGATATTGTGTAAATTTGGTTTTGTCATGGAATATCTTGGTTTCTCCATCAATGTTAATTGAGAGTTTTGCTGGATACAGTAACCTGGGCTGGCATTTGTGTTCTCTTAGTGTCTGTATGACATCAGTCCAGGATCTTCTGGCCTTCATAGTTTCTGGCGAGAAGTCTGGTGTGATTCTGATAGGTCTCCCTTTATATGTTACTTGACCTTTTTCCCTTACTGCTTTTAATATTCTTTCTTTATTTTGTGCGTTTGGTGTTTTGACAATTATGTGACGGGAGGTGTTTCTTTTCTGGTCCAATCTATTTGGAGTTCTGTAGGCTTCTTGTATGTCTATGGGTATCTCTTTTTTTAGGTTAGGGAAGTTTTCTTCTATGATTTTGTTGAAGATATTTAGTGGTCCTTTGAGCTGGGAGTCTTCACTCTCTTCTATACCTATTATCCTTAGGTTTGATCTTCTCATTGAGTCCTGGATTTCCTGTATGTTTTGGACCAGTAGCTTTTTCCGCTTTACATTATCTTTGACAGTTGAGTCAATGATTTCTATGGAATCTTCTGCTCCTGAGATTCTCTCTTCCATCTCTTGTATTCTGTTGGTAAAGCTTGTATCTACAGCTCCTTGTCTCTTCTTTTGGTTTTCTATATCCAGGGTTGTTTCCATGTGTTCTTTCTTGATTGCTTCTATTTCCATTTTTAATTCCTTCAACTGTTTGATTGTGTTTTCCTGGAATTCTTTCAGGGATTTTTGCGATTCCTCTCTGTAGGCTTTTACTTGTTTATTAATGTTTTCCTGTGCTTCCCTAAGTGTGTTCATGTCTTTCTTGAAGTCCTCCAGCATCATGATCAAATATGATTTTGAAACTAGATCTTGCTTTTCTGGTGTGTTTGGATATTCCATGTTTGTTTTGGTGGGAGAATTGGGCTCCGATGATGGCATGTAGTCTTGGTTTCTGTTGCTTGGGTTCCTGCGCTTGCCTCTCGCCATCAGATTATCTCTAGTGTTACTTTGTTCTGCTGTTTCTGACAGTGGCTAGACTGTCCTATAAGCCTGTGTGTCAGGAGTGCTGTAGACCTGTTTTCCTTTCTTTCAGTCAGTTATGGGGACAGAGTGTTCTGCTTTCGGGCGTGTAGTTTTTCCTCTCTACAGGTCTTCAGCTGTTCCTGTGGGCCTGTGTCTTGAGGTCACCAGGCAGCTTTCTTGCAGCAGAAAATTTGGTCTTACCTGTGGTCCCGAGGCTCAGGTTTGCTCGTGGGGTGCTGCCCAGGGGCTCTCTGCAGCGGCAGCAACCAGGAAGACCTGTGCCGCCCCTTCCTGGAGCTTCAGTGCACCAGGGTTCCAGATGGTCTTTGGCTTTTTCCTCTGGCGTCCGAGATGTGTGTGCAGGGAGCAGTCTCTTCTGGTTTCCCAGGCTTGTCCGCCTCTCTGAAGGTTTAGCTCTCCCTCCCACGGGATTTGGGTGCAGAGAACTGTTTATCTGGTCTGTTTCCTTCAGGGTCCTGCGGGGTCCTGCCGCTCCTGGGCCCTCCCCCACGGGAGCCCAGAGGCCTTATACAGTTTCCTCTTGGGCCAGGGATGTGGGCAGGGGTGAGCAGTGTTGGTGGTCTCTTCCGCTCTGCAGCCTCAGGAGTGCCCACCTGACCAGGCGGTTGGGTTTCTCTCTCACCGGGTCTGGGAGCAGAGAGCTGCTGCGGGCCGGGATCCGCGGGTGGGGGACTTCCAGTAAACACAGAACGTGCTGGGTCCTAGAGAAATTCTGCTTCCATGTGTCCCAAGCTCACCAGGCAGCTTTCTTGCAGCAGAAAATTTGGTCTTACCTGTAGTCCCGAGGCTCAGGTTTGCTCGTGGGGTGCTGCCCAGGGGCTCTCTGCAGCGGCAGCAACCAGGAAGTCTATGGTCCTTTTTGTTTCTACTTGGTTGATTTCAGCTCTGAGTTTGATTATTTCCTGCCTTCTACTCCTCCTGGGTGTATTTGCTTCTTTTTGTTCTAGAGCTTTTAGGTGTGCTGTCAAGCTGCTGACATATGCTCTTTCCTGTTTCTTTCTGCAGGCACTCAGCGCTATGAGTTTTCCTCTTAGCACAGCTTTCATTGTGTCCCATAAGTTTGAGTATGTTGTATCTTCATTTTCATTAAATTCTAAAAAGTTTTTAATTTCTTTCTTTATTTCTTCCTTGACCAGGTTATCATTGAGTAGAGCATTGTTCAATTTCCACGTATATGTGGGCATTCTTCCCTTATTGTTATTGAAGACCAGTTTTAGGCCGTGGTGGTCCGATAGCACGCATGGGATTATTTCTATCTTTCTGTACCTGTTGAGGCCCGTTTTTTGACCAATTATATGGTCAATTTTGGAGAAAGTACCATGAGGAGCTGAGAAGAAGGTATATCCTTTTGCTTTAGGATAGAATGTTCTATAAATATCCGTTAAGTCCATTTGGCTCATGACTTCTCTTAGTCTGTCTACATCACTGTTTAATTTCTGTTTCCATGATCTGTCCATTGATGAGAGTGGGGTGTTGAAATCTCCCACTATTATTGTGTGAGGTGCAATGTGTGTTTTGAGCTTTAGTAAGGTTTCTTTTACGTATGTAGGTGCCCTTGTATTTGGGGCATAGATATTTAGGATTGAGAGTTCATCTTGGTTGATTTTTCCTTTGATGAATATGAAGTGTCCTTCCTTATCTTTTTTGATGACTTTTAGTTGGAAATTGATTTTATTTGATATTAGAATGGCTACTCCAGCTTGCTTCTTCTGACCATTTGCTTGGAAAGTTGTTTTCCAGCCTTTCACTCTGAGGTAGTGTCTGTCTTTGTCTCTGAGGTGTGTTTCCTGTAGGCAGCAGAATGCAGGGTCCTCGTTGCGTATCCAGTTTGTTAATCTATGTCTTTTTATTGGGGAGTTGAGGCCATTGATATTGAGAGATATTAAGGAATAGTGATTATTGCTTCCCGTTATATTCATATTTGGATGTGAGGTTATGTTTGTGTGCTTTCATTCTCTTTGTTTTGTTGCCAAGACGATTAGTTTCTTGCTTCTTCTAGGGTATAGCTTGCCTCCTTATGTTGGGCTTTACCATTTATTATCCTTTGTAGTGCTGGATTTGTAGAAAGATATTGTGTAAATTTGGTTTTGTCATGGAATATCTTGGTTTCTCCATCAATGTTAATTGAGAGTTTTGCTGGATACAGTAACCTGGGCTGGCATTTGTGTTCTCTTAGTGTCTGTATGACATCAGTCCAGGATCTTCTGGCCTTCATAGTTTCTGGCGAGAAGTCTGGTGTGATTCTGATAGGTCTCCCTTTATATGTTACTTGACCTTTTTCCCTTACTGCTTTTAATATTCTTTCTTTATTTTGTGCGTTTGGTGTTTTGACAATTATGTGACGGGAGGTGTTTCTTTTCTGGTCCAATCTATTTGGAGTTCTGTAGGCTTCTTGTATGTCTATGGGTATCTCTTTTTTTAGGTTAGGGAAGTTTTCTTCTATGATTTTGTTGAAGATATTTAGTGGTCCTTTGAGCTGGGAGTCTTCACTCTCTTCTATACCTATTATCCTTAGGTTTGATCTTCTCATTGAGTCCTGGATTTCCTGTATGTTTTGGACCAGTAGCTTTTTCCGCTTTACATTATCTTTGACAGTTGAGTCAATGATTTCTATGGAATCTTCTGCTCCTGAGATTCTCTCTTCCATCTCTTGTATTCTGTTGGTAAAGCTTGTATCTACAGCTCCTTGTCTCTTCTTTTGGTTTTCTATATCCAGGGTTGTTTCCATGTGTTCTTTCTTGATTGCTTCTATTTCCATTTTTAATTCCTTCAACTGTTTGATTGTGTTTTCCTGGAATTCTTTCAGGGATTTTTGCGATTCCTCTCTGTAGGCTTTTACTTGTTTATTAATGTTTTCCTGTGCTTCCCTAAGTGTGTTCATGTCTTTCTTGAAGTCCTCCAGCATCATGATCAAATATGATTTTGAAACTAGATCTTGCTTTTCTGGTGTGTTTGGATATTCCATGTTTGTTTTGGTGGGAGAATTGGGCTCCGATGATGGCATGTAGTCTTGGTTTCTGTTGCTTGGGTTCCTGCGCTTGCCTCTCGCCATCAGATTATCTCTAGTGTTACTTTGTTCTGCTGTTTCTGACAGTGGCTAGACTGTCCTATAAGCCTGTGTGTCAGGAGTGCTGTAGACCTGTTTTCCTTTCTTTCAGTCAGTTATGGGGACAGAGTGTTCTGCTTTCGGGCGTGTAGTTTTTCCTCTCTACAGGTCTTCAGCTGTTCCTGTGGGCCTGTGTCTTGAGGTCACCAGGCAGCTTTCTTGCAGCAGAAAATTTGGTCTTACCTGTGGTCCCGAGGCTCAGGTTTGCTCGTGGGGTGCTGCCCAGGGGCTCTCTGCAGCGGCAGCAACCAGGAAGACCTGTGCCGCCCCTTCCTGGAGCTTCAGTGCACCAGGGTTCCAGATGGTCTTTGGCTTTTTCCTCTGGCGTCCGAGATGTGTGTGCAGGGAGCAGTCTCTTCTGGTTTCCCAGGCTTGTCCGCCTCTCTGAAGGTTTAGCTCTCCCTCCCACGGGATTTGGGTGCAGAGAACTGTTTATCTGGTCTGTTTCCTTCAGGGTCCTGCGGGGTCCTGCCGCTCCTGGGCCCTCCCCCACGGGAGCCCAGAGGCCTTATACAGTTTCCTCTTGGGCCAGGGATGTGGGCAGGGGTGAGCAGTGTTGGTGGTCTCTTCCGCTCTGCAGCCTCAGGAGTGCCCACCTGACCAGGCGGTTGGGTTTCTCTCTCACCGGGTCTGGGAGCAGAGAGCTGCTGCGGGCCGGGATCCGCGGGTGGGGGACTTCCAGTAAACACAGAACGTGCTGGGTCCTAGAGAAATTCTGCTTCCATGTGTCCCAAGCTCACCAGGCAGCTTTCTTGCAGCAGAAAATTTGGTCTTACCTGTAGTCCCGAGGCTCAGGTTTGCTCGTGGGGTGCTGCCCAGGGGCTCTCTGCAGCGGCAGCAACCAGGAAGTCTATGGTCCTTTTTGTTTCTACTTGGTTGATTTCAGCTCTGAGTTTGATTATTTCCTGCCTTCTACTCCTCCTGGGTGTATTTGCTTCTTTTTGTTCTAGAGCTTTTAGGTGTGCTGTCAAGCTGCTGACATATGCTCTTTCCTGTTTCTTTCTGCAGGCACTCAGCGCTATGAGTTTTCCTCTTAGCACAGCTTTCATTGTGTCCCATAAGTTTGAGTATGTTGTATCTTCATTTTCATTAAATTCTAAAAAGTTTTTAATTTCTTTCTTTATTTCTTCCTTGACCAGGTTATCATTGAGTAGAGCATTGTTCAATTTCCACGTATATGTGGGCATTCTTCCCTTATTGTTATTGAAGACCAGTTTTAGGCCGTGGTGGTCCGATAGCACGCATGGGATTATTTCTATCTTTCTGTACCTGTTGAGGCCCGTTTTTTGACCAATTATATGGTCAATTTTGGAGAAAGTACCATGAGGAGCTGAGAAGAAGGTATATCCTTTTGCTTTAGGATAGAATGTTCTATAAATATCCGTTAAGTCCATTTGGCTCATGACTTCTCTTAGTCTGTCTACATCACTGTTTAATTTCTGTTTCCATGATCTGTCCATTGATGAGAGTGGGGTGTTGAAATCTCCCACTATTATTGTGTGAGGTGCAATGTGTGTTTTGAGCTTTAGTAAGGTTTCTTTTACGTATGTAGGTGCCCTTGTATTTGGGGCATAGATATTTAGGATTGAGAGTTCATCTTGGTTGATTTTTCCTTTGATGAATATGAAGTGTCCTTCCTTATCTTTTTTGATGACTTTTAGTTGGAAATTGATTTTATTTGATATTAGAATGGCTACTCCAGCTTGCTTCTTCTGACCATTTGCTTGGAAAGTTGTTTTCCAGCCTTTCACTCTGAGGTAGTGTCTGTCTTTGTCTCTGAGGTGTGTTTCCTGTAGGCAGCAGAATGCAGGGTCCTCGTTGCGTATCCAGTTTGTTAATCTATGTCTTTTTATTGGGGAGTTGAGGCCATTGATATTGAGAGATATTAAGGAATAGTGATTATTGCTTCCCGTTATATTCATATTTGGATGTGAGGTTATGTTTGTGTGCTTTCATTCTCTTTGTTTTGTTGCCAAGACGATTAGTTTCTTGCTTCTTCTAGGGTATAGCTTGCCTCCTTATGTTGGGCTTTACCATTTATTATCCTTTGTAGTGCTGGATTTGTAGAAAGATATTGTGTAAATTTGGTTTTGTCATGGAATATCTTGGTTTCTCCATCAATGTTAATTGAGAGTTTTGCTGGATACAGTAACCTGGGCTGGCATTTGTGTTCTCTTAGTGTCTGTATGACATCAGTCCAGGATCTTCTGGCCTTCATAGTTTCTGGCGAGAAGTCTGGTGTGATTCTGATAGGTCTCCCTTTATATGTTACTTGACCTTTTTCCCTTACTGCTTTTAATATTCTTTCTTTATTTTGTGCGTTTGGTGTTTTGACAATTATGTGACGGGAGGTGTTTCTTTTCTGGTCCAATCTATTTGGAGTTCTGTAGGCTTCTTGTATGTCTATGGGTATCTCTTTTTTTAGGTTAGGGAAGTTTTCTTCTATGATTTTGTTGAAGATATTTAGTGGTCCTTTGAGCTGGGAGTCTTCACTCTCTTCTATACCTATTATCCTTAGGTTTGATCTTCTCATTGAGTCCTGGATTTCCTGTATGTTTTGGACCAGTAGCTTTTTCCGCTTTACATTATCTTTGACAGTTGAGTCAATGATTTCTATGGAATCTTCTGCTCCTGAGATTCTCTCTTCCATCTCTTGTATTCTGTTGGTAAAGCTTGTATCTACAGCTCCTTGTCTCTTCTTTTGGTTTTCTATATCCAGGGTTGTTTCCATGTGTTCTTTCTTGATTGCTTCTATTTCCATTTTTAATTCCTTCAACTGTTTGATTGTGTTTTCCTGGAATTCTTTCAGGGATTTTTGCGATTCCTCTCTGTAGGCTTTTACTTGTTTATTAATGTTTTCCTGTGCTTCCCTAAGTGTGTTCATGTCTTTCTTGAAGTCCTCCAGCATCATGATCAAATATGATTTTGAAACTAGATCTTGCTTTTCTGGTGTGTTTGGATATTCCATGTTTGTTTTGGTGGGAGAATTGGGCTCCGATGATGGCATGTAGTCTTGGTTTCTGTTGCTTGGGTTCCTGCGCTTGCCTCTCGCCATCAGATTATCTCTAGTGTTACTTTGTTCTGCTGTTTCTGACAGTGGCTAGACTGTCCTATAAGCCTGTGTGTCAGGAGTGCTGTAGACCTGTTTTCCTTTCTTTCAGTCAGTTATGGGGACAGAGTGTTCTGCTTTCGGGCGTGTAGTTTTTCCTCTCTACAGGTCTTCAGCTGTTCCTGTGGGCCTGTGTCTTGAGGTCACCAGGCAGCTTTCTTGCAGCAGAAAATTTGGTCTTACCTGTGGTCCCGAGGCTCAGGTTTGCTCGTGGGGTGCTGCCCAGGGGCTCTCTGCAGCGGCAGCAACCAGGAAGACCTGTGCCGCCCCTTCCTGGAGCTTCAGTGCACCAGGGTTCCAGATGGTCTTTGGCTTTTTCCTCTGGCGTCCGAGATGTGTGTGCAGGGAGCAGTCTCTTCTGGTTTCCCAGGCTTGTCCGCCTCTCTGAAGGTTTAGCTCTCCCTCCCACGGGATTTGGGTGCAGAGAACTGTTTATCTGGTCTGTTTCCTTCAGGGTCCTGCGGGGTCCTGCCGCTCCTGGGCCCTCCCCCACGGGAGCCCAGAGGCCTTATACAGTTTCCTCTTGGGCCAGGGATGTGGGCAGGGGTGAGCAGTGTTGGTGGTCTCTTCCGCTCTGCAGCCTCAGGAGTGCCCACCTGACCAGGCGGTTGGGTCTCTCTCTCACCGGGTCTGGGAGCAGAGAGCTGCTGCGGGCCGGGATCCGCGGGTGTGGGACTTCCGGTAAACACAGAATGTGCCCGGTTCTAGAGAAATTCTGCTTCCGTGTGTCCCAAGCTCACCAGGCAGCTTTCTTGCAGCAGAAAATTTGGTCTTACCTGTGGTCCCGAGGCTCAAGTTCGCTCGTGGGGTGCTGCCTAGGGGCTCTCTGCAGCGGCAGCAACCAGGAAGACCTGTGCCGCCCCTTCCGGGAGCTTCAGTGCCTTCTTTCTTTTTTTTTTAACTTGAGTATTTCTTATTTACATTTCGAGTGTTATTCCCTTTCCCGGTTTCCGGGCTAACATCCCCCTAATCCCTCCCCCTCCCCTTCTTTATGGGTGTTCCCCTTCCCATCCTCCCCCCATTGCCGCCCTCCCCCCAACAATCACATTCAGTCTTAGCAGGACCCAGGGCTTCCCCTTACACTGATGATCTTACTAGGATATTCAATCCTATGAGGTCAGAGTCCAGGGTCAGTCCATGTATATTCTTTAGGTAGTGGCTTAGTCCCTGGAAGCTCTGGTTGCTTGGCATTGTTGTACATATGGGGTCTCGAGCCCCTTCAAGCTCTTCCAGTTTTTTCTCTGATTCCTTCAACGGGAGTCCCATTTTCAGTTCAGTGGTTTGCTGCTGGCATTCACCTCTGTATTTGTTGTATTCTTGCTGTGTCTCTCGGGAGAGATCTACATGCGGTTCCTGTCTGCCTGCACTTCTTTGCTTCATCCATCTTGTCTAATGGGTGGCTGTATATGTATGGGCCACATGTGGGGCAGGCTCTCAATGGGTGTTCCTTCTGTCTCTGTTTTAATCTTTGCCTCTCTATTCCCTGCCAAGGGTATTCTTGTTCCCCTTTTAAAGAAGGAGTGAAGCATTCACATTTTGATCATCCGTCTTGAGTTTCATGTGTTCTAGGCATCTAGGGTAACTCAAGCATTTGGGCTAATAGCCACTTATCAATGAGTGCATACCATGTGTGTTTCTCTGTGATTGGGTTACCTCACTCAGGATGATATTTTCCAGTTCCAACCATTTGCGTACAAATTTCATAAAGTCATTCTTTTTGATAGCTGAGTAATATTCCATTGTGTAGATGTACCACATTTTCTGTATCCATTCCTCTGTTGAAGGGCGTCTGGGTTCTTTTCAGCTTCTGGCTATTATAAATAAGGCTGCTATGAACATAGTGGAGCACGTGTCTTTTTTATATGTTGGGGCATCTTTTGGGTATATGCCCAAGAGTGGTATAGCTGGATCCTCAGGCAGTTCAATGTCCAATTTTCTGAGGAACCTCCAGACTGATTTCCAGAATGGTTGTACCAGTCTGCAATCCCACCAACAATGGAGGAGTGTTCCTCTTTCTCCACATCCTCGCCAGCATTTGCTGTCCCCTGAGTTTTTGATCTTAGCCATTCTCACTGGTGTGAGGTGAAATTGCAGGGTTGTTTTGATTTGCATTTCCCTTATGACTAAAGATGTTGAACATTTCTTTAGGTGTTTCTCAGCCATTCGGCATTCCTCAGCTGTGAATTCTTTGTTTAGCTCTGAACCCCATTTTTAATAGGTTTATTTGTCTCCCTGCGGTCTAACTTCTTGAGTTATTTGTATATTTTGGATATAAGTCCTCTATCAGTTCTAGGATTGGTAAACATCTTTTCCCAATCTGTTGGTTGCCATTTTGTCATAGCCACAGTGTCCTTTGCCTTACAGAAACTTTGCAGTTTTATGAGATCCCATTTGTCGATTCTTGATCTTAGAGCATAAGCCCTTGGTGTTTTGTTCAGGAAATTTTTTCCAGTGCCCATGTGTTTGAGATGCTGCCCTAGTTTTTCTTCTATTAGTTTGAGTGTATCTGGTTTGATGTGGAGGTCCTTGATCCACTTGGACTTAAGCTTTGTACAGGGTGATAAGCATGGATCAATCTGCATTCTTCTACATGTTGCCCTCCAGTTGAACCAGCACCATTTGCTGAAAATGCTATCTTTTTTCCATTGGATGGTTTTGGCTCCTTTGTCAAAAATCAAGTGACCATAGGTGTGTGGGTTCATTTCTGGGTCTTCAATTCTATTCCATTGGTCTATCTGTCTGCCTCTGTACCAATACCATGCAGTTTTTATCACTATTGCTCTGTAATACTGCTTGAGTTCAGGGATAGTGATTCCCCCTGAAGTCCTTTTATTGTTGAGGATAGTTTTAGCTATCTTGGGTTTTTTGTTATTCCAGATGAATTTGCAAATTGTTCTGTCTAACTCTTTGAAGAAATGGATTGGTATTTTGATGGGGATTGCATTGAATCTGTAGATCGCTTTTGGTAAAATGGCCATTTTTACTATATTAATCCTGCCAATCCATGAGCATGGGAGATCTTTCCATCTTCTGAGGTCTTCTTCAATTTCTTTCTTCAGCGTCTTGAATTTCTTACTGTACAGATCTTTTACTTGCTTGGTCAAAGTCACACCGAGGTACTTTATAGTATTTGGGTTTATTATGAAGGGTGTCATTTCCCTAATTTCTTTCTCGGCTTGTTTCTCTCTCTCTCTCTCTCTCTCTCTCTCTCTCTCTCTCTCTCTCTCTTTAATTAACTTGAGTATTTCTTATATACATTTCGAGTGTTATTCCCTTTCCTGGTTTCCGGGCTAACATCCCCCTAATCCCTCCCCCTCCCCTTCTTTATGGGTGTTCCCCTTCCCATCCTCCCCCCATTGCCGCCCTCCCCCCAACAATCACATTCAGTCTTAGCAGGACCCAGGGCTTCCCCTTACACTGATGATCTTACTAGGATATTCAATCCTATGAGGTCAGAGTCCAGGGTCAGTCCATGTATATTCTTTAGGTAGTGGCTTAGTCCCTGGAAGCTCTGGTTGCTTGGCATTGTTGTACATATGTGGTCTCGAGCACCTTCAAGCTCTTCCAGTTCTTTCTCTGATTCCTTCAATGGGAGTCCTATTCTCAGTTCAGTGGTTTGCTGCTGGCATTCGCCTCTGTATTTGTTTTATTCTGTTTCTCTTTTGTGTAGAGGAAGGCTACTAATTTATTTGAGTTAATTTTATACCCAGCCACTTAGCTGAAGTTGTCTATCAGCTTTAGTAGTTCTCTGGTGGAACTTTTGGGATCACTTAAATATACTATCATATCATCTGCAAAAAGTGATATTTTGACTTCTTCTTTTCCGATCTGTATCCCCTTGACCTCCTTTTGCTGTCTGATTGCTCTGGCTAGAACTTCAAGAACTATATTGAATAAGTAGGGAGAGAGTGGGCAACCTTGTCTAGTCCCTGATTTTAGTGGGATTGCTTCAAGTTTCTCTCCATTTAGTTTAATGTTAGCAACTGGTTTGCTGTATATGGCTTTTACTATGTTTAGGTGTGGGCCTTGAATTCCTATTCTTTCCAGGACTTTTATCTACTTGCCTGCAAAATTCATGATGTTCTCATTTAAAAAAAATCTTTAATCTTTTTTTTTACAATCCAGTCATTATCCCCCTTATGAGTAGCCCACAGACAGTTCCTTATTCCATTTCTCCTCCCCTGTGTCCAAAGGGATGTCCCCACCACCACCCCACCAGACTTCCCTATTCCCTGCAGCCTCAAGGGTTAGGTGCATCTTCTCTCACTGAGACTGGTGATGTATATGTGTCAGGGGCCTCATATAAAGTAGTGCATGCTGCTTGGTTGGTGGCTCAGTGTCTGAGAGGTTTCAGGTGTCCAGGTTTGTTGAGATTGCCGATCTTCCTATGAGGTTGCAGTCCTCCTCAGCTTCTTCCAGCCTTTTTCTAATACAACCACAGGTGTTCCCAGCTTCTGTTCATCGTTTTGGTGTGTCTGTGTCTGACTCATTCAGCTGCTTGTTGGGCCTCTCAGAGGGTAGCCCATGATAGGATCCTATCTATAAGCACACCATAGCATTAGTAATAGGGTCAGGCCTTGGAGCCTCCCCTTGAGCTGGATCCCAGTTTGGGCTGGTCACTGGACCTCCTTTCTCTCAGTCTCTTCTCCATTTTTGTCTCTACAGATCTTTTAGACAGGAACAATTATGGGTCAGAGTTTTTGAGTGTGGGATGACAACCCCATTCCTTCACTTGATGCCCTATCTTTCTACTGGAGGTGGACTCTATTTGTCCCCATTGTTGAACATTTCATCTAAGGTCCCTTTCTTTAAGTCCTAAGAGACTTTCACTTTCTAGGTCTCTGGTACTTTCTAGAGTGTCTTCTCACCTCCCACCATCCAAGATTACATATTTCCACTCATTTTGCTGGCCCTCAGTGCTTGATTCCTGTTCCCCCTCCCCAATACTTGATCATGTTCTCTTTTCCCCTCCCTGTCCCCTCTGTAAATCAATCTGGAGGTTCCTTAGAAAACTGGAAATAGATCTACCTAAATACCCTGATATACCACTCTTGGATATACCCAAAAAATGCCTCACTCTGCCACAGGGGTACACACTCCACTATTTTTATAGTGCTCTTATTTATGATAGCCAGAAGCTGGAAACAACCCAGCTGTCCCACAATGGAAGAATGGATACAGAAAATGTAGTTCATTTACACAATGGAATACTATTCAGCTATTAAGGACGAGGACATTGTGAGTTTTGCAGGCAAATGGATGGCACTAGAAAATATCATCCTGAGTGAAGTAACTCATACCCAAAAACACATGCATGGTATGTACTCACTAATAAGTGGATATTAGCTAAAAAAGTACTGAATACCCAGATACAGTTGACAGAACTCAAGAAGGTTAACAAACAGAAGGGCCCACGTGAGCATGCTTCACTACCACTTGAGAAGATGTCCTCATTTTTAATAGTTGAATAATATTCCATTCTATACATGAGCTACATTTTCTGTATCCATTCTTCTGTTGAGGGATTTCTTTGTTGTTTCTAGCTTCTGAATAATACTAATAAGGCTGCTATGAACATGGTGAAATATGGGTCCTTGTGGTATTGTGGGGCATCCTTTTGGGTATATACCCAAAAGTAGTATAGCTCGGTCTTTAGGCAGAAGTATTTCTAATTTTTGAGGACCAGCCAAATTGATTTTCATGGTGACTGTACCAGTTTTCAAGATATTAGTCAAAAAGCTCAGACTACCTAGGGCACAACCCACAGACTGTAAGAAGTATAACAAGTAGAAAGGCCCAAGTGAGGATATTTCAATTCCATTTAGAAGGGGGAAGGAAATAATCATAGGAGAAAGAGAGCGGGAGGGACCTGGGTGGGAGAGGAGAGGAGGACAGGAAAAGGGAAACAGGATTAGATATTGGAGAGGGACAGGAGAGAAGACCAGCATTAGGGGTGAGGTGGGAGGGGATATCCTTTAGAAAGTACCAGAGGCCTGGGAAGTGAGAGACTCTCAGGACATAATGTAAAGAAAGAGACCTTCCATGAAGTGCCTAACGGTGGGGAAAGAAAACCCCTGGAGTCCACCTCCAATAGAAAGACATCAAGTAGAGGGATGGGGTTGCAATTCCATAGTCAAAAATTTTGACCCAGAACTGTTAATGTATAAAAAAACTGCAGGGGCAAAAATAAGAAGACATTGAAGAAAAAGCAGTCCAATGACCAGCCCATCTTGGAAATGCATCTTATGGGAAGGCACCAGGGCCTGACACTATTACCACTGCTATGCTGTACTTACACTGGGAGCCTGGCGTGGCTGTCCCCTGAGAGGCCAGACCAGCAGCTGAATGAAACAGATGCAGACACATACACCCAACCATTGAACTAAAGTTGGGGATTGCTATGGTCCAATTAGGGGATGGATTGACAAAGCTGAAGGGGAGAATGATCCTAGAGGAAGGCCAGCAGTTTCAATTTACCCAGACCCACATACCAGAGACTAAGCCACCATCCAGGAACATACATGTGCCAGTTGAGGCCCTTGGAGAAGTCTACCTGATCAGGCTTTAGTGGGAGAAGATGTGCCTAATCCTTGAGAGACTTCAGGCCTCAGGGAATGGGGAGGCCTACTATGTGGAGGTGGGGAGGGGTTAACATCTTCTCAGAGGCAAGAGGAAGAAGGAAGGGATGAGGAACTATGGGAGGGGTTGACTGTGGGGGTGGGCAATGACAGGAATGTAAATAAATAAAATAATAAAAATTTAAAAAAAGAATGTCAAAATCACATTTATTATTTAAAACATTTTTTAAAGATTTATTCATTTATTATATATAAGTACACTGTAGCTGTCTTCAGATACACCAGAAGAGGGCATCAGATCTCTTTACAGATGGTTGTGAGCCACCATGTGGTTGCTGGGAATTGAACTCAGGACCTCTGGAAGAGTAGTCGGGTGCTCTTAACCGCTGAGCCATCTCTCCAGCCCTATTTAAAACATTTATGGAGAAAAGAGTTAGGTGGAAAGCAGCAGAAAGGGAGCAGAGCATCACATCAAATACTTACATCATCCAGTAGCAACCAGTAGGAACTGGCTAGGGTGGTTGTGGTAATGAAATATATGACTGATAAAGAAGGTTCTGGCCAGAAGTTCTTCTTTTGGCTGTTGCTTCCAATTTGTTGTTCCTATCACAGACTCTCTAAGATAAACATGCTGGATATGAATTGGGGAAAAACTCTGCCTCTGGATTCAGCTTCTTGGTGTACATAAACAACACATGATAATCTACCATTACGATGTATATTATAATTTCTCATATACATGGGTAAGATTTATAATATGTTCCTGGAATCACATTACAAATGAATTTTACATTGTGTTGCATTACTTAGCTTAAGTGACATAACCAATTTCTGTGCAGTTTGAAGCTTAAAATATTGGTTTTCTCTTACCTCAAAGTTTTTCCATAGAATGAAGAATTAGTCTGGGTTACCTTGTTTCATTTTCATAAGCCTTTTTTTTAAAGATAAAATACAGTTTAGCTGAATTGTTAAAGATAGTCTCACTCACAGTACCTCATAATTCAAAACTGTGAACCAATTTACATTCTTTTCTTTTTTTTTATCTTTATTAACTTGAGTATTTGTTATTTACATTTTGATTGTTATTCCCCTTTCCGGTTTCCGGGCCAACATCCCCCTAACCCCTCACCCTCCCCATCCTCCGCCCATTACCACCCTCCCCCCAACAATCACGTTCACTAGGTGTTCAGTCTTGGCAGGACCAAGGGCTTTCCCTTGCACTGGTGCTCTTATTGGGCTATTCATTGCTACCTATGAGGTTGGAGCCCAGGGTCAGTCCATGTATAGTCTTTGGTTAGTTGTTTAGTCCCTGGAAGCTCTGGTTGGTTGGCATTGTTGTTCATATGGGGTCTCAAGCCCCTTCAAGCTCTTTCAGTCCTTTCTCTGATTCCTTCAACGGGGGTCCCGTTCTCAGTTCAGTGATTTAATGATGGCATTTGCCTATGTATTTGCTGTAATCTGGGTGTGTCTCTCAGGAGAGATCTACATCTGGTTCCTGTCAGCCTGCACTTCTTTGCTTCATCAATCTTATCTAGTTTGGTGGCTTTATATGTATGGGCCACATGTAGGGCAGGCTCTGAATGGGTGTATCCTGCAAAACTCTCAATTAACAAAGATGGAGAAACCAAGATATTCCATGACAAAACCAAATTTACACAATATCTTTCTACAAATCCAGCCCTACAAAGGATAATAAATGGTAAAGCCCAACATAAGGAGGCAAGCTACACCCGATGTCTCTGTTTAATTTCTGTTTCCATGATCTGTCCATTGATGAGAGTGGGGTGTTGAAATCTCCTACTATTATTGTGTGAGGTGCTGTTGCGCCCAACCTGACCAGCAAGGAAGGCACGACCAGAGGAGATCTTCTTCAAGCAGGAACCTTGATACAAACTTCTGACCCTGGGGAGCCCCAGCACCACACTTAAATAGCTAGCCCTGGCCATTCCTAGCAAACCACGAGGGTCATGCAGATAGGCTGTCACTATGTGGAAGCTAGCAGGCCAGGCAGGCATAGCCAAATAAGGACTTGTTTACTACAAGGAGTGCTCACCTTTGGGAGGGTGGAAGGCAGAAACCAGCACCATCTTTGAGGCGCAGCACGTCGCAGCTCCCTACAAGGTGCAATGTGTGCTTTGAGCTTTAGTAAGGTTTCTTTTATGTATGTAGGTGCCCTTGTTTTTCGAGCATAGATATTTAGGATTGAGAGTTCATCTTGGTGGATTTTTCCTTTGATGAATATGAAGTGACCTCCCTTATCTTTTTTGATGACTTTTAGTTGAAAATCAATTTTATTCGATATTAGAATGGCTACTCCAGCTTGCTTCTTCAGACCATTTGCTTGGAAATTTCTTTTCCAGCCTTTCACTCTGAGGTAGTGTCTGTCTTTGTCTCTGAGGTGTGTTTCCTGTAGGCAGCAGAATGCAGGGTCCTCATTGCGTATCCAGTTTGTTAATCTATGTCTTTTTATTGGGGAGTTGAGACCATTGATGTTGAGAGATATTAAGGAATAGTGATTATTGCTTCCTGTTACATTCATATTTGGATATGAAGTTATGTTTGTGTGCTTTCATTCTCTTTGTTTTGTTGCCAAGACGATTAGTTTCTTGCTTCTTCTAGGGTATAGCTTGCCTCCTTATGTTGGGCTTTACCATTTATTATCCTTTGTAGGGCTGGATTTGTAGAAAGATATTGTGTAAATTAGGTTTTGTCATGGAATATGTTGGTTTCTCCATCTATGTTAATTGAGCGTTTTGCAGGATACAGCACCCTGGGCTGGCATTTTTTTTCTTCTTAGGGTTTTTATGACATCTGTTCAGGATCTTTTAGCTTTCATAGTCTCTGGTGAGAAGTCTGGTGTGATTCTGATAGGTCTGCCTTTATATGTTACTTGACCTTTTTCCCTTACTGCTTTTAATATTCTTTCTTTGTTTTGTGCATTTGGTGTTTTGACTATTATGTGACAGAAGGATTTTCTTTTCTGGTCCAATCTATTTGGAGTTCTGTAGGCTTCTTGTATGTTTATGGGCATCTCTTTCTTTCGGTTAGGGAAATTTTCTTCTATGATTTTGTTGAAGATATTTACTGGTCCTTTGATCTGGAAGTCTTCACTCTTTTCTATACCTATTATCCTTAGGTTTGATCTCATTGAGTCCTGGATTTCCCATATGTTTTGGACCAGTAGCTTTTTCCGTTTTACATTTTCTTTGACCATTGTGTCGATGATTTCTATGGAATCTTCTGCTCCTGAGATTTTCTCTTCTATCTCTTGCATTCTGTTGGTGATGCTTGTATCTATGTCTCCTTGCTTCTTCCTTTGGTTTTTCTATATCCAGGGTTGTTTCCCTTTGTGCTTTCTTTATTGCTTCTATTTCCATTTTCAATTCCTTCACCTGTTTGATTCTGTTTTCCTGGAATTCTTTCAGGGATTTTTGTTATTCCTCTCTATAGGCTTCTATTTGCTTATTTATGTTTTCCTGCATTTCTCTAAGGGAGTTCTTCATGTCTTTCTTGAAGTCCTCCAGCATCATGATCAAATGTGATTTTAAATCTAGATTTTGCTTTTCTGGTGTGTTTGGATATTCAGTGTTTGCTTTGGTGGGAGAATTGGGTTCCGATGATGACATGTAGTCTTCGTTTCTGTTGCTTGGTTTCCTGCGCTTGCCTCTTTCCATCAGGTTGTCTCCGTGTTACCTTGTTCTACTATTTCTGACAGTGGCTAGACCGTTTTATAAGCCTGTGTATCAGGAGTGTTGTAGACCTGTTTTCCTGTTTTCTTTCAGCCAGTTATGGGAACAGAGTGTTCTGCTTTTGGGCGTGTAGTCTTTCCTGTCTACTGGTCTTCAGCTGTTCCTGTGGGCGTGTGTCCTGATTCCAACCAGCAGGTCGCTTGGAGCAGAAAAGTTGGTCTTACCTGTGGTCCCACGGCTCACGTTACTTGTGGGGGGCTGCTTTTGAGCTCTCCATAAGGGCGGAAACCAGGAGGGCCTGAGCTGCCCTTTTCCGGGGCCCCCATGCACCAGTGTCCCAGATGGGGTTAGGTGTTTTCCTCTGGAGTCAGAAATGTGGCTAGAGTGTAGTCTCTTCTGACTTCCTAGGCGTGTCTGCCCTCTGAAGGTTTAGCTCTCCCTCCCACAGGATTTGGGTGCAGAGAACTGTTGACTGGTTTGCTTCAGGTGAGGGTGTTGTCTGCCGTTTGAGTGCCCCTATCTTCTGGTTCTCAGAGGCCATATACAGTTTCCTCTTGGGCCAGGGATGTGTACAGGGGTGGGCTGTATTGGTGGTCTCTCCCGCTGTGAAGTCTCAGGATTGCCCTCCTGTCTGGGCTTTGAGCTTTCTCTCTCAAGGGGTTTGGGAGCAGTGAGCTGTGGGCTGGGATCAGCGAGGCTGGGGTTCCAGCTGAAAACCATAGTTCGGCTTCTTAAACACCCTGTTATTCATTTTCTGTTCATTTGTTTCATTGACAGGTGTAATAACCTATTAAAACTCTTAATTTTGCCTTACATATCTGACAGTTTCTATAATGAATATTATTCATCAGAGTTATTTGCTGAGTTATTTGGTGATTAGATCCCAGCTATAATTTCTCTGCTCTATTTTCTTATCCATCATTATTTCTTATATATAATTGGCTAGATTCTCATTCATCTGATATCACCACTGCTGTTTTTGCCTTGTTTTGCCTCTCCTGGGATGTATATGCCTGTTTGACTCCCTTTGTACAGTATTGCTTCTGTGTGGTCTGAGAGCCTGTATCTTGTAGAAGTCTGAACTCTAAGCACATTTATAAAATGGAAATAAATCTTTCTCAGTTCTTTTATGCTAACTATACTTTTCATCATTGGTGACCACACAGGAGGTAAGAATGTGTTTTCCTTCTGTTGGGTGTAGAGCAGCCAGGAATTTGAAGGTAGAAGTATCCTCTCTTACTTGGCAAGAGTGACGATTTGGGCCTTTTGATTGCTTATTCCTCAGATAATAGTGCTGTTTTCTGATTCACTTTATATTATTTTTAGTTTGAATTTTTAGATTTTATGTCATTTACTTCTGTGAAGCCCCCCGTGCCAAATATTATAATCACTGTAAAATAGGCATCAGCTGTGCTCAATCCTTTTAAACAAAAAGACTCTTCAGCCTCTGCTGGATCTGCTAGGTTCTGATTCCTTAAATGATTGGGTTGAAGTCAGGGGGATAACTACTAAGAGATTAGCCAGGAGGATATGGATATACTGAGGGATGTTGTGACCAAAGCAATGAGTAAGAAAAGGGAAAAGAGCTGGGCCAAAGAAGGCTAAGATGACACAGATATGGAAGTTACACATATTAAGAGCCTTCAGGAGAGCATCTTGAGAGGGAAGATGGAAGACAGCATATAAGATCTGAGTGTAAGAAACTGTAATAAGAAGAACATCCAGGAACAAGATGGAAATATTCCCAAGACCAAAGTAGACATTGTCTCTGATGCTGGCACAGGCTAGTCATGCCATGCCCATGTGCTCACAGTAGGTATGTGGGATGATTCTGTGTCCACAGTAAGGCAGCCTCAGGAGGAGAAAAATGATGGGGAAAATCATACAGACTCCTTATAACCATGAGTGCAGAAATCACACAGATGAATCTGTTTTTGAGGATTTTGGTGTATCTGACAAGGTTGCAAATAACCACATAGCGATCAAAGCCCATAGCGAGGAGTACGATGCTCTCCATGTCTTTGAAAAAATGAATAAAAAAGACTTAAGCAACACAGCACTCAAAACACAGCTCCTACAGCCTTAACCAGAAGATGCTCAACATCTTGGGGATGGTATCAATAGAGAGACTTAAGCCAACCACAGACAACATGGCCAGAAAGTAGAACATGGGTTGGTGAAGGGTCCTGTCAGTCCATATAACAAACAAAATGATGAGGTTTCCAACAAGAGCAATCAGATACACGACACAGAAGGGAAAACCTAGCCAGAACTGTGTAGCTTCCGGCCCTGGAATCCCCAGCAACAAGAAAGAAAGAGGGTGGGCCTCAGTGACATTGCTGAGGACATTTTGTTGCAGGTTGATGCTGGGCATGGTTTAAAGGCAGTTGCCAGTTTCTATGGAGCAGTTCCTCCAGGCTTAATTGCGATCTATAAAAACTTAAAAAATTTTCAAAGTGTTGATACTAAAAGTGCATTTCCCCAACACCTTTGACTCTTTCCCTTTTCTTCGGCTCTGAGTAAATAATCCTATAAGGCTGTTCACCTACACAAAAAGTGTGAGAAGCTGAGCGGTCAGATGTGAATTGTGCTACTCTTAAAATTAATGTTGAGAGTAAGGAGGAATGCAAACTCCCCTCTTTTCAAGAGGTATATATGAGGAGGAAATAACAAAAACAGTTAAGTACTATAATAACAATAGGTACCATTAATTTGATATCTACAACTGAAAATCATTGCATCTGTCATTATTACCTATGTTGTATCATATAGTTATAATTAGCTGGCAAGCATTCTCCTGCATCTGGTTTCATGGAGAAGTGTTTTAGTAAGTTAAGCCACTTCCCACTATTTCTCATGCCATTAAACAGAGGGGTCAAGAATTCCAAATATTTGAAATTAAAGATGTTACATAGTCAAAGTCTGCCTTTGTAAATGTTTAAATACAAGCAGTACAAAGAGGAGGGGGAAGAAATGGGTGTGAAGAAGAAAAGATTATACACAATTTCCTCAAAGGAAAAACATGTGTATGATTTAGGTTACTATATTTTGAGTATTTTTAAATAAAACAATGATAAGTATAACAGTCTTTAGTGCTCCAAAATGAATGAATTTAAGAGTGGAAAAAGATAGTGGTGCCAAATTGAGAGTCTGCAAGCAGACCCCTCATATCTCACTGGATTTGGGTATTCAAAAGCAAATTAGCTATGGATAAGAATTTAAGATGAGTCAACAAAAGGAAATGGAGGCCCATAAACATCTTCCCCTTGTGAAGCTTCTTTATAAGAACCTGCTGACTTTTAGTTTAAAATACATAGCATCAAATCATGAAGCTAAAGGGCAGAGTTTTGGGTCACAGATCTCATGTCCACCTTCAGTTCTCATTTCTTCAGCCTCAACTCTCCCAAATTATCTTCAGCTCAAGAATGCACTAGATGGACTCATAAAAATCACTCAAAGCTATTAGATTCATGCATACAGTTCCATACAGGGAAAAGGTGCAGATTACAATTAGACACAGAACGACACGTTTAGGAAAGCCTATGAGGTGTACAAAAGTGAGGCATCCCTTATCCTTTCATAGAGCTGGAGTACACTATCCTGACCTTGTACGAAAGTTGCATGGAGACATATTACCATCTAAGGAAGTTTACTCAGGCATTTTTATTATGGCCTCATTCCATGAGCAGACTTCTTGCTTACTCCATGGCCAGTGTGGCATTATATTTGCTACTCTCCATGTTGACTGGTGCCACTTGTTCAAAATATTCTCCACACAGATATTGCACAATTTTCTTTATGTACATATATTTTATTAATTATTTGAAGAGTTCCTACAATGCATTTTGATGCTGTGGCCTGGCTGTACTCTATAGAATGACATGTTATTTTCAATTCTAACTTTCTACAAATACATGAAGATTACCTCCTTGAAGTCCAGAGTAATGAAGAACTGCACTCTGTACAAATTGAGGTTCTTTATTATAGGCTTGCAAACTTAGTTCCCAGAGCATGTGTTCTCATGTCTGTATCTGCATTTTTGACCTCATGTCTCATCTTCTCATCTTGTACTTAACTGTAAACTCCTACAATGAGCTTAAATTTAGCTTAATCCCTCTGAAATGTGAAGGTTGAAGAGAGGGCAAATAGCTAATAGATATTTTGTGTCTCTTCTCATGTGAAAGTATTGTGAAATCCCTTTAAATGTAAAGAGCTAAAATGTACTGCTCTGTCCTTTAACTATTGTGGCTCCTTTCTCAATGTATCACTTATTATGTCACCAAGACAACAGAAGATATTGGAAAACTAAATAAAATTACAGGATGTGTAGTGATATTAGACTATGAAGCAGAATCAGATCCTGATTCATTCTACTCTCAGCTGATTAAGCATAGGCAAGTTATATCATGTCCTGTGCTTCTGTTTCATGTAGATAAATGCACAGTAGTGTCTATATTTGAATGATAAGTCATTGTCTTTCTAATGCCTTCCAATGTCTTCCCCCTTAATCTTGATATACACTATTAATACATGACATTGTGTTCACTACTCTGATATAAGCCTTATGTATTTTCACCTATGAATAGATTTTTCTTTGGTTCTGTATTCTTTTCTAATTATACTTTTTATTCTTTGAAAGTTTCATTTATATTCTGAATCTTAATTTAATTCTCAATTCTAATCATATGTTGCAAAGACTTACCAAGATTCCTTTCTTTCTCAGTGAGCCATGCTACAGTTGTGTATTTAGTTTTAAAATAGATACCTGGGTTAAAAGAAGCCTTTACTATACCTGGGGAGATATTAACAATGAAAGAGAGAGAGAGAGAGAGAGAGAGAGAGAGAGAGAGAGAGAGAGAGAGAGAGAGAGAGTGTGTTAGAGGACAACTTGTAGGAGTTGATTTGCTCTTTCTAGGATGTAGATTCCATAGATAAGTTCAGCTCATGTGACTTGTTAACCCACTCATCTGTACCCACTGAACCATCTCCCTGGATCTGTAATAAATGTTCTCATATGAGTGCTTTCTGTGAATGTCTAAAAATATGCCTGATTAAGTCATGTGCAGCTGTGTAAACTAGAATAAATATTTTAAAAAATAAAAATAAATAAAATATAAAGAATTAGTACCTAAAATTTAAAAAATGGATAAAATATTTTAAGTTTTTTAATATTACATTTATTCTTCCAAAATAATCATGTTCCCATCATCCTTCCTTCCTTCCTTCCTTCCTTCCTTCCTTCCTTCCTTCCTTCCTTCCTCTCTTTCTTCCTTCCTTTCTTTCTTTCTTTCTTTCTTTCTTTCTTTCTTTCTTTCTTTCTTTCTTATTGGTAGACTGTATGTGAGATTTTGTTACTGAACATGATTTGATAAGGTATGGGAGAGCACTGTGGGAGTCACTTGTCCAGGAGACTACATTTGGACAGATATTTGACCCCACAGCCATCAGTGATGAGTTGTTACTCAGCTACCTTGTCTTCAAATTCATCTGCATTAAACTTAGTGATGCCCAATATCTCTGAGATATGTATCCCCTGTCAGCAAGATAACCCAAACTTGGTTCTAACAGGGCCTCAATCACATGTTGTTCTTTGGCTTGGTGCAGATGGACAGGTAACTTCGCCATTGTGAAGGTTGACTGCTGTCACCTGTGGTTTCCCAAAGGCACCACATTTACTTGTCTGTATCCTGTCATTCCTAGCATAAGACAACATTGTGTTTATACATACTTGCATGAACAATGTTTTTGTACCATGTGTAAAGGTTATCCCTGTGTTATTCAAATACTGATTTCTCTACCCTCATATCTTGTTTCAATCTGGATATGGTGTTGCAATATCAAGAATCTCCTGTCTCAAATTTGTGTAAATAATTCTTACCTGTAGATATGTAATTTTTTTCAACTCACTTTTAATAAGGTTTCAATCTCTCCTCTAGCCCAACACCCAGCAGAAGCAGTGAAAGAGAAAAGTTATTAGGATAAGGCGTGGTCCTGTTCAGCAATAGTTCTTTGAGGGCAAGCTTGATCTTCTTGGATAGCAGTTCAGTCCCATAGCAAAATCCAAATATGATTCAGCAGCTCCAGACACTCCTCTAAGCAGGCAGACACCAGGTTCAAACCAGCAGTTACAGTCCAGTCCTTTCAGCAAGGAGACATCTAACATGAACCAGCAGCTATAGTTCAATTTTAAGTAACTTCCAGGCTCACCAAGTGGCCTGAGGCAATGCTGCAATAGGAGCCTTCTTTCTGTTTCAAGTGTACATTCTGCAGCATACCTTCATAAGGACTCAATGTACTTATGAGTACAGGAGTACAAGGTACAAAGTTCTGCTCATGAGATCCTCTATCTGTTGTTTGTTCAGATCCTTGAATCCTTATGTATGATACAAGTCCTCCCCAAAGGGTATGTGAGTCTAGCTTAGATTTGGTATAGCCTCCACCTTGCCTTTTACCAATTTTCTAACCCAGGACTCTAATTTCCCCTCAAGATCTACTCCCATATGCCATTCTTACAACTTTCCCACATGTAAGCCTAGTTCTAGTCCCACTGATATCATGGAGGTGGGTTGATGTCTTCATTTTCCCATGAGATAGTACTTTCTAGCAGGCAGGAATAGTTCTGTACTCTGTTTCATAGAAAGGGACATTTATATTACAGTTCACACTCCTTCTATTCCCTGGAGAAATACAGTTTCCTTGCCATGAAGAAGTTGGAGAATCGGGAGTACAGTATATTTTTAAATTCTTGAGTATTCCTCTCAGGATTTTATATTCCGTGATTCCCGAAGTAGAGTTACTTATTGCCACCAAAGTCAGAGCTCATTTCTGCTTTTGACATATCTATTCATTGCTCTATCTTATTCCCCCCTCATTACATATTACTCCCATCTTATAGCCAGCTACAGACTTTTAGGTCATATATTTATCCATATATAAATCTAAACTTCAAATGAAATATGAAATAAAACAGGTGAAATTTGCTTTTCTTAATCTGTTTTAAATTTCTCCTAAGCTAATGATCTACTGGTCTGGGGGTGAAGCTAATTTGGTAGAAGTTTTTATTTTCAATGGGTAATGTTTAAGGCAGAGACCCATAACTATTCAAAGTACTGAAAAATTAGTGAGTGTAAGTACTTAGTATTGAAAGGAAGAGTATTGGCTCAGGAACCCCAACTCCATGTTCTCAGTGCAAATATTTATTTTCTCCAGGGGGACAGAAGGCAGAGAATAAGTAACAAAAAATAGGATGAGAGAGAAGGGAAGGGAACAAAGGAGCAGCGTATTTGTCCTGGCAAGACAAAAGTTTGCCTCTGTGTAAGGAGAAGACAGAGGTGGCACATAGGAAAATGACAGTTTATAAAGGTAAACTAGGAAACCCATGTTAGGATGAAGTGTTGAATTTTGATTGGGCAAGTTACTTAGATGAGCCAAAGGGGGCTTTTGATTGCTGGACTTCAATACTTTGAAAATTGAATCTTGTTAGCATTAGGAGGAGGAAATGATCAACAAAAGGCAATAGACCTTGGTTGCTAACTTTTGGAATGTAATATAAGGTTATTTTTAATTTCACTTTTTTAGAATCCAGTTATTACCAGCAGCCAGTCAGTCCTCCCGTAGTTCTTTATCCCATTCTTCGTCCCCTCTAAGAGGATGCCCACTCCCACACCTCCCAATTCTCTGAGGCCTCAAGTCTCTTGAGGGTTAGGTAATCTAATGGTTTTACAAGACAGAGAGAATGTGACAGATCAAGCCATTAAAAAAAACAACCCAGCAAGGATATCAGAGGAGCTACAGAAGTCGTACCTCTATCTGAAGTGCTATTGCCAATTCATAATTGCTTGGGAAGGGAAAGTCACTTTTATTTGGGGTGAAGCCATTGCTAGATTGCCCACATCCTAGAAGATGACACCTTATCATCAATATGGGAAGTATTAATTGGACTTAGTGGGTTAAGTTTGAAAAAGAATGGGAGGAAAATGAAGTTGGAAAGGAGACATGTTGGAGGGCAAGGGTAAAGGATGATTAGGTACATTGTACATATGCTTAAAATTTTTCAAAGAATAATCAAAAATTATGATTAAAAAGATAAATCTACATACACCAAGAAAGGTAGATATTATGTTAAGTATGCAAGATTCCCAATGTTTTAAAGTTCAATAGAATTCAAACATTTTCATGGTGTTTTTGAGTTCACAGCATCAAATTAATTTTTTGTTGTTTTTTTAAACATTTTGTGGGCAGGAATATTGAAGTTTTTCTAGGTTTTGTTTGTAGTTTTCTTTCTTTCCTTCTTTCTTTCTTTCTTTCTTTCTTTCTTTCTTTCTTTCTTTCTTCCTTCCTTCCTTCCTTCCTTCCTTCCTTCTTTCTTTATTTCTCTTATTTTTTTTTCTATGAGCCAGGAGCTCATTATGTAACCCAGATTGGTCTGCAACTTGGATTTCAAGTACACCTACTTTCAAAAACTGTTATTGTAGTTTTCAGCTCAAACTTCCAGAAAAGGCCAGACTTGAGGTTAAATGAATATGTGTTTTATGACATTTAGTTCCTCTTTTACCACGGTATTCTTGGTTTAGGTAATATTCCATGACATTTTTATCACTATAACTTTGGCTTTGACATGTGACTAGATAGAATCTTTTTGTGGGAGGATGCTACTCAAGGTAGTTAATGGACACTGACTTTTTCCAATCCTCTTTTCTCCCTCTAGTAATTTTATGCTGTCATGAGCTTAAAAAGGGTTTTGCTGTACCTCTTATAGGTTGGAATAGAGATAAGAGTTTGGAATCTTTATGTAACATCTTTTGATGGTGTGTACTAACTTATAAACCTTGGAGGGTTGTGTAATGGGATTGACTTTTATGGCAATAATGAGGGGAAGTAAGCAATTTGGTTTCCCAGATTTTATTGTTCACGTGCTCTCTCATGGAAATTTAACAGAATGTGTTTCTAATGTTTACATCTGACTAGACATCATTATTTTCTTATTAGACTGTTATGGAAGATCTTGGAACTAAATTTCAGTGCATCTTAGGGTTAAGCATTCTTACTACTCTCTCCCTTATCTGTTTAGTCCTGACTCCATAGATAACAGGGTTCAGGGCAGGAGGAACGACCACATACAGATTGGCTAGAAGTATGTGGATATAGTGAGGGATGTTGTGGCCAAAGCGGTGTGTCATGAATGAAAAGAGAGCTGGCAGGTAAAAGGCCAACATGACACTCACATGGGAGCCACATGTGCTAAGTGCCTTAAGCCGAGCATCCCAGGATGGAAGGCGGAAGACTGCTTGGAGAATCCGGATGTAGGAAAATCCAATCACAGATAGATCAATGTATCCCACTGAGAAAGCAACCAATCCATAGATAACATTGACCCTGATATTAGCACAAGCTAGCTTTGCCAAACCCATGTGTTCACAGTAGGTATGTGGGACAATTCGGACACCACAGAAAGGCAACCTAAAGATGAGAAATATAAATGGAGTGGCAAACACCAAAGTCCTGACTATGATGACTACACCCAGAATAGCTATCACCTTGTTGGTGAGGATCATGCTGTACCTCAGTGGGTTACATATAGCAATATAACGATCTATGGCCATAACTGTCAGCACCACAGATTCCAGGCCGGTGCATAGATGGATGGTATACATCTGAGTGATGCAGGCTCCAAATGCAATCTCCCCGAGATTGAACCAGAAAATGCCCAGCATCTTGGGGATGGTGGCTGTGGATAAACCCAAATCGGTGCATGCCAACATGGCCAGAAAGTAGAACATAGGTTGGTGGAGGCTGTGTTCAGTTTGGATCACAAATAAAATGATGGTGTTCCCCAAGACGGCTATTAGATATGCTGCAAAGAAGGGAAAGCCGATCCAAAGGTGCAAATCTTCCAGCCCTGGGATCCCTATCAGGAGGAAGGAGGAAGGGTGGAACTGTGTCTTGTTGGAATGAAGCATGTCAGTGTGAACTGATCACAGAGGTATTTCTTGCAGTTTTCTGGCTTCCACTGAGAGACCCTAGCTTCTTTCATAGTATGTTGTGCAATTCTTTCAGAAGCAGAGAACCCATTCCTTAATTCCATAATACTGCTATATCGACCTACAGAGGGAATAGAAGATATTTTAACTTTAAAAATTTGTCTCATATTTATAGAAAACCGTTTAAAAAACTTTCAAATTCTCAATAAACATGTACTTCCATCTCTTATCTCTTCAGTCTTTAAGGAAGGATTTTATACATTAATATAGCAACTATTTACTGATAATTATACTAGCTAATCAGAAGGTAACATACATAACCAGTATGGAGTGTCTCCCTCCATTTTTCCATTCCCATGTGTGTGTGATGATGCAAGTCATTGAGAGGAATTTCTTGCAAAGCAGAAGAGAAATTGTATGTGGGATTGGAGTAAAAAGGGGAGAAACTAGGTAGATAGTGGTTTGGAATTAAACTATGGAATGAAATTAAGGAATTTAGAGACAACTGGAGACTATTATACAATCTTATAAAGCAATGCTCCCTCTTAGAAATGTAAAATCTTGCTTTAATATTACAATCATTACAAAAGAGTACTAGATACTCACAAATTTATTTTAGACATTTTATGATTCATGGTCTTTTAAAGAAGGAGCAGTATGATGAACAGGTACTGGTTTCCACTGTGTTACTGCTCTGTCTAGTTTTTCAGATACAGTATATAGTGATGTTTAGTTACTGGCTAGCTGACTTCAAAAACTGAATTCATCTTTTGCCTTGTTTTCCGTTCTTAGTCATCACTTGTAACATGATGTGGTAATGTGTCTGAGCAAATTAGCCTATTACTTAACTATTAACCAGAGAGGGTGAGTTTTGTGCTAGACTCTGTGTCACAGGTAGTAGCTCCACATTGACTGGGCTGGTTGGGTCCAGACAGTGATGTGTCACAGCAGTGCTGTGAGTTGTGTTGTCTTGAGGTTCCTTTAAGTACAATGCATTCTAATTTGGTGGCTGTAATATCATCTTTAAAATCGCTTTGGAAACATGATGATATATCTCATTTTGATTGACATGTGCCCATATTGTATCCGATTTCCTTTATTAATGTACTATGGAATTATTTCTAACTATTTTATGATTTCTAGCTATTTTGTGATTTGCTCCCTCCTGCATTGAATTGTCCTAGCTTTTGCCTTCCTTTGGTTTTGATAATATCAAACTCAATATCAGTAGATTTACACCCACTGACCCTTATTAGATCTCTCTCTATTCATTCCTAGCCATTACCTCAGCATATAATGGGCCAAGTTCTTTTAATTTTACTTTTCACAGAAAAAAATAACATATTAGGTTTTTTTGGGGGGAAAAGAGATCTAGATGAGATTTAAGGAAATTTCTTTTTAAACTTCACACTGTACTTCTTATTATATGAATTGTACATTTTAAAATACCACCTCTGGAGTATTGTAGTTTCATTAAACTTTTAAACTAAGTTGATACATTTTAAAGTAAGTTTGAATTCACCACTAAAATTGCTTAGCCCCCTATTTTGGCCATCAAATTACTTTCTCCTGCCACCACGACTAATCGGTTATTTGGCCTCATCTAAAATGACAGATGGAAATGTATAAGAAGGAAAAGTTGCCAACTATGCCAGCTGACTTCTTGCCATGACTATTTCTCTAATGTATACAATATACTATTTTTTTATTTATATGCTCCTGCCTCCACACAAACTCCTGCATATACTGAAACTGCTTTGTTTTCTTGTCACTGTGGATATTGGTGTCTGATTTTGAGCGATGAATCTGAGTTATTGCCATACTGACACACCCCCACTCTGCCCCTTGATATCTATCAACAGAGTCCTGGCTGACTTGCTTGAGCTCAGTTAATGTTTGGAGACCTTATATCAGCATTACTGGAACTTACTAACTTACCTCTGACCAACATCTGAGTAGTCATTTGTGAAGAACTGGATGCCACAGACTACAACCTGTATGGGACCAAGTTCTAAGAACCAGAGCCAGGGAGTTAAAAGAAGCCCTCTAGTTCTCTGGGGAGTACCTCCTCCCACTGAGGACATAGATACAGCACAGAAAATTCCCACATCTCTGAGGGTAGATCTTTTTTCTGTCTCTGGGTAGCAATGATCAGTTGTCTGTCCATCACCAGGGAGCACTCTCCCCTGAACATGTCCCAGGAGGCTAGCTGCTCAGAGACATGATGGCTTCACACTAATACTGCAAATCTCACTGTGGTGATAGGTGATGCCACTTTTGGCAGAGAAGCAATAAAGGAGGAAAGAGCATGGCAGGAAACCCAGTATCTCCACTGGGTCATCTCTGAACCTTATATAATTAATAATTAGGAAAGAAAGATGATCCTTATTTATTTCCAAACCTGGATATAGACACAGATATATATATATATATCCAGGCAGCCAGACACACACACACACACACGCACGTAGATACATGTATATATATATATATATATATATATATATATATATATACACATACATAAAACTACATGTATTTTGTGAGTATTTGGTACCCTTAATTCTATATATTAATTAAAAAAACAAAAAGTTTACCTGGTCTTTTTTGGTTGTGATGTCGGTGCAATATGTATCTGAACTCTTGACACTTAACTGATGATACTGTTCAGAAAGGTTGTAGAGGCTTCAGAAGGTAGAGCCTTTCTGGAGGAAGTAAGCCATAGAGTGCAGGCCTTGAATTTTATAGTTAAAGCCTATTTCTGTTTGCTCTCTTCCTCCTGACTACTGAGACAATATGGCCAACCAGCTTCCAGTTCCTGTATCCCTGACTTTTCCTCCATAATGGACATATTTTTCTGGAAATACATATATATGTTCTAATTTGATAAGAAGAAATGGGTAAATGATGGCAAGGAGACACGCACAATGATTTATAGAGAAATAAGTTAATGGGATATGTGAAAATAATGCATATTTAGGAGGTTTATTCCCCATATATGCTCATGTGAGCATCTTAATTAACTCAACAAGTCACACACACACACGCACACACACACACACACACACACACACACACACACACACACACACACACACACCACATATACTTGCACAGGCATAAATGTGCACACAAATGCTTCCCCCACAAAGAACTGGAAATTGGAGGGGGATTGCTTCAGATGAATAAAGGTTTCAGTAGAAGAGGCAGGTGTCATGAAAGAGGGTTATGGAAATGAAGATGAGTAAAACTTATCACTTACATATGTGAAACTCATTTTGGATCGTTATGAGTTTTCTTGTGATAATGTATACTTGAAATACTTTATTTCTAATTTACTCTACATTTCAATGTATTTTTAAAAGGGGATCAGAAGAAAATCCTAGTCCTAAAATAAAATCATGAAGTTGAATTTTAGGGACATTTTTATCTCAAGTATTCAGTCATCAAGTGCATACAGTGACAGTTTCAAGGTAAAGAATATTGAAGCAGATAATATATGTACAATCAAATTGGTGACACAAACTTCAGTGTCTGCTAATTACCATGTTCATTACTTCTATTAATGTTTATTCTTATCCCTGAAGTTTGCTGCACTAATGACATAATTTGAAAATATTTATATATTAAGTTATTGAAAATAATTAGGAGTGTTATACAACTGGGTAAGGTGAAAGCTATGGCAACTTTTAAAATCAAGTTTGACTTTATTTTTGCTTGAACAATATTTTATTAAGATCTTTCTAGCAACTTGTTATTTGCATATTTTACTGCAAGTTGTGAAGATCAGGTTGTATAGCTTACCTACTTTGGCTGTTTCTTATATTTTTTCATACTGCAATACTTTATGATTTATCTACAAAATTATTTCTGCTATTGTCTCTTTTATTTTTTGAAATTTATGAATACCTGCTAAAAAGTTTTACACATTTCTCTGGTGAAAGTCATCGAGTTCAATACTCGGAACACAAACATGCTTTCTTGTTCTCTGTAGTATGACTAAATTGCACTTGACTGCCTAGTTCACATTATTGTGCCCTCATTACTTACATGGCCTTACCCAAATCTACTTCTATTACCACTGCAAGTTGTCTGTTTAACATCTCTGTGAAAGAAATATTACCAGCAAGAGACCTAGAACTTGATAGCTCTAATAGTAAGTTCTTCTTTCAGCAAATAAATTACTCTTTCTTAAAACTTGCTGTTGAATGACATATTCTGCCAAGTTTCAGTAGAAGATACAACATACCTTTAACACAGCCAAAGATCAGGATATGTGTGCACATTATACATATTATAAATATACACAATATAATATAAAATATAAACATACACATTACAATACTCACACATTTATATATACATTAAACACAATGTATATATAAATATAGATATTGTACTATATACATTATATATATTTTATATGTCTATCTGCAGCATACCAGTCACTAGAGAGTCTGATGCATAAAGGTTTTGGGAAAGCAGTCAGCCTGGGTTACACCATAAGGCCCTGATGTTCAATATTATTAAAATTAACTAATTTATTTAATTATGTTATTATATTTTATTATCATACTTAAATTTTATTATACATTCAAGTTTTGTTAGACCTTATCCTCCCATCCATTGAACAAATTATCTCTTATCAAATTTTTCAGGGCAATATTATTTTTATTTTTTTAAAACATCTGAGAAGAACTGATGTGTTTGGGATGAAATTAGGAGAGGGCTAGTGTGCATAGTCAGAAATCACACTGGAAAGTGTTCAGGCTGTGATTTGTCCATGATATAGTACATTTTGTAAGTGTTTTGAAGATCTGAAGAATAGAAGTTTTTGGTGTCAGGTTAGAAGGTTGGCTGTACATGTGTAAATTGTCTTCCTTGTGGTTCAGCTTTTTTAAAACCCTGTTATTAATTTTTTTGTTCATTTGTTTCATTGACAGCTGTCATAACCTATTAAATGTCTAATTTTGCCTTACATGCCTCACAGTTTCTATAATGAATATTATTCATAAGAGTTATTTGCTGAATTATTTGGTATTTAGATACCAGCTATAATTTTTCTGCCCTATTTTCTTATCCGACATTATTTCTTAGATATACTTGGCTGGCTTCTCATTCATCTGATATCACCACTGCTGTTTATGCCTTGTTTTGTCTCTCCTGGAATGTATTTGCCTGTTTGACACCCTTTTGTGCAGTATTGCTTCCGTGTGGTCTGAGAGCCTGTATCTTGCACAAGTCTGATTTCTAAGCTCATTTATATAATGGAAATAATCTGTCTCAGTTCTTTTATGCTAACTTTACTTTTCATCATTGATAACCATACAGGAGGCAGGAATGTGATTTCCCTCTGTTGGATGTAGAGCAGTCAGGAATTTGAAGATAGAAAGATCCTCTCTTACTTGGCAAGAGTGAAGATCTGAGCTTTTTGATTGTTTATTCCTCAGACAATAGTGCTGTTTTCTGATTCACTGTTATATTATTTTTATTTTGAATTTTTAGATTTTATGTCATTTACATCTGTAAAGCCTTCTGTATTATAGATATGATCACTGTAAGAAGGGCACCAGCTGTGTTCAATCTTTTTAAACAAAAAGACTCTTCACCCTCTGCTGGATCTGCTTGGTTCTGATTCCATAAATGACTGGGTTAAGGGCAGGAGGGATGACTACATAGAGGTTAGCCAGGAGGATATGGATATACTGAGGGATGTTGTGACCAAAGCGATGAGTAAGGAATGAGAAAAGAGCTGGGCCAAAGAAGGCTAAGATGACACAGATATGGGAGCTACACGTATTAAGAGCCTTCACGCGAGCATCTTGAGAGGGAAGATGGAAGACAGCATATAAGATCCGAGCATAAGAAACTATAATAAGAAGCACATCCAGGAACAAGATGGAAATATTCCCAAGACCAAAGTAGACATTGACTCTGATGCTGGCACAGGCTAGTCGTGCCACGCCCATATGCTCACAGTAGGTATGTGGGATGATTCTGTGTCCACAGTAAGGCAGCCTCAGGAGGAGAAAAATGATCGGGACAATCATACAGAGACTCCTTATAACCACGAGCGCAGCAATCACACCGATGACTCTGTTGGTGAGGATCGTGGTGTACCTGAGAGGGTTGCAAATAGCCACATAGCGATCAAAGCCCATAGCGAGGAGTATGATGCTCTCCATGACTGTGAAAAAATGGATAAAAAAGACTTGAGCAACACAGCACCCAAAGCACAGCTCCTGGAGCCTAAACCAGAAGATGCTCAACATCTTGGGGATGGTAGCAGTAGAGAGACTTAAGTCAACCACAGACAGCATGGCCAGAAAGTAGAACATGGGTTGGTGAAGGGTCCTGTCAGTCCATATAACAAACAAAATGATGATGTTTCCAACAAGAGCGATCAGATACACGACACTGAAGGGAAAACCCAGCCAGAACTGTGTAGCTTCCAGCCCTGGAATCCCCAGCAACAGGAAAGAAAGAGGGTGGGCCTCAGTGACATTGCTGAGGACATTTTGTTGCAGGTTGATGCTGGGCATGGTTTAAAGGCAGTTGCCAGCTTCTATGGGGCAGTTCTTCCAGGCTTAATTGCGATCTATAAAAATTTAAAGACTTTTCAAGCAAAGTGTTGTTATTAAAAATGCATTTTCCCCAACGCCTTTGACTCTTTCTCTTTTCTTCAGCTCTGAGTAAATAATCTTATAACACTGTTCACCTACACAAAAAGTGTGAGAAGCTGAGCGGTCAGATGTGAGCTGTGCTGCTCTTAAAATTAGTGTTGAGAGTAAGGAGGAATGTTATGTCTATTTCAAGAGCTATATATATGAGGAGGAGATAACAAAACTGATAAGTATCATAAGAACAATAGATATCATTAGTCTGATATCTACAACTGAATATCATTGCATCTGTCATTATTACCTATGTTGTATCATATAGTTATAATTAGCTGACAAGCATTCTCCTGCATCTGGTTTCATGGAGAAGTGTTTTAGTAAGTTAAGCCACTTCCCACTATTTCTCATGCCAATAAACAGAGGGGTTAAGATTTCTAAATATTTGAAATTAAAGATGTTACATAGTCTAAGTCTGTCTTTGTAAATGTTTTAATAGAAGCAGCACAAAGAGGAAGGGGAAGAAATGGGTGTGAAGAAGAAAAGATTATACACAATTTCCTCAAAGGAAAAACATGTGTATGATTTAGATTACTATATTTTGAGTATTTTTAAATAAAAAAATGATAAGTATAACAGTCTTTAGTGCTCCAAAATGAATGAATTAAAGAGTAAGAAAAAACAGTGGTGCCAAATTGAGAGTTCACAAGCAACACCCCCCCCATTTCTCATTGGATTTGGGTATTTAAAAGCAAAGTAGCTTTGGATAAGAGTTTAAGATGGGTCGGCAAAGGAAATGGAGGCCCATAAAACATCTTCCCCTTATAAAAGCTTCTTTATAAGAACCTGCTGACTTTTAGTTTAAAATACAAAACATCAAATCATGAAGCTAGAGGGCAGAGTTTTGGGTCACAGATCTCATGTCCACCTTCAGTTCTAATTTCTTCAGCCTCAACTCTCCCAAACTATCTTCAGC